>NW_027256883.1:14507006-15107006 GCF_029215685.1 Pituophis catenifer annectens | reverse complement strand
ACCGAGAGAGAGAGATGGAATTATTTATGCTTAGGGAATCAAAGCTTTTTTTTTTTTTTTTAATTTGATTTATATGCCGCCCTTCTCCAGAGACTCAGGGCGGCTTACAATGCGTTAAGCAATAGCCTTCATTCTTTTGTATATTTTATACAAAGTCAGCTTATTGCCCCCACAAACTGGGTCCTCATTTCACCTACCTTAGAAAGGATGGAAGGCTGAGTCAACCTTGAACCTTGGAGAGATTCGAACCAGCAGAAATTGCAGGCAGCTGTTAATAACAGGGTGCACTAAACCACTGTACTATCAAGGCTCTTTTCAACTGACAGGATGAAAATTTTTAAAATGTATTTAAGTTAAAATGTGCTTCGTTCCTAATAGGGAAGAACCTTTCTCAGCTAAATCGGTCCTCACCTATTTTTGTGACTCCTGAGACATGCCCAGCGAACAGACTCATCTTCCCACTGATCCTAATTCTACTGTACATACTGAAATTGGTAGGATGAAAGCACCCCAGGGCTGGTAAAGACTACTTTTGATTTCCTAAGCGTGATCCAGGGCATGCAGTCTTATTTTTTTTTTTTTCTGCTGGTGCTACATATTGCACATTATTCCTTATCTACTCCCCTCCCGTCTGAAATTGGTTTGCAATAATCTTAGCCAACTTCCTTTGCTGGCTGGCTCGAATTTCTGTTCTTTTCCTTTCTCTAATTCTCAGGAGTTTAGTTAAGAGCATATTATGGTATAGTTCAGAGAGATCCAGATCCTAAGGGAATCTGAGAAAGATAAAAAGAAAACTTGTTTTAAAATTGAGGAAATAATAATTGTTCTTTTTATTCCCTAAAAGAAAAAACAAGTCTGTACCATATATAGTCCTCAAATTACGACAGCAGTTGAGCCCAAAGTTATGGTTGCTAAGTGAGACAGATAAGTGAGTTTAGACCTGTTTTGTTACAGCTGTTAAGCGAATCCCTGCAGTTGTTAAATTGGTTACTACTGTTAATTGAATCTGGCCTCCCCATTGGCTTTGCTCGTCAGAAGGTCGCAAAGTGTGATCATGTGACCCTGGGACACTGCAACCGTCATAAATGAGTCAGTTGCGAAGCATCTGAATTTTGATTACGTGACCATGGAGATGCTGTGGCAGTCGTAAACGGGAAAAACGGCCCTACACTGCTTTTCTTTAGTGCTGTTGTAAATTTCAATAGTCACTAACTCAGGGGTGTCAAACTCTGGCCCACAAGGTGCTTAGATCTGGCCCGCGGGGCCACCTTGGAAACAATGAAGGACTGGCCCATGGTGCTTCTGCCAGCGAAAATGGAGCTCAGGAGGGCCACAGGAGGCCGTCGCAGCTGAAAACAGAGCTCAGGAGCCCGTTTTTGCTGTCAGAGTGCTCGGGCCACCACAGGCGCCCCCCACAGAAATGACATTGAGCTGGTCATGCCCATCCTAGCCACACCCACCCCAGCCCCCTGAGGTCAAACACAACCCTGATGCGGCCCTCAATGAAATGGAGTTTGACATCCCTGCACTAAATGAACTGTTAAGTTGAGGAATACCCGTACAAGACTCCCCCAGGCAATCGTGGTTTATAACCATGGCAGAGCTTCATTTCTATCTCTGGGACCCACATTTAGGTAATGTTTCAGGTATTTGTTTATTTATGAACATTTGTATGGCCGCCCACTAGAGTCACTAGGCAAGCCATCTAGTGACTCCAGGCAGTTTACAAAAATAAAAAACCAATGTAACAAATAAACAATAAACCCTCCACCTGCTAGAGTAGGGATTTTCTAATTTTCTCAGCCCACAGAATCTGTCAGTTAAAAATAAATTGCTATAATCCGTGACAAAGAAACAAAGCGTTAATGATAGAAAATTGGCTGTGAACCTGTAACTTTTTTTTTAACGCTTAATCTCTCAAGGAAATCCATCAAGGTCTTATGGAACCCTAGAATCCCTGGAATGCAGTTTGAAAAATCCATTGCAATTTATTCCTAAATAAAAATGTGACTAAAGTTTGCAAATGGCTTTGCCAACTTTAACGACTTTATTCTTCGTGGCCTATTCTTTGGGCCTATACAGACCCCAAAAATACCAGCTTCAGTTCAAATTAATATTCGCACTAGGGAGACTGAATTATTTGCAATAATTTTCACATCTCCCTCCGCGAAGCCCATTTTGATGTCTTCGCAGGAAAGAACGCTTTCCTTGCTATTTAATACCTTCACCATGGGATGCTGTACCTTTAAATAAACTGCTACAAGCCAAGAATGCAAGAAAGTTCATGCAAGGGTCAGGGCAGCTCATCTCTGCTTGAAAAACCTGGTTATTTATTAATCATATTTAAAATTTAATGTCAGAGACAGCTTCCCTCCTGGGTAAGCCTTATTACTGCTGGATCCTTGTTTTTAAGGCTTCTGACAGTTCTAACTGCTGGTGTGTTTTGCAGAACTTTTGCTTGGATGTAGAGATCAGAGGTTATTCTAGAGGGTCTGTTGTATACCTTTAAACACTCCTACATAGACTGAGAGCCAGCATCATGCAGCAGGTACAGTACAGGTAATCCTCAAATTACAACAGTTCATTTAGTAACTGTTTGAAGTTACAACGGCACTGAAAAAAGTGACTTCTGACCGTTTTTCAAACTTACATCTCTTGTAGCAACCCCATGGTCGAAATTCAGATGCTTAACAACTGGCTCCTATTTATGATAGTTGCAGTGTCCTGACATCATGTGATCTTCTTTTGACACCTTTTGACAAGCAAAGTCAACGGGGAAGCCAAGTTCACTTAACAACCATATTACTAATATAACAACTGCAATGATTCACCTACCAACTGTGGCAAGAAAGGTTGTAAATTGGGGCAAAACTCACTTAACAAATGTCTCACTTAGCAATGGAAATTTTGGGCTCAATTGCGGTCGTAAGTTGAGGACTACCTGTAACATATCTGCTGGCTCAGTTGGTCTCACTGTAAAATTGGCCTCACTTTAAAAGTCACAGCCCACTTCCCTTGTAGACTTCTGCATCTCACTCATCAGTTTTATGGGAAAAAGCAGGTGGGACCCGGTGGTGGGTTGCCCCCAGTTCTTGCAAACCGGTAGTAAAACCGGGGGGAGGCTCCACCCACCCAGCCGGATATTGTCATAAACAATCTGCGCATGCACAGAAGCTTGGTGCATGCGTGAGCGAAGCGATCGCGCGCACGCAATCCCGTTGCGAAGCGGCAGTAAAGGTAAGTAGAACCCTCTCCTGATGGGACAGCATAACTTTGCAAGTCCTTTTTTAATTTATCAGACGCCTCTGTCAACCCTGAAGTAAACCTGGCTGAGGCCATCTTGGAGGCTTCAGGGTTACCACACAACAGAGAGAGTGGGGAAATAGTTAGGCGGGTTTGATAGTCAAAACAATAAAGTTTTCCTGTGGGAACCAAGGACATTCTCACAGGTGGCTGGCCAGAGGAGGAGCAAAGTAACCAAGCAACCGGCCAGCAACTGGATTGGACAGTGTGACCAGTGACTTGGGGGGAAGGGGAAACTTTTACTTTTAGTTAGGTGAAAGCCGCGGGAACTTTAGAGTTGGCTTTCATCAGTTGTGCCAATACGACGTATCCAATAAATTGTTCTTTGAGGAACGTGCCTGCCTCAGAGTTCTGCTTTCTATGGGTCCATTACTTTGAACGCTGACAGCTTCCATGAGTCTATTCAGTGTTTCTCAAATAGGCGGATTTGAAACTCCCAGAATTCCCTGATGTTAATGATGATATCCATTCAGATGTCTGACTCTTAGTGATTCTATGGGCGAGGTCTCGCCCACATCTTTTAATCTTGCACTACTTCTTTGAATTGTTCTATGCTCTGGCTAGTGTCAGCTTTGATGGTGTCCAGCCACCGTGTTTAACATGTTTCCTTTCACCACTAACTCTTCCAAGCATGGATGCTTTCTCCAGGGAAGAATTCCGTAGTCAGCATGAAATAAAGTTCACAGGTCTTAAAGTTAGGGAATTTGAGAGATGCTGATGAGGGCTGAGGGATGAATTGAAGTCACAGTTCCCTGTAGGAGATGACCAGGCTGAGCCTGAGGGAAGGGTCAAATACGTCATCAGTCATGAGTTCCTTTGTGCCCACAAGAATCAAAGTGTAGCCCACCTTGAATTCCTTCTTAACTCCCACTTATGTCCTTTGACTGTTAGTAGTTCAGATTCTTGTAGAGAGCTTAAGCTTGGAATAAATCTTTACACCCATGTGAACTGCCTGGTTCTCTGGATTGCCCCGATGTTTGACACTCCCTACTTTTAACCAAATCTTGCCCCTCACTGCAAGAAATAGGCTGCCAACCTTGCGTAACTTTTCATAGCCTGATTCTTTACCCTCCAATAATTGGACAGCAACTCCCATCATTCAATATAGGATGATGGGCTGCAATTACCCTCAGGTAATAAAGGTAGTCCTTGACTAACAACTGATCGCTTAGCAACCATTCAAAGTTGCGATGCATCCAAAAAAGGTATTTATGACCCAGTTCTGACAGCTGGGGCCCCCTGTAGGCATTTGAGTACATTTGGGACATTCAGCAACCGGCCCAGATTTATGGTAGTTTGCGATGTCCAAGTCACATGACTGCAATTTTCAACTTTGAGGTCTTTGGTGGTAAGCTTGGTTGTTTTCTTGCAGACGTTTCATTACCCAAACCAGGTAACTTCATCAGTGCTAGAAGAGAGTGGGGTTGGCTCTCTCTTCTCCTTTATCAATTTACGTCTTTTCCCCTCAGAAATGAGTATTTGCAAGGGGTCCTTGGTGCTCTCTGAACTTGGTTGTTTACTTGCAGTTCATTTCTGTTACAGTTTCATTACTAGACATTTAGACACTTAAAGAAATTTCATTGCTAGTACTGATGATATTATCTAGTTTGGGTATTGAAAAAACAAACAACCAAGCAGCACCAAAGACCCTAACCTTAACCCTAATCATTTCTACCCTGAACTACAAATATTCTCCATTATGGGTATTTGCTTTTGTCTCCAGCAATACAATCCCATTCTGGACAATGGGTTTTTTAACCATCATGGTGATTTGTTTAACAACAGCTGCAAAAAAAGTCACAAAATTAGGTTGGTCATGTGATGACCCACTTAAGTGGCATAATATACAACCATAATTCTGAGCTCAATTACAGCCATAAGTCAAGTACTACCTGTACCGTTGACAGTCTCACAGGGCGGTTGTAAATTATTGAGATTACATATGGAAATAGTTCCAATGCAATTGAATCCCATACATTTACATTCCAATGTACAGTTCTGACTCTAAATCTAATTAAAGTGCTGCCTTTTAAATTGGTGCGGCAATGAATTAATACATGAATTGCTCTACTTTAGATTTCCAGATGAATGAGATTTGAGTATCGTTTCAGTTGCATGAATTTCAGTTAAATACCTCTCAATTTACACAAAAATCCCTTAGTCAGGAAGTGAGGATGACCATCAAGCTTTCCTTCAACGTCCATTTTGCGCCATCTACTGGTCTGTAGGCCATCAAATAAGCATTATATTTCCTCAGTCCAATGTCACATCTGAATCCTGATCAATTGTACTTTTAAACATGTATATAAACATCTATAATAATCTGCTTAGTTGCAGAAAGACGGCATAAATCAGATGAGTTGAAGTTGTTTGGAGACACAAGAATGTAATTTTTTTCCAGATTCAATCAACAGTCCTTTCATTTGGCAACAGTTAGGTCAAGGTTGGGGAACCTGTGACTTGCCTGATGAAGAATAATAATGAAGCATATACAACTGATAATTGAGGGACATTAGAAATTACAGCCTAGTAGCAATGCCATACAATGTATTGAGGCCACAGATGCTATTTTGATCTCACGAGATATACTTTTGAAATGCCACTTAGTTAATAAAAACCAGTTTTTATCCCAGGCATGAAAAAAAAGGAATACAGATTATTATTAACATAAACAGGGAAATCAAAGCTAGGAGAGGTCAAAAGAGCTAGACATGCAAAATAACACAAAGCATTTACAGCCAGATCTAATTGCAGCCCCTATGCCTAGATTCCCATTCAGTCATGGGTAAGATCAGTGGTGAAATGTAAAATTTGTTACTACCGGTTCTGTGGGCGGTGTGACTGGGTGGGCGTGGCCAACTTTTTTTTTTTTTTACTCTTAAAACCATTTTTTCTACAACCTCTTTGACTGAAGAGGTTTTTAAAAAAATGCTTTTAAAAGCCTCTGATAATCAGGCAACTCAGCTGGGATCGTCAGAGGCTTTTAAAAGCATTTTTTCTACAATTTCTTCGGCTGAAGAGGTTGTAGAAAAAATGCTTTTAAAAGCCTCTGACGATCCCAGCTGAGTCACGCGATCATCAGAGGCTTTTTTTTTTTACTTTTAAAAACATTTTTTCATCGGAAGAGGTTGTAGAAAAAATGCTTTTAAAAAAAGCCTCTGATGATCGCGCGGCTCAGCTGGGCATGGCGGGGGGGAGGGATTTTTGCTACTGGTTCTCCGAACCACCTGCTGTTATCGCTACCGGATTGGGTGATCCGGTCTGAACCGGGAGCATTTCACCCCTGGATAAGATGTTACCAAGAAGTAAATGATGACATCACAATGCAAGGTTCGCTTCTTGGATCTGTCTGATTGTGACATCATATGTATGTAAGGTTTACAGCTTGCATCATAGCACCTGTTTCACCTGACAAATTCTTCAGACTCTGTGGGCGTGGATGATTTAACTCTTCTTAAGACAATTTTTTTTTCAAACTTCACAACTTCAATATGTGTGAATTCCATGGAATCCTGGGAGTCAAAATTCACACACCTTAAATCCTTAGTGTTCTCTGAGTTTGATTGTTTTATTTTAGACATTTCATTACCAGAGTAGGTAACATCATCAGTGTATTTTCATTACCTAGTTTGCTAATGAAACACCTGCAAGAAAACAATCAAGCTCAGAGAGCACCAAGGTCCTCTCATTCTAACCCTGAGCTACAAATATCCTCCTCTATCGATAACACATCTTAAAGTTGACAAGCTTGAAAATAAGGATTAAGTGAGTGATTCTACCTCTACCAGACATTCCGTGAGTTATCCATCCACAATCCCATCATGCTATTTTAATATATTTTAAGTTTCACTCGCATGCAGGTATTTAACCTGATTCATCATATAGGTATCCTCTGACATACAATCACAATTGAGCCCCTAATTTTTTATACTAAGCAAGGTGAATTTTGCTCTACTGTATGACTTTTTTTTTTGCCATTGTTAACTGAATCATCCAGTCATTAAGTGAATGTGGCTTCTCCCATTGACTTTGTTTGTCAGAAGCTGGCTGGGTAGGTTATAAATGGTGATCAACAGACATGGGAAAGTGCAACTGTCATAAATACATGTCAGTTGCCAAGAGCCCAAATTTTGATTACATTACTATGGGGATGCTACAATGGTCATTAAGTGTGAAAAAAGGCCACAAGTCACTTTTTTCAGTGCGGCTGTAACTTTGAATAGTCACTAAATGAATGGTTGGAAGTCAAGGACTATCTGTAGTCCCTTCCTTGTTAGATGGACTGTCAGATATCCTGACTGGAAGTCATTTCTCTTGGCATAGTGCTTAAGAGGTCTTGATGAACTCTTTACACTGAAACAAATTGGAGTGGTTTCTGGCTCGTGTTTAGTGGCATCTCCCAGCAACAAATTACAAAGTGACATTTATGCAGCCCTAGTTTGTAGTGGGTGGTAAGAAAATATTCTGCTCTCACTACAGTATAAATTGATTGAATGTGGGTAACAAGCCAGGTGCTGAATCATCAGGGTGGATTAATCAGCAGTTTGGAAACAGAGATTACAGATTCTCATGTTGCTCTTTTGATGAGCCTGACAAACTGCCTTTTCTTGGTAGATATCAGTCTAATTTAATTATACTGATGGCTACCCAATGTTTCAATAAGGCTTACAATATTAGTGACCTAAAAATAGCCTCCAAAATATATTTTGTTACATTTATAAAAGGATTTCCAAAGAACACAGCAAAAGTCTTAAGTAATGAATTTTTACTGACTTATTCGTGAAATACGTTCCATGCTGCTTTTCAGCAAAGACTGCAGAGCAGCAGATGGAATTAAGAGACTAAAATGAAAAATAAATGCAATGTCAATCGATCACACAATTGAATAAGCAGAACTAAAAACCAGCAAAAGATCCAGATCAATTACCAGATAATGGACAGGCTAGAATGCCTTCACCACTAAATCAATCAACTGAATTTGACTGATGCTGGAAAATCAGCAAATTTGGGGTTAGGCAGGCTTACCTCAAAATGAAATTTCAGATATGGATTGTCAGCTTTAGAAGAGTTTCCAATGGTGAAGACAAAGGCTTATTTCATATTTCTTCATCCTATACCATGATAATTTGAGACTGCATCGGTGATGGCTTGGTTTTATGCATGGACTAGATTAATATAACTGTATAGACAATATAAACTATGATTAAATTACTGGCTTAGCATTATGTGATTATTACCAACACCCAGACTAGACTTGTGTAGAAGATTGTGTTCTTTCACAAACTAGGTTTCATGCAGTTCATAATAAAGAGAAGCAACATGTAGAACTGGGCCTGAAAATGTCGGATGGAAAGTAGCTGTTTAATGTGAAGTAAGATACAATGACTATATCCAGTTTCACTTGGCAATTTGTATCCCTATTGACAATGCAAATATCTGTATAAGATGCTAACTGAAGATTCTGAAATCCGCTAAGAAAATTTTACACATATTACAGCAGTATTCAATTTTGTGCCTTCTAATGACAAAATTACTACAGATTATGTTGGTTGCATGAATCAGGAGTAAACTGGAAATATAAGTGAGATGAAGGGAGAATATGTAATCCTAGAGCCATTTGTGACCCATTTATATCAATATTAACATTACAGTATACCTTGCTGTTGTTTTCTAGCTTTAAGAACTAATGGTTCTCCCATAGCCATCTTTCAAATTGGAGCAATTGCAATTTAATTTCTCTTTACTAGCGCCTTGTAAAAGTCAGACAGGATTTGGATTAGGGGCCTAAAACTGTTAAAATCATGGAGTCTGATACTACAGTATGAATATAAATTATTTTATCTGTCAAACACCTTGTATCATCATTCTCATGCCTTGCAGGCCAAACACTAACTTTTATTTTTTTGAAGTATCATGTGTACAGACGAGAATGCTTGTAAGAAACTATCTAAGAGACCTCAAAAATGTCCTGTCAGTAAAGGCTGACACCATAATCCACCCATAATCCATCAATAATCTCCAACCCTGAATTTTCAGACACATTAACCTCTAGGGTTAACCATTATAAATGGGAAGAAAAATCCATTTGTGTTACAACCTATTTGGTCCTCACTTAGCCTCCCTTGCATTCTCTCCCTGACAAGTGTTCAGCTTAAATACTTCCTGAACTACCCCATCAAAACAAAACAAGAAATTATTACAGTCAGTCAAGTCCTCCTTTATGACAGCCTCAATGTTTGAATTGGTATACAATTTATACCGTGTTTGAATTGAATTGAGGGAAAAAAGAGAAAGAAAATATTCAATGTGGACCGATAGGATTAAAAAAAGTAATAAAATAGGCTTTAACAAACTATATGGGAAACAAGCCAATTTGTCTATGGGGTCACCTGGATTTGAATCCGATGATATTCGTCCATTGTGTTCGAAGAGGACCTTGACATCTAACAGGTTGTAGGCTGTCCACAATGTGCCCGCAGATGGCTGGTAAGGCCTATATGGGCATAATTTGTGCCCGTATTTGAATCTGATGCCCATCTGAACTTCTTTAGAATTTTACAAATGTATGTTCCCTGCCCTGGTTATTACTGTTTTGAAAATTTTCAAAACAAACCACTTAAAAATGAGGAATAGGAGGAAAGAGTGTTACATATATCCACTGACTTGAATTATTTATAAAAATAATGGCAGAATATATATATTTTTTAAAAAACCTGTAAATTGTGATGACATGTCACAAACTTGTATCCAACAGGGGGCGACAGCATCCATCCAATAAGTAGAACCAAAATGTTTGCAAAGAATGCAGATTTTGCTTTTAAAAAATGTTATGCGCAATCTGAAAACCAAACTGAATGATCTCCCAATTAGAAAAGCTAGAATTATTTAATCTGTAAAAGGCAACTGCGCTCCATAAGTTTAAATATGTTTGGTGGTCAGTATAAATAGGTAAAACATTCACACACCAGTTTGCTGCTTTGGACAACTAGCTGAAATGCCAAACCAGTATTAAAATCTGAGTTGATCTTCATGGAAAAAGGCATTTACTGGCATGTGAAACCTAGATAACAATAAAAGCATTCCATCAGAAAATGATAGAAAACAAGCAGTCTTTTATTATTCCAAATGTATTTCAATTCAGGGTATACCAAATATTTCATAATTATATACAAATGTCCAGGTGAGAATTTCATCTATCTCTAAATGGTGAATCAGTTTATAACTCAAGTGTGTATCTAAACCCATGCAACCAGGTGAATCATGGTTCAGTTACTCATGTTTACCATGCTCTATGAACATGTTTATGCTGAACAGGTTACTCAAAGTGATTAATCCATGTTGCCAACACTTTCTCCACAATTCTGATATAAGAGGCAGTCTGGTTTTCATAATTATTTGCTGCCATTTCATAGTTCAATTTCTCATGATCTCCTACCTTTGCAGAAAAACACAAAATCAACCCAACCAGATGAGAGTCAGTGGCAGGTAAAAGATGTCCCTACCTTTACACACTTAGAGAATACATTGGGGGGAAAAAAGGGGGAGGCAGTAATGATTATATTTTCCCTGAAGGACAAATATTTCTAGAAGTGGTTCCTTATAAAGAAGTAACATTTCACAATATTAAATTTTCAGAAATTATGAAAAAGAAAATCTAGCTCTCCCTGTTTCAAGCTTCCTCAAGGTCAGAGAACCAAAGAAATCTTGCTTAGGGTTATCGCATTCAGACTAATCAACATTTTCCCAGCAATGTCACTCCTGCACTTCCCACACTGAATGCTTTCCCAGCCAAAAAAGATTCGGAATAACTTGGGAGATCCAATGCTATGGGAATGGGGAACTTTGGTTTCTTCACAGCCAAGAAACAATCAAATATATTTAATAATAATAACAGTAACAGGAAGAGTTGGAAGGGACCTTGGAGGTCATCTAGTCCAACCCTCTGCTCATGCAGGAGACCTATATTAGTGATTCGAACCACCAAACCTTTCTGATCGACAAGCTCAGCGTCTTAGCCACTGAGCCACCTAGCCAGGTTATTTAACCAGGAGCTTCTTATTAGAAGAGCTTATAATTGAAGAAAACTATTAAATGTGACCAATCCTTGTGTGACTTGTGATCAGTCGCATTCTCTCAGCCAAACCTACCTCAAAGAATTTTCTTGTTTGAAAAAAGTAGAGGGATATAGACACTACCTCCAGCATCTAGAAGAAAGCCACTGGTCCTTCAGGGAAAATGTAATCATTATGGCCTCTCTCTTTTTGTCAATGCATTCTCTCAGTGTGTAAAGGTAAGGACATCTTTTGTCTGTCATTGATACTTATCTTGAGTATCTAATGCCCCTCAGTTCAGATTTGTTCTTGATATACACATGCAAAATTGCATACACACTGCATGGAATTTGAGGCAATGTAGATAAGCCTGGGTATACTTCTCACAAAAGCTGGTTATTTTGAAGTCCTTGCTAGAAATCAGAAAGCTGAAGAAGGAAGAATAATATGGTTATATGGTATTATTTCTCTTTCTTCTCCTTTGAGGTCCTTTCATTAAGAATTAAGGGAGAAAAGAAAAAAAGTAATCAGACAAGACGAACAAGGTTCTGCTCTTACCCATCAACCTCTGAGTCACTCTCTTCAGCTTTCTGTGGTAGCCTTTTAATGCTAATGATTAAGTCAACACTAAGCAACTGAGCTGCACACTGAAGCACTGAAGCTACTAAGTGGTATTTACAAGAAATTGATTCTAGAAGCTTTTGATTTGGCAGAAGCTGCTGATTGCTTTTGAGGGCACTGGTAACTTGGAGACAGAGCTGAGGAAAGGCATTCCTTTTTTGTGTCATGCAGAGTGTTTTTGGAATACTTAGCAATACATCAGCAAGTATAGAACAAATGATGGATGCATTTGAGGACTGGCATTGTTTTGCATAGTTAGATAGATAGTAATGTAACAGGATTTCAAAGAGTCCTCCTACTGGCAGAACTGATCCCAGTTCTATGCAAGAGTCAGAGTAATTCTGATTACCCCTTTGATCATTTTCCTCATATTTAAGCCGCCTGGCACAACTGGCAGTACTAACTTGCAGCTGTACATTTTTATCAACTGCATTAAAAGCAGGCTGTTTATCTTCAAGAAGTTCGTTCTCAGTCATTTGCAACCTTTTTTTTGGAAATTTGGGTTTTAAAGAAGCCGTTTGACAGCCAACTAAGTCATCGTCCCTTTTCTGGAATAATGAGCTCTTAATACCATGCATCAAATCAACAGAAGGCATGACTATGGTTGAAGAATTATAACTGGATGAATGCAGTAACTTTTCATCTACTACAGAAAAAGATGCAGTGTGTTTCTCCATTTTAAGCCCACAAGGTGTAAGATGCTTGATGTTGGTTTGAAGTTTTCTCCAATCATTGTGTTCCTGAAATAATGGCTGATTGGGAGATGAATGTTGCTGAGTTTTATTCAGCCTATTTAGAAGACCGTGATTTTCCAATTCTGAGTCACAATTCTGAGGAAGATGAATTGCTGTAAACATTTGTTGTAGCATTTTGAATGCTTCACGAAAAGCAGAAGCGTGTTGCTCCGTAACTCCATGTACTGGTCCACAGAGAATCACGCAATAAAGCTGGATGGTAGAGGTTTTCGCAAAGCCAATGTGAACAAATCTTTTGGTTCCAAGGTGGAAGGGCTGGCAAAATTTGGCTACAGCTGTTTGAGTGATTTCATGGTTAATATTATCCAAAGATGGTTTGAAAGGTGAAATTCCGGTAATCTTGCAAATAAGAGAGATTTCCTCTGTTAACAAGCAATCTACAATAGATATACCATTATTTTTGCCATAGCAATGAACAATATCATGCTGTTTTACACCTGATAGTATTACTTTGATGTCATTATCTTGTATGTGCTGTAGAAGTGTTTTGGTTCTTTTTGTAATCCAGATTTCTGATGCCTTGAATTGACCTTCAGCAGTTATGACAACTTCTATCCCCAACTCAGAGAGAGAGGAGTGAATAGGTTCTGTTATTATTATAATTCTTTTATCACCATCTGCAGGACAGTATATGGCAAAGTCTCTGTGAAGTAGTAAGCCATCTAGGATCCTGGAATCTGAAAAAGGAAGGCCTGTCACAGTGGTATGCAGTTCTGTAAAACATTCATTCACCAAGTATAATGCCTCATTCTGGTTTTTACCCGCTGTAACTTTGAAGTAGAAATCACATGTCAAATGAGTTAGAAACTTTTGTCTGTTACTTCCTACTTTTCCACAAAAATAAGGTTCTAACACTAATTCCATATTCCGTCTTGTATCTGAATCAGAAGCAGAAAAGATTGACCAAAAATGTTTCTTAAGGTCCTGTGTCATTATATGGTCCAGGATGTTTGTTTGGATCTTCACAAGAAACTGGGAAATGTGTTTCAAACTGCAATATTTCCCTTGATCTCTTTTATTAAGCTTTTCAAACTGTTGTAGTAAATCAGAGAGTAGAATGATAAAGGTTTTAGCGCCATCTCCAAACAAATTGCAGTGTGTAGAAATGCATGCTATCATAATTCTGTCAAAACCAAAGAAACCAATTGTTAACATAAAAAACTGTTTATTTCAAACATCTAAAGTATCTAAAACTCTCCAATTTCTGCCCAAAAGACAGTTCTTGACAAGACCCACATATATCTATAAAAGACTGCTAAACACAATTATCTTGTTTACATATGAATCTTCATGCTATAATTTCATGCACAAGCTGAAATGAATCATTTTAAGCATATATGCCTTTGAAAAGTTTGATTTGTTTGGAACTAGCAGAGATTATGCAGAAAAACAGATTTTGAGGAGTTGTTGAATAATTAAATAAGAATTTAAATATAAGATTTCATTCAAGACAGCAGGGTGGGCTTGGAAAAGCAGGTAATCAAATATTTGGCAACAATTATTAGCATTCATGGGAAGCATGATTTCCTAGATTGCTTTAGTTTAGCAATATACAGTATGTCATAGAAGTGAGTACATCCCCTCACATTTTGTAAATATTTAATTATATCTTTTTATGTGACAACACTGAAGAAATGACAATGTAAAGTAGTGAGTATACAGCTTGTATAACAATGTAAATGTGTTGTCCTCTCAAAATAACGCAACACACAGCCATTAATGTCTAAACTGCTGGCAACAAAAGTGAGTACACCTCTAAGTGATAATGTCCAAATGGGCCCCAACTAGCTGTTTTTCCTCCCTGGTGTCATGTGATGTGTTAGTGTTACAAGGTCTCAGGTGTGAAGGGGGAGCAGGTGTGTTAAATTTGGTGTTATCGCTCTCACCCTCTCATACTGGTCACTGGAAGTTCAACATGGCACCTCATGGCAATGAACTCTCTGAGGATCTGAAAAAATGAATTGTTGTTCTACATAAAGATGGCCTAGGGGTGGGAGGTCAGCCTGTCAGTGCTCAGACCATATGCTGCACGCTGCATTAAATTGGTCTGCAGGGCTGTCGTCCCAGAATGAAGCTTCTTCTAAAGATGATGCACAAGAAAGCCCGCAAATGGTTTGCTCCAGACAAGCAGACTTAGGACATGGATTCCTGGAACCATATCCTGTGGTTCAATGAGACCAAGATAAACTTATCTGGTTCAGATGTTGTCAAGCGTGTGTGGTGGCAACCAGGTGAGGTGTATAAAGACAAGTGTGTCTTACCTACAGTCAAGCATGGTGGTGGGAATGTCATGGTCTGGGGCTGCATGAGTGCTGCTGGCACTGGGAAGCTACAGTTCATTGAGGGAATCATGAATGCCAACATGTACTGTGATATACTGAAGCAGAGCATGATCCCCTCCTTTCAGAGACTGGGCCGCAGGACAGTATTCCAACATGATAACAACCCCAAACACACCTCCAAAATGACCACTGTCTTGCTAAAGAAGCTGAGGGTAAAGGTGATGGACTGCCCAAGCATGTCTCCAGACCTAAACCCTATTGAGCATCTGTGGGGCATCCTGAAACAGAAGGTGGAGGTGTGCAAGATCTCTAACATCCACCAGCTCCATGACATTGTCATGGAGGAGTGGAAAAGGACTCCAGTGGGAACCTGTGAAGCTCTAATGAACTCTATGCCCATGTTGTGACCTAGGCTTACTGAGTCACTACAAGACACAATTAGTCCCAAACAAACCTATTTTATTATAACAGCTGAGAATTATGTTCATTCCCAGCTGAGTCCCAATTAGTTGCAAAACAAGTCCTTCGGAAGAAGTCCTTCGGGATAATCACCAACCTTTATCTTCTTTGACACCCTGCCAAAGGCCCATGAAGTTCAGAAACAAACAAGAGATGCTGACTGGAAACAAGAGTTAGCAATGTTGCTTTCCTGCAAAAGGCCCAAGTGCCTTTGTTTTTCTTTGAAGCCTTATGGGAAGGGCCAATCATCTCCTGGCCTTACTCCCAAGTCGTCCTTTTTGCTTTAGCTGCTCTTGCCTTCTGGCAGCTCTGCGCATGCGTGCACTAGGAACAGGCTCCTCCTGTTCCTCTGCCTCTCTGCTGTCTGATTCTTGGGGCTCCAGAGTCCGCACATCACTCCCAGATGGCCCTGGCCCCATCTCTGCCTCTGACGCAGAGCCCTCGTCTGGGCCTTCCTCAGACTCTAGAACTGGCCCATGTTCATCCACAGCCTCCTCACTGTCCGACTCTGCTGCCAGCTCTGCAGGCTGCTGGCGGACTACAACAGCTCAAGAGGGTTAAGGCAGTGCTGAAAAAAAATGGTGGCCACACAAAATATTGACACTTTGGGCCCCAATTGGACATTATCACTTAGGGGTATGCTCACTTTTGTTGCCAGCAGTTTAGACATTAATGGCTGTGTGTTGTTATTTTGAGGGGACAGCACATTTACACTGTTATACAAGCTGTATACTCACTACTTTACATTGTAGCCAAGTGTCATTTCTTCAGTGTTGTCACATGAAAAGATATACTTAAATATTTACAAAATGTGAGGGGGGTGTACTCACGTCTGTGACATACTGTATGCAGCCCAAAGGCTGTTCTGCTGGGTAGAAATAATAGCAACAATGACAATACTGCAAAGTCCTCAATCAAATATATAATGTACAAGAAGGTCTTTGTGTTCCCGTTGATGGCATTTCCAGGTCTTTGAATAGCTGCAAAGCTGCTAGCGTGGTAAATTAGTTGTTTTGGTTTTTTTACTATAATACATTAATTTTTGTTATTCATATTTGAATGCTATCTAAAATCCTATGGAATTAAGCAGCTATAAATTATATTAAGAAAATAAATAAACAATACTATATAGTTCAACACTGTTCTAACAAAATATTTTCTATATTAGCCCAGTCGCTTGAGAGAAAGCATATAAATTTAATAAATAAATAAATAAATAAATAAATAAATAAATAAATAAATAAACAAACAAACAAATAAATAAAATTGATACACACATACATTTGGAGTCTTTTGCTTTAGTTAAAAAAGATGATTAAGAAAAAATAGAAAGCTCTTACAATTTTTGCCTCAGGCAAGCGTGAAATTATAGGTAATAACTACACCTAGTATTAAGCTTCCTCCATGAGAAAGGAAGAAGTCAAGTTCTGTCTTGTAAGTAGAGATGGTGAAATTACTTTTATGTCAGCTCAATCTCTAGAGCTGGATCTTGTATGACATTTCTTGCTTTTGAGCAGGAAAGATTAGTTTGTGTGAGTACATGTTATATTGCTCAGTGGCTTTTTCACCATGTAATGATAAATCTCATCTTTCTTTCCATCTTTGGAGGCAGAATATTTATTGGTTTGATTTATACGCCGCCCTTCTCCAGAAACTCAGGGTGGCTTACAATGCGTTAAGCAATAGCCTTCATACTTTTGTATATACCTGCTTAGTAGGGCTTTTGGCCCCCCTAAGCGGTGTTCTTTTTTATACAAAGTCATCTTATTTCCCCCACAATCCGGGTCCTCATTTTACCTACCTCGGAAAGATGGAAGTCTAAATCAACCTTGAGCCTGGTGAGATTTGAACTCGCAGTAATTGCAGGCAGCTGGCAGCTAAGTACTACTTAACAGCACTTAAGTCCCCTGACCACCAAGGCAGAATAATGTATTTTAGATCTATATATCTCCACGAGTGGTAAAAATAAAAAAATTAATAAAGAATTGTGAAGTCGTTGGTGCTCTGAGCTTATTTTTTATTCACAGGCTTTTATTACCCAACTAGATAACATCATTACTGCTGATGATTCAGTTTTGAGCTATATATATTTTCTATTAATAAAGAATATAAAAACAAAAAGCCTTTGTTTATTGAAAATATTCTTTTCTCATTGGTGGGAAGCAATCCTTCCAAGGGTTTGCCTCCAAGACAAAGGGCGGTTAAGAAATATGGAATATAAATAAATAAAATATATTACTACCTGGGTTTATTAATCTTATTTTCCTATTGCAATTGTATGAGTATTTATGGCTTTGTGTTTATTGTATGACTGCAGCAGCACAGGAACAGTGTAAAATAAATGATGCTCAAACAAGACACTAAATGTGAACTCCTAGCTCATATCGCATATTCACTGTGATTCAGTTAATTGATTTACTCAGCTAAAGTTTCTAGGTTGCATGGCATAATCTTATTTGACGCTGCTTTATTAACCATGTTCAATCACATAAAAATAAGTTTCATAAAGAATATAGTGTACTTTATATACTTGGGTTGCATACTAAAAATGATTCCTAAGTGACCGAAAAGGACCAGTGAATCAGATTCAATTAATAGGCAAACATTTCATTTGCATGGTATGAGACATATCGGTAATCTAGTCCCAGGTTTGCATCACAGGAGAGGATAAAATGTGGTTAGCTAATTCTGGTCCAGAACTCAGCTGAAACTAAATAACAACAATACTGCAAAAATGATTTGCTGGTTTTGGCTTAACTTGAATCATTTATAAATCATAATTTGTGATACAAAGAGTAGGGGAAAGAAAGGCTCAGCATCCGCTGACCTTCAGGTACTACACATTTCAAAGCAGGATGAGGGAAGAGCAATTTCCCTGGTCCTATTTGAACTCTCAACAACTTTCAATGCCACTGGGTGTAGTATCCTTCTAGACCAGGGTTGTCATGCGCAGGTCACGCCCATCCTAGCTCCGTGACTGGGAAAATTATTGCAAAATGTCACATGACGGCAACGTGACACAGCGAGTTTGACACCAATGTTCTAGACCATCTCTGGTGGACTGGAATGGGGGATATTTCCTTACAGATGCTCTTCTCTGCCTTGAAGGTGCAGTTACAGCCAAAGGAGGGACCATCCCCTCCCAAATTCAGGTCTTGCTTGATGAGAAGGCAACTCTCACAAGAAGGGCTTTTGCAAAGCTATACCTAGTATGTCAACAGTGGCCATTCTTGGATCGGGAAGCTTTGCTCATAATCTCTCACACACTAATCATCTCCCAATTGGTTTACAGTAGTGAGTTCTATATAGAGTTGTCCATAAAGAACATATGGAAGTACTATCCCAGGCAGTGATGGGAGATACCTGGGATCATCCACCGGCTTCTGGCAAGATTCAAGATAACAAGTTTCCCTTTAATGGCCCCACATGACTTTGGTCTGATCATTAACCCTATGGGTATTCTCTGGCTCAACTCACTCCTGGCCCCATCCTTATACAACTGCCCTCTGATGTAACTTTTTTCTATATTTTTCCCCCCCACACTTTCCAACTAGGAAGCTGAAATCCTGAAAAGATCAGATTTTTCTAACCATCCTGAACTTCGGGAAATCTGACAAAGCCTTTCTGGAGGGGGGCAAGCTATGCCTGAAGATAGGGTTCACCACTGCATGGCTTTTATACTTAATGGTTTCGTACTTGTTTATTTTGATACTTTTATGACCATTTGGGGTTTTACAGATAGTCCTCGACTTACGACCACAATTGAGCCCACATTTTCTGTTGCTAAGTGAAACTGTTAAGTGAGTTTTGCCTCATTTTACGACCTTTCCTGCCACAGTTTTTAAGGGAATACCTGCACGTGTTAAGTTAGTAACATGGTTGTTAAGTGAATCTGGCTCGTCCCCATTGACTTGGCTTGTCAGAAAGTCGCAAAAGGGGATCACAAGACTCCCGGGACACTGCAACTGTCATAAATATGAACCAGCTGCCAAGCATCCTAATTTTGATCCTGTAACCACAGGGACGCTTTAACGGCCGTGTGAAAAACGGTCGTCCCTTTTTTGTGCCATTGTAACTTTGAACGGTCACTAAATGAACTATTGTAAATTGAGGATTACCTGTATTTTCTTTGTATTTATTTATTTATTTATTTATTCATTCATTTATTTATTTATATTTATTTATTTTGTCAAGCATGTAAATAAGTATAAGTATAAACATAACTTATAAACATATAAGTATAAACATGTATAAACGTAAGAAATGAATATGAATAAATGGGAACAGTAGGACAGGGATGGAAGGCACGCTGGTGCGCTTATGCACGCCCCTTAAAGACCTCTTAGGAATGGGGTGAGGTAAACAGTAGACAGTCTAAGGTTAAAGTTTTGGGGGTTTGGGGAAGAAATCACAGAGTGCATTCCAGGCATTAGCAACTCTGTTGCTGAAGTCATATTTTCTGCAATCGAGTTTGGAGCGGTTTACCTTAAGTTTGTATCTATTTTTTTTTTTTTAAATTTGATTTATATGCCACCCTTCTCCGGAGACTCAGGGCGGCTTACAATGCATTAAGCAATTGTTTGCTGTTTATTACTGCGGTTGAAACTGAAGTAGTGATTGATAGGTAGGATGTTGTAGCAGATAATTTTGTGTACTAAGATTAGATCAGACCGTAGGCGGCATAGTTCTAGGTTGTCCAGGCCCAAAATTTCAATCCTGGTGGCATAAGATATTCTATTGCGAGAAGAAGACTGGAGTAATCTTCTCATGAAATATTTCTGGACTGGCTCAATTGTATTAATGTCCGATATACAGTGTGGATTCCAGGCAGACCAGCTGCATTTGAGAATTGGTCTGGCAAAGTTTTTATATGCCCTGGTTAATAGTATACATATTATAGATTTTATATATAATATAATACAGTTATAATACCGTATTCTATTTTAGGAGGAGACCTTAGCTTCAGAACTGGACGATCGATCACTGAAACAAGAAAATCAATAAAAAATAAATAAATAACCCTCGTCGTCTCCTGTTTCTGTAGTATGCTCAGCCCAAGCCCCAGGCCAGTCTCTCCGCTCCCCCGCGGACCGCAAAGGGAACCTAGGCCACAAGTTCGATCCGAAAGCGGCTACCTGGCCGTTGGCGAGTCCACATTCAGGGCCTCCAGCACACGCCGTCCGTCTCGGGAAAGCAGGACCTCCCCCGTGGGGCGGGTGAGCAGAACCTGTCCTCCGTGAGGGCCGAGAGACCCGCGGACGACCCCCGCCAGGGCCGCGGCCTCCTGGGCCAAGCGCCCCAATTCCAGGCGCGCCGCGGTCGCCATGGCAACGGCGGCCCGACCTGGTCCAGACGAAGGGCGAGAGACCCCGCCGACAGTGACGTCACCTCCCTCCGCGCTCGTGATTGGTGGGACACGGAACCATTCGGCGGAATTGATTGGTGGAGTTTAAACTATTTGGTGTTTTTTTTTTTCGGTTTAATCCGCTAGAGCGTGGCTGCTCGTGGAGGACGTCAAAGCCTCTGTGAGGCACAACGAGGGCCTCCTTCCCCTTTTTCAGGAATAATGTTTTGTGTGTGTGTGGGGAAGGTTTTCCTCACCTATAGAGGAGCCGTTTTCGAGAACGGCTTCAGTAAATATCCTCCTCTCTTGCCCTTCCCCTCCACGTTCCTTTAAGAATGATACTGGGGAAGAACATCTTTTAAGTCAATCCCGAAATACCCTGAGGCGATTCTCGGAGGACCGCATGCCCACCCCCCGTGAAGTTTAAGCCCTTTCGAGGGGTTTCGCTGCCTTGCTGCACGAGAGGGGGGATTGCCAAGCGCGAGCCTCCGTCCCCATGACAACCAAGCATCCCTCCGCTCGCGCGCTCCCAACGTCACATCGCACTAGGCTCCTGAGGAACGGCTAACCCCGCCTCTTCCCCCTTCCCATTGGCCGGAGCTTCATAAGGCCATCTCGGCATAGCGCCACCGATTGGCCAGGCGGGGCTGAGCCGCGAAGAGCGCGGCGCGCCAGAGGAGTTTGGAAAGGCGATGGGTGATTAGCATAAACTCCTCCCCTCTTCTCATATGGCCTCCGCGCTGCCCCTCCTTCTCCCGGTCTCTGCAGCGCGATCTTTCGCCGGCTTCACCTGGCATATCCTCGGCCGGCCGGCGCATCTTCGTTGCGGGGAGGCGGTTGGGAGCCGTTGCGAGCCCTACGAAGGAAGACGACGAGCCTTGACGAGATCTTCTCCTTCTCCTGTTTTGGGGTGGGGTGGGGTGGAGAAAAAGGGGGCGCAACCTCATCCTCAAGCAACGGACAGAAGACGCAAATCGCCTTTTCTGCTTGTCCCGTTTGGGCTTTTTGGGGGCGCATCGGAGACGGGGGGGGGGAGGGAAGCTCGAGAAACCCCCCAGCCTCGTCTTCTCATTCATCCTTCTGTAGATGTAGGTATTTTAAAACCTCTACCTGGCTGGGTCATATGCGGGCTTGCCTTCCTATCCATTCCTATAAATGCGGGCTTGTTTTCCCTTCCATCCCCAGTTTTGGACTACCTTTCCATCATCCCCAGCCCTCGCGGTCAGGAACCTGAATGGAACCTATGGAAAGTAACCTGATGCTTTCCATCGTGGCCAGAGGTCTGGCCCCCCACCTGGTTTGAATGACAGCTGTTCTACTTTTTTTAAAAAAATCAATTCTCTTTTTTTCTTTCTTTCAGGATCTTTTAAACTATTTCGAAAGAAGAAGGGGAAAACCCATCACCATGGACTGCAGCACTTTTCTCATACTGGCTTGACTGGATGTTTTACTTTCTTAAACAAGCATGGGGACAGGCAGGTTATTTTAGCTGCCACTCTTGATGAATGAAGGGTCAGGTGCCCTAAAATTTATATATAGATATATCCAGCCCTACAGACTGTTCAACAGTAAGAAATAAGTGAACTTGAGGTACATCCATTATTTTGACAGAGTATCTGCATTCAGATATTGGTGGTGGTGGTGGTGGTGGTGGTGGGGTTGTGACCAAAAAGGAATTTTGAATCAAATGCATGGTACAACAACAAAAACTTAGTTTAGACTGTGGCTAGCATCCCGAGTGGAGTAGGACAGCTTTGTGTCACAAAATGGTTCTTCACGAAAGCCAGCGCTCGTGCAAACGCCTTGAAGTTTCCTGACTGCTTTGACTTCATATACGTGCCTTTTTTTTTTTTTTTTTGGTGTTTATAAAATCTTTTAAACAATTTTGTACATCTTTGGACATAAAAAAACAGAACACTCACAATGTGGACTTTTCTGGGCATTGCTTCCTTTATCTACGTCTACAAAAAATGTGGAGATTTGCTAAGTTATGCTAACAAGGAGGTGCTTATTTCCACCGTGGTGTTTTTTTCTCTTGGCTTGATGCTCTCGTATTGGTACCGATCGTGGGGACCTCAACAGCAAAATAAGCAGCAACCTCATTGTGGAATGTTTTCCAATTTCCTTGCTGCCTTGCCATTTGTTGGCTTTTTCTGGACTAAATCTCACACTGATTCCATAGAGAAACTGCAGCTGAAGACCAGAAAGGTATGCTCTATTTTAGTTGAATAGTTTAAAAGAGAATAGTCTTGCTTTTTTTTTTAATTTGGGGATTGACAAAATACATAAGATGGCTGTGAAAACACTATTACAAATTTGTGTTCTAGGAGGCTTCTTATGAATTTTACTGCAAAATTAAAATTGAAGGAACCTCATCAGATTTTAGATGATTTTACTGCTACAGAAGTGTTCGCTTGCATAAAAAACTCAGCTTTGAAATTTTATCTTGAATTTACAGAATGTGTCTCAATTATATAATTCTAGGATTTCAGATCCCAGTCAATTATTTCAGCTTGCTGGGACGAGGGCTACAACTATGAAATAACAGGCATATTCTTTCGAAATTTCAGTTATGCACACAAAGCAGCTACAGTACTAGACTACCTATTTAAATTCACCTGCAAGTAAGTCCCCTTGGTTGAATTTGCCACAAAGTAATCACATTTTAACAGTGTGTTTTCAATTACCATTCAATATCATGTATTGCATCAATTTAGTAAATTATGGTTACATAAACTGTGTATGTTTGTGTGTGAACACTGCCAGTGTTTGGATCTAAATTGGGGGTGTCAAACCCGTGGCCCATGAGCCAGATGTGTCACATGCTGGCCCCGCCTGGTTTAGTAAAGGGGAAAAAAGTCTCGATATGTGACGCCACTATGACGACACGAGTTTGACACCCCTGATCTAAATCTAGCCAAGTTTTTCCCAATGTGATTTTCTCCAGATCATCTAAGTCCTAGGATGACAATTCTTGGAAAAAGATATTGTTGCTGGGAACTCTAGAAGCTGTCCCAAGATATTTGAAGGCAGAAGGATGGAAGAGACAATGTGATTCACGCATTATTTAATTTAACATAAACCTTCCCTCAATCTCTTGGTTTCTGATTTTCAGTATACACTGTGTTTGTTAGTTATGGATGATGGGAATTGCAAGGTGGCCCAATTGGTTAGTGCTGGAGAAACAGAAAGTCCCATGTACAGGTAGTCCTTGACTTATAAACACTCGTTTAATGACTGTTCATAATTACAACAACTTTATGAGTGTTGCAGCAGACCCATGGTCACATGACCAAAGTTTGGGCACTTGGCAACTGGCATGTATTTATGATCCCCATTTGCGACCTTCTCAGCTGGCTTCTGTTCTGACAAAGTTAATGGGGGAAACTGGATTCGGTTAACAACTGCTCAATTCATTTAACAACTGCAGTGATTTGCTTAACAACTGTGCAAAAGTTGTAAAATTGAACACGGCTTACTTAATAACCGTCTTGCTTAGCAAGAGAAATTCTGGTCCCAATTATGACTGTAAGTACCTGTACTGTCATGATACCTCTAAGTGAAGAATTCTTGGACAGCAGAGGTGAAAATCACCTGTTCAAAGGTACATGTAAGCATAATTCATCATAGTTGTCAATGGGCTGTTCTTGTATATTCATGATATGGATGTGCCAGAGCTGGAATGTGGAACTGTTGCCGTAAGAGCAATGAGATCATCCACAGACTAGAACAGTGGCTCTCAAAATTTAGTCTGGGGAGCCCTAGAGATCTGTAAAGTCAAACAAATAAATATTGTAAGTTTCTTTAGTTTTAATTTTAGTTTTAAAAGTTCATGTTCTACCCATGGGTGCTATGGATAATAGCTTGACTCCCTCTTCTTTGTGGCAACCCCTGAGATATGGGAACACTGCTATCATGTCTCCTCTAGTCCTTTTTTTCATTAAACTAGACATACTCAATTCCTGCAACCGTTCTTCATATGTTCCTGCCTCCAGTCCCCTAATCATCTTTGTTGCTCTTCTCTGCACTCTTTCTAGAGTCTCAACATCTTTTTTACATTGTGGAGACCAAAACTGAATGCAATATTCCAAGTGTGGCCTTACGAAGTGGTATTAACACTTCACATGATCTTGATTCTATCCCTCTGTTTATGCAGTTTAGGACTGTGTTGGCTTTTTTGGCAGCTGCTGCACACATGCTGGCTCATATTTAAATGGTTGTCCACTAGGACTCCAAGATCCCTCTCAGTTACAACTATTGAGCAAGGTACCTCATATACTGTACCTGTGCATTTTGTTTTTCTTGCCTAAATGTAGAACCTTAACTTTTTTCACTGTTGTATTTCATTTTGTTAGATAGCGTCCAATGTTCAAGTCTGTCACGATCCTTCTGTATCTTAAGCCTATCTTCTGGAGTGTTGGCTATTCCTGCCAGTTTGGCATCAATCTGCAAATTTGATGAGTTCCCCATATATCCCCTCGTCCAACTCATTGATGAAGTTGTTGAAGAGTACTGGGCCTAAAACAGAGCCTTGGGGTACTCCACTGCATACTTCCCTCCATATAGATGCAGTTCCATTGAGGACTACACGCTGAGTGCGGTTGGTCAGCCAGTTACGAATCCATCTGGTGGTGATGCTGTCTAACAAAGATTTTTCTACTTTATCTAGTAGTAGGTTATGGTCTACTTTATCAAATGCCTTACTGAAGTCCAAGTAAATTATATCGACAGTATTCCTCTGGTCCACTAATTTTGTCATTTTGTCAAAGAATGCAATAAGATTAATTTGTCATGATCTGTTTTTGACAAAGCCATGTTGGCTTTTGGTTATTACTTTGTTTGCTTCTAGGTGTTCGCTGATTCATTGCTTAGTTATATTTTCCAGAATCTTCCCTAGTATTGAGGTCAGGCTGATAGGTCTGTAGTTTCCTGGATCTATTTTTTCCCCTTTTTTGAAGATGGGAACTACATCAGCTCTTTTCCAATCCATGTAGTAAATATTGATAACTACAACCCATATAAACCAAAGCTCTTTGGGGTTCTCAATTATTTTTGAGAATGTAAAGGGGTCCCGGGATCAAAATGTTCAAGAAGCGCTAGACTAGACTTTTTTTTTCTTTTAATGACCCTCTAATCCCTTTTATCGGGGTGGAGTTAGAGTGACTGAATGGAGCTGAGCATTTACTAGCCAGGTACCCTTCCTGATGCCTACCCGGAGTTCTCAGCAGATATTTTCTCTTTGCTCCCTGATAGAGAAACATCTGCTGCTGCCTAGGATTGAACTCTCCACCTCCCAAGGGGGAGGTGAGCGTCTTCACTTCGAGGCCACCGTGCCGCTCAATCTGTGGACTAGACTATAGTTACAAAATTTGAAATACTGAATATATTTTATATTGGGTGCAAAGGCCATGGAACAATTAAAACTTGAATGAAATCTGAGGCAGTTTTTCCAACTCAACAGGCATGATTTCTTCCATTTGATCAGCCTTAGTGTTAGTGGGGAACTTCGAAAGGAGGAGTTTATGAATTCTTAGAGCCCATAGGCCTTGGGATGGGAACCAAAGAAATAGGGTCTTCGATAATCACTACTAATGTTTTGTTTTATCTGCTACTTCTAAGGAGGCAAAAATAAAAAACGTGTTTCTCATGATTCAGCACTTTATAAGCCCATTTGTAACAAGCACAGTTTAAAGTAAATTCAGTCACTAAATTTACAATTAGTGAAGTCTACTTTTCAGTAGACTGAATACCAAACACACATCCATCTGCAAAACACTTTAGTAACAAAATAACTTTTATTCAGGGGTGAAATCCAGCAGGTTCTGGCAGGTTCTGGAGAACCGGTAGCGGAAATTTTGAGCAGTTCGGAGAACCAGCAAATTCCACCTCTGGCTGGCCCCTAGCCCTGGGAATGGAGATTTTGCAGTATCCTTCCCCTGGAGTGGGGTGGGAATGGGGATTTTGCAATATCCTTTTCCTGCCACGCCCACCAAGCCACTCCCACAAAACCGGTAGTAAAAAAATATTGGATTTCACCACTACTTGTATCTGAAGTGCTGAAAATTAATTATGGCAGGAAGCCATTTTTCACTGCTTTTGAATTTATGGAAAGGTTGCATTTTTACATGCAATCTATCTATTCTACCACTGGGTTGTCCTTGGTGCAGCCACTTGTATTTTGAGTCTGCCAGGATAACTGTTTGTACCTTCTAATTGGTAAGTGGGCAAAAAAAAAAAAAAAAAAGAGTTTTTTTTTTTTTTTTTTTTAATTTGATTTATATGCCGCCCTTCTCCGGAGACTCAGGGCGGCTTACAATGTGCTCAGCAATAGCAATATTGAAATTTCAAGGTTGTGTTTGGTTAGAGGTTCTGGCTTACATAGAGTAGTGTGAGTATTTTAGAGTAAATGACATATGTGGTACACTAACCAGATTAGTGATGGGTTGCTACTGGTTCACCCTGGTTCGGGCGAACCAGTAGTGGCGGTGGCGGGAGGTTCCGCCCATCCATCCACCCGTCATCAAAAACGCTTTGTGCATGCGCAGAACCCTCTGCACACGCATAGAAGCGCCGCATGCGCACAAAGCGCACATGTGCTCCCACACGCTCCCAGTAGCGAACTGGTAGCGCCGGGAATTGAAACCCACTACTGAACCAGATGTGTCAAACTGATCAAGGCTGTGCTTTTACCATTAGCAGAGAATGGTGCATCGATATGTTTAAACCTGGTAATCTAGTTTGCTCTTTATCTTACTAAAAAGTTATACAAGTAGTCCTTGACCTACAACCATTCATTCAGCAACTGTTCAAAGTTACGAGGGCACTGAACAACAGGATGTTACAACTGGTCCTTGGAGTTTTGGCTGTCCCAGCATTCCCGTGGTCATATGATTGCCATCTTGGTGCTTGTCAACAGATTCACCCTTACAGTCGGTTGCACTGCCCCATGATCAGGTGATCACCACTTGAAACCTTCCTGCTGGTTTCCCCAGAAAGTCAGTGAGGAAGCTGGCAGCAAAGTTTGAGTAAGTCTTTCCCACCCACGCATCATCCCCCAGTCCCTCTGTGTTTGGACCACCCCAGCCAGTTGCATATTTCCACACACCCTTCCCATTCCTTCCTTGCATTCCTGCGCATCCTCTCTTATCTGTGTTCTCATGCGCACTCCCTTGTGCCCTCCTCAATCTTCCCCCACACACCTCACACTGGTCTCCCTCAACCCAGCAGCAGCCATTTACTTGCCTGCAGGCCTGGGATTTACAGTTTCCTGCCAGTTTTCCCACTGACTTTGGATGTTGGAAACTGGTAGGAAACTGCCTCATCTAATGACTGGGATTTGGTTAACGTGGCAACTCGAACTGCAGGGATTGCTATTGCTAAGGGATGTGGTTGCTTGCATTGCTTAATGATGGACTTGCCATCGTAAGTCAAGGAGCACTTGTTTTGAAGCCTTTGACTAAGACATGGTGAACCATGGAGGTTAAAATCCGTGAGCACATTTGTGGATGACCGTACGGAAGAAAGATTGTAACTTGGAATGTATATAATAATGTTTATAATATTGAGCATGAATTAATGAAGACAAGGCTCTTGAATTTCCTCACCTATCTCTCTGTCCTTTTGATGGCCTGCATACCTGCTGCCATCGGCTGCCATCAGGATTTTTTCATGAAAAATATTTGATGGGTTTAATACAGGGGTGAAATCCAGCAGGTTCTGACAGGTTCTGGAGAACCGGTAGCAGAAATTTTGAACAGTTCGGAGAACCGGCAGGGGTGAAATGCTCCCAGATTAGACCGGATTGCCCGATCCGGTAGCGATTTTTCCCTGTGGTTCGTCGATCCGGTAGTGATTGCTGCCCGGGTGTCATTATTTCCTGGTTTTAACCAGGGAGTAATGTTTTTTCACCTTCTGTGCATGCACAGAAGGTTTTGCACATGCACAGAAGGTGTGAGTGCGCACATGATGTGCCCGCACATGCGTGAGCGAAGTGAACGCCCGCACATGGAGCGTGCTCTTCCGAACAGGTAATGAAGGTAAGTAGATTTCACCCCTACGGCAAATACCACGTCTGGCTGGCCCCAGAGCGGGGTGGAAATGGAGATTTTGCAGTATCCTCTTGCCACATCCACCAAGTCATACCACGCCGACCAAGCCACGCCCACAGAACCTGTAGTAAAAAAAATTGGATTTCACCACTGGTTTAATATTGTTATTTTTACAACATTCAGTAAAGAAAAATACTCAGTGAATGCTTCAATTTTCATTTTTAATACAGTAAATATTGATAAAAGCTCTTTTTAAGAGTCCTCCATAATTTTTAAAAGTGGGAAGTCCTGAGAGCAAAATGTTTAAGAAATACTGATTTGGAAAAACGTAGGATAAAGCAAAGAAGCTTGAATTTGATTGCTGGGTGTGATAAGTGTTTATATGATGGAAGTGAAGGGTGCTTGAAAGTGATGGAAACACTTACCAAATGGTTTGAACCCAAGCAGGCAAGAAAAGAATGTATGATGTTCCCATGGGCGTTTAATATATTTATTACCTGACGTTTAAGGAATCCTTATGGTGTTAGAACTGTATTGATTGGAAACATGAATATGCATGACCTTTGCTATGCAAATGAAGCCATGTTGTTGACTGAGAACCTGAATGATTTACAGCCCATTTGAGATAGGTTGAGTGTTGCATGAGAAGTACAGATTTGAAAATTAATGGAAAGATAGTTGCACTTGACAACAAAAATGGAGTGAGATTGCAAGCTGCACACAGATGATGAACAACAGAGCAAAACGAAGATCCATGAGAGAGGTGAGGTTTAGAAAAAAAAAAAAACAAGGGGCAGTGTAAGATATTGCTTATGGCTTTGATGGAAGGAAAAGTGGTTTGCAAGATTAAAAGTAGAGGTTTAGTAAATGGCGATATAAATCAGTTTCAGCTGTTGCTCTTTTTATTATCTTAAGCCTTTACTTTCTTTGACATACTGTTGCTTATTCCTTTCCTTCACTCTGCCTAACATTGCTTATTTACATGGACATAGCCCAAGGACTATTTATGTAACTATGCAATTATTTGAGGAAATAAGCTTCTAAAAGATATGCCCGATAATATGTTAGAACTCTGATGTAACCAGTTTACCTAGACTTTGAAACAGAAATATCTGGCAAAATAGTATTTGGAATTATCTGAAATAATCTACTGACCTGAGGACAGAAATTCTAAAACTGAAGAGGCGCCAGAAAAAAGAGGGGAAATTGCCAAGAATTTTACTATGCTGTTGTACAGGTGCTCTGAAAAATCTTAATTGTTGAGTGTTCAAAATCAGAAACTTCTTGGTTTCTCATATTTCATTCCAGTTCTTGGCACCCAAATGCCAAAAATGGCCTTTACATGTGCAGTGATGTGGTCCCGCATATGCTGCATTTAGATACTTGCCTCTTTTTACCTGATGCAGGTGCATAAGCCCTAAAGTTATGAGGTAGATATTGTGGTTATCCAAATTTGTTATGTCCAAAATACCCCCTCAAATACAGCTGTTAAGTGTGACACAAAATTTAGACTGCTTTAAACTGAGTTTTGAGTACAGGTAGTCCTCAACTTACAACTACAATTGTGTCCCAAATTTCTGTTGCTAAGTGAGAACATTTGTTAAATGAATTTTGCTCCGATTTATGACCTTTCTTGCCACAGTTGTTAAGTGAATCACTGTGGTTGTTAAATTAATAACACAGTTGTTAAGTGAGCCTGGTTTCCTCGTCGACTTTGCTTGTCAGACAGTGACAAAAACAGTGATCACATGACCCCAGGACACTGCAACCATCATAAATATGAGTCAGTTGCCAAGTGTCTGAATTTTGATGATGTGATGATGGGGTTGCTAAAACGGTCGTAAGTGTGAAAAACTGTCATAGGTCACTTTTTTCAGTGCCGTTGTAACTTTGGTCATTAAAAGGACTGTTGCACTACTACAATTGTATTGGGAGTACCAAAGTGTTTCTGGATTGTGAAAGGATTGAACGGTTGCCTGGAGGATGGCCAGTGGAGAGCTCTTTTCATGTCCTCATTAAGTTGTCCGGCAAAGTGGTACCCATCTATCTACTCACAGCCACCTACTTTCAAACCGCTGGGTTGGCAGGAGCTGGACCTTGAGACGGGATGTCATCCCGTCCCACGGCAGCAACCGGGTCTCGAATACGAGCCTGCCAATCGTCAGCCCAGCGTCCTAATCATTTGAGCCACTGGGCTCCCACTGAGTATCACTAAATCTGCTGCATATTGTATGACCGTTGTACCAGCCTAAATGCCTTTGATTTGTCTTCTTTCTGACTTAGGGTACAAGAGGAGTCATCCCTTCACCTGACAGTAGAACAGAAACAGATTCAGCTTCGACAGCCGCTGCTCAGCCTGATCCAGAAGTGATCATTGTGGGGGCTGGTGTACTGGGCTCTGCTCTGGCCACAGTGCTGGCCCGGGATGGTAGGAAAGTGACGGTCATTGAGCGGGATTTGAAGGAACCTGATAGGATTGTTGGAGAACTCTTACAGCCAGGAGGTTATAACACTCTAAAAGAACTGGGCCTTCAAGGTACATTAACTGCTGGTAAAAACACTTCTGTCTTTCATTCACAGATCTGGGAATTAATGCTTTAACTGCAAGTTTTTAAAACTCACTAGACAGACTGATTGTCAGCTGTTCTATCTCTACGTTGTATTCTTGTAATTACAGGTAGTCCTCGCCTTATGACCACAATTGAGCCCAAAATTTATGTTGCTCAGCGAGACGTTTATTAAGTGAGTTTGGCCCCATTTTACAACTTTTCTTGCCACAGTTGTTAAATGAATCGCTGCAGTTGTTAAGTTAGTAACACAGTTGTTAAGTGAATCTGGCTTCCCCCTTGATTTTGCTTGTCAGAAGGTCGCAAAAGTTGATGACACGACCTGGGCACACTGCAACCGTCATAAATATGAGTCAGTTGCCAAATGTCTGAATTTTGATCACATGATCATGGGGAATGCTGCCATGGTCATTGTATGAAAAGGGGCTCATAAGCCCCCTTTTCAGTGTGTGTCACTTCGCAGTCATTAAATGAACTGCTATAAGTCGAGGACTACCTATATTACAAAAGCCAGAAAAGAAATAATACTAATAAAACTTCTCCAATTGTACAGCCTAACTTGCCTTAAATTCATGGCTCAGAATTAACACTGAAAAAAGAGAAAAATCAAAAGATGAAAAACCAATATAGAGAAAAAAACCTGCTTGACAGAGGAAAGATTTTATAGCTAGAAGAGAAGAAACGTGGTTAAGATTGTCATTATCATTGCTTGTTGGATATTGCCCTTAATGAAGGGAAGCAAAATGTGTGATATTTGAACATGAACAGAGTGATGTTTTCTTCTTCTTCTTCATTCCATCAGTTTATTCATGTTTTTCTTCCTTCTTTCAGACCATTTAAGGTAGTCCTCGACTTACAACAGTTCATTTAGTGACTGTTCGAAGTTACAATGACACTGAAAAAAATGACTTTTGGCCATTGTTCACAATTACAATGTTGCAGCGCTCCCATCATTATGTGATCAAATTTGAGATGCTTGGCAACTGGCTCTTATTCATGACGGTTGCAGTGTCCCAAGATCATGTGATCCCCTTTTGCGACCTCACAAGAGTCAACGGGGAAGCTAGATTCACTTAACCACCACGTTACTAACTTATCAACTGCAGTGATTCACTTAACAACTGTGGGAAGAAAGGTCATAAAATGGGGCAAAACTCACTTAACATATCTTACGTAACAGACAATTTGGGTTCAATTTTTTTTTTTTTTTTGCTTTAATTTATATGCCGCCCTTCTCCGGAGACTCAGGGCGGCTTACAAGGCGTTAAGCAATAGCCTTCATACTTTTGTATATTTATACAAAGTCAGCTTATTGCCCCCACAATCTGGGTCCTCATTGTGCTTGTAAATCAAGGACTACCTGTACCTATAAATATTTAGATAAACATTCCCTGACATCTTTTCTATGCTATTTCCCCAAGATATTATCTTAGTCCCAGGTTACCAGTGATGCAGTTTAAGTGGTCTTTAGCTGTTCAAGTGTTAGAGGAATTTTCCAAAACTGTCCAAGATGAACTTCAAATTTGACTTTTTCACCTATTACCCTGAAGGAAAGTTAAATGCAATAATTTGAAATAGAGGCAGTAGAGAGATAATAAGATTCAGCAAAGGAAGTACCCTCATACTCAACCAGGTATAGGTAGACTTACAACTGGTTGCTTAATGACCATTCAAAGTTATGATCCATTTTCATGGCTATTTGCAATGTCCAGCACATTATGACTTTTTTTAAAAAACAGAAACTGACATTGATTTCTTGTTAAAAAAAAACACTCCCATTGCAAACAGTAAGTTTGCTTAATAGCCATGATATTCACTTAATGACCGCTTCGTTTTGATTTACAACGACCACAAAAAAAGGTCATAAAATTGGGTGTGGTTATGTGATGACCCACTTAATGACCAGCATTAGTTAGGATCATAATTCTAGGCTCAATTATGGTTGTACATTGAGGACTATGTACTAGTCCTCAATGTACTAGTGGACTAGAGTATGCATAAAAGTTTAAATTCTATACATTTGCTGAACTTTTATGTAAAGAAAATTTCACTCAAACAAATACAGAGAAAAGTAATTAAAATAAAACACAATTAAGTATACAGTAACCTAAATGAAGACTCTTGAAATTGCAAGGAGATCAAATCAGTCAATCCTAAAGAAAATCAACTCTGACTGTTCTTTGGAAGGACAGAGATTGAAGCTGAAGCCCAAATCCTTTGGCCACCAAATGGGAAGAGTGGGCTCCTTGGAAAAGACCCTGAAATTGGGAAAGGGCAAAAGGAGAAGGGGACAACAGAGGATGAGATGGTTAGATAGTGTCATGGTTGCAATGAACATGAATTTGGCCAAACTCTGGGAGTCAGTGGAGGACAGGGGAAGATTTTGTCCTGTGGTCCATGGGGTCGCAAAAGAGTCGGAACAACACCCACAACAACAAAATGCAGAAACAAAGTTCCCCGTTCTTTCGCTTGGGTTACTCCTGGAGATAATTCCTGCTATTTGCCAGAGCTGTTGTGGACATAATATATCCAAACTTAGGGACCGTAAGTCTTTTTTCTATTTCCCTGGAAATTCCCTATTTCCCTTTTAAAAGAACAATGCTTTTTTTTTCTCTATCCAGAACTGGGGGAAAAAAACAGATAAAATGTCTGAATTAAAGCCTACATGAAAAAAAAAAAAAGCATTTGAACCTGAACTTCATTCAGACCTGAATCCAAATTGGATTCAAACTTAGCCCTTGACTCCATTCAGACTGGCTGAGAGGCTGCTGTATTATGAATCCTGACTGTATATCCCAGGGTGGGGAACTATGACAACTTTACGATCTGTGGACTTCAACTCCCAGAATTCCTGAGCTAACCATGCTGGCTCGGGAACTCTGTGCGTTGAAGTCCACAGATCGTAAAGTTGCCATAGTTGCCCAACCCTGGGCTATACGTACCACCAGTCACTGCAGATATGTTAGTTTACTTTATTGATTAGCCCTTGGGCCAAGTGCAGAGTTCTAGACACAAATTATTAACTAAAATCTGATAAAAACAATTTAAAATGGAATTGGAATGAAATACAATAATTTAATATATAGATAAATAAAATACAATAAAATTATATTTCGGTGTCACCCCTATAACCTGGCCCAATCCGTCCTACCTATGCCGAACACAACCGAACCATTTTGCTTAAGTACTGTGCTGTATTAAATGTTATTTTTGGATTCTGGCCACACATAAGGTAAGTGGTTTTGATATGGGGTCCCAATGGATCATTCGTTTAATATATAGACCAAGGTACCTGTCTGTCACCCTCTTATATAGGCAACGATCAAATAGGATGCGAGCCAGGTCATCTACTCTGCTGCTGCGCAAATGCAGAGACGTCCATTGTAGGGTATAGAATGGAATCTCCCATATTTGACCGTTATTGTGTCAAGCTGTTCAAATCTCACTTGCGTAAATATCTCCCTAAGACGTTTTGGCAGTTGTAACTTTAAATAGCTGTCTATTTGAAAAGTACACTGTATATATGTGTTTTTAAGATAGCTGGCTCCTCCTAAATCTTCCTCCTTTCTCCATCCATTTATTTTGCAGATGCTGTGGAAGATATAGATGCTCATACAATAAATGGCTACATTGTTCATAACCTTGAGAACAAGGCAGAGGTTGAGATCCCTTACCCTTGCACAGCAGCTGGGCAAGTGCAGAACGGGAAAGCATTTCATCATGGACGCTTCATCATGGGTCTCCGAAGGGCAGCCATGTCAGAACCCAAGTAAGTATAATAATCTAAAATCTCAGCCCAAGTAAGTTAGGCCGCATGCCTAACAGGTGCATCCATCTATTTTTCATTTTAAATGTGCTTTTCTTTTATTCATTGCATTTGAGAATAGTTTGGAGTTAACCAGAAGAAGCATTTTCAATATCAGTTGGATTGGTTTTTATATGTTCTGTCAGTGAAACTCTTAGAAGTTAATGCGTAAACCTTTTTTGTTTTGCTGTTTGAGTCACCAGTGTTACAAAACAGGTTACTTCTGTTGAAGCCTAATTTTGTCATTTTTGGCATACTGACAGCCTGAAAACAAAGAATTAATTGTCTACATTAAAAGTACGTAAACCAGGGATGGGCAAATGTGGCCCTTTTATAACCTGTTGACTTCAAGTCCCAGAATTCCTGAGACAGCCAAGCTGCACCCCTGACGTAAACTATCAGTCCAGAAAACAGATTGTATTTGAAGAGAGGGATAAGATTCGGAGTACACTTGAATTTATGCATTGCCGAAGCCCCTTAAATAAGTTGTGTCTTTTCCTGGGTTCATGTGATTGCTCTCGCAACTGCAGTGCATTCCTGGAAAAGGTTTAACATGTTCTTACAAGTGTTATGTGAATGTTCCAGGCACCCTTAATCAAAGTTCTCTCTGCAAGTAGCATTTCTAATATCTAGAAAGAAACTTGTTAAATATGGTGGAAAGAAAAAGTGATTTATAGAAACATCTTAGGAGGACAGAGGTTAGCTTAGGCTATCAAATTAGTGCAGTATTTCTCAAGGTTGGGCATTTTAAGATGTGTGGATTTTAATTCCCAAATTCCCCAGCCAGCTTGGTAGGGAATTCTGGGAACTGAAGTCCACACATCTTAAAATTGCCAAGATTTAGAAATGCTGTCTAGAAGAATGGTATGCTTTGTGCACTATTGGAAGACCTGAAAGCCCAGGCTCGGGACACATGATTTGAAGAATGTCTGTTTAGATCAGACATGGGCATTTTATGGCCCACAGGCCACATCTGACCTGTGGATAGTCCGAGCGTGGCCGGCGGCAGCAGCAACAGTGAAGGTGGGGCGTTGGTGGGGTTGGGGCACCAGGGCAGCATTGGTAGCAGGAATTGGTGCAGCATCGGGGGCGAGTACAGGGGGCGGGGTGTCAGCAGCAATAGGACGGGGTAGACGCAGCCCTCAACAACTCTTCCAGTTTCTCATTGGCCTCTTGGAAAAATTAATTGTCCCCCTCTGGTCTAGAATGGTTCCTAGAACATACCAACCTGATAACACATAGTTATTCTCCTTTGCTCAGATTTTTCTTAAACTATTTTCTTTCACGGTTGACACTTTAACATCTTCTTCCTTTTCTTTTCTTTTCTTTTCAACTTCAGAAGTCCAGTTTTCCATATAACAGCTCTTTTGTCTAACAGTGAATATAATTTCATGGTTTATTAATTATGTATTTTATATGAAAATAAAAATCACACATGTAGAAAAAGAGGGATACAGAGAGAGAATGAATGAATTTTTGTGGTTCACAGTGAACTAGATTTCCCTCTTCCTAGTCTAGCAACTTAACCATTATACCAATCTGGCAGCCAGACTAGATTATTTTGTCTTGTTTCGAGAAGGGACCCTCTCTAGTTTTAGTCTTTAATGTAGACCAGGGGTATTATACTTGATTGCATTGAGGACCACATCAGGGTTGTTGTTTGACCTTGGGTGGCCAGGTGGGCATGGCCAGTGCAACATCATTCATGTCGGGAGCACCTGTGGTGGCCTGGGTAGGCCTGGGTGGATCCTCCTGCGGCCCTCTACCAGCAAAAATGGACCTCGGGAGCCCGAGTTCTGTTTTCACTGGCAGAGGCATTACAGGCAGGTCCTTCACTATTTTGAGGGCGACCACATGGGCCAGATCTAAGCACCCTGCGGGCCAGATCTGGCTTCTGGGCCTTGAGTTTGACATCCCTGGTGTAGACTAAAAAAGAAAAGAGAGAAGAAATACTTTCCAACTTGCAACATTTCTAAACAGAGACACCCATTTCAATTCCAACACAATAAAATGTATACCATGTATGCATTTTTTAAAAATCTGATTTTTTCCAGTGCAAAATTTATTGAGGGGACAGTGGTACAATTGCTTGAAGAAGAGGAATGTGTAGCTGGAATCGTATACAAAGATAAAGAAACTGGTGATACAAAGGTGAGATTTTCCAGCAATTCTGGTTATTCCAGTGTTCTAGGGCACTACATCAGTTTTAAACAAGTTGCAATTCTTAATCAGATAGCTTATTACAGTGATGGTGAACCTATGACACGCATGTCAAAAGGTGACACGCCACAACCTTTTGGGTGATGCCATCATGCACCAGCAGCCGACAGTAAGAATTCTTGAAGGCAAATCCCATTGGAGCATGATTTTTAGAAGCTTTGGAGGCCATGTGAGAATGGGGTATCTGGTCTTGTGCAGCTTCTGGATTGTGCTGAAGTCGTGTGGGAGTGCTGTGCTCTCAAGGAGCTTTCAGACCCTCTGAAAATTTGTGCAGTTTTAGGACCCTGCAGAGACCGCAAAGGAGCATCCTCTGAAGCCACTTCAAGAACGTAAGCCTTGGGCGATCCCAAGCACATTGCGGTACAGCAGAAGGAGGCCATTTTGAATGGCAGCCATGGTACTAGAGCTGGTCGAGGCCTCAGGCTCTGCTTCAGGCCCAGCCTTGGCGCTGTCACCGAGTACCGCTGTTCATGGCGGCCCAGTTGGGGAGAAGATAAAGAAATTGTTTCTGTTTTGTTTGCGTGTTTGTATGAGACATGCCAAAAAAGTCAAATGAAGCATTTCTCCTAATTTTTGATGCGCTGAGCCCAAAACATTCGCCATTATTGGCTTAGTAAAATAATTGGAATACAAACCATATTTTGAATTAGGCAATGTGGTATATGCCTTCCAATGGAATCATTGTTTTTAAAGCACTTAATGTGGATGTCAGGATGTGTGCAAGGTGTAGCTTGAGGAATATAAAGATTTGTGAGAAAATCGCGGGTGAGAAGAATTCAGCGCAGAATGAAACCTTCAAAAATTATTAACTCATTCCTGACTCACATACTACTATGCATTTCAGGTTGGCCTGTTAAAACCAGTAAGGTACAAGGAGTCCTCAACTTATGACCGGTTGCTTAGTAACCATTCAATAACAATGAACTTCCCCAGGCTAATTATGTCCCAGATTCGAAATTCTGACTGCTGCCCCCCTTGCGGTCATGTGATTGCATTTTGGGCATTCAGCAACTGGCCCACGTTTATGGCTGTTTGCAGCATCCTGCAGTCAGAGGTCTGTGATTTATGATATTTTTTGGCAAAAAGCACCCATTGCGGACAATGGATTTGCTTAATGACTGCAGAGATTCACCTAATGACCATTGCAAAAACAAAAAGTCATAAAATCAGGGACGGTCATGTGGTGACCCGCTTAATACCTAGCATGACCTATGACTGTAATTCTGGGCTCAGTTACAGTTAAAGTTGGGGACTATCTGTAACAGGTTGTGCATCGTGATCAGGGGTGCTATTCAGCAGGTTCTGACAGGTTCTGGAGAACTGTTAGCGGAAATTTTGAGTAGTTCGGAGAACTGGCAAATACCACTTCTGGCTGGCCCCAGAGTGGAGTGGGAATGGAGATTTTGCAATATCCTTCCCCCAGGAGTGGGGAGGGAATGGGGATTTTGCAGTATCCTTCCCCTGGAGTGGGGAGGGAATGGAGATTTTGCAGGATCCTTCCCCTGCCACGCCCACCAAGCCACACCACGCCCACAGAACTGGTAGTAAAAAAAATTGAATTCCGCCACTGATCGCGATGATCATTATCATTTAGTCCCTATTTAGTTGATTTGTTTTGTATTGTATTGCAGGAACTCCACGCCCCCTTAACGGTAGTTGCTGATGGTCTGTTTTCCAAGTTTCGAAAAAATCTCATCTCCAGCAAAGTGAAAGTCCCCTCTCATTTTGTAGGATGCATTTTGAAGGTAAGTGGGTTCCATAAAACACAAAGCAATACTATCATCAAATTTGGATGTTTGGTGGTTATAATTACAGTCCTCGACTTACAACCATAACTGAATCCAACATTTCTGTTGTTGAGTGAGAGATTTGTGAAGTGAGTTTTGCCCCATTTTACGACCTTTCTTGACACAGTCGTTGAGTGAATCTCGGCAGTTGGTAAGATAGGAACCCAGTTGTATAGTGAATCTGGCCTCCCCATTGGCTTCTGACCTTGGGGCACAGCCACGGTCATAAATATAAACCAGTTGCCAAGCAATTTTGATCATGTGATTGTGGGGATGCTGCAAAGGTTGTAACTCTGAAAAACGGTCATAAGTCACATTTTTCAGTGCTGTTGTAACTTTGAACAGTGACTAAATGAATTGTTGTAAACCGAGGATTACCTATACCAGTGATGGCTAACCTTTTTGCCATCACGTGCCAGAAAGTGGGGGAGGCGGGGGAGGTTCGCGTGTGTGCGTGCCCACACCCATAATTCTATGTGCCCTGCCCATGCACGCATGACCCCCCCTCCCCCCGCTCCTGGCATGCCTTTCTAGGAGTCTCTGGAGGCTGGGGACAGCAAAAAAGTCACTTCCTGTCCAACTGGAAGTTGGGAAACAGGCCATTTCGGGCCTCTGAGGGGGTGGGGAAGGCTGTTTTCATGCTCCACAGATGCACAGAGAGGATCTGGAGCCAGGTGAGAAAGAAAAACAGGCCTTCCCCACCCCACCCCACCCCTTAGGCCCTCTGGAGTCAGGAAACAGCCTGTTTCCCTACTTCTGGTGGGCCCAGAAGGCCCGAAAATCAGCATGTGTGTGCCAGAGCTAAGCTGGCGTGCCAGACGACATGGCTTCGTGTGCCACCTGTGGCACGCGTGCCATAGGTTAGCCATCACGGACCTATACCATAGAATAGCATTTCACATGTTTTTATCTCCACCCACCACACAAATAATTTCTTTTGTTGCCCTTTTGCTTATGCATCTTCTTTAAAGCAGGCATGTCAAATTCAAGGCCTGCAGGGTGCTTAGATCTGGCCCGCAGGGCCGCCCTGGAAACAGCAAAGAACCAGACTGCGGTGCCTCTGCCAGCAAAAATGGAGCTCCATTTTCAGCTGCGATGGCCTCTTGCAACTCTCCACCAGTGAAAACGGAGTGCGGCCTTCCTGACCTCCATTTTCGCTGGCAGAATGCTCGGACCACCACAGGCACCCCCAACACAAGTGATGTCAAACTGGCCATGCCTCCTGGCCATGCCCCCACTCTCCGAGATCAAACACAACCCTGAGGCAGCCCGCAATGAAATCGAGTTTGACACCCCTGCTTTAAAGCAGTTTAATCCAGTTCTTCAGTCCCAGATTCTCTCAAACTGGCTTGCAAAGAATCATCTTCAGGCATGAGTTGGAGAGGAAAGAAATTACAGCGGGGAGAAAACACTCCGCTTAGTGAAATGATTTCAGCCTGATGATGGGTTGTGGTAGAGCCTGTTGCTATTTGAACTTTCAGTCTTGTTGAAAGTCTATGAGCCTTGGGTTATTAGTCAGCCGAAAATTACTCATTGCAATCAAGGAAGAGCAGGAAGGTTCTGGGAAATTCTTTTTTTTAAATAATGTTTTTCTTTCTTTCTTTGTCTATAAAGAATTCTCCTCAATTTAAAGCCAATTATGCTGAGCTGGTTTTAGGCAATCCTTGCCCAGTGCTTATCTACCAGATTTCTTCCAATGAAACTCGAGTTCTTGTTGACATTCGAGGTGAAATGCCAAAAAATCTTAAGGAATATATGGTTGAAAAGATTTATCCACAGCTACCAGGTAAGAACCTTTGCCCAGAGACTTAATATCTTTACAGGTAGTCCTCGACTTATGACCGCAGTGTAGACAGGAACGTTCGTTGACACTCAGCACAATTGATGAGTGAGCTGCATCTGATATTACAACCTTTTTTGCTCTGGTTGTTAAGAAAATCACTGTGGTCATTAAGTGAATTACATAATTGTTAAGTGGATCCAGTTTTTTCCATTGATTTGCATATTGGAAACCCCCTGGGAAGGTTGCAAATGGTGATCACGTGACCATAGAGATATTACTACAGTCATGAGGACTGGTTGTAAGTGACTTTATTCATTACCATTGTAATGTAGAATCATTGTTGAATGTTCGTTAAATGAATGGTCATAAGTTGAGGACTATTTGTATGCCAGTGACTTGAATAGTAGTTTAGGCATCTTATTTTTTTTAATTTGATTTATATGCCGCCCTTCTCCGGAGACTCAGGGTGGCTTACAATGCGTTAAGCAATAGCCTTCATACTTTTGTATATTTATACAAAGTCAGCTTATTGCCCCCACAAACTGGGTCCTCATTTTACCTACCTTAGAAAGGATGGAAGGCTGAGTCAACCTTGAGCCTGGTGAGATTTGAACTTACAGTAATTGCAGACAGCTGATGTTAATCACAATGCTTTTAGTCTGCTGAGCCACCAGGCCCTTTGTGCATCTGTTTTAATGCAGTGTTTCCCAATCTTGGCTAGAGTAGAGTAGAGTAGAGTAGAGTAGAGTAGAGTAGAGTAGAGTAGAATAGAATAGAATAGAATAGAATAGAATAGAATAGAATAGAATAACAGAGTTGGAAGGGACCTTGGAGGTCTTCTAGTCCAACCCCCTGCCCAGGCAGAAAACCCTACACCACTTCAGACAAATGGTTATCCAACATCTTCTTAAAAATTTCCAGTGTTGGAGCATTCACAACTTCTGCAGGCAAGTTGTTCCACTGATTAATTGTTCTAACTGTCAGGAAATTTCTCCTTAGTTCTAAATTGCTTCTCTCCTTGATTAGTTTCCACCCATTGCTTCTTCTCCTGCCCTCAGGTGCCTTGAAGAATAGGTTGACTCACTCTTCTTTGTGGCAGCCCTTGAGATATTAGAACACTGCTATCATGTCTCCCTTAGTCCTTCTTTTCATCAGACTAGACATACCCAGTTCCTGCAACTGTTCTTCATATATTTTAGCCTCCAGTCCCCTAATCATCTTTGTTGCTCTTCTCTGCACTCTTTCTAGAGTCTCAACATCTTTTTTACATTGTAGTGATCAAAACGGAATGCAATATTCCAAGTGTGGCCTTACCAAGGCATTATAAAGTTGTATTAACACTTTATGTGATCTTGATTCTATCCCTTTGTTTATGCAGCTTAGAACTGTGTTGGCTTTTTTGGCAGCTGCTGCACATGGCTGGCTCATATCTAAATGGTTGTCCACTAGGACTCCAAGATCCCTCTCACAGTTACTAATATTGAGCAAGGTACCACATATTCGGTACCTGTGCATTTTGTTTTTCTTCCCTAAATGTAGAACCTTAGTTTTTTCATTGTTGAATTTCATTTTGTTAGAGAGCGCCCAATATTCAAGTCTAACCTTAAACCAGCAGTTCCCAACCTTTGTGCAGGGGTGAAATGCTACCAGTTGGTTCCGGTTTGGGCAGTTTGCCTGAACCGGTAGTGATAAAAACTACCGGTTCGGGCAAATCGGTAGTAAAAAAATGGTTCCGACGATCACAGCTGTGCTCTGCGATCATGGGAACGTGTTTTTTTTTACTTTTTTAAAGCATTTTTTTACTATCAGTTTGGGCGAATAGGTAGTAAAAATGCTTTAAAGCAGTGTTTCTCAACCTTGGTAGCTTGAAGATGGGTGGACTTCAACTCTCAGAATCTCCCAGCCAGCAGCGCTGGCTGGGGGATTCTGGGAGTTGAAGTCTACCCATCTTCAAGCTACCAAGGTTGAGAAACACTGCTTTAAAAAGTAAAAAAAGAAAGTTGGCCATGCCCACCCAGTCACATGATCCCCACCAAGCCGCACCCACCAAGCCACTACTACAGAACCCGTAGCAAAAAATTGTGCATTTCATCACTGCCTTTGTGGTTTGGCAGCCCTGCTGGGGGGGAGAGAGGGGAACTGGGTCGTGTGAGTGGCAGGCTGGCACACACCTGAGTGCCCGCTGGCCCATTGCTCCAGAACTTGAGCTGTGTGTGCACCCTCTGGCCAGCCACTCGCGCAGCCCAATTCCAAATAGGCCACGGCCCAGTAGTGGGTGGCAGCCCAGGGGTTGGGGACCCCTGTCTTAAACTACAAAGTTTAAGATGTGTGTGTGTCTCAAAACTGTCAAGGTGGGGAAACATTGTCTTAAAGTTGAAGAACTGAAGTTGACCTTGGGTTATCAGGTTATCAGAGATCTTATTTCTGTTAAGTGTATTTTCTTCTGAATCTTGGCCCAAGGACAAATGTTCTAAAACTCACAAACCACATTTGCTTGTGTTTTTTTTTTTTTTTGAACAGAACACATTCAAGAGCCTTTCCTAATAGCAGTACAGAATGAACGCTTGAGAGTCATGCCGGCAAGCTTTCTACCGCCTTGTCCTGTCAATAAAGCAGGTCTGTGAACAAAGCAGTGAATGCAGAAAATATCACAAACTAACACAGAGCTGTCCAATCTTGGCAACTTGAAGCCAGCCATGCTGGGAATTCTGGAAGTCTACAAGTCCTTAAAAGTTGTTAAGGTTGGACAGTCCAGATCTAACAAAAGGCTTGGGAGCATGGATGGGATTTTTTTTCTCTCTGAGTAGAACAAATTATGAGCCCCCTTATGGTGCCAGGGGGCTCATAATGACATTCTAAAAGAAGGTGATCATATATTTTTGAATCACAAGATCTGACACTGGAGCATACAGAATTACTTGCATATTTTTTTGCACTTCAGCCAATCTTTTTGACCATTGTTTAATAACCCTTAGCCTTTAGAGCAATTCTCTTTAGAATTAAATTGGCATCCTCTCTGTATGTATTGCAGTAAACATCAGAATACATTTATTAGTAAAACACAAGTTGGCTTTGGTTGATTAAAGATGTTTTAATATGGATTCCTGAAGCGGGAATATTAATTGATTCATAATTGACTTCACATCAGAGAGACTGAGAGAAAGCCAGCTCTGCAGGAGGGCAGTTATGCTTAGTTCAACTGCAATTTAATAGTACATCATTTGCACTAATTCATCTCATTTGCATAATGACATGTTTACACATGGTAAAGGTAAAGGAGTCCCTGCGGATTTTACTCCGCTAGTCATTGCTGACTACAGGGGGTGATGCTCATCTCCATTTCAAGGCCATTGAGGAAGTCGTTTCCACGGTCATGTGGCCAGCATGACACCACGGAGTGCTGTTACCTTCTCACCGAAGTGGTATCTGTTTACCTATTCACATTTGCCTGCTTTCAAACTGCTAGGTTGGCAGGAGCTGGGGCTAGGACAGGAACTCACCCCGTAGCGTGCAGCTCAGGTCTTGAACCTGGGCTGCCAGCTTTCCAGCTAACAAGCCCAACGTCTTAATTGCTGAGCCATCATGCTTCTCCCCTTCAGATTCAGAGCCATTTACATGACTTTGATGCAAACTACCATGAGTCATTTGAAATATTTGACAGTGCTAAGCAATGATGTACAGTAGTGGCCAAAATTGTGGAATCCTTTTGGGAAAAGTGTATTTTCTAAAACTAGCTAATAACACCACTTTTTTTGGGAGTAGTACCATAAAATTATATATCAATGGAAAGATAATTTAATCAAGAATGTAATGCATTAACTTTATTAGAATAGCAGTTACTATATAAAGTGGAAAAGTGAAACACCTAGAAAAAACGAGATATACAAAAATTATCACCCTAGAAAAAACGAGATATACAAAAATTATCATGTGAGTTAATCCTTAGTTGGGTAATCTGTAGCATGTCTTCCCATGGAGTGAATCAGGGGTCAAATCTAGCATGTTCTAGCAGATTCTGGCAGGTTCTGGAGAACCGGTAGCGGAAATTTTGAGCAATTCGGAGAACCGGTAGCGGAAATTTTGAGTAGTTTGGAGAACTGGCAAATACCACCACTGGCTGGCGCCAGAGTGGGGTGGGAATGGAGATTTTGCAATATCCTTCCCCCAGGAGTGGGGAGGGAATGGGGATTTTACAGTATCCTTCCCCTGCCATGCCCACCAAGCCACACCCACCAAGCCACGCCCACAGAACCGGTAGTAAAAAAAATTGGATTTTACCACTGGAGTGAACCAAGTCTTTTAGTTCTGCAGCTGTTATAATGTGAAACCAAGATTGAATGATTGCTTCTGTTACCTGGGTTTTATTGCTGGGTTGCTTCTGACTAACAAGTTTCTTTAGTCAGCTCCATAGATTTTCAATTGGGTTTAAGGTCTGAGCTATTCCCAGGCCATTCCAGCAGTGGAATATGATTATCTTGAATCTCCAAAAAAAAAAAAAAAGTGGTGTTATTAGCCATCAAACCTCAAAAATACACTTTTCTCAAAAGGTTTCCACAATTTTAGCCACTACTGTACTTCGTCATGAATGACATTGCAGTTTTATACACATACTCATTGGCGGGTAATATTGAAGCTTCTTTGCAGTTTTACCAGCCAGTCACTTAACAATTTGCATGGAAAGGCTTTTAAGAAACCTTTCAAACTTTTGAATCACATCCCAAAAAGTGCATCTGTGCAAGTTTTGATGTTACGACTCTTTCCCCTTTTAGGAGTCCTCCTCCTAGGAGACGCTTACAATATGAGGCATCCACTGACAGGCGGAGGAATGAGCGTTGCTCTGAATGACATCAAGATCTGGAGATGTTTGCTACAGACCATTCCGGATTTGTATGAAGACTCTGCTCTACTGCAAGTAAGATACATATATTTTTCTTTCATAAAGAATTGATGGTCTCCACGTTTCTTTCATATAACTTCAAGTATGCATTCTAATTTTATATTTGAAATCTTTTTTTTTTCCCCATCTGACTGAGTATCAAGTGGACCAATCTGTTGGAAATTTATCTTTTGCAGGCCAAAAAGACCTTCTACTGGACAAGAAAGAAGTCTCATTCCTTTGTTGTGAATGTTCTTGCTCAGGCGCTTTATGAATTATTCGCTGCAACAGATGGTATGTGCTTGTCCGGAAATGCATTTTCCTACAAGCCTGGTTCTTCTCCTTCTCTTTAGCCTAATAATTTGCGCTGCATCCTTGCTTCTCTTCCTGCTGTCTCCTTCATTCTTGACTGTCTTCAAGTTGCCAAGGTTGAGAAATACTGGTCTTAATGGTTTAAGTCAGGGGTCTGCAACCTTAAACACTCAAAGAGCCATTTGGACCTGTTTCCCACAGAAAAGAAAACACCGGGAGCCACAAAACTCCCGTGCCTGAGTATTTCCTGAGCGGCCACAAAACTAGCATATGTAGTTGAATTAAACATTCTGTTTTCTTCTGAAATTTTTCTTTTCTTGGATTTATCCATGGTTGGCCTACCGGGAGTCGAAAAGCTCAATAAATCGTGTGCCAGCGGGTATTGCACATTGGTGGTTGTGATGCATATTTTGAGCGACGGAGTCGCAGCAGAGGGATGAAAGAGCCACATGTGGCTTCAGAGCCGTGGTTTGCTGACCCCTGATTTCAGTTAACTGGCTTCCTGTACATCAGGCTGCTCCTGTCTAATTCCCACCTGATGCATGACCTTTTTGAAATATTGGCATTTTTCCCTTAGGCTCCTTCCTCCATACCCAGTCCTCTTTACAGTTAATCAAAGAATTATTCACCTTCCTGTACACTTACTCATTTTATGTTGTAAGAAATCTCTCTCTGTGTATGTATATGTGTGTGTTGAGCCCAAAATTGATGCTGCTAACAGAGAAAATTGTTAAGTGAGTTTTGCCCCATTTTATGACATTTCTCGCCAGTCGTTAAGTGAATCACTGCATTTGTTAAGTTAGTAACCCAATTGTTAAGTGAATCTGGTTTCTCGATTGATTTTGCTTGACAGAAGGACGCAAAAGGGGATGACATGACCTTGGGACACAGCAACGGTCATAAGTATGAACCAGTTGCCAAGCGTCTGAATTTTGATCCTCACTGTGAATAACGGTCATAAGTTACTTTTTTCAGTGCTGTTGTAACTTTGAATGATCACTGAACGAACTGTTGTAAATCAAGCACTACCTGTAGATATGAATTCGATGAATCTTATTTTCTGGTTGATAACTTATCTTGCCCCATTTCTGGCCACAGAATGCTAGGCACTAGGCTTGGGGCTCAGAACATGGACACCCCTCTTTGAACCCAACACAGCTCTTACCAGATTTTATTTTTTATGGTTTGTTTGAAAAATAAAAATGAAATCAAGCAACTCCTTTAATTTCAAAAAAGCTATAGGGCACCGTTTCTTTTACCTCTACAAGTTTAAGATACATGAACTTTAACTTCTGGAAACAGCATGCTGACTGGGGAATTCTGGGAGTTGAAGTCCACACATCTTAATCCTGCAGAGGTTGGGAAATACTCCTGTGGAGCAAAAGTAAAAGAAGAAATACAGGTAGTCCTCAATTTATGACCATAATGGAGCCTGGAACTGCTGTTGTATGTCATAGCGGTCATAAGTTAAGGCATGCACTTGATTTCAGTTTCATTTTATGACATTTTTTGCAGTGGTCATAAAGGAAACGATGCGGTTATTAAGTAAACCCATTGTCTCTAATGGCGGTTTTTGCTGGAAACTGAGATAAATACGAGTTCCCGGCAGGAAAACATTGTCAATTGTGGTTATATGAGTGCAAGACACTGCAAAGGGCCATAAATGTGGACTAGTTGCCAAAAATGTGATCACATGACTGCGGGATGGATGGGTGACTATCAGAACTTTGAATCCAGCTTATAAGTATCCTTTGGGAAGGTCATTCGAAACTTCAAATGGTCGCTAAGTGACCTGTCATAAATCGAGGACTACCTGAAAGAGGTGAACTTTAAAAGTAATAATAGTTGGTATCTACTATTCTAGAAAATAGTATAAAAAATAGAAAAAAAAACCATAGAAAAAAAAATAGAAAAAAGGGACGTGGTGGCTCAGTAGCTAAGACACTGAGCTTGTCAATCAAATGGTCGGGAGTTCAGTGGTTTGAATCCCTAGTGCCGCATAACGAGGTGAGCTCCCGTTCCTTGTCCCAGCTTCTGCCAACCTAGCAGTTCGAAAGCACATAAAAAATAGGGACCACCTTTGGTGGGACGGTAACAGCGTTCCATGTGCCTTTGGCGTTTAGTCATGTCGGCCACATGACCATGGAGACGTCTTCGGACAGTATTGGCTCTTTGGCTTAGAAATGGAGATGTGCACCACCTCCTAGAGTCAGGAACGACTAGGACATATGTGCGAGGGGAACCTTTACCTTTACTATTCTAGAAGTTGAAGGACATGCTGGAAACATCCTCATAGGTTTTCCTTCTGGTACCTGAAGGTGACGGATGATATCACAAGTTCTCACATCTTGCTGCTAAAAATGGGCCAACTAGCCCTGTTCTCCCTTGCTTAATTGTGGCCCCTGATCTGAGCCAAACATCCAAGTACACTATATACCTCACAATGACATAACAAGCTATGTTAACAACTGCACCCTTGCAGAAGGACTTCTCTCCAAAAGTTGCTGTTGCCGTGATGTCAAGTCCATCTGGTAAAGGTTTTGTTCACCTACGTGGGGCAGCGATGAAATGCTACCGGTTCACACCGGTTTGGGATAACTGCTAGTGATAAAAGCTACTGGTTTGGGCGAACCAGTAGTATAAAAAAAAGCTACGACGATCAGCTGTGCCGCGCAATTTAAATTTGCTAGAATTTAATCCTGCTTTCTAGCGAATCTAAATCGCGCGGCACAGCTGTTCCTTCCCCTCGCTGTTCTACTTACCTTCCCAAGCCTCCTTTTTCCACGTAAAGTGTGCATTTGGTGCACACTACGCAGTGTGCATTTGGTGTGCACTGCACAGGCACACACGCAGCACAAACCATGCATGGCGTGGGCAGCAAACCGGTGGCAAACCAGGGAGGATTTCACCACTGACGTGGGGTAAGATTTTAAAGGGAATGTTTATTTAGGCAAAATATTGTGCTATCGTGCTGTACATTTTCATTTTTCTAATTTTCCCTGGCCTTTCTGCAAAGGTGACATCATGTTTCATCTGTTTGACAGATTCTCTGCAGAAGTTAAGGAGAGCCTGCTTTCTCTATTTCAAGCTTGGGGGCAAATGTGTTTCTGGTCCAGTTGGATTACTTTCCATGTAAGTTGGGGTACTGTGCCTCCCCGCCTCCAATTCTTGTTCAACTTGTTATTGGCAGCAGTTGTAGGTATGCATAACCATGACTTGTCTTAAGAGCCTTTAGAACAGAGGTTTTCAAACATGGCAGCTTTAAGACTTGTGGACTTCAACTCCCAGAATTCTCCAGCCAGAGTTGAAGTCCACAAGTCTTAAAGCTGCCAAGTTTGAAAACCTCTGCTTTAGAAAGAGACACACGGAAGGTAATAACGATCAAAAGTTTTCTGGCTAGACAATTAAATCAAGCCATATACCGTATTTTATTTAATAATTATTTACGGTGTAAATAGCTGAACTGGCTATGTCAGAATACAAATAGTTCTCAACTTATGCCCCCAATTGGAACTGGAACTTCTATCGCTAAGCAATGCAGTTGTTAAGTGAATCATGCCTGATTTTATAATCTTTTTTTTTTGGCTGCGGTTGTTAAGCGAACCTGGCTTCTTCCCCCATTGATTTTCCTTGTGAGAAGCCTCTTGGGAATGTCCGCAAAATGGAGATCACTTGGCCTTGGGACATTGCCATTGTCATAAATATATGCCAGTTGCCGAATGCCAAACTTTTTGGTCACATGACTGCAGGGCCATTGCTATAGTTGTAAGTGCAAGAACTGATCATAAGGTAACTTTTTCCGACACCACTGTAACTTTGCACTGTCATTAAACGAATGATTGTAAGTTGAGGACTATTTGTATGAGGGTTGAATGAAGTCTTTCCAATTATTGACTTCTTCAGCCTTTTATTATAATAGTAATTAAATCTAAGACCTTCCATGCCTAAAATACTTATAACTGTGTGTGGTCTCTCAGTATGACCCTATGGTTCTTGAAAATGTAAAATGTTAGAATTAGCAAATAAAACTTCTGCTTGCCTGCTTATGATGGTAACAAATATTGAATAAAAGAAAATAGCAAAGAGAGAAAGAGGAACTGAGCAGGAATAAATAGGATTTCAGAAAATTGAAGAATGGGAGTGCCTGAAATGAGCCTAATAAACAGTCAGAAACTAATAACTTGTTATACAACCCCTCTGTTGAATTATCCTGCATTGTAAAGAAAGTTTTTATGGAAAAGCAGAGAGAATTAATATATTGTAAAAAGTGATTTGCGTTCTCAGCTTTTTATGGAAAAGTTTCAAGGGGGAAAAAAAGCAATATTCTTTATTCTGTTATCCTGCCATATTAATGGATGGCCTTTTCATAGTTTCTAGTATTTTACTTACAAATATATATATATTCCTCATAATTTATTTCTGCTACCAAATCTTTCTTTACAGTTTGTCTCCGAAGCCCATTGTCCTGATCGGCCACTTCTTTGCCGTTGCCCTCTACGCCACTTATTTTTGTTTCAAATCCGAATCTTGGCTCACCAAACCCCGGGCCATTTTCAGCAGCCTCGCGGTGATGTACCGAGCTTGCTCAGTCATATTCCCACTTATATATTCTGAAATGAAACACCTCGTCTACTGAATACAGATGGGCAAAGAGACGGGGAAGAAAAAACCGCTTGTATTTCTTCGTGCCTTCCGGGCTGTGTCCGTCTCTTTAAGTCGAAAAGATAACAGCAGCAACAAAACTGTCGGCCTGAAATCTCACAGTGGCGCTTTGAGGTTTATAAGCACATAGATAATCTTGTCAAACAAGGGCATGTAAAAAACAAAACAAAAACTCAACCATTCTAATCCAAGGGAGCGAGGGGGGGGTCACAACAGTTACTTCTGAGAGTAAGTGTCTAGCATATTAGAGGAGGGGAATGTTGGCAGATTGCCAAATTCTTCCCTTTCCTTGTCCCCTCTGACATTTGAGGCCCGGACTTATCAAAAAAAAAAAAAAAAAATTAATGACATTTCTAGAGCTATTGGTCTGAACTACGAGTGTATGCCCAGAGATCACAGCTTAGAAAGCCCCCCGACTGTTCATGTTTTTTTCTAGTCCTACAGAATTGGCTTTATTTCCTTTCTCCCTGACCAGCTGCTCTTCTTCTATTTCCTTCTTTTTGTGTGTGTGGGGTGGGGGGAAGAAATGGGAGTTTGTTCATCCCCTTAATAGGGATTTAGCAACAGTGGAGGGGACAAATTAAAAAATGGATGATTTTGCTTAGTAAGCCATCATAACTGTTCTTAGACCGCAGGTAAAAACTGGCCTATTTAAATGATCTTCCAAATTCACTTTGCAGAAACCGGAAAAAGTATTCTCTCCAATTTGTTTTTTTTTTTTTTAACAAAAAATATAGGATTTTATTTATTTATGAAGGAATGCGTGCTGAGCTTCCACTGTAGCCTGAAATGACACAGCCCAGGGCTTACCACCTCAGGAAGAACTAAGCCAATACTAAGATTTATGTGATGACTGCAAAGAATTCTAGTTGCCTTCATATTGCCGGCTTCATTAGAACGGTCTCGTTTTGAGAGGTTAGATTAGAACTAGGGAACCTATGGTCCTCAAGATGTACTAGAGCTTTCATAAATAAGTGATGGCTGGGGCTGATGGAACATGGAATTGCAACATGTCATGGCAAGGTGGATGGCAGAGGAGGAATTAGTGCAGAGGGAGCAGTGATGTCTATGTATGGCACTGTCTCCATTGTGTCGGATTTCTGGGAAGAGAGTCAAGCATCATGATGGACCGAAAGATTTAGCTATTGGGTATACTGAGATAAACAGGGTTATGTGCTTCGTACACAAACACACACATTTGTCTGTGTTACCTTGTACAAATAAAGTTTATAAAAGATGCAACAACCCTTTTCAGCTACTGTAACAGAAATAGCTAAAATGGCAGTATAAAGGGCACTGCCTTGTTACATTGATAAAATAAATGAAACTAAGGCGGTCAGCTCAAATCAATTTTTAAAAAAGCATCCGCGGCTCTTACATGTATATTTCTTCACCGATACTTTCTGGCGTTGAGCTTTTCTGTCAAGTAACACATAAACATATATTCCATGAATATGCTGTGTTTTTGTTTCAAGTTCTGGTACATATTCTACGGATCGTCTCCATTTTCTTTTCCATTCGATTATAGAAGGAAGGGGAATAGTCTTCTGGCAGGTCCAAAACCATTTTTTTTGGGGGGGGGATTTTTTAAATGGGTGCCAGGAATAGGCAGCGCCAAGACAAAAACGGATTCAATTAGAATAAAAACAAACCAGTAGCACAACAGGTAGTCATCCCAAGTTTTTAATATATATATATTTCTGTTGTTGCATTAAAGTGTGCAACTTTTAACAGGACCTTTGGGGAGAGGGGTGAACATCTATATTCTTGTTGTTATTGTTATAGCCCAGAACTTATAATAAATTGCTTTTCTGATCATTTTTGTGCAACTCTTAATTTACATTCTCACATTCTGTTAAGGTTGAGATTCTGTGCTGGTTGCAAATTGGATGCCCAGAAATGGGAGGCAGAAACTCTAACCCCACCTTGATCTTGTATAATGTAAGATGGGAAAGAGAGAAAGTTGGACAGGTTTTCAAGAATTTGTTATTGTATCTTACTATGTTAAATAATATAATTACTATCCAAGTTTCTCATATTATGCCAAACAAAATTGAGGAGTTATTTTGACCTTCTATGTTGTCCAAGTATTGAAGCAGCGTAATTATATGGAAAAGGCTACCTCAAATTGTGGATGAGAGAGACCTAACAAACTGGAATATGGTGCATTAGCTAAATTAGAAATTTAAGTAACTAGGTAAGATCAAACAGGAGAATTAGCAAGTAAAAATTTATTGAATAAATATAATGCTGTCTTGTGGTCCACCCTTACCGCTAAGACATTCTTTGAATAGTATGTGTCCATTACAAGCATGGCTGGTTTATTTGGCTAAGGGGACAATGGAATCTTGCTGAGACTAGCAGAATTATGACAAGATTGCTGTGACTTCTGGCATTTGACAAGGAGAAAGATACCATCATTGTCTAATATCAGATAAATCAAGAAGTCAGCAAACCTTGGATCAAACATTTAGCATACAAGCTTCATGAACTGTATATTGTATACAGTTGTATATTAACATTGTATATATTATTAACGGGATTGAATCAAGATCACATGAAGGGTTAGTATTACTTTATAATGCCTTGGTTAAGGCCACACTTGGAATGTTGCTTCCAGTTTTGGTCGCCACAATATAAAAAAGATGTTGAGACTTTAGAAAGAGTGCAGAGAAGAGCAACAAAGATGATTAGGGAACTGGAGGCTAAAACACATAAAGAACGGTTGCTGGAATTGGGTATGTCTACTTTTATGAAAGGAAGGACTAGGGGAGACAAGACAGCAGCGTTCCAATGCCTAAGGACTGCCACCAAAGAAGAGGGAGTCAAGCCATTTTCCAAAGCACCTGTAGGCAGGACAAGAAGCAATGGATAAAAACTAATCAAGGAGAGAAGCAACCTAGAATTAAGAAGAAATTTCCTGACAGGACAATTAATCAGTGGAACAGCTTGCCTTCAGAATTAGTGGGGACTCCATTTTAAGTTTTAAAGAAGAGACTAGACAGCCATTTGTCTAAAATGGGATAGGCCTCCTGCTTGAGCAGAAGGTTGGACTAGAAGACCTCCAAGGTCCTTCCAACTCCTGTTATTCTGATTCTCATTAACATACATAATGGTACTATGTAAATAATGCACTGGTGAAAAAGGTAAACATTTACAATCCATTCATTTCACTGTTATTTTTTTTAGGTGCATTACAAAAAATATTGTTCCATATTCACATGCTGTTCAAAAATGATTTTTGTAAATTGTGTATGTCATAGATTAAGTACAAAATACACACTGCTTGAATTTAATAATCAGTTGGCTATGATGCCATGATTCCAGTTATTTTTATGAAGAATATTAATATTCAGTGATTAGCAAACTCATACATTTGTAGATGCTTTTTTTCCTTGTCATTTTTTGAGGTTTGTTTCTTGTTTCCATTCAGAATCAGCAGTTGATATTTCATAGAACTGTCCGAAATTCATCAAAAATGAAATTAGGCACGTGGGCCTCGACCACCTAAGGAAAAAAAGAGCTCATTATTCTTGTTAAATATTTCTTTTTTTACTTTTTAAATGTTCTTATTAAAGTTAATTGTAGGGTAAAATATAAATAAAACAAAAAACTAAGAAAGAAAGAAAAGTGCAGAAAGAAGCAAAAAGGGAAGAGAAAAAATATTGATTTTCAAGTTTTTTTCAGTGCAGTAAAATATAAAAAAAGTTCCAGCCTCAATCTTTTGCTTTATATTTCCAAATGTTTCAAACTATTTCTATATTTGTGACATTGGCTTTCTGAAGAGAAGCACTTAGGCATGAAGTGGGAAACTGCAACTGTACAAGAATCATTAAGACAAATCTACACTTAATTCATTTAGTTTTGGCTAAGCTTGCCATTGCAGGTCAAATTTTATTTTCAAAAAAAAAGATGAGCCTTGTTCCAAATTAATGGTGAAGTAAGTTATTCAGAGTGTGATGTCCGAATTCCAAGCAAGCCAGACTTGCAAAGCAAACTGCTCAATTATTCTTTTATAGGAATCTCAGCTGTGGCTGCCTTTTAAAACCAGAATTATCAGAAATGATCTTCCTAGAGGAAATGATCTGGGAGTTGAGGTCCACATATCTTAAAAGTTGCCAAATTTGGGAAACACCGCTCCATAGCATATCTAAGGATGATCTGAGAAATACAGGCAAAAATTCTGGGTACTTTTGTCCATTCATTACATTGGACTCATTCTCAAAAAATCTTGTTATACTCACCCTTCTTGGTAATTTTGTGTAACGAACATAATCTTCTAAAAAAAGCAGGGCGCCCACAACATCTGCTGGCATTTCCGGGACCTTCTGGCTGTAAATAGGCACAAAACCACAATACAAAATGTTTTTAATTTTGGTACATCTCTGATGGGCCAGCTACAAAACACATCAATGTTTTAGGAAAACACCTCTCACCTCCATATAGGTTCAGCTTAATTGAAGGATGATTTAGAATGGAGCCATTTTGTGTCACAGCACAGCAGACACAGAACCTAGCTGAGGACTGTCTGATCTCCCCATAGCACTTATTTTAAGAGGGATTAAACCTGGTAAATTATCTAATATGTATAAAGGTATGCCAAATGAATGTTGGAAGTTTAAAAGCAAAGAAGGGACTTTTTAATCATCTATGGTGGACATGTGATAAAGCAAAAAAATAAAATAAAAAATAAAATTGGAGTATGATTCATATTTTAATACAGAAAATTTTGAAAACGAAGATAAAGGTGAAACCAGATTTTTTTTCTTTTGGGCCTAATGGAAAAAGACTTAGAGAAAAAATTTGGAACTTTGTTACTATATATGTTGAGAGCAGCAAAACCAGGGGTGGGATTGAAAAATTTAACAACCGATTCACTGCCCGGTTGCTGGGTGGGCGTAGCCATGGGGGCATGGCCTACTCAGCCTCCTGCACCATGGGGGGGGGTGTTTTCGCCCTCCTGAGGCTCCGCAGCCTTTCCTTGAGCCTCCAGGAGGGTGAAAAGAACCTCCCCCGGGCTCTGGAGGCCAGAAATTGGCTCGTTCCCGGACTTCTGGTAGGCCTGATTTTTGTCCTCCTGAGGCTTTCCTTGAGCCTCCAGGAGGGCGAAAATGGCCTCCCCCAGGCTCCGGAGGCCAGAAACGGGCCCATTTCCAGACTTCCAATAGGCCCATTTTTCGCCCTCCCAGAGCCTCCATGTGGTTCCTGCACTTATCTCACATCCAAAACAGGCTACGTAGAGACTCCTGGGAGGGGCGGGGTGGGTAGGGTCAGACAGTCCTTGTAACTACCAGTTCAGTGAACCAGATTAAAATTAACATCCGGTTTGCCAGAACCGGTCCAAACTGGCTGAATCCCACCCCTGAGGAAGACTATTGTATGCACAAAAACGGAAGGACACTTCGATTCCTACCATGGACAAATGGTTGCAGAAGTTGATGGAGTTGGCAGAAATGGCAAAATTTGACTATTTTGACTAAAGAAAAGAATATAAGTACTTTTGTTTCCACATAAAGACCGCTTCTGAACTTTGTGCTTGAAGTGGAAAAGAATGAAACTTTGATTTTGGGTTTTACCGATTAGACTGATAGATCCTTATAGAAATGGCTTGTTCATACTATTATGAAAAAGCAAAAAGCTGTGATTTGATGTTAATGCCTTATTTTACTGCAACAGGAGAGAGTCAGAAGTCAATGCTTCTTTTTCCTAATCCTTCCTCACTTCTCTTCCCCCTCTCCCTCTCCACTGCTTTCCTATTTACTTTCGTATTTTGTATCTTATTTTATCTTATAACTCAATAAAAATATTAAACCATGAAAGCTGGTAAGTATTTGACCGGGAGACAAATCCCAGGCCTCTTAAGCTAGACAGGAATTTTAAAAAGTGCTGGTGCTACAAGTTCCGTCAAGGACAGGATTTACACACTTTCAATATGTAGTTTGACTGACTAGCTTAACACATCATGTGAACTCATACTGCTTGTGATTTGTTATCTAAACTGTGCCTTGAGATTATGTGAATTTAGCCATTGACAAAAAAGGAACGTTATGGGTAGGATTATTGATGTACATCTTAGCAAATAGATGGGGAAGAAATGGAGGTAGTGACAGACTTTATTTTCCTGGGCTCCAAGATCACCGCAGATGGGGACTACAGCCAAGAAATTAAAAGACGCTTGCTCCTGGGGAGGAAAGCCATGGCAAATCTAGACAGCATACTAAAAAGCAGAGACCTCACCCTGCCAACAAAAGTACGTATAGTCAAGGCTATGGTTTTCCCAGTTGCAATGTCTGGCTGTGGAAGTTGGACCATAAGAAAGGCTGAGCGCCAAAGAATTGAGGCCTTTGAACTATGGTGCTAGAGAAAACTCCTGCAAGTCCCTTGGACTGCAAGGCGATCAAACCGGTCACTTCTAGAGGAGATCAACCCTGATTGCTCTTTAGAAGGCCAGATCCTGAAGATGAAACTCAAATACTTTGGCCATCTAATGAGAAGGAAGTACTCACTGGAGAAGAGCCTAATGTTGGGAAAGATTGAGGGCAAAAGAAGAAAGGGACAGCAGAGAATGAGGTGGCTGGATGGAGTCACTGAAGCAGTAGACGTGAGCTTAAATGGGCTCCAGAGGATGGTAGAGGACTGGAAGGAACATTGTCCATGGGGTTGTGATGGGTCGGATATGACTTTGCAATTAACAACAAAATTGATGTACAGTTCTGTGCCTCTTTGGGTGACCACATTTCAAACAGGTTTAAAGAGAATTGGAAACAATTTTAGAAAAGGGACAAGGGAGCCACCAATGATCCAACTTTTAATTTTATTGAAGATGGGGAAATTATTTATTTATTTATTTATTTATTTATTTATTTATTTATTTATTTATTTATTTATTTATTTATTTAAAATTTATATACCGCCCTTCTCCCTGAGGACTCAGGGCGGTGTACAGCCAGAATTAAAAAAACATAAAATACAAATATTAAAAAACAATTAAAATATATATAAATTTGGCCCAAAATTAAAAATACAAACCAATTTAAAACATTTAAAATTTCTTCTTAAGCCAGCCCGGTTTGCTGGAAAAAGTGGGTTTTAAGGGCACGGCGGAAGGCACTAAGGTCTTGGATTCTCCTTATCTCTGGGGGCAACTGATTCCAGAGGGTAGGTGCCCCCACAGAGAAGGCCCTCCCCCTGGGGGTCACCAGCCTACATTGATTGGCTGATGGCACCCTGAGGAGGCCCTCTCTGTGGGAGCGCACGGGACGATGGGAGGTCGTCGGTAGCAGCAGGCGGTCTCGAAGATAGCTAGGCCCGATGCCATGGAGCGCTTTAAAGGTGATAATCTTTGAATGTTAGTAAGCTACAACTTTCAGAATCCCGAATCATTAGCCAACTTGCATTGTTGCAAGCTGTAACTTAACAACATCCAAAAGCCAGATGTTCTCCACCCTCTACTGAGCAGCTCATGTCTTCTTAATCATGGAGAGTAACACTCAACTCAGAAATTCAAATTAAAACTTCCTGGATAATGGCCATTTGAAGGGGAATCTAATCCTCCTAATGTATTTGATTCAGCTGCTGTGTTGCTAAGGGAAGTTAGCGCGAGGGCTTTGTGAAGGAAAAGTTGGTACCTGGTGCACTGTTCCATTGTGGAGCGAACAAACTGACCGATCAGACCCAGAAATTGTTCAGTGTAGCGTGAGTGAAACTGCTTCAGCAAGGTCAGGAGTCCCAGCACCAGAGGTGGCCAGTCAATGGGATCGGCTGGCTTTCGACACACCATCCCTGAAGGAAAACAAAACCTAACCTAATACATTTCCTCATAGTTTGGGGGGAAGGTTGCTGCATAAGAAGACACAGCTGGTGGCATCAATTCAAAATACTATGGAAAATTTGTGTTACATGGTGGAGAAAAAGTGGAGAAATGAATTCTCTTTGTAGTATTTACCCTGGATTATAGTCCACCTTAATATTTGCAAGTTGCATCTAAGGAACAGTTCACTGCCCAAGGACAAAAATCCTCAAAAAGGAATTTAAACAGAATTTGTATATGAAAGGTTTCCCCTGTCCAGTTGTATCCAACTCAGGTGTTTGTGTGTGCTCATCTCCATTTCTTAGCAGATGGAGCCAACTACGCACACACACACAATATGTACATATATTTATAGATATACACTTATCTATCCTGATGGGCAAAAGACCCATATGCATATAACTATAAAACTAGATAGATAGATATAAATTGATATATTGATCTATATAAATGTATATATAAAATATTCAATATGTGTATATCGAAATGTAAGGCATACCCCAAGGAAAAGTAAATCTTCATAGTCATTCAAATTATATCTTATTTAGGGTTCCTCTATTTTGCTCTAAAATTCCAACTATCTTTGATCATCTCACCAGAACTCATAAGAATTATAGGACAAATTTAGAGCAATTAAACTCTGTGCAATTCTATCTGCAAGGAAATTTGAGTGCTAGTAATTTTGCTAGAGTGAAAATATTTTCCTAATCACCTACGCTTAAAGTTAAAGGATGCAGAATAATTATACTATACCTGAGTTTTTACTGTACTGAAGTTTTGGCAACTGAGAAATCAGGAACAGAAAATTCACAATGGGGAAATATGGCAATCGTTTTGTTGTAATGTAGATCTGGGAAAGAACATTTTGAAGAAAAGAATGTATTATTTTTTTTTAAAAAAAAAACAGATTATTTTACAATCCCCGCTTTAGACAGCAAAGCAGTGAAATTCATATATAACTTTTTTTTAAAAAAAATCACTTAAAAGAACTGAAGAAAAAGATTATGCTGTGCTAAATCAATGAAAAGAACAGAGGGAGGAAAAATAAATCTATTAAAAAAAGAAAATAATAGGATAGTTCTACAGTTGAAAAAATGGATAGACCATCAGGTTAAGGATCAGATAAGTTTTTTCTGAAGATGCTGTTTAATTAAGTTACCTTAACTAAAGAAGCCTTTTCTATCCACAACCTCTGAATGTTGGATGGAGCTTTTGAAATAAAGCTTGACGTGATGACAAATACATTATCTATTTCTGTTTGCATTGCTGGCCCACTGTTTCTATGCTGTCCAGAGTTGTTGCACGGTTGGGTGATAAATTTAAACAAATAAACAAATAAATATTTCCCCCCCATCTCTCTCCCCCTCCAATCTAAGATCTGCTGCCTCCTTTTCCAATAAATGAATTCTTTTCCTGCCTGCTTCACATAGTTTTTTCACAGTTAAAACAGAACGGAGACCTTTTAGCAGGGTGGATAAAAATCGATTAAAAAAAATAATAATTAAAAAATTGGATTTTTAAAATTTAAATTGGATTTTTAAAATTTAAATCGGATTTTTTTTTATTTTTATCAAATTTATTTTAATAAAATGCTTTTGGAGTAAAAAATTATCTAATGATAGTTTTCTATTTAAGATACATTGATAATTTAGTTTATTCAGCATGGAATAGAGCCATGATGGCGAACCTATGGCACGTTTCCCACAGGTGGCACGTGGAGCCATATTGGTGGGCACACGAGCAGTGCCCTAACTCAGCTCCAGTGCGCAAGCGTGTGCCAGCCAGCTAATTTTCGAACCTTCCGGGCCCACGGGAAGTCAGGAAACAGGCTGTTTCCGGCCTCCGGAAGGCTTCTGGTGGAGGGGGGGATGGAAAGGCCGTTTTTGCCCTCCCCAGGCTCCTAGAAAGACTCTGGACCCAGGGAAGAGCGAAAAATGGGCCTTCCGGTCCCACTGGAAGTCAGGAAACGAGCTGTTTCTGGCTTCCAAAGAGCCTTCAGGGGGGTGGGCAAGGCCGTTCCAAGAAAGCCTCTGGAATCTGGGGAGGGCAAAAAACAGGCCTACAGTGCCTACCGTGCCATCGTGTGCCAAAAGTGGGGGGAGCACGGGGGAGGGATCGTGCGCACATGCACGGGGGGCAGGGCACATTAAATTATGGGTGTGGGCACACGTGCGTGCGACCCCCCCACGTTCCCCACGCTTTTGGCATGTGATGGCAAAAAGGTTAGCCATTTTTTAAAAAAAATTGATTTATATGCCGCCCTTCTCCGGAGACTCAGGGCGGCTTACAATGCGCTAAGCAATAGCCTTCATACTTTTGTATATTTATACAAAGTCAGCTTATTGCCCCCACAAACTGGGTCCTCAATTTACCCACCTTAGAAAGGATGGAAGGCTGTGTCGACCTTGAGCCTGGTGAGAATTGAACTCGCAGTAATTGCAGGCAGCTGGATGTTAAATGCTGCCTTAGGAGGCATTAACCTCCTACGCCACTCAGGCTCCTACTCAGCCATCACTGGAATAGAGCTTAGTTATGAAGCACAAGAGTGTATATTCTGCAATATTGGGACTGTCGGTGAGTCAACAGCAGGTTGAGGAAGAGCTGCTGCAGGACAGAGATGACAGTTGCTCTTTCAAAATTATGATTTAAATTGAGTTGATTTAAATCAACTCCACCCTGCCTCTTAGTAAAGATGGTGTCTCATAGGTTAGAAAGTCCTGCTGATTAAACAGGCCAGTGATTGGTGCAACACATTGGGATGGCACCAAGGGCTGAGATAGCTTAATAAGGAAAATGGCCTCACCTTATTCAGTGGATTATGGATGCCAGCAGCCTCCAGGTAAGCAGTAATTTCATACAGCAGGGTGTTATCTTCTTTGGGACAAGGCAAAGAAGGATCTTGATAGTGAGCCTCTATATCAGCCAGGATTGCTCTACAAGAGGAAAAGGAACAGCAGAGCAGCTTTAGACCAACCTATTTCGGTATTCTATGTCCCGCAGTAATTAGAATGGAATTTTAAAGCCCAAATATTTGAGAGGACAGCAATCTCACCACCCAATTACTCTCACCCTCCTACCCTTCCACAACAGCCTGAAGTTGTGGGTGCTCCAACACTGGAGGTTTTCAAGAAGAAATTGGACAATCTGAAATGGTACAGGAACTCCTGCCTGAGCAGGCGGCTTGGAGTAGAACAGTGGTCACCAACTGGTGGTCCGCGAGAAAATTTTGGTGGTCCGCAGAAAAATTAATTTCATTTTTTATATTGCACTAAATCAGGGATCTTCAAACTACGGGCCCTGGGACAGATATGTGCAATGAACGTTTGTGTTGCTGCAGAGTGTCTCCCACTTTGGGTTTTTTTTGTGCGGGTCGGAGGCGGGGAGAAATTCTGACTTGGGGTCTGTTTCAGCCTCCTGGTGCAGGGCTTTGGGCAAAAGCTGGAGGGAAGTGCTGCTGGTGGCAAAGAGCCGGAGGGCCTCGTTCCAGTGGGACTGCATCATGGCCTGGAACTGGCTCACCATCTCAGCCTGCTGAGCCTCCAGGTGCTGGTACCTGGCCTTGCACTCCCGCAGGTCTTCCCTCTGCTTGGAAAGCCTATGCTCGTAGTCCTCAGTGAGGTGCTTCTGCTGAGCCTCCTTCTCGGTCAGATCCAATTTGAACTGAGCCAGTTGTTTTGCCAATTCTTTCTCATGGTAGCTGCTTAGTTCCAACAACTGCTTCCTGTTAGGGCCCTAAGAAGCCCAGGAGGGCAGGGGAGGAGTGGTGGGAGGGGAGGGGCGAGTAGAGGCTGGCGAGGCGCCCCTCAACATGAATGACATTGAGTTGGCCACGCCCACCCAGTCACATGACCACCTAGCCAAGCCGATCCAGATGGTCATTAGGCAGATCATATTAATGGTCCGTGGGATTTAAAATTATGAATTTAGTGGTCCCCGAGGTCCGAAAAGTTGGTGATCCCTGGACTAGAAGATCTCTAAAATCCCTTCCAACTCTGTTATTCTGACCTGCACTCCGGAGAGGCTGGACGAATGACCTCCCAGAGCCTACAAACTCTTACATTCTGTAATTCTATCAATATTTATATCAAACCTAGTAACTCTCTGCTCTGTTCCAGGGTGTTAATGTTATTGTAATTAATACTAATAACATTAATTACATTATTAGTATTATTACAATATAATTATTTTTTCACTTGGTTTTATAATCTGTAAGACGCCCAGAGTTACTCTGTAGAGGAGATGCATGGCATAGAAATGTAATCAATCAATCAATATAACATTAAAATAACCCACGGCCTGGGAATAACTAGGCCTGGGAACCAGATAAGGAATTTTATGCTGGAAGTAGCTGCTTCATTGACGGCAGACTTCACCTCAAACCCCCTCAAATGGTTTATTTTATTATTCTATTATTTTACCTATGTTCTATTTACAAGTTTTTTTCATTTCTCTTCCTTTTTACCATTATAAGCTATCTACAGCACCCCCACGGTGAGATAGACCACAACTAAATTTAACTTTGTTAGTACAGTGGTCTAAAGCACCTTGTTATTAAGACCAGCTGCCTGCAATTACTGCAGGTTCAAATCTCGCCAGGCTCAAGGTTGACTCAGCCTTCCATCCTTTCTAAGGTAGGTAAATTGAGGACCCAGTTGTGGGGGCAATAAGCTGACTTTGTATAAATATACAAAAGGATGAAGGCTATTGCTTAGCGCATTGTAAGCCGCCCTGAGTCTCCGGAGAAGGGCGGCATATAAATCAAATTAAAAAAAAAAAAAACCACTACCAAACAAATAAACCCCCTTTTCTATTTCCCCCCAGCAGCTGCTATTTATAGATTTGTAAGCTTATGATTCTGGAGCTTGGAAAGGGTCAATGAGATGAATAGCCATTCACACTTAATCCTCCCAAAATGGGCCTGGATTTCTTTCAAAACCAAATTGATGGTCATGGTTACAATTAAGGGCCAAATAAAGAATTGGGACCACTTAGCTTGGATGAACATAAATCTGGATCAGATTTCAGGATTCCAAACATTGGAATGGATAATTGCTTCCTGCTACCACAATCCATAAATGACTAGAGACTAATTTCACAATCTTTGTGATGCAACCTATTCTTTTTTGAACCCATGGCTCTCCCCAAATTTGCTTAGCATTCTGGGTTGAGAGGAACATCCCAAATTGTAGATGTTTCCTTTTGACGCAGGTGGATTTGAAAAGCTATTATGATTTATGTTACCATCCCAGGATATGAGAAGCTATTATCGTCACTGTTGCCATCCCAGTGACACAAGCTGGTCCCCAGGAAGCTTGCAGTCTTACTTGTTAAGGTTCTCCAGGGCAGCTGCTAAATGCTTGGAGTCGAATCTGCAGGAATAGTTAAGTTCGTTGCCTATTTGGCGTCTTAAAATCTGCATCTGGCCAACCTAGGGAGGAGACGATGAGAATTAAAAGACCCCCAAAATGAAAACGAATGAATAGGAGTAAGTACAATTTATTGCCTAAAACATCCTGGTTTTTATATGGACACTGAGGATTACCAATGAAAAGTTACCATTAACTTTTCCTCATGAGGATTTTCCCAAGACATCCCAGATGTAGTGATCCTACAACTTTGTCAGAGTAGTGATTTAAGAGCTGACCAGCTGCTGCAATGATAGGAATGAGTCAGCAAGGTTTTTGGCTGTTATCCCTTTAAGAACCTGTATAATAAGAGGAGGCCCTGTTAGGGCGTCTTTCTCTCACCATGTTTTCCCTGCTGTAATTGCTGATTGCTTGACCTATATATAGTATATATTCTTTTGTAGATAGAACCACTATTATATGACAAACCTGTTTGCTGTTATTGTTCCTGGGTTGTCTCATGTAGTAAAGCTGTGCACACTCTGACAAACTTCCAGAATTCCTATTCATTCAAGAAAGGGTAATGTAGGAAAGAGCACCCTAATTCTCTACGTTATGATTCAGAAGACTCAACTAACTTATAAGAGAATTGCTCCCAAGAAAATAAGCCCTTTGTCTCCTTAAGGACAGCATGTGATTCTGACATTAATGGAACCTCAGCTAACTTAGTTGTTTTCTTATAGCAATCAAAACTTCAGGTTTTACCCTCCTGTTAAAGAACAACATGGCTGTTGCATTTTATTTACCTACATATCCATATCTTTCCAATTTCCTGATCTAGACAAAAGCCTGGGATTTTCTGATAGCCTCCCACCCCAAAATTAACCAGGTCCAACTCTGTTTAGCTTTTTCAGCATCAGAGTGTCAGGCCAGGAAGCCATCTTTTGTATTAGGCCTTCAGACCTGCTATGTTTACTACTGTGGGAAATTGGGAGGGGGGAATTGTATGGAGCATGGGTGATATATATAGTCATAATAACATTCCTTTCTCAAGAAGTCAAGGACAACTTGCCCTGCACCTGGAAGGCTGGAACTGGGAGGCAGTTCTCCAGTTGGAACGATGTTTGATTGGGCCATGTGATGGACTTGTGGGTATTGGGCAGGGACTTGAACATTTCTTTGGGTGGGGAAAACCTGGAAACTTTCAGATTTGGGTTTTCCCAGATATGCCAATATGACATCTCTAATAGAGTGTAATTTTAAGGGAACTCAAGCCTCAGAGTTTTCTTTCATTGGGGGCGTTACTTGGAACCCTGACATTGAGATTGTGAGGACATCCAAGTTTTCAGAGACTTGAGATCCAGGTGGATTCTGCTGGTAAAGTACAGCTCCCAAACTTCTCTCAGCTGGAAGGTCACCAGATGTTCCCTCCCTCATGACTGATATAGCCAAAGTACCTTCATAATTGTATCCAGGTAGGCAGCCCAGATCTTCTGTGTTTTGGTAATTGCTGTAGAGTAGACTCTATTACAATTGGCTGCAACGGAACATTGAGAGAAAAATAAGTTTCAGAAGTGTCATCCCATCCCTCTCTTTAGGATTATTATTCTGTGTCCTCCACCTCATAAAATTACAGTACAGGTAGTCCTTGATTTATAACAGTTCCTTTAATGGCTGTTCAAAGTTACAACGGCACTGAAAAATGCAACTTATGACCGTTTTTTCAAAGTTACGACCTTTGCAGCATCCTCATAATCATGTGATTGAAATTCAGACGCTTGGCAACTGGTTCATACTTATGACCGTTGCTGTGTCTCAAGGTTGTGTGATCCCCTTTGGCGACTTTTGAAGGCAAAGTCAATGGGGAAGCCAGATTCACTTCACAACCGGGTTACTAACTTATCAACTTCAATGTTTCACTTAATGACTGTGGCAAGAAAGGTTGTAAAATGGGGCAAAGGTCACTCAACAAATGTCTCACTTAACAACATAAATGTTGGGCTCAATTGCAGTTGTTAAGTCGAGGACTACTGGTATTTCTCAAGCTTGGAAACTTTTCAGATGTGTGTGGACTTCAACTTCCAGAATTCCCCAGCCAGTATTCCCATACAGTCATTGTAAGAGCCGTCCACCATTGCCAGACCCCCAGGCAAGGTGCAGAACTATGTCTTCGAGGCCTTCCTAAAGGCTGGGAGGGTGAGGACCAATTTAGGTTTCAGGAGTTTGGGAGAAACAATGTTCCACAAGGTAGGAGCAGTGGAGACAAGATAGCAGTGTTTCAATATTTGAGGGGCTGCTACAGAGAAGAAGGGGTCAAGCTATTTTCCAAAGCATCTGAAGGCCAGACAAGGAATAATGGATGGAAACTGATCAAGGAGAGATTCAACCTGGAAATGAGGAGAAATTTTCTGACAGTGAGAACAATCAACCGATGGAACAGAAGTTGCCTTCGGAAGTTGTGGGAGCTTCATCACTTGAGACTTTCAAGAAGAGATTGGACTGCCATTTGTCAGAGATGGTGTAGGGTCTCCTGCTTGGGCGGGGGGTTGGACTAGATGACCCACAAGGTCCCTTCCAACTCTGCTAATCTGTAAGTGCCACAGCAGAAAAGGCTCTCTTTTAGGGTCTCACCGGATGACACTCTTTCATAGACCCATAATATGGCTCTCCTACTGGTCACTAACAAAGTAGTCCTCAGCTTATGACCTTTCATGTAATGACAGTTACAATGGCCTTGGAAAAAGTGAATTACGATAGCCTATTGCTGCCTCTGCGCACTCCATTTTTGGCCTCCGCATCCCATTTTCAGCCTCTGCACGCCCCATTTTCCACCCGTTCTGGGTGGCGGGTATCGGAATAGGCAGAAAATGGGGCGCGCAGAGGCTGAAAATGGGATGTGGAGGCCAAAAATGGGGCGTGTGGAGGTGGCAGTGGCGATCCTTGCAGCCTGAAACAGCTGATCCTTGGGAGGCCAATCCAACCGACAACCAGCTGCTTGTGCTAATCAGGCTGTGCTGAAGCTGAAACAGGCTGTTTGGTGCAAGGAGGCAAATTGCTGGGAGGCAGAGGCCAAAGGGTGGGGGCAGGTGGGTGGGTGGGTCTACATTTGGTGTATAAGACACACCCAAATTTTCATCCTCTTTTGGGGGGGGGGGGAAGTGTGTCTTATACTCCAAAAAATACGGTAAATCCTGGGCATTTTCCAGCCCAGGATCCTGCTTGAAGGAACTTACCCACAAGTCCTTTCAGGGGGCTGACACTCCTCATGAGAGACTTCAGTGCTTCATGGACCCCTTTATCGCGCAGCACTATTTTCTGAAACATGATGAGGAAATTCTAGAGAGAAAAGAAAAGAGACGCGTTGGGATATTCTGCAGAAAAGTCCACTGAGGTTGCACATACTGTGTTTCGTATGGCATGAATAATCTAGAATGGAACCCAGGATCTTGCTTGCAGCTGTGTTTTTTCAACTTTGACAACATTAAAATGTACGGACCTCCAAAGAAATGCGGGCTGGGGAATTTTGGGAGTTGAGGTCCACACATCTTAAAGCTGTCAAAGTTGAGAAAGACTTGATTTGTGAACTGGAGCAGAGCTAGGGCCTGGTTACCTGCAACTCTTTGACAATCATGAAGCAGAGAAGACGGTCTAACCCGTTAAGACCAAAGGTACCCAAAGTGTTCTGGATCTCGGCCAACAAGCGACTATTGGAGACTTCCTGGTGAGTTTTCATATCATACCAGGTGTTAAGTTGGTCAATATAGCAGGCAGACCTGATGGGAAACAGGTAAAAAGGTAAGAAGCCGCCACTGAAGGATCTTATCTGTGACCAGGTTGGCAAGGGTGAACAATCTTTAAGCAATCAGATATCGAAAAAAGTTGGACAGACAAGAAATAAGAAGATCTGCAATAGTACAACGTAGACTCATTAAATTAAATGGCTTAGGCCCAGGAGAATAGATATATATATATATATATATATATATATATACACACACACACACACCCTTCTCCGGAGACTCAGGGCGGCTTACAATGTGCTAAGCAATAGCCTTCATCCTTTTTGTATATTTATACAAAGTCAGCTTATTGCCCCCACAACTAGGTCCTCAATTTACCTACCTTAGAAAGGATGGAAGGCTGAGTCAACCTTGAGCCTGGCGAGATTCGAACCTGCAGTAATTGCAGCCAGCTGGTCTTAATAACAGGATGCTTTAAACCACTGTACTACCAAGGCTCCAGCAACAGCTTCCCATCGCCCGGTGCGTTCTCACAGGGAGGGCCTACTCAGGGTGCCGTCGGCTAGACAATGTCGGCTGGTGGCCCCCAGAGGTAGAGCTTTCTCTGTGGGTGCGCCCACCCTTTGGAATCAACTCCCCCTGGGGCTCCGGTTGGCCCCTGACCTTCGCACCTTCCGCCGCGAACTAAAGACATGGCTGTTTAAATCGCCCAGCCTGGACTGATGGGGTTTGATTATTTTAATGAGTTTTAACATACGTTTAATTTGTATTTTAATATGTTTTTATCTGGTTTGATTTTAATTGTTGTGAGCCGCCCTGAGTCCTATGGAGGTAGGGCGGCATACACATCAAATTAAATCAATAAATTATGCAATTTTTCATACCGAGGATCAGTCTGTCAGCTGATCAGCTAAAACTTGTGCCAGGTTGGAATGAGATAATAGTTTTGAGTTTTTGACTAATTCAGGAAGAAGGGGGAAAGGGAGGGGAGAGGGAGGAGGAGAAAGGAGGAGGAGGAAGGGGGAGGGAAAGAAAAAGGAGGAAAAAAATTGGAATGGGGAGGAAGAGAAAAGGAGAGGCAAGAAGAGCAAGGAGATGGGAAAGGAAAGGAGGAGGAGGAGGAAGGAAAGGAAAAGGAAAGAAGGAGGAGGGAAGAAAGAGAGGGAGAAGGAAAGGAAGACTCTGTAAGAGATTAAGGGGTAGGAGCTTTATGAAACTTTTGTCCGTTTTAACCCAGTCCTGCTGGTCATACAGTATATGAAGATGTCAGGAAAAAGCCCATTTTCTATATGCAATATGCAAATTATGCAGCCCGCTTACTTTGGGTCAGTGATTCTCAGAATTTCTCTGCAGAGGCGACCGATAAAAGTAACAGATTCATCTGTAGGCACAAATTTGGGTATTGGAATATGGGTGGATTGGTAGATGCTTTGCCAGTCTTGAATCTGAAAAGACACGCACAGTGAAGTCATGCTCAGCTATATTCTGATTATACACCTAATTGTGTGTTTCCAAACCCATCAGGCTGTTTTTCAAAGACCACGGTATCCTCGTGTTATCTATCGGTGTGTTGGGTTTCAGGGCTCTTGACAGCTGCTCTCAGTCTGTCCACATCATCTACAGATAGTCGACTTATGGCTGGTCACCCAGTCAACAGTAACTGAATTTTTGACAGACATCCCCCACCCCTGCTCAAGGCACTTACAACCTGGTTCCGAAGTTCCGCTCTCCCCCCCTTTAAAGTGAATAATGTGAATAATATAATAATGTGAATGGTATAGGGTCAGCTATATGAACACCGGAGGACCCTCTTTATTCACATTATTATAAAGAAAGAAATGTGCTTGTTCAGAGATTACACTGTCAGCTAAATTCCATTCTTGGCAACATATCTTCTGAGGGGCCTATCTGTCAAGGATGCAGAGACATCCATATGAAACAAAAGTTAATTATTATCAAAGGAAGCCATAAATCTACGCATCAGTGGATACAGAACTAAGGAGGATGTTTAGGTAAAATTATCTCATGTACTATAAATTAATGTAGGAATTTGGTAATTAAAAAGTGTCAATTATCATGTAACAAATGTATGTTAACCATATATGGAAAACTGCTGTGCTAGCAAAATCCTTTGTCTTGGAAAGGTATAAAAACAGTTGTATCAGAACTCTTCCTTTGTTCAGAATTGCAGATTCAAATCTGGTTCTGAAACTACGCAATAAACTGACTCTGGCTGACCCAGGAATGTTGTTCAGTCTTCTCTTTCTACAACACCTTGGCCATATTGTCAGAGTTTGTTACAGCAATCAAATCCAGAAAGCACACACAAGTAACTGATTCAGCAGGATTCATGAACTTCTCTTTGCATATATAATAGAACACATGAAATAAACATACAATACCAATGGCAGATTCTCCAACGTGGTAGTAGCAAACACAGGCAGAGGAGAGAACAATTTCAGTTTCAATGCTGCAGACAGACTAGTTTCAGTTTCAGAGCTGAGCAGAGCTAAGCCACGCCCAGGCTCCAAACTGTTTCAGTCACCAATCAGCTCCCATTGGCTGACGTAGTTGCTATGCCTATACATTGGCTGACCTTGTTACTAAGCCCTATTTCAGTTCGTGAATATTCTGACACATATGACTACTGTCTGACGCATTTGCCAGAAATCTGCATTTAGGCAACAATCAGGCTCAGCGAGCATCAAGGACACTGTAGTGCAGCCCTGAGCTACAAATATATATTTTTTTCTATTGGCCTCCATACAGTCTACAGCTTTTTAATTAAGGGGGTTTAATACCTTTGTCCTTAAGAAGTTGTTGCATTCCTGCTCCACGTTGTAATTAATAATTCGGGATACTTCCTCCTGCCAAATCTTTAATCCACAGATGTTGACATAGTCCTGGATGTACTCAAAGGAACGGTGGAACCCATCCATTGTGGCTGCCATATCTCTCAGCCTGGGCATGAGCTCGCTGGGCTGTGGAAATAGGGAAGATTAAAAGAGCCATCAGAAGGATATTCACCATCTTTGCTTTCTTAAATTTGTTCTTTCTCCATTCAGGGATAACTACAGAACGGCAGGTTTAGGAAACTCATGATAGGAGATGCTAAGGAAGGACTGTGAGTTTGGACTGCACAGTTGCAGCTGCCATTTTGATTACTTTAATCTCTTTGTGCACATCCCAGTACAGATAGTCCTCAACTTACAGCCATTCATTTAGCGACTTACAACAGGTCGTCACACTTATGACTGTTGCAGCATCCCCACAATCTTGTGATCAGAATTTGGGCACTTGGAAACTGGCATTTATTTAACCATGGTTTCAATGTCCCAGGGTCATGTGATTGCCATTTGTAACCTTCCCAGCTGGCTTCCGGCAAACAAAGTCAACGGCAGTGATCTGCTCAACAACCATGGCAAAATAGGTTGTAAAATCAAGCATGACTTACTTAACAACCTCCATGCTTAGGAATGGAAATTCAGTCCCAACCGTGGTTGTAAATTGAGGACTACTTGTAGATGCTGCTATTCCAAAATTTCCTCCTCCAGATCTCTTTCCTGAAACCTTCTCCTTTCCTTCCAAGGAGAAAGTATTTCACCATTACAAGGTGGAGATAAGGAAAGGCTGCTCTGGTTCCAAGTATTTTTAAATTGTATTCGCAAGCTGGAACATCCCTGCCTCACCACCTTTTAAAAGAATTGCCCATAAATCCAAAATAAAATTTGAGGTTGTGTGATGTGTGAAACCTCTTTCGTGAATCTCTCTTTCACACATTCCTTGTGTGTGACCAATCACACGTGGCCAATAAAGAATTCCAATGAACCTGTAGGAAGATGACTTGAAACATTTACCGTATTTTTCAGACTATAAGACGCACCAAGATTTCGAAGAGGAAAACATAAAAAAAAAGAAATAGTTTTTGGTCTGGTTTTTTTTCCTCCCCAGCCCCCAGGAGTACTCTGCAGATCTCCCAAACCCTCTGTGCGTCCCGTTTTCATGAAAAACGGGCCCATTTTGGCCTCCTGAACCCCCCCACACATCCTGTTTTTGCCCTCCCCAGTCCCCAGGACCACTCTGCAGGCCTCCTAAACCCTCTGCGCATCCCGTTTTTCGCAAAAACGGGATGCGTGGGGAGGGGTTTCAGGAGGCAAAAAATGGCCGTATTCGGTGTATAAGACACACCAACATTTCCACCTTCTTTTAGGGGGGAAAATAGTACATTTTATAGTCTGAAAAATACGGTAATTTCTAAAAGGGGAACAAAGAAGTATGAGAATTTTACTGTAACTGTTGGTGAGATAACAAAAGAGCTAGGCTAAATTGGAATTAGATCATCTTGTACCTTTGCTCTAGGATTGAAGGTGAGCCCTCGGTGTAGGGCAAAAGCCACACGTTTGACCAGCTCCTTTCTAATTCCATCTTCAAGCAACTGCTTTGGATCAACCTAGAAAACCCATAGAAGACAGAAATCATAATGTGCCTTTCTATTTGTTGGATAAGTCTTTCCTACTCTTTATTATAGAACAGAGTTGGAAGGGACCTTGGAGGTTTTCTAGTCCAACCCCGTGCTTAGGCAGGAAACCCTACACCACTTCAGACAAATGGTTATCCAACATCTTCTTAAAAATTTCCAGCGTTGGAGCATTCACAACTTCTCAGGCAGGTTGTTCCACTTATTATTTATTTATTTTATTTATTTATTGGTTGATTTATATGCCGCCCTTTTCCGGAGACTCAGAATTGTTCTAATTGTCAGGAAATTTCTCCTTATTTCTAAATTGCTTCTCTCCTTGATTAGTTTCCACCCATTGCTTCTTGTTCTGCCCTCAGGTGCTTTGGAGAATAGTTTGACTCCCTCTTCTTTGTGGCAGCCCTGAGAATTATGCTATGCCTGAACTAAGAGTTTTATCTTGAGGAAGATAAGATCATCTCCAAGGGAGGAAACCTTTGCAGAACAGCTACGTCCTCAATATTCTGATAGTAGATGCCTCTCGAGATTGTTTTTCATGTTGATCATGGAAGACTTATGAAGGCCTCTTTGAAGATCATGTGGTAGCTATAATTGCAGGGACTAATCCAGGCAATCACCGGGAGTCAATACTGATTTGAAGAAACATAAGGTAAGGTAAAGGTAAAGGTTCCCCTCGCACATACGTGTTAGTCGTTCCTGATTCTAGGGGGGCGGTGCTCATCTCTGTTTCAAAGCCCAAGAGCCAGCGCTGTCCGAAGACGTCTCCATGGTCATGTGGCTGGCATGATTAAACGCCAAAGGCACACGGAACGCTGTTACCTTCCCACCAAAGGTGGTCCCTATTTTTCTACTTGCATTTTTTACATGCTTTTGAACTGCTAGGTTGGCAGAAGCTGGGACAAATAACGGGAGCTCACTCCGTTACACGGCACTAGGGATTCGAACTGCTGACCTTTCGATCGACAAGCTCAGCGTCTTAGCCCTTGAGCCATCACGTCCCTTTTTGAAGAAACATACATGCACACAAATATCCCTTGAAAAATGACCTTCAAAACTGCTATTCCTTCAGGCGATGCTACTGTGTCATTTTCACAGGGCCCTCACCTATCCCCAAATTCATGAAACTTAATTTGAGCAACCGACAAGATTTTCTCATCCACCCGCAATGGAAAACGTTACCTTGATGATGCCAACCAATGTTGTTTTCATCATCAGGATGCCTTCTGTGAAAATGGAGATGGCGTGTGTAAGCTTAGCAACCTTTGAGAAAGAGAGGAGAGGTTGGTCATTAGAAGGAACCTCCAGAGCATTGGGCAGGTGAAAAGAACATCATTGATAAGGAAGCTGTTTTCTTTTTTCACCACATGGGCTTTTTTTTCCTTATCCCAAAGGCACTTTTTCAAGAGGCAACTGGACTTTCTGGTTCTTCTTTGAAGACGTTTCACTTCTCATCCAAGAAGTTTCTTCAGCTCTTCTTCAGAGGTGAAGAAGCATCTTGGATGAGAAGTGAAACGTCTTCAAAGGAAAAAAAAAAGAAAAAGAAAGTCCAGTTGCCTTTTGAAAAAGCACTTTGGGGACAACTATGACCCAGATGACTAAGAATCTCCATAGACATTTTTTCTCCTTAGTTTCCTGTTTTAAATAACATGCCCAACTGTCACTTCCTTATGACAAGAGGGATGGAAACAAGCTTTCAATTTTCCTGATAAATATACATTCTTTATTACAGATCATCCAGGTCATGGTTGTCCCAAAGGTGCTTTTTTTCAAAAGACAGCTGAACTTTTTTTTTTCTTTGAAAACATTTTGCTTCTCATCCAAGAAGCTTCTTCAGTTCATTTTAAAAAAAAATAAATAAAGAAAGACATCAAGAAAATCCAGTTGCTTTTTGGAAAAAAGCATCCATGATCTGGATGATTCGAGAATCTCTATAAATGATGACTTACTACTTAACACTATTCTACCAGCATTTATAATTAACAAACCAGATCAGCTTCTTCCATTTTATTTGGAATATAGAAGGATATGTGGGTGAAGGTTTATATTGTGTGTGTGTGTGTGGGGGGGTGTCAAATATATTTATTTACAGCTTCAGCTTAACCAAGAGACTTTGAAAGGAGGAAGTCCCAGATCTCCACCTTTCCTGGAAAGGTTCCCTGCCTCTAAAAGCTGGTTACTGGATACAAAACTTAGATCAATGATCTCGATTCTGAATATGAGAGTTTATTCATGCACATAGCTCTCATAAAAGTGTCAGTCCTCATTCTCTCATTCTTTGATCTGCAGGAAAACTTTCATTTGCACCTATAAAATGCCATCTGGTCTGGATAGTACAATAAACTGAATTATTGAATTCTGGATGGTTTAATGAGATCTTAGGAAAAACAACGGGAATTGGCTATGTCCATCAAATCCTATCACTTGAAGGCATCTAGCTGGCTTTGGTGACAAACAAACCTGAGCATGAGTCTGTAAAATTCATACAAATTCCAAAAGTGCACCTAATCTCTCTAACCCTGTGAACTTTGATGCACCTCGTAGCGTGGTCCAAGTTGAGCATAATCTCGCAGCTTGTCTTTGTCCAAGCGAGTTGGCACCTCAATGATGTCGTGAGTCTGCAGTTTTATAATCTTCAGAAGGGAAGTGAACATGCTTTCCGGAATGATCTGTAAAACCTTTTCTCCAAAAACAACATAAAACAAATGCAAAATTATGGCTTAATGAAACAGTAGTTCCTTTAAGGGGTGTGACGCCCCTCTAATTTTTAGCATGACAGTGAAGCATCTCACTGAAGCATCGCATGAAGAGAGATCTGAATTAGCAAAAGTTATCTTTTGTTACCTGCCAGTAAAGCCTTTTTCATCTTTTATTGGGGGGGAAGGAGGAGTCATAAATTGTTCAGTGCCATTGTAATTTAAGACAGTTGCTGAACAAATGGTCATTAAGCGAGGACTACTTGTACACCAAACTGGCTTTCTAGCAGCCACATAGATAAATGTGATCTATCCCAACAGGATATAATAAACTGTTTCAGTCAATATTATTTAGAATTTGGTGTATGTGTTTACTACCTTCCCTTTCTTTTTTATATTTCCCTTCTCCAGTAAAATTATATTATTTTTATCTAGAGATGTACCTTTACTGATTTAAATAGAGAACATTCTCATTATAAAAGTTCCCAGGTTGAATGCTGAGTGATTACACAACTACTCTTTACATTCTTAGGTTGTTGTTCAGTTTTTTTATTGCTGGATTTGGGCAGGAAGATCCAAATCAACTTCGTTTCTGGCTTCTGGGACTGGGATAAAGGAGACTATCCTTGGTTGAAAGGTCTAGAAAGTCTCTGGCTACAAAGGCCAGGAGGTTCAGCTTGAAGTGTGATAGCCTGCTGCAAGCATTTTCTCAACTTCAGCCATTTTTACGATGTGTGGATTTCAATTTCCAGAATTCCACAGTCAGAATGGGAAACTCTGGAAGACCACAAATCCTATCTATAACTAGGGAGAAATTTCCTGACAGTGAGAACAGATAATCAGTGGAACTCCTTGTCTCCATCACTGGAGGTTTTTAAGAAGAGATTGGACAGCCATTTATCCAGAATAGTATAGGAGCAGGGTGCTGGCTCGAAGACCTCCAAGGTCCCTTCTAACTCTGTTATTCTGTATTCTGGCTGAGAAACAATGGTCTACTGTAAAGTTCTTCCAGAGGGGAACTCTTGAAAAATGGCTTTCTGTTCTGACTTAGACTTCCTTAGAAATTAAACAGCACAAACTTAGTCCCGGCAAACCTCTTTAATTCATAGGGCTGTAAATTACTTTCATTTACAGTCCACAAGGCTTGATAAACAGTCTTTCAGAGGAAGGTTATCAACACCCACCTATCTCACGTGGAACGCTGCCAAAGAGCTAATTTCCAGATGCAGGGCAAGGCCAAACTTGGCACAGAGTCACAAACAGAATTTTCAAATCTTGAATCGGCCAGATGAACTAATTGCTTCCTGCAAAAGCTCACGTCCCGTTTGCTCTTCCTTTTATGTCTTATGGGAGGGGCCAATCATCTCTAAGCCTTACTCCCAAGTCGAGCCTGTTTCTTAATTGTTCCTGTCTCCTGGCAGCTCTGTGCATGCGCATACTGAGAACAGGCTCACACTGTTCTTCTGCCTCGCTGATGTCAGACTCCGGAGACTCTGGAGGCAGCAAAGAACTACCAGATGGCCTTGGCCCCCTCTTTGCCTCCGATGCAGAGCCCTCATCTGAGCCTTCCTCAGACTCCAGGACTGGCCCATGTTCCTCCCCAACCTCCTCACTGTTCAACTCTGCTGGCTGCTGGCAGGCCACAACACTTTCCCAGTTTGTAACAGGGGAGAAAATATCCCCCCAAAGTGATCCTGCTCACCTTTCTCACATAGGACACCAGTTCTCCAGAATAGTACTGTGATACACTGAGAAGATCAGGACTGTTTGCTTGATTGATGCGAAGAAGGGGCATGTCAAGAGCTGAAGCCAGCTGGAAGTAAGTGACACAGAGATGTCAGCAAGGTTCCCAGATATACTTTACCTTATAATATGTTTTTTCTTGCTAGTGGCTTAGTGCAATGAATGAATCTAGGCCTTATAAATCATGGTTTGTGACTTAGTCTACTAACTATATGAACTCAGCCAGTTGAAGCTTATTTAACAAAATGTGGCTAAGCAAGCTTTGTCTTTGGTAAACTGAGCCTCACACTTCCACGCATGAGAGTGAAAATAATGATTATGTAAGTGGAAAGTGGACCCGGTGGCTCAGTGACTAAGACGCTGAGCTTGTCGATTGAAAGGTCGGCAGTTCAGCAGTTCGAATCCCTAGTGCTGTGTAACGGGGTGAGCTCCAGTTACTTGTCACAGCTTCTGCCAACCTAGCAATTCGAAAGCACATAAAAAATGCAAGTAGGAAAATAGGGACCCCCTTTGGTGGGAAGGTAACAGCGTTCCGTGCACCTTCAGCGTTTAGTCATGCCGGCCACATGACCATGGAGTCGTCTTCGGACAGCGCTGGCTCTTCGGCTTTGTAATGGAGATGAGCACTGCCCCCTAGAGTTGGGAACAACTAGCACATATGTGCGAGGGGAACCTTTACCTTTTAAGTGGAAAGTATCTTGAATCAAATAGACCCTTAGTTATTTTTCAAAGCCTAATTCCATTCTGGAAATACGCACCAATAAAATGGATCAGTTCTTTATGGTCTTGGAAATCCAATTTGTAAACTTGAGACAAAGGATTTGAAGAGGGAGAAAAATGAGTCCTCCCCCCCCTCCAAAAGATATAAAGGCTTCCCAACCTGACCTCCCAAAAGCTGGAGTTGTTATACTGTTATACTAACCAACTCACCTTTAAAAAGGTGGCCCGGAGTTTGGTTACCATAGATGGGCTGACTCTTATACTTTCCTGCATGATAGAGGTGAAACTGGAAAGGGAAGGCAGGAGGGGAGAAGAAATAAAGTCATGATCAGTGAAACCAATATTCCAGGACACAGGTGTGAGAAAATATTTTTGTGGCCCTCTGACAATTGCCAAAAATGAGCGGTGTGGTTTTCTGCTATGCTTAGAAAGATGCACACAAAAATTAGTTTAGTAAGGACTAAAACAGACATAACATGGTTAAGATTTAAATGGCAACTGGTTCATATTTATGACGGTTGCAGTGTCCCGGAGTCCCGGGATCACTTTTTGCGACCTTCTGACAAGCAAAGTGGATGGGGAAACCAGATTCACTTAACAATTGTGTTAATAATGTAACTGCTGCGATGATTCACTTAACAATGGTGGCAAGGAAGGTCATAAAATTGGACATAACTCACGTCACAAATGTCTCACTTTGCAACATAAATTTTGGGCACAACTGTGGTCGTACGTCGAGGACTAGCTGTAATCAGTACCAGTAAGAATAATTCCGAATGCCTCTGTATTGTCATACCTGTCGATGAGCTGCCAAGCGTAGGAAAGGTCCCCTACGATCTGCATGGTGATTAAAACCTCTTCTTTAATGTTGATGGTTCGGATCATTTGATGGAGGAACTTACGAGAGTCTGCGAGAAACTGGCAAACGTGAAGGTTGGACTCCAGCTGGTGAAATTCCTGGACCTGCATGAAGCATTTGAATGCAACTCATTCCCTGGGGAGGTTTTCAATCGTATTATTCCACCAAGCAAATATTTGTAGACAAGGAACTCCCTCCTTACCTCTTCCAAAGCTTGAATCAACTGCACTGTTTTCCTGCCTGCTGCAGTGGAGTCGTTATAATTCAGAGACATGATCTGCTTGGAGATTTCTCTAAACCAAGCTTGCAGATTTTCTGTTCAGGCAGGAAAAGGAATAAAAGGGGTCAACTTGTGGTGGCAGGTGTGACTGTCAATGCCCCTGAAACTCCCCTAAACTCTCAGTTTACAAATGTTGCGTTTCCAAATATTGACTAAAAAAAGCAAAAATAGAATTAGAGGATTGTTTTCTTTCATTTGCAAACATACTAATTGTCATGCCCCCGTTGGAGTCTGAAGACGGACAGTTGACAGAAAGTGGGAGAGTGGCTCTGTTGGCTGTGGAGGAAATTGGGGAAGGGCAAAGTCAGGCTGGGCAGAGCAGAGGTAGAACAAGGGAGAGGGGGTTCAGATGAAGACCAAGGCCCACCCCCTCCTCATCCTAGGGCATGCAGGGAAGAACACAGAAGAGAGCAACGTGGGTTGCGTGGTTTACGAGGAAGGGCCCCGATTCCCATCACAAGGGATACCTGGGGATGGAGTTTAAAGGAGAGGCTGAATCCATCTAGTGTTGAGACTGGGGCCTGCATTCCTGGCATTCCTCCTGACTGTTTGAGTTATAGTAGTGCTTCTGTGTGCTTATCTTGTCTTGCTGGAATTATTGCTGTGAAGCTTTTGGGACTCATTAAGTTGCTCTGCTGGAGTGACTTATCTGCAGTCATTCTGCTTACAGCATTTGGACTGGAGTATCTGCGGACAGAAGCTGCTGCAGGTTTGTGGGAGAGCTTTTCTCCAGACCAGAGAGTAAACGGGACGTTGGGGGCAAAGTTGGTGCCAATAAAGGGACTAATGCCGGTTCTCTGGCTGTGTTGCCTTCGTGCCACACCCCGGTTCATCACACTAACCTTTATGCGCCACGGCAATGCAAGACTTAGAAGCCTGATTTGTGGGGGGAAAATACAGAGGCAGGATTCTTGCCATTTTTTTTAGCTTCGAGAAAGAAGATGTATTTCTGCTTACTCCATAAAAACATGGAAATATGTGACCATCTCACTGCCAGAAATGCTTAATTTATTAAATATGCACCTGCCACGAAAGGATTCAACTTGCAATATTTCAGCAGATGTTTCTAGAGGACATAGGTCTGAATAGCAAGCGTCACATCTATCAAATAAATACTGAACACAATTCATCGTTGCTCTTTATTAATTCACTGAAAAAATTTAACCCTCCATTTTTCTCCTCTTAAAAAGAGCCAACAGCATGAAGACAATGGCCACGTCTGCTAAAAACTAAAAGCAACCACTCACACAAGATAAAATCAGAATGCCTGAATAAATAAATGCAGTGAATTTCTGTTTCAGCCTACCGTTTTTCTCCACTCTGGTTAATGGTTTCACTCCTGAAAAGACATCCGCCAGTTCGGCCATTCTTTCGGATCCTTCTGTTTTATAGCTCTCCCACTTTGTTTGTTTTTCTGACAACATTTGTTTGAACATCTAGTGGAAAGAGAGACGTTTCTCAGATTTATTTATTAAACTTATATGCCACCCATCTTATTACCCAAAGCTCCTCTGGGAAGCTTAGATTAAAAGACAAGTGGCCAAAACACAAAGTTGTTAATGACGCACTTAAGGATGTCAGTGAATCGCTGCAAGTCCTATTGAAATCACTGACCCAAAAAATCAGCTTGCAGAGCTGGGTCTATGACTCAAAATATCTGATTAGGAAGAAGAGGTATATGTCAGAATGTTGATCAAATAAACTTAAAAGCACTCTATTTGACTCGCCATACGTTAAAATATGTTTGATAAATACATATATTTTGTTAATTTTGTTTTTTAACTATGCTTTTACAGGTAGACCACATCTAACACCGGAACGTCGGTTGCTAAGTGTGGGGGTTGTTAAGTGAGTCATGACTGATTTTGCAACCTTATTTTGCCACACCTGTTAGGTGAATTACCCTGGTTGTTAAATGAATCTTATGATCATTAAGTGACTCCAGCTTCCTCCATTCACTTTGCTTGTGGGATGCCAGCTGCAAGAGTCACAAATGGAGATCGCATGATCCCAGGATGCTGAAACAATCATAACATATGCAGGTTGCTAAGCACCCATATTTTGGTCATGTGACCATGGGGACATTACAACAGTTGTTGGTGCAAGAACCGGTCATAAGGCACTGTAGTAACTTCGAACAGTCGCTAAACGGATGGTTGCAGGGTGGGGGCTACCTCTGCATGATTTTATTGTTTTATTTGTAAAAGGCCCGAAGTCATGCAAATATAATGGGTGCTACAGAAATTTGATAAATAAACACATAAAGATAAGAAATCATCAATAATACATTTTTCAAAGATTCTGCAAGAAAATAAGAAAGGATCAGGCCATCTTAAAAAAAAACCCAAACATTTATTTTATGAAATTCTCCTTCAAGGATTTTAAAGAGAAAAAAAAGAACTCATGAGGCTGTTTTTCTGGGTTCTTGCAGTGATACATCTATGACCCAAGAGAACAATTGCCCCGACACCCTAAATAAATAGCCAAATTGCATAAAATCTGAATTTTCAAGTGCTATCATTTTGGAACGACCCATAGCTTCGTATGTACTGTGCCACACTCCCTTCCACCTCAGAAATGAGCCCCCAGATTTATTAATTTTTTTTACCTCTTTCAAAATGAATTCAAACTGGGCTGTATCCAGGAGGAGCTGGAAAAGAATCTTGGGATTGAATCTGGAGTCAGTGAGAACTTGGTCTTTTATCTGGCGGAGGCGCTTGTTATTTGGATCATAAGCTGGGGAGGGAAGGAAAAAGAGGGTGTGCTTTTTTTTTTTTCAAGGGTAGCAAATTATTTGAAATCATTATTAAAAGTGAACTTGTCCCAAAGGACAAGCTTTTTTCAAGAGGCAACTGGACTTTCTGGTTTTTTTTTTTAAAGACATTTCGCTTCTCATCCAAGAAGCTTCTTCAGCTCGGACTGGATGGTGGGAAACCCCACCCCATTTCCCACCATCCAGTCAGAGCTGAAGAAGCTTCTTGGGTGAGAAGCGAAACGTCTTCAAAGAAAAACTAGAAATTCCAGTTGCCTCTTGAAAAAGGGACAACCTGGATGATTGAGAATCTCCACAGACATATAAATGAACTTGTGTTAAGGTATTTAATAGCGGGAACAGTAAAGGGTATAATAGGCCAGAACACACAGTTGGGGTTGATTGGTTGGAGAGTGTGGCTCCGGCATAAGACAATCTCTGTTTCAAAGCCGAAGAGCCAGTTCTGTCTGAAGACGTCTCCGTGGTCATGTGGCCAGCATGACTAAACACCAAAGGCTCACGGAATGCTGTTACCTTCCCACCAAAGGTGGTCCCTATTTTTCTACTTGCATTTTTTATGTGCTTTCGAACTGCTAGGTTGGCAGAAGCTGGGACAAGTAACGGGAGCTCACCCTGTTACGTGGCACTAGGGATTCGAACCGCTGAACTGCCGACCTTTCGATCGACATCTCAGCATCTTAGCCACCGTGTCACCATGTCCCTTATGCTCTAAATATAGATGTTAAATATATTTATTTATATAAAACCACAAGTTTGACTGATTCCATTTGGACGCCAGCTGCCCAATTCCCCGACAACTTGAAACTGGCATCACATTTTTCTTTTCTTTTTAATTTTTAAAAAGTTTTTTATTTTAAACACATTAAAAACACATTAAAAATCAAACATATTGGAGTAGATGGTATGAATGGTTGAAACATAAGGAAATAAGTTAAATGAATGAAGAAAGAAAGGAGGGGGAAAATGTGTATGATCTTTTGTTAGCAAAGAAGAAATGATATAAAGTAGAAAATGAACGTCAAATAAATATATACTTAAATATTTGTAAATATTGATGTATAGAAAGAGCAGACTGCTGTGTATAGCTGAAAGAAAAGTGATATTTTTCTCCGGCATCACATTTTTCAGCAGGAGCAAGAGTTTCCATTCCCTTGAAACATTCCAAATGGGGTCTGAAGACCATGGCTTCCCTTGTTAGGTTTTTTAACATACATGGATCCTGAATATGGAGACTGCATATGAATTACAGATGGTCCTCCACTTACGGCCACAATTGGGCCCAGAACTGAGGGGAATTTGAAAAGGGTCTGTCTCTAACCAGGGCATGAAAATAAAAGGTGACTTGCCAAACAGTAAAATGCAAAACACATATAACAACATTATATAATATTTTACAACTTTCTGCATCGACAATTATCTTTGCTTTTAAATTCAATCAGCCTAATCATTCTCTTATTCTTGTATAACCATATTGAACATTCTTATAAACTAAATTGTTATATATACTTGCATCCTATTTATTAACATAGTCAATATTTTATCCTTACCAGTATTCAATACTCTTAGATTCCAATTGGTCAAATTTCGATTTACATTCTTATTTCTTGTTTTGATTTCTATTTTTTCTTTTTTTCCCATTTTTTGTCTTTTTCTATTATGTTTTTGGTTTTAAAAATGTAAAATATTCAATAAAAACTATTTTAAAATAAAAGAAAAGAAAAGGTGACTTGCAAACCTCTCTTTTCTAAATGGATTCTCCATCCTTGTTGTAAAACAAACCATCATCACCTCTTACCCAAGTCTGCAGTATGAAGCATCAGCCAACGGATGGCCACGTTGCAGTCCCTTAAGCAGTTCAGCAGTTTTGGGATGTTGTCCAGCACCATCTCTTCTCTTAAACAACCTTCTTTCAGAAATTGTTGCACTTGGGTGTGAACACGCTCAGTGACGGCAGCAGCTCGGCTGGCCTTCAAAGGCAGAAAACAAAGGATTAGCATTAACAGAGGAACAGCAAAGCCCTAGGGCTGAAATGGACATTTCAGAACTCATGGGCAAAGGCTCAACTACATCTCCCAGCATCCTTCATGCTTGGCTAAATTGTCTAACACACCTGGGGAATTGTAGTTTTCGATACCCAGAGTAACAAGTGCGTAACCTGGTATAAATGGTCCTAACCAAAACTATTAAAATTCTTCAGTTTTTAAATATGTTACTCCTAAATAACTTAAACGATAACCCTTAATTTACAAAATGTAAAAAAAAAAATGCAGATGTTCAACATATTCTAATGGAATAAGTTACTTTCCAATTTATGAAGAAATCTATCATTGCCAAATTTCCCTGTCAGGATTTGGAAGCAAATCATTCTTTCTCTGTTCAATGTTAGTTCGGGTGAAGTTACTTTCCAAGTTTCTTTTCTAATCAGCAATCTGTTTGTGGTTGTTCTCAAAAAGTGAAACAGGGTCAGATCTGGTTAGTGCTTAAATGGGATATATTAGTACCAGGCAATCTCAACTGTAGGTGATTGTACACAGAAATGTAAGGGATTATGTCTACAGAACAGGAGGATTTATTTTAATTAATTTCTCCGCTTTTATTTCTGCTCTGCCACGTAATGCCATGGAAGGGACTCTTCAATAAGATTAGCATCATTCAGATTTAGTATTTATTTGCCTGGAGAGTTGAAGCGTATCCTAGGAGAAGGAAGTGTCCTGCTGCTAAGCAAGCAACAGATTTTGCGTGAAGTCATCAGTCCTTGAAATGGACGCAGAGGAAAAAATAGCTATCTCTTGTGAATTATAAACAAGTACATTTGACTGAAGCTTGCTAATGAGTATGCTACAAGGGCACAAATGGTTACTCGGGGGTTTTGTAAGTCCGCGAAGGGTGCAAAAGTGGATTGAGACATCTTGTCCAGCTTCTTTTATTAAATTTCAGCCACAGTCAATGTTGTGACCTAGACTCAGTTAGTCATTGCAGGACACAATTAGTCTCAAACAAAACTATTTTATTATAACAGCTGGGAATTACTTCATTCCCAGCTTAGTTCAAATTAATTCCAAAACAAGTCCTTCAGAAAAAGTCTTTCGGGCTTATCACAAACCTTTATCTTCTTTGGCAAAGCCCCACAAAGTTCAGAAACAAGAGACGCCAAGTGGAAAACAGATTTAGCAATGTTGCTTTCCTACAAAGAGCCCAAGAGCCTTTGCTGCTCTTTTAAACCTTCTGGGAGGGGCCAATCATCTCCTGGCCTTACTCCCGAGTGGTCCTTTTTGCTTTAGCTGCTCTTGCCTTCTGGCAGCTCTGTGCATGCATGCACTAGGAACAGGCTCCTCCTGTTCCTTTGCCTCTTGGCTGTCCGCCTCTGGAGGCTCCGGAGTCTGCACATCACTCCCAGATGGCCCTAGCCCCATCTCTGCCTTCGATGCAGAGCCCTCGTCCGGGCGTTCCCCAGACTCTAGAACTGGCCCATGGTCCTCCCCAGCCTCCTCACTGTCCGACTCCGCTGCTAGCTCCATGGGCAGGACCACAACAGTCAATCACACTATGGTTCTAGGCATCTACTATTCTTCCTCAAAGGTTGGCCGAGACCTTCCTTCCTTCCTTTCCTCCCTCCCATTTTAAAGTCTTTCTGATGTAGTTCTACAGTCATGGGAAGATGCCCCCACTTCCCATTTAAATCTGCTATGCTCTCCTTCCTGACAAAGCTCAGCATTAGAGTGCGCACCTTCCTTTCCCCATTTGTATGTGCAAATTCAGGGTGCTAAGGGTAACAAGACAGGAAGGCCTTAAGGTAAGAGGCCCTTGGAAAACTTTACATTTGCTGAGAAGATCACAAGTTGATAAATTTAATGAAAACAAATCAGATTCCAACATAACTTCACTTATCCTGCTATAAGATCACATTTCCTTACCTGCTCCTTAACATTGGAAAGATCCAATGTGTAGTTCAGAGCTGTTTTGGCAGCCTTGTATGGCTCCCAGGCTTCTCCCAGATTGACTGATATTCCCATGTAAATGCTAATAACCTGCAAACAGAAGCCAAAACAAAGTCCCTGAAAACTTCATTTATGGGGAAAGAAAAGCATCAACACGTCACAAAACAGATTTATGTGTAGTTGGCTGCAGAGATGGCTAATCATGGTTGCAGTATTAGCTATGATGGCTATACATGGCTTTAGAGATGGTTAACCATGGTTATGCATGTGGTTAGCCATGGTTGGGGGTGTGACTAGTTATGGTTGTGGATGTGATTAGCCATGGTTGTGGAGGCAGTTTAGTGGCTCTCTGGCAGATATCATTTTAAAACTAGTGGAAAATCAATGCTGGACACGGTTTTAAGTTTAGTTATGGCTATGGCTATGGCTATCCATGATTGTGAAGACAGTTATCTGTGATTATGTGGCCAGTTAGCCATGGTTGTGGAGACAGCTTAGTGGCTCTCTGGCAGGCAAAATTTTAAGTTTAATAGAGAACAAGGGTGCTTGGTCTAACTATAGTGGGAAAACTTAACTGGTTCAAAACTGCAACAATCCCAGAATTAATTAAATGTAAAAGGCCCAGTGGACTCTCAGATCTCTAGACCTGGATTCTGAATGGGTAAAGGGGAGAATGGAATTGTCCTCACTGGCTTTGCCTGGCTCTCTTGTATTCACACCAAGGATCTGAAATGACAATGAAGCGAAAACTTATGGGCAGCCTTGGGAGTGGGGTCGGCAAATGAGGAAAAATTACCACACAAACAGCATTGTCATACACTTAGATCAGACATCAAGACTCAGGGATGCAACGGCAGCATTGGCCGGATGACCTTATGTGTCTTAATTTGAGCATCCCTGAAATTTATAATGTAATGTAATGTAAATGTAAATGTAAATGTAATGTAATGTAATGTAAATGTAATGTAATGTAAAGTATAATATAATATAATATAATATAATATAATATAATATAATATAATATAATATAATATAATATAATATAATATAATATAATATAATATAATATAATACAATACAATATAATAATATAATATTTATTTATTTATTTATTTTTACAGATTTCTATACCGCCCTTCTCCTTTCGGACTCAGGGCGGTGAACAGCCAAGATAAAAAACATTTATACACAAAAGTTAAAATAGATTTAAAATAATTAAATAAATTTGACCCGTAATTTAAAACATTTCAATTAAAATCCATATCAAATTTTAAAACCAACCATAAAATCAGGACAGCCCAGCTAACTGAAAAAATAGGTTTTTTAGGGCCAGATGAAAAGTCCGGAGATCACTCGTATCTCTGGGGGTAGATTGTTCCAGAGGGTAGGTGCCACCACAGAGAAGGCTCTCCCGCTGGGGGTCGCCAGCCGACGTTGTCTGGCCGACGGCACCCTGAGGAGGCCCTCTCTGTGGGAGCGAACTGGCCGGTGGGAGGCAATTGGTGGCAGAAGGCGGTCCCGTAAGTACCCCGGCCCTAAGCCATGGAGCTTATATATAATATAATATAATAAATATAATATAATATAATAAATATAATATAATATAATATAATATAATATAATATAATATAATATAATATGTAGAGTAGAATAGAATAGAATAGAATAGAATAGAATATATAATAATGGAATGGAATGGAATGGAATAGAATAGCTTTATTTGGCCAAGCGTGATTAAACACACAAGGAATTTGTCTGGTGCAGAAGTTTTCAGTGTACATGAAAAACAACAGAATCATCACCATCGTATCAATAAGAGTAGTAGTAAAGAAGATAATAAGATAATAATATAGCCATACTACATGGGTAAATATAAATACTTATCAGACAATACTGTGAGGATTAAGTGTTTAGCAGTGTGTTGGCAGGAGGGAAAAAATCTGTCCCTGTTTTGGCATGCAATGCCCTACAGCAGCGTCCCGAGGGGAGGAGGTGAAACAGTTTATGTCCAGGATGTGAGATGCTGAGGCAACTCAATCATTAATAGCAGCATTAACAATATATTTACCCAGTTGTCTGGAAAATATTTATCTACTATTTCTCTCATCTTTGCTTGTTGGGTGTGAAGGATGGAGGGGTCGAAGTAAAGTGTCACGTACAACATGGCTGCCTGGGTCGCCAGAGCTGTGCTACGATGTTCTGGCAGTGGATATGCAGAAACCTGAGAAGGGAACAGAGTGAAAGGGCACCTTATGAGCCTGCTGGCTATTTTCCTACTTCTTCCTCTACCCTGGGCCTTTTTCCAGCCTAACTTACCTGGTTGTAGATATCATCTGACCTCAAGCGGCCAATCACCATGCTGATGAATATTTTGTTGATGGGCACCCTGCTGAAGTAACTCTCGGGATAGTTTGCGGGCCTTTTTGCTCCAATTTGACTCGAATACCCTGTGCTCCGAAGCAGCTTACATATATCATCCATATTGGAGTCAGCAGAGCGAGCAGCACTGGATGGGACATGACACGCACACGTCACCAATGGAGGATCTTATCAAAGTACAAGTAGTCCTTGACTTATGACCGGTCATTTAGCGACTGTGCAAAATTATGATGGATCCTGAAAAAGCTACTTATGACCCGAATTTAGAGTTCCGACATCCACTCCCACCTTGCAGTCACATGATTGCATTTTAGGTGCTTGGCAAACAGCTTACATTTACAGCCATTTGCTGTGCCCACAATCTAAAATATTTTTGAAAGAAACTAGCATTTACTTTAGAATGCCTTGGTAAGGCCACACTTGGAATATTGCATTCAGTTTTGGTCGCCACGATGTAAAAAAGATGTTGAGACTCTAGAAAGAGTACAGAGAAGAGCAACAAAGATGATTAGGGGACTGGAGGCTAAAACATATGAAGAAGGGTTGCAGGAACTGGGTATGTCTAGTTTAGTGAAAAGAAGGACTAGGGGAAACATGATAGAGTGTTCCAATATCTCAGGGGCTGCCACAAAGAAGAGGGAGTCAAACTATTCTTCAAAGCACTTGAAGGTAGAACAAGACGCAAAGGGTAGAAACTAATCAAGGAGAGAAGCAATTTAGAACTAAGGAGAAATTTCCTGACAGTTAGAACAATTAATAAGTGGAACAACCTGCCTGCAGAAGTTGTGAATGCTCCAACACTAGAAATTTTTAAGAAGAAGTTGGATAACCATTTGTCTGAAGTGGTGTAGGATTTCCTGCCTGGGCAAGGGGTTGGACTAAAAGACCTCCAAGGTCCCTTCCAACTCTGTTATTCTATTCTATTCTACTTCCAGCTTCCAGCAAAAATTGCCCCATGTTGAACAATTGTTCATTAATGGCTACGGCATTTGCTTAATGGCCACTACAAAAAAGATAATAAAAATCAGATTCAGTCACATGGGGACCCACTTTCTGACCGTCACAACTTAAGACCAAAATTGTGGGCTCCATTACAATTGTAAATTGAGAATTACCAGTACAGTAAAAAGGATAAATTTGAAAATCCTTTGATTTCATAGGTACATCCTAATCCGTTTTTTGGTAGCAATATGAAAACAGTTTTTCTCTCTTGTTCCAGGATATTTTTTTTCAAATTCTCAGTTTGGCTTTGAGCCCTGGTATTTCCTGAATGTCTTTCATGGAAGCACTAGCCAGACCAGACTCTACTTATCTTCCCAGGTCAGAAAGACTGGCTCAATTTTGCAATCAATGGCATCAATGAGAAAGTGGCAACTTTAAGATGAGTGAACTCCAGAATTTCCCTGCCAGCCATGCTAGCTGGGGAATTCTGGGAGATGAAGTTCACACATTTTAAATCTTTGAAAGTTGAGAAACATTGGAGAGAGACTTTCCTTTAAAGGCGTTGCAAATGTTTCTTAAAACAAGTATATTGATGCAATCAATATACAGTAGTGGCCAAAATTGTGGAAACCTTTTGGGAAAAGTGTATTTTCTAAAACTAGCTAATGACATCACTTTTTTTTGGAGTAGTACCATAAAATTATATAGCAATGGAAAGATAATTTAATCAAGAATGTAATGCAATAACTTTTATGAAGGATTTGCTATTAGAATAGCAGTTACAGTAGAAAGAAGAAAAGTGAAACATATAGAAAAAACGAGACATACAAAAATGATCGCCATAGAAAAAATGAGATATACAAATATTATCACCATGTCAGTTAATACTTAGTTGGGTAACCTTTAGCATGAATTACGGCCTTACAACGTCTTCCCATGGAGTGAACCAAGTCTTTTAGTTCTGCAGCTGTTATAATGTGAAACCAAGATTGAATGATTGCTTTTATTAACTGGGTTTTATTTATTTATTTTTAATTTGATTTATATGCCGCCCTTCTCCGGAGACTCAGGGCGGCTTACAATGCGTTAAGCAATAGCCTTCATACTTTTGTATATTTTTATACAAAGTCAGCTTATTGCCCCCACAATCTGGGCCCTCATTTTACCTACCTTAGAAAGGATGGAAGGCTGAGTCAACCTTGAGCCTGGTGAGATTTGAACTTGCAGTAATTGCAGGCAGCTGATGTTAATAACTGTTAATAACAGTGCTTTAGTCTGCCGCGCCACCAGGCTCCTATTGCTGGGTCGCTTCTGACTAACAAGTTTCTTTAGTCGGCTCCATAGATTTTCAATTGGGTTTAAGGTCTGGGCTATTCCCAGGCCATTCCAGCAGTGGAATATGATTATTTTGAATCTCCAAAAAAAAAAAAGTGGTGTTATTAGCCATCAAACCTCAAAAATACACTTTTCCCAAAAAGGTTTCCAATTTTGGCCACTAATGTAATGGTTGAGTTTGAATGAAATAATCAGCCACAAAATAGCCAATTGATCATATCCTGAATCAGAGATATTATACCTGTATCGATAATAGGAAACCAGCATTCTCTCCCGGACTTCGCCTTCAATTTTCTGATCAATGACAAGGAGCATGACACCATACAAATAAAGGGCTTCACACTGCAGCAAACAAGACAGACAGACAGAGAAATTCATAGTTAAAACTGCAAGGATATTAAGCAAAGTGTGTGATTTCCTGTTACATCAAACTCATTTATTACAGTGTTCTCCATCATAGAAATTTTGTGATGTGTTTAATAACAATTTTCTAATTCTTCAGTGAAAGCAGTTTGGTGTAGTGGTGAAGGCATCAGGTTAGAAACCAGGAGGTGAAAAGATTAAAATATCTAAAGAACAAAATACAGTAAATAAATATTGCTACATGGTTAGAGTAAATTTACCAATAGCTGTTTTCCATCCTCATTCAGCAGCACTGTTTCCAGAGTTTGCTGAATATAAATGCCTTCATTGAGATCATCCAGGTATCTAGAAACAATAAGAATGAAATATAAATATAAATCTTCTGCAGAGGTGGATGTTAGCAAAAACTCCTGTTTATATACAGATTTATTCCCTTCTTTAATTGGGCTTCCAAACCCTTTGACATAAATTCTTTCCAAAGTTCCTTTGCATCCAAAAGAATAAAAAGCTGATGCAGTCGAAGAGAAGGAAGAGCTATAAAACTCATTATTTGGCTGTCATTTATGGCTTTATATCCAAAGGATCTCCATGAATTTTATTTAGTTATATGGCATGTTAAGAATTGTTGATCACTATCAAACTATCTTGGGAGAAGTGTCTCTTAATCACACAGTATTTAAATCATTCCTTGATACAGTGTCTTTCTCTTTACAGGTAGTCCTCACTTAATGATCATTCGTTTAGCAACTGTTTGAAGTAATACAACAGAATACAACAGACACCTTCAAAAGCTACTTATGACACAGTTCTGGAGTTTTGATGGCTGCGCACATCCCCATGGTCACCTAACTGCGTTATGAGAGTAGTTATAATGTGTTAAAATGAGTATAAGATGCACCTTTTTCCCCCCAAAAAGAGGGTGAAAATCTGGGTGCGTCTTATACTCCAAATGTAGCTCCGCCCAGCCTCTCAAACGGAGGTTTCAGAGGCTGAAAAAAGCCTCAGAAATGAAGCTTCAGAAAAAAAGCCTCCGAACAGAGCTTCAGAAAAAAAAGCCTCTGAAAGGAAGCTTCAGAAAAAAACCCTCTGAAACAGAGCCTCTGTTTCAGAGGCTTTCAGAGGCAGAAAAAATAGTTTTTGCTGAAACAGAGTTTCAGAAGTTTCAGAAGCTGGAAAAAAAGCAAGGCACAGAGTTCACAACCAACAAACCTATTGCTAAAATTCATCTCTGGGAACAGCTGATTGGGCGTCTTATACACCGAAAAATATGGTAATTGCAGTGTTGCATAGTAACATAACAATTTATGGGGGTTTTTTTAGCGTTTTTGACTTCCAATTAAAAAATATCCATTGGAACATTGATTTGTTTCCACAACTATGGTGTTTGATTAAAGAGTGCCCTAAAAAAGTCATAAAATCAATTCCAGTCATATGGGTGCCTCAATTTATGACCATCATGACTTACAACAGAAATTCCAGACTCCATTGCAGTTGTTAAATTGAAGATTACCTGTACTAAAGTATATTACAAGTTAAAAAAAGACTTACTAATGTCAAAATTTAATGTCACATTTTTACATCAGTATCTTATTAGGTCTATCATATAACAGAAACATTGAAGAAAACTCTGAAATGGCATCTGCATACATTCTCTTATACCTTTTTCCCCTAATTTGATTATTTACTTAATTCACGTTTCAAATCTGATAAATATATCATGTCTGGTAATCCTGGACAATTAATCTGAGATCATGCCATCTTCTTCCCCAATTTTTAAAATATTCTGTCTCAAACATTTTGCTCCAAATATGAGTGAATTCATATTTACAAATTCTGAGTGTTGTATGTGTGTGGAATTCTGCTGTGTTTCTGTTGTGTTCTGAAAAAATCTGAAATCTAAGCAACAATGACTTAATGATATTTCACATAATTCCACGCTATTTCCTTGGCTGTAATACAAATTCTGTTCCAAATGAGTTGCTGCTATTTCAATTGCATGTTCAATTGCTTACCTGTTTAAATCAACAATATATTTATGAACACTTTGGAAAGCCAAATAAAATCTGGTCAAAATTTCTATGTTGTTTTCACGAAATTCATCATCTAAATCTTGCAGTTCAGGTTTGGCTTCTAGCTTCCCTTCACACAATTCAGGCCCCTAAAATGGGGGGAAAATCAGGAACAGAATTAGTATGTTTGGGATAGAACACTAATCATTTAATACTTCATTCATTAGCATCTGGCAAAACTGAAATTAACTTTAAAGAATGCTTCAGTACAGCACAATTCTTACTTTGAAGTAGCTGAAATCAAATATGATATCTCCATATTTTTGTTGATCGGCTTTGTCTTTGAGGCGGAATACAGGCGGGACAAACTCAGACAGTCTCAGCAATTCAGCAATGATAGCATTTCCACAAGACACAATCCGAAGAACGGCTTGTCCACAATGATTATTTTCCGCTAAGAAGTCCAACATGGCGAAGAGGAAGAAGGTAGTATTTTTTCAGTGCAGGTTTATATAGTCGTCAAAATTATCTAAAGAAAAATCCTTTGCAATTCCTCCATTACATTCCTGAAAAAGTCATTAACCACAGAAAGAACATTTTAATGTTGTTTTTTCATCCTACAATTTTATTATTATTATTATTATTATTATTATTTCAAACTGAAGGTTGAATTTTGCAACAGCATTTTTACTGCAGAAGATAATTTAAAAGTTCTATTTGGAAATAAATGTAGACCTCAGGATACCGCAGTTTGTGACAAGGATTTAAAGATTTATCCAGATTTTCTTGTTACAAAACCAGAAACATTCCTGTGTTATATTCCTATGTTGAGTGATGGTATAACACAAAATGTCTGCTTAATACAATCATTAATAATGAATAGAATTATTAAAATGAGATTATTGATGAAGTCAAATAGAACCTTCAGGTGCCAGGCTAATATATCTTGGAGAAACCAAATGCTACATAATTAAAAAAAAAAAAAACCATTATGCTCTCATGTGACTTACTTTCACAAAAACATGCAGCTTTCATGAAAATGAATCAGAGCAGGAAGCTAGAAACATTTTGGCAATATGCCGAGTTTTTAAAGAATTAAGAGTAGCCACATAATTTTGAATTTGAAAACCATTCTGATTAAAAAACAATTGGATGGTCAGGGTGAATTGCAATTGTTTTCAACAGGAGAGGAAAACAAATTCCCATTTTCAGTATAAACATCTTTAAAATGAATAAAAATGTTGTCTATGAACTCAGGAATTTCTTTTGCACAAGTGGACATCAGTTAGGCGATTCAGCTTCCTTGCTATCATTTTAAAACTTCTCTTTTAAGCTGATATTTATGTTCCACATTTTCACTCTTGGAGATCACAGCACACTTGTAAAGTAGGCCAGACTGACAATGACAACTGAGCTGGGGAATCTACCACTGGGCCCCAAAATGACTTTGCCTTCCATGTTTAATTAACAACTAATTTAATTTAATTAACATTATTGATTAGGCCCTTTATTAAAGGCCAGGCAGAATTATAAACACTCACGCTTATAGTTCTTTTTATAGCTTTTTAAACTGCTTTTAATTGCATTTTAATGCTTTGAATGTAGCTAAACTGTGTTATATTATTAAATTAGGCAGACTTTGACGGCCCATGGATGACTTCACTAAACTGTAATGTACTATTATGTCTTGTTCTGTTCTGTTGCCTTTTATTTTAATGTTTTAATTTTTTTTAATTCTGGCTTGTAATAAAAAAAGTGACCGATTAACGCTTCTGCTTCTCAATTGTATCGATTGCTTGGTTTTTCTTAGCTAAACCCTGCACACTGCCCAAACTCCCATATGTGAGACGGGCAGCTGTATAAATTTAATAAATAAATACATTTTTCTCCCCCAAGAGGCATCGAACTGCGCTTCGGTATTATGGCATTACCGAGAATAACACTCAATATTTGATCATGAATTAACAAATTTTCCGTACAGGACTTACTTTCTCCTCCCCTCTTCCTGCAGAGAGGAAGAAGAAGAGATGGACGGAGACGTCTTTCTCTTTGGCTCCCCTTGTAGCAGACCCGCGAGTCAGGTCAGGACCCTGCGGGGTGCACGCAGCTCGTCAGAACGGGTGTAAAGTTGAGTGCAAGGCGAAAAACAGCCAGCAAAGAGAAGAAACCGAGCTGGAAACCTATGCCAGGCTGCAAACGGCCATCAAGACTAGGCAGGGCCGGGAGACCTTCCCTTCATTTTATGTCACATGAGGGTTTGCGCGATCATGTGAACAGGCGCCGGCGTATGAGAAGCCTCGCCGCCCTTCCGAGTCGGTCCCGCCTTCTCTTGCAAAGCATCTGAGCGAAGATTCAAAATAAGAGAAAATAAAGAGGGTCTTTTTCCCCTTCCCCGAGGAAACAGGTAAGGTGGGGTGTGGGGTGTGTGTGTGTGGGGGGGAAAGGGATGCTTAGAGTAACCGCTGGAGAAATAATTGCATCCAACACCCGTGCTCGATCCGCGTCCCGGATGAACCCGTTTCTTGCATTCACACGAATGCTTTTCCATTCCCCCAGCTAGCAAAAGGGCTGCCTTTGCCCAGGACTCGGCTTCCGTGCAAACTTGGGGAGCTTTTCTGACTGTGTGTGGATGCAGTCATGGTTTTAGGCGTATTGTGCGAACGGAGCCAAGTTTTTTTTTTTTTTTAATGGAAAGAAAGCGGGGAGAGAGAGAGAGAGGTTTCATTTCTGAAAAGATGCTGCTGTGTGGAAATCTGGGAGTTGAAGTCCACACAACTGAAAGTTGCCTAGTTTGAAAAAATAAAATTGATTTATATCTCGCTTTTCAACAGGTTCCCTGATGTGTTTGGTTGAGTTCTAGCTCACCTCGGCTTTCCAAATTGTTATTTTTACTTTTCATAATCATAATCATAAGTTTATTTGTCAAGCATTTATTATTTATTGATTGATTGATTGATTGGTTCGATTTATATGTCAAGCATATATAAGATAACACGTAAAAGTATAAACATAATTTGAATACATGAAAAGAGTAAGAGTAAAAAGGAATATTAGGACAGGGACGGTAAGCACGCTGGTGCACTTATGCACGCCCCTTACAGATCTCTTAGGAATGGGGTGAGGTCAACAGTAGACAGTTTAAAGTTTTGGGGGTTTGGGGAAGAAACTACAGAGTCAGGTAGTGCATTCCAGGCATTGACCACTCTGTTACTGAAGTCATATTTTCTGCAATCAAGTTTGTTGGCAAGTGTTTTTTTTTTTCTTTAACCACACAATCAAGTCCTTGTTTTGTCGTTGGCCAAGCAAAGAAAACATAAGCATGCTGCTACGTCCCAGTAAGAATAATTCATAATCATTCAAGAGCTATATGGGATCAAGCCGGCATTCTGGGTTAAAGACGAATGAAATAGACATTTATGAGAAGCCACAATCTCAGGTCTATATCCAGGTATTATAAAAGTGGACCCCATAGCTAGGTTCATTTCTGGTGCTGAAACATACGGTATTTGGTTTTGGTTTGGCATGATTGCCAATCAAATCTCTGGTTTAGCATGATGTGAATCCCAGGTACATTATTGTGCTTCATTCAACAGGTGGGAAAGAAAAGATCTCAATTTTAAGCGATCTTGTGTACACACTGGTGTAGCATCTCAAGAACAGTGCGAAGTTGCTGGTGCTTACCATCGTCTGAGATAGTTCTGGAGTCTAGCCTAGGGGAATTTTTTTGGTGGTCTAACCCTATGTGAGAATGACCTTGGGAGACTGATGCTGTCTGAGGAATGGTTAGATAATAGGAATAATTTCAAAAAGGAATAGAAGGGAAGGGAAGGAACAGAAGAGTTGAGTTGGAAGGGACCTTGGAAGTCCAACCCTGCTTAGGCAGGAAACCTTATATCATTTCAGACAGATGGTAGTCCAATCTCTTCTTAAAAACTTCCAGTGTTGGAGCATTCACAACTTCTGGAGGCAAGTTGTTCCAGTGATTAATTGTTCTGTCAGGAAATATCTCCTTAGTTCTAGGTTGCTTCTCTCCTTGATTAGCTTCCATCCATAGTTTCTTGTCTTGCGCTCAGGTTCTTTGGAGGATAGCTTGACTCCCTCTTCTTTGTAGCAAACCCTGAGATATTGGAACATTGCTATCATGTCACTCCTAGTCCTTATTTTCATTAAAGATAAGAGAGAGCATAGCCCACAGTTATATCGTGGGTGGAGCAAGAAGAAACCCTTCCTAGTATTTCAGAATATAAAATAGATGGTGGGAGACTTGTACTTTCAGACTTGCATGATTGTCTTAATGTAAGTCTTACAATAATTGAATTACCTTATGTAGCCCTATTCCCGGTATAGTCTACCTGGTAAAGCTGACATAATCTGGCTATATCATGCATAGCGTGCAAGATTAATCGAATGCTGCCACCTGGTGAGACTTATTCAGTAAGCAATAGTTAGATCAGGGCTTAGGGTGTCATTGTTTAAATATACAGGTCCTGCTAAATTGCAGTGACATCTGTTGGACTCATTGTTGCTATAGAAACTAAGTCCTGACCCTTCACAAACATAGCTTAGTGTGGTATCTGATATGTCAGTATTTTCCATAAACTAACCAATGATGAAACAAACAGTCAGAATGAACAAGTAAAAAATTAGCTGCAGTTAAAATTATATGAGAGCAATAACATCATGGTATGCTTACAGCAACAGTAAAAATGGCACTTGTACTCCTATAAAATCCTAAATCTAGAATTGCCCAAGTTAGGGTTGGATGTTATTATTATTATTAAATGTACAGGTAGTCCTTGACTTACAACAGTTAGCTTAGTGACAGTTCAAAGTTACTACGACACTGAAAAAAGTGACTTATGACCATTTTTCACACTTATGACCATTGCAGCAATCCCATGGTCATGAGATTTACATTTCGATGCTTGGCAACTGACTCACATTTACGATGGTTGCAATGTCCTGGGGTCACGTGATCACCTTTTGCCACCTTCTGACAAGCCAAGTCAATGGGGAAACCAGATTCATTTAACAACCATGTTACTAATTTAACAACTGCAGTGATTCACTTAACCAGTGTGGCAAGAAAAGTCGTAAAATGGGGCAAAACTCACTTAACAAATTTTTCACTTAGCAACATAAATTTGGGGCTCAATTGTGATCGTAAGTTGAGGACTATCTGTATATGCCTGTAATTGTGAGCACTGCACACCAGAACAACTAGACACAAGAATAGTTTTTTCCCGAATGCCATCACTCTGCTAAACAAATAATTCCCTCAACACTGTCAAACTATTCACTAAGGCTGCACAACTATTAATCTTCTCATCGTTCCCACCACCCACCTCCTCCCACTTATGACTGTATGACTGTAATTTTGTTGCTTGTATCCTTATGATTTATATTGATATTGTTTCCTGATTGCTTATTTGTACCCCATGACTATCATTAAGTGTTGTACCTTATGATTCTTGATGAACGTATCTTTTCTTTCATGTACACTGAGAGCATATGCACCAAGACAAATTCCTTGTGTGTCCAATCACACTTGGCCAATAAAAAATTCTATTCTATTCTATTCTATTCTATTCTATTCTATTCTATTCTATTCTATTCTATTCTATTCTATTCTATTCTATTCTATTTATTCTATTATCTCGTTTCGAAGCGACTCTTCTCAACCTTGCTAAATAGAGATGCTAAGGTTTTGACTGCTACTTTGGCACAAAGTTTTCAGAAGTTATTTACCTCAGTAAAAGCATCTAACAAACGTGTGCATTTTTAGCTGTTTTCTCTCAAGGTGAAAGCATTCAGTTGTGCTAGGAGAGCTTTTACACAGGTTTGCGTTACGTGCCAGTGAGGCCTGATACTCATGCTTTAGTCACCCTCTGATTGGATTACTGCAGTGCGGGCTACATGGGGCTGCCCTTGAAGAGTATCCCCTAGCTTCAGCTTGCGCAAAATGCAGTGGTGTCGGCAATTATAAGTGCTTCCAAACGGCACATGTTAATAACACCTCTGCTCCCAGAGGTGCATAGGTTGCCAATCTGGGTCTAATTTAAGATTTTGGTCCCTAAAACCCTTTATGGCATGGTAACTACTGTACATTATTTGGGGGACTGCCTTGTCCTGGTTTGATCTGCTCATCCTCTCAGATCTGTCAAGAAAGACAAGGGCCATCTCTGTCAGGCAACTAACACCTGGTGGGCCTGAGGAGGTGGGCCTTCGCCTGTCTAAGGCTGGTTCTAAAGTTTGGTCTTCTTTATATTCAATTTTGGCCCATTTTTTTTTACACTTTGCTCCTTAACTTTAGTATTAGAGCTTACAGATCCTCCCTGGTGGAATTAAAATTTGAAGATTTGAGGCAAAACGGGCCATTTCTGCTCAGTTGCTACTTGGCCAAACAGCTGTTGTGACTTGTTCGTTTACAATATTCTACATGAATATTTATATTCATGTAGTACATATTTATAACATGTAGTACATAAAATACAATGAAATAGCAGGATGGGTTTATTTCTGGCCTGTTTTCATCCAGGTTTTGAATGGGAGAACATTGAGAAATCCTGGGACAGAAAGAAAACCAGGAAGTTAAAAACTTACTGGGAAAAGAATGAAACTATTTCCATATTATTGCCAAGAAAATTATGTGAATGTATTCCTTTGGTTGTAGTAGTTGAGTCTAAATTAAAGGATTTTTCAGCTGTATAGCCAAGAATTAATTTTTCTCTCTCCTTGTTTAAGGCAAAACCATGCATACATTTTCTTTTCGAGAAAGCCTAATTTAACATTCAGTTTACATTTTTTATGTTTAAAACTGCTCACCAAATATATTTTAGAGGATTTAAATCATCTTCTTCCATTATTTGCAAAAGACTGTGTTCATTATTTTTATTTATTTTCTTATGTATATTTTATTATTCTGCTAGTGAGATGAAAGGTTTTTCATAGCATGTGTGGCTTAGGAGGAGAAAAACACCCCATATTTATTAAAAGCCATTACACCACTTTTTAAAATGAAACAAATCTCCCAATTAAAATGAAATAATAGCAGAAGTTGAAAGGCGTTGAAAGAATATGTGAATGGGTGGTTGACTTAAAGCCAATGTGATTACTCTATATGCCTGCTATACCACACCTACTATACCCAGCTAATATATTAAGTGACTACATGTTTAATAAAGTGTATATATTGTGCATGATCCAACCTCATGTGGAGAAATTTCATCGGTGATATAATAAATGGTGTTATATCACCAGGCCTGGGCCTCATGAGACCCGGAGAGATGGCTCTATCACTGAGATGGATATACTCACTTTCTTCATGCCTGGAATTTGGACATTATTTTAATAATATTTAAATTTTAAATATTAATAATATAATTTAGTATAATATAAATAATATAATGTAATATAATATAATATAAATAATATAATTTAATATAATATAAATAATATAATTTAATATAATATAAATAATATAATTTAATAATAATATTTAATTTTATGACACTGATTTTTTTACATATTTATAAGATTGCTTTTATATATTTATATAGATTATGGTACCAGCACAGAGTCGCTTTCAGTGAGATGGGCAGCCATATAAATTCAATCAACAAATTAATGTCACATGTGCATGTTGCTCCTCCATCTGCTAGATGAACATGTAAACTTTTTTTTAAAGATTTGGTCATTATTATTATTATTATTATCATTATTTTATTCATAAACATTTTTGAATACAGTGTATTGTCAGGGTATACCATTTACAAGACAGAAAGAAAAAAAAAGGTCAACTGGAAAATAGTAATAAATATTAACACATGAACTAATAACAATAATAATGTAATAACGCATGTACTGAGAATAGTAGTAATAATATAAGCAAATAATTTTAACTAAGTTTCTTTTTATATTGGCTTATTTACATTTTTGTTAATTATAATGAGTGTAATTATAAACCTTCTCTATTGTTAATACAAACATTCGTAGTCTTTCTTCCTCTAATTTCTACCTCTCGTCTCTTAACCACTCATAAAATCTGTTCCACATCAAATAATATTCTGTGTCTTTCATGTAAACTTTCATTTGGTAGGAGGATGTTGACTGCTTGTTTTTGTGATTTTTGAATTGGTCTAAGAAAAGGCTTGTCCTTAAGATGGACACTGATTGCAGGTTCTTATTCCTTCCAAAATAGATTGAGATGGATAAGACAGTTATTTTTTTTAAAGGCTATGAAAATTGTATTATTTTATTTATTGGCTGATACCATTTTGAAGCCTGCTTTCTGTTTAAACCACATTAAAAAAAACCAGATGGGTCACATGCATGTCATAGAATAATAAAAATTGTAGTGATAACCATTGTTTGTTTTTTTAGGGGACTTGATCAGAATGTCTGGACGTCCATTGATTTCCCTTAGTGGTGTGGACACATGTCTGACTTCTCTGAAAACCTGCAAGACCTATATAAACACTGGCATGGATGTAACCACAAATGTGGCCCTTGATCTTGTGGAAAATCACAGTGAGTTCAAGTTTTGGGATCTATTCTTCTTGCTTGTTTTTCAAAACTTTCAAGGTGTCTTGGGATCCTGCCACATAGGCTTCAGCCCCGTTCTTCCATTGTGTGACCCAACATGGACATTTAGCTATGTCAGCTGATTTTCTGTCAGCTTGAGCTTTTTTTTTTTTTTTTTTTTAATTTGATTTATATGCCGCCCTTCTCCGGAGACTCAGGGCGGCTTACAATGTGTTAAGCAATAGCCTTCATTCTTTTGTATATTTTATACAAAGTCAGCTTATTGCCCCCATAAACTGGGTCCTCATTTCACCTACCTTAGAAAGGATGGAAGGCTGAGTCAACCTTGAGCCTTGGAGAGATTCGAACCAGCAGAAATTGCAGGCAGCTGTGTTAATAACAGGGTGCACTAAACCCCTGTACTATCAAGGCTCTTAGCTTGGCTACCATGCAGCATAACAAACAAAATTTCTGATTTGCAATAGGAGTTTTGAGGATGGGCTGTTCTCCCTTGCAGCCTGAATTCTAAGACCTTCATAAGATCCTTGCTTTTTCGATTTCTTTCCAGCATCTGGGCTCAGAGAATCAATATGTCCTTTCCAGGTGCTAAACTGCTTTTTATAGATGTGGTTGCAACTACCGATAGTGGGGGAAAACAGTGAGCTACAAATTGTGTGATGCCATCTCCAGAGTGTTCAGTGGCATTTAGGTAAGGGGCAAATGCCATCTTTGAAAGTGAGTTGGCATCTCCTTGTATCAGTAGCCCAGTTTTGGGGGTACATGTTGCCAGATGAAAGTTCAGAAAACTTGGAGAGTTGGGGAAACTAAGACCTTTGATCATCTCCTTTTCTGACTTTACCAGAAGCAAAAATATTTGTGTTTTTCCAGAAGATGGCTGTAATTCAACACGGAGTGCAGTTGCTTGCCTTTGTGGATAGGAGGCATAGTTGTGGGGCACTCAGGTTTATTTATTCTTATTTATTTTACAATATTTGTAAAGTACCTTAATCCAAAAGGTGGTAGGCTATGTAATAAAAAGAGAAGAACAACATATTAATTAACTGCATTCAAAAAGGGCAATAAAATAACTAACCCTACTACATTCTGATAGATGTATATAGCCCACATGCTCACTGAAATAAAATGGTTTTAAGAGAGGAAAGTTGCAGCCCTGGGTTTGGTAGTGGAAAGCATGTTTTGGGACTGCTATCAAAATACCTTTCTTTCAAATCATACCCCACTTAGATCACATGGAAACAGGACTCTAGTAGACTTCCTCTTGAAGTTTAGGCCAGATAGGCAGAATTATACTTGACCTGAAGAAGGCCATGTTAGGATAAAAATTGTGATTCAGCCCAAATGTTCAACATCTTGTTCCAAATTCTGGAAATCCTTCTTAATTTTCATCTATTAGTTCTAGTCCTCTTCTCTGGGGCAATGCCCACACCCTCTTTTATGCAACTACACTTCAGATTTTTGAAGGCTGTTTTCAGATCTCCCCAGTTGTCTCTTCTATTGGCTAAACATACCAAAATTTAACTGATCTAATGCCAAGATTTAAGATTATCTGTTGTTATTTATTTTTATAATACTTGAGATAATATCGTAACCATAAGATCAGTTTAACCATAAATATTCACTGGATCAAAAAGAGGGTTCAATTGGGTTCACTTGGCAAATCTGCACAGATTTGGGAGTTGAATTGGGTGGCTTGAAATCCCTTCTAATTCTGTAGTTGAATATTCATTTATTACGTTTGTGCCCTGCTTATCTCCACCACCACAGCCCTGCAAAATAGTTTGGGCTGACAAGAGAATGATTGGCCCAAAGTCATTCTGCAATTTTTATGGTGAAGTAGGAAGCTGAATAAGAGTATGTTTTGTCAAGATTCATGTCCCTAACCAATGCACTCTACTGCCTCTCAAAGCTTTCTCTCTACATCTCCCAGATAATTCACAATTCTTTTACAATTATCCTCCCACTTGTGACTGCATGACTGTAACTTGTTGCTTATATCCTTGCGATTTATATTGATATTGATTGTTTCCTAGTATGATTTGATTGCTTATTGTACTGTATGACTGTCACTGGGTGTTGTGCCTTGAGATTCTTGACGAGTGTATCTTGTCTTTTTATGTACACTGAGAGCTTATGCACCAAAGACAAATTCCTTGTGTGTCCAATCACACTTGGCCAATAAAGAATTCTATTCTATTATTCCCTAGGTGGTGTTGGGATTTGTAGTTTAATATCGTGGATGAAGTATTGTCCTTTGAACAACTATGGAAAGAGCATACCATGAGATGGCAGCAGAGACTTCATATTGCATAACTCATGAAGTTATTTGTGGTCATACTTCTGCTAAATGTTCTGCAGGTTCCTAGTATTGAAAGGCAAGAGGATTTAGGACCATGTCTTAAAGAAGGCATGAACAAAGAACTCCACTGTAAGAATTAACAGATCAAACTCGTCTTTTAGAATAAATTTAAGTCAAGATTTTAGCATGCTTTTCTGTACTGGGAATGTCACATTTTCTTGCTTGGCATTGCCTACTGGGATTCTCAATCTTCATGCCAATGATGGCATGAAGTGATGGCATGCCAGTGATGGGGAAACAGTGATTTCCTCTCATTTGCCTTGTGCTATTAAGTCCTTCTTGGTAGGGCTGTTCAGTATAGCTGAAGCTGCTTTCAAGGTATAAAAATGGATAATGATATTTAAATTTTTTTGCAGGTTTGCCTGACAATTTACATGCTGAATTATTACAATTTTGTTCAAAGTCACTCATAAAAACAGTGTAGGGGGTTAAATAAAATAATTATAAATTGTTAGCTCTAGAAAGTTGGCCAGGTCACAAAATAGATCCCGCAGATATTTCGGGAACTGTCCTTTTGCATATCAATACTAGGGAACTGCAGGACATTTAGCACAGGCATGTAAGATATAATAATAGATTCTATGAAGCCTATCCAAGTTTCTCTGTGTTGCATTTTATACTGAACAAGATCAACATGGGGTTATTTTGAGTTTCTTTCTCATGCTTCTGTCAGTCTCTGGACTGTTCAAATTCTTTAACAGGTCTCCTCTGTCTTCCCCAAATTAACTAAATTCCTTTGTATAAATAGGCCTTTTGTGATACAGAGTTGAAATCTACACCAACCAAGTAATTTTACCATTAATTAGTCCCTAAGAATATGAAAAACCTGTCACTTTTCACACAAACATCTATATTTGGTTAAGGAATCCTTTTTTAACAAATCCAAATCACCAAGGCCACTTTTTTCTACCTGATTTTTAAGAGGTTTTGAGATTCCCAACTTATGCACCTGGTTAGGAAATATGGGAAATATAGTTCGGTAGATCTGAAGAGGCTGAATGAGAAAAAGCTGTCCAGTTGTTAACAAAAAAAAAAGGCTGTTTGTATCAAAAGCAGTTAATAGTTTGATATTTTGGTTATCAATATGGCATCGTTGTGACAAGTATAGAAACATTGGACATCATCAAGCTTTATAATATAGATCCACCAGAGTCCTGCTTATAGGAGCCTCTGTCTGGAGACAGGTCCTATTTTTTCTTAGAGGAAGGGAGACAAGAACCAAACAATGATATGAGGGCCGATTTTGAAAGTATTTTGGCTACGAATGATCTTGTGCTTCAAGGACACCAATCTCAAACATAAATATGCAAGGGCAACCAACTAATACAAAAAGATATGTAGGAGTGTGGTGAGAGCCAATAGTTTGTAGTGGTTAAGGGATTGGACCAGGAGTGGGAAGACCCGGAAAAATTCTCTAAAATCCTCCCTCCTTGTATTAATTTTTTTTTAAAAAAAATTCTACTGTTTAACTATAGAAAGCTAAGTGGTTAAAATAGTGTTTATCCTAGTGCTGAGACTCTAGAAACAACAAAACAATTAGGGAGCTGGAGGCTAAAACATACAAAGAACTATTGCAAGAATTGGGTATCTCTAGCTTAATGAAAAGAAGGAATGTTTGTGGCTTTGCCCAGAAATAAAGAAATATTGGAAAAAAATAAAAACATGGATAGTAGAAATAATAGATCAAGAAATTAAATTAGAACCAGAAGTTTTCTTATTAGGCATGATAAAAAGGAATATTAGAAAAGACATAAAATACTTGACACTACACATAATTATGGTGGCCAGACTGGCTATAGCACAACTGTGGAAAACAGATCGTATGCCAACAGATCAGGAAGTAATTCAAAAAATCTACACATGCGCAGAAATGGATAAATAAACTCTAGAATTAAAAGACAAAGAAGACTCAAAATATTTTATAGTATGGAATAGATGGTATAAGTGGATAAACCAAAGGAAAAAAAAGGGTAAAGATAAGAATTAGGGGAAATGCAAGTAATAATTAAAAAAAAAAGCACCGTCAGATAGATAGAATAGGTAAATAAGTCACTGTTTGTATATTTGTATATATGTGTTTATATAATCACATGTATTTAGTATGTTAGTGTAACTGTGGATTGAAAATGTAAATTTTATGAGTGAGAAAATCTGTATATTTTCTCTTTTTTTTTCTTGTTAATATTTTTAAATTCAATAAAGTTTGTTTTTTAAAATAAAAAAAAGAAAAGAAAAGAAGGACTAGGGGTGACATGATAACAGTCTTCCAATGTCTAAAGGGCTGCCACAAAGAAGGAGTCAACCTATTCTCCAAAATACCTGAAGGCAGGACAAGAAGAAATAGATGGAAACTAATCAAGGAGAGAATCAACTAAGGAAAAATTTCCTGTCAGTGAGAACAATTAATCTGTCTCCAAAAGTTGTGGGTGCTCCAACGTCGGAGGTTTTTAAGAAGAGATTGGACAACCATTTCTCTGAAATGGTATAGGGTTTCCTGCCTGAGAAGGGGGTTTGACTAGAAGACCTCCAAGGTCCCTTCCAACTCGTGTTATTTTGTTATTCTTTGGTCACAATGCATTTCCCATCTCACCTTAATGGAAAGATAATCCCAAATCCCTACTGAGTCCATTCCTTTGTTATTCCGTCTAAATGTTTTAAAATCTTGCTTTTTCAAACTCTGGCAAGTATCTGAGGGTCATGGAACTTTATTCTACTGACTACTTGAAAATCCAAAATTATGCCTGTTAGGGATTTTAAACATTTTCCCCAGTGGCCCACATAGTTTTTTTTTGTTTGTTTGTTTTTAATTTGATTTATATGCCACCCTTCTCCGGAAACTCAGGGCGGCTTACAATGCGCTAAGCAATAGCCTTCATCCTTTTGTATATTTATACAAAGTCAGCTTATTGCCCCCACAAACTGGGTCCTCAATTTACCTACCTTAGAAAGGATGGAAGGCTGAGTCAACCTTGAGCCTGGCGAGATTCGAACCTGCAGTAATTGCAGGCAGCTGGTCTTAATAACAGGGTGCTTTAGACCACTGTACTACCAAGGCCCTTCCTTCGATAGTTCCTTTTAAAAAAGTGATTTGTTTTTTAAGAGAAGCAACATTTTAAAAAATAATCCCTAGAGCAGAGATTTGTGGGGCTGATCCTTCAGTCATGTCTACAAACCATGAGTCAGCTGAATCGAGTTGACCTAAGGAAGGAGTTGAAAATTCAGAAAAGACTGGAAAGTTCTCCCTACACATACTGTTTTTGCGGGGGTGGGGGCACAGTTCACAAGTCCAGTATTGCAGTAACATCTTTATTCTCTGCTTGCCTTGTCATTATTCCTCAAAAAGCTTTCGTTATGTTGTTAACCTGACATTGTCTGGACTGGAGAAAGTGGCCAGGCTTTACATATCAGGGTTTCCCCCTTGTATCAATTTCCTTGTTTGGAAATGTCTCTTGCAAAGGTTAAAGAAAGGGGGGGTTTCTTTCTCACAAAGTTGGAAGTTACTTCATTTGACTTGTTTGTAATTTTTTTTTTTAAATAAAAATCAGTTTTCCAACTAACACTTGGGAAATTGTGATGTTTTTTTTCCTCAACCATTACCTGGGGACCCATAAGCCACAATTATCTCTTTTAGAGTATGAATTTGCCTCCAGTGTCGCTCCTCGAAAGCTACCTGAATGGAATACAGTGGCCATCTCCTATCAAAATTTGGGATTTTCCATCCAAGGTTTAGATTGAGGAAGGTGAAGGATTTCAGTTGATTTCATTAAAAGGTATAAAGGTAAAGGTTCCCCTCGCACATATGTGCTAATCATTCCCGGCTCAAGGGGGTGGTGCTCATCTCCGTTTCAAAGCTGAAGAGCCAGCACTGTCTGATGATAATTTCCATGGTCATATGGCCAGCAAGACTAAACACCAAAGGCGCATGGAACGCTGTTACCTTCCGACCAAAGGTGGTCCCTATTTTTCTACTTGCATTTTTTACATGCTTTCGAACGGCTAGGTTGGCAGAAGCTGGGACAAGAACAGAAACTCACCCCATTACACGGCACTAGGGATTCGAACCATTGAACTGCCGACCTTAGCCACTGAGCCACTGCGTCCCTATGGCCATTTCCTATCAAAATTTGGGATTTTCCATCCAAGGCTTAGATTGAGGAAGGTGAAGTATTTCAGTTGATTTCATTGAACACAGTCAATTTGAGGAGAAAACTAGACAACCCATGGGCCCTGTGGGTCACCCTTTCAGAGATACCGGTATTTCCTTACCAGATTCTTCAGTGCCTTCAATAATATGTGCTACCTTCACTGGAAAAGTTGAGATACATTCAGAGATGTTCAGTATCTGCCTTGAAAGTAGCCCATGTTGAACTGTATGGCACAGTCAAATATCAGCCCTGCAAATGTTTTGGGGCGTTTTGCATTATGTCATAAACTTTTAAATTATAATTATGCCATAAAATGTTTTATGAAATTTGCCAAATTTCAATTCCATGGGATTGATGGTTCCTGAATTTTGGACACATTCTGTAAATTAGGGCATTTGAGGTACCTTAGCTCAAAACATTTTGCACTGTTTTGCCTAGTTAAGGGTGATGGGAACGAGAGATTTAGTACAGGTAGTCCTCGAGCTATGACTAGAATTGAACCCAACATTTCTGTTGCTAAGCAAGATAGTTGTTAGGTGAGTTTTGCTCCATTTTATGACCTTTCTTGCCACAGTTGTTAAGTGAATCCTTCCAGTTGGTAACATGGTTGTTAAAGTGAATCTGGCTCCCCCATTATATTTGCTTGTCAGAAAGTCACAAAAGATGATCACATGACCCCAGGGCACTGAAACTGTCATCAATATGAGCCAGTTGCCAAGCACCCAAATTTTGATCACATGACGGTGGGGATGCTGCAATGGTTGTAAGTGTAAAAAATGGTAATAAGTCATTTTTTTCGTACCATTGTAACTTCAAACAGTCACTAAACGAATTGTTGTAAATTGAGGATTACCTGTAGTAAATAGATTCAAAACACTGTTTTGATTTGGTTTGGGAAAAACAATTTTTTCTAAATCAGGGTGGTAAAAAATATTGAGTTGGACATTAGCCTCGCTGTATCCAATGGGACATATTAATAATAAGGTTGAAGTTACATGTTATCTTAATTTGTAATATGAATTGCTTGGTTTTGGCTTAATATAATACATGGTTTCTTTTAACATCATGAGACAATCTCCAAAATATAACCAGTCTTTCTTTCTTTCTATATTTTTACCTTTAAAGTCCCATTTTCCATTTTCTTTGGTCTTTCTTGTAAGGCTTAGCTTCTTGTCTTCTGAACATCCTTGTCTCCTGTGACCCTATTGCAATTTCTCAGAAGTCTTCTTAAAGTGTGATAATTGTAGAATTGGACATAGTGCTTGAAATGAGTTATGAAGACCTTGCTTGTTCTTCAATTCCAGTTGGACAATTTATAGTTTAGACTGTAGAATGGTTGATTTAGTCTGTTTTGAAAAAGAACTGGCAGCAGCTGTTAATTCCCACAACAATTTTGTTGAGATCATAACTAGGAATTGAGGAGAGCCATAGCAATCAATGCTTACTTATTCACAGCGTAAATACAATGGGTAACCTTTTCTCCCTGGTTAATAAGCATATCCTTTGATTTGTCCAAGCCTGCAGGTGTTTATGATTTTCCTTTATTTGCATCACCACACTCTTTTGAACTTGGAAGAACCGGAATGGTTTACGTCCATAGAAAGCATAACCAAATAGTTATTACAATACAAGTGTCAGTGTCATTTTAAAGGGATGTCGCTAGAAGCTGTGGGCATTAAGAAATATGTAAAAAAATAACTCCAGTAAGATACAGTAAAACCGTGTTTTAAAAAACCTGATAAAAAGACAATAGTTATATAACAGGAGATTTCTGGTTTATCTTCCAGTTTAGGGTAGCTTGCAGCTTATCTTGGCTCATCTCATAATATTAACAGGGTCAGACCTGATCAGAACCTTACGATGGTTTTGAATACCAGAGCCATAAACTATGAAAATACATCCCAGAAGAATGCAATGGGACACTAATGGCTTACTGTGACCTATGAAGTCAACCGAGTCGAGTGCAGCTCAGAGGAACTTCCATAAATGCAATTTGCTGATGCGACATTCTGCAATATTTCATTTTAAATTCCTTGCAAGATCTTTTCTTTCAGAAAAAAAGCTCGTAAGTTCAAAATTGGGCTTCTCTTTTAAAACGAACAAGGAACCTTTAAATATAGAACATCAGTGGGTTTTTATGGGGATAGCTTGATAGAGATAGTAGCCCACAAGCATTCTTCTCATTTTGGCACTTAGAGACCAAGCATATTGGTTGAGCAATCTTTGGCCAAGGCTGTAGGCTGCCGGCTGATGATGAAGAGACAGCAGATCCTGTCATACATGTGGGAGGGGGAGTTAAAATTTCCTATTTTTTTTATGGGTTTCTGCAGGTGGTTTCCTAGTTTTTAAAAAATGATGTGGCAGCTATTTTCGAGTTTATTTTACTTCTGTATTCCAGTATAGTTTAAGGACTCAAGTTGGTAGCCACTATAGCCACTATAAAGGAATATAGAGCTGATTTGGGGGAAAAAATAGGGAAAAAATGAATGAGGAATGGAGGGGGCACTTATTGTAATGATTATACTGTCCTGTGAAAGGGAGAAGCACGTCTGTGATTTTGCTTGGTATAAGGTGGGACAGAGGAAAACTTGGAGAGATTTCCAAGGTTCTATTATTCTACCTTTCTACAAGTTGCCAGCCCTACAAGATAGATGAGATTGGGAAACCCACACTTTACGGAAGCCTCTAGCTCTGCTTTACTGGTGAGATAGCCTGTAGTAATAGAATCTTGCAAGTCAGGGTGGTGTTTGCTTGAGCTTTTTATGAGCACAGGTAGTTCTTGACTTACGACTTGTCACTTAGCAACCATTCAAAGTTACAACAGACCCCCCTCAAAAGGTACTTTTGATCTGGATTTGAACTTACAAAGGCCACCCCCTTGTCAGTGGTGGGTTGCTACCTGTTCGCCCCGGATCATGCGAATCGGTAGAATCGGTAGCGGTGGGAGGCTCCGCCCACCCATCCAGAAGCTTCTACGCATGCGCGTAGAAGCATCATGCGTGCACCCACGAGCGAACTGGTAGCGACGGGTTTTCAAATCTGCCTCTGACCCTTGTCTGTGGTCACATGATCGCACTTTGGACACTTGGCTGCTATCTTATCAATAGCATCACGAAGCATAACTTTACCCTGTGTTGGATCTCTTTCCATAATCCCCAAAGGGCAGGGGATTGAAGGAATTGAGGTGCAGCACATCTAGAGAGCATCTACATAGGAAAGACTGATTGATCCTGGTGGGAATAAATTTTCTCACACTTCTCTTTCTTTGGATTTATTGTGTTTGGCAGTTGATGGAAGAGAGCAGGCTGTGTTATAAGACCCTTTAATATTATCTTTATACCAACACAGCTTGGCTTTAGTTAGCTTCTCAAATTCAATACAGGATGACTCCTGATTTTTCGTGCCTCTACTTTTTTTTTACTACTGGAGGGCACAGTTTCTGTCTTCCTGGATCCAAAACAAGGCATGCCTACTTACTTGTAGCTGCCATCAGTGAGGGCTTATTCCTTACTATTGGGGTGTTTCTATTTGTACTAACAGAGAGTTAATAGGTGAATTAAATTTGATGCTCAGTGCAGACTCAAATTCCAGAACGCAACTTTAGATAGGTAGAATCATAGAAGTACAATGTTCAAAAGCCTTCAGAGGTCACCAATTCATTTGGGAGATAGGGATATAGATCAGAGAAGGCTCATAACTCAATGCTAGAACAAACAGTTTGACTGCAGAAGGTTGTAAGTTCACACGGTGACATCTCTATATTTAAATAACATCTCCTTCATATCAAATTTGACTTTTGGTAACCTAATAGGGACACTCATTCTTGGTACCAATATAGAAATGCTTTATCACTGCAAATTTTGGGATGGTTTTTCAACACGTCAGTTTACCTTTCAGCTTTTCCTAGTGGCTTTCTCATCCAAGAACTGATCAAGTCTGACCCCTTTAAGGTTTTTCAGCTCAATCAAAGTCAGTTAAATTTACCACATTGCTTTTCCAAGCAAGTGTCTCCAGAGCAATTCGGCAGATACTTTGTGTGGGTTGTAGACTCCATCTCATGCTACCACTAGAGTGACAGCACCGCCAGCATTCAAAAGTGACCAAACCATCAGCCAGAAAGCATAGGAACTGAGAAGGGGTCTGTGGTCATCACCTGCAGAACCACTCCTTTATTGGGGATGTCTTGCTAACTGCCTATGCTTTCCACCTGTTGCCTATTCCATTTGCACAACAGCATGTGAAATTGATTGTCAGTCAGTGTTGCTACCTAAGTGGACAGTTTGATTTCACAGAATTTCACAGATTGATTTGGAGTTACATTGTGTTGTTTAAGTGTTCCCTTTATTTTTTTGAGCAGTGTAATAATGTGGCTCCTTGGGAAAATTAATTGCCCACCTCTGCTCTGGAGGAAGTGTCTTCCGAAGGGGGGAGCATGTTAGTGAAGATCTGTTGCCTAGCCCCCCCATGTACTTTGTGTGGTGGGGAATTCTCAACATGGTCTCATTAGGTCAGTGGTGGTGAACCTGTGACACATGTGTCAAAAATGCATAACATTTTGGGTGACATACCGGCATTCAGTAACAATTATTTTCCATAGCACGCCCTGTTTTTGTGGTATTTTCAGAGGCTGTGTGAGAATGGGTCTCTGGACCCTTTGAAAATGAGTTTGTACTGTTCGTTATAAAGAATTTTTGACATGCCGACCCCAAATAGTTTGCCATCACAGTCTTAGGTGGACAGCAAGGAAATTTGTGGCTAATCCCTAAAAAGTTCTCCTTTGGAACCGATTCCCTGAACCAGGGGTGAAATCCAGCAGGTTCTGACAGGTTCTGGAGAACCGGTAGCAGAAATTTTGAGTAGATCGGAGAACTGACAAATACCACTTCTGGCTGGCCCCAGAGTGGGGCGGGAATGGGGATTTTGCAGTATCCTTCCCCTGGAGCGGGGAGGGAATGGGGATTTTGCAGTATCCTTCCCCTGGAGCGGGGAGGGGATGGGGATTTTGCAGTATCCTTCCCCCAGGAGTGGGGAGGGAATGGGGATTTTGCAGTATCCTTCCCCTGCCACACCCACCAAGCCACGCCCACCAAGCCACACCCACAGAACCGGTAGTAAAAAAAAATTGGATTTCACCACTGCCCTGAACCCACTAAGAACAGGTATCCCTCTGTAATGGCAAAGTGTCTTTCTTTATTTATCAAATTTATGTAGCTACCAATCTCACCAAGAAGTGATTCCTGGATGTTCTGCTGGCACCCTGGTTGCTGTGCTGTAGCCCTTCTACAACTTTTGAGCCATCTCTAAAGTAACCCATCTTGAGTCTGCTGGAATCGCCCACCTTAGTGGCGACTGAGTCCAAGAGGTTAGTTTATGCCAGGGTGGATAAAAATCAATCATTTTTTTAAAAAAATAAAAAAAAATTGGATTTTTTTGATTTAAATCGGATTTTTTTGATTTTTATCGAATTTATTTTAATAAAAAACTTTTGGGGTAAAAATCTATCGTAAGATAGTTTTCTATTTAAGATACATAAATAATTTAGTTTATTCAGCATGAAATGGAGCTTAGTTATGTAGCATGAGGTTGTATATTCTGCAACACTGGGACTATCGGTGAGTCAACAGTGGGTCAAAGGAGTAGCAGAGATGGCAGTTGCTCTTTAAAAATTATGATTTAAATCGAGTTGATTTAAATCAAGCCTTTTTACTAGTGATTTAAATCATGATTTAAATTGTGATTTAAATCAACTCGATTTAAATCAAATCCACCCTGGTTTATGCAGCCGGAAATGAATGAAAGAACAAAGCTGATGGAGTCAGCAGAGTACCCAGGCACTTAGTCCTAACCTCATGGTAAAAGTGCGCTTCTTTTTCAACTCTGAATGCTCTGCCTCCTCCAATAATGCGGGGGTGTGGAGTGGAATAATAAAGGACCAACTTCATTTACTTCCATTAGTTCCGAGGCTTCTCACGGGTACAAATTTGACCTTGTTAATTCTGAAACTATTTGTCTGTGACAGTCTGTGAGAGTTGAGTAATGTATTAAAACTTTATCTAGTCTCATTAAGTTTCAAAGCACCTTGGGAGACTTTAGTGAAGGGGAAGAGCAGAAGCTTTGGAGCTACCTTGGTCAAGGGCAGGGGTGTCAAACTGGCATCATCATGGTGTCGTCACGTAATGTATCGTGACTTTTCCTCCCCTTTGCTAAACCGGGCATGGATGTGGCCAGCACGTGACGCATCTGGCCCACGAGTTTGACACCCCTGGTGTCACCCCTAGACTGCACCCCTAGAGCAGTCTAGAGGACTGGCTGTGAAATTCTCTGAGTTGAAGTCCACACATCTTAAAGTTGCCAAGGTTGAAAAAACACTGTTCTAGAGGATCCAGAAAGAAAGGTTCCTTTTCACTCCCACCTTGCACTCATTTCGGGCACAGGCTGAATTCCCACTTTGCCCTTAGCTGTACAGGTAGTCCTTGACATGTGATCGTTCATTTAACAATGGCTGAAAGTTTTAAGACACCCTGGGAAAAAGTGATTTTGGACCTGTCCTCAAAGTTACACAATCCCCACAGTCTCATGATCGCAATTCGGGTGCTTGACAACTGGCTTACATTTATGATGGTTTCAATGTCTTGCAGTCATGTGATTGAGATTTGTGACCTTACCTTACCAGCTGGCTTCCAACAAGCAAAGTCAAATGGGGAAGCCAAATTTGCTAAATGTGTAATTTGTTTAACAATCATGATAGAATGGTAGGCAAATTGGGTTTGATCATATGATCACTTAGCAACCAAAATTCGAGTTCTACTTTTGGTTGTAAGTCAAGGACTGACCGACCTTCCTTCCTTCCTTCCTTCCTTCCTTCCTTCCTTCCTTCCTTCCTTCCTTCCTTCTTTCCTTCTTTTTACCTGTTAGTACCCTTAATTTATCAGCATGAACGATCATCTTCCACCAGGGGAATTGGCAGGGTTAAATGATGTTTATGGGACTGTTAATTCTCAGATGGAAGCAACACAAAATATCCAGTGTTCAGAAATACCTTTGAATGTGACTAGCTCCTCAATTAATCTCTCTGCATTACTTCATGTTGGTCCCAGTGAGGTTTTTTTTCCCTATTAGTTATACCACAGTTGAGTTGGAATAAACAAATCAAATGGTTCAGTAAAGTGAATTTAAGTGAACTTAAGTGAACTAGGATGAGAGAGGAATAGTTTTAATTGAGGAAGGGTGGAAAAAAAATGAGAAAATGATCCAGATAAAATCAGGATGTGAGAGGAACAAGAAAGGTCATAGTTGAATGTGTTCTGTATGGTGCATTAACGCTGATGATAGAAGTTCACATTTTGAAGCTTTATGCTAGAGTGGGTTATGTTTATAAGTAACAATGAATAGCTTGTTGGATAAATAGTGGAGTGGGAAAGATAATAAATGTCAGGTGTGCTTCCTTCAAAGTTGAAAAGACAATAAAGTTGAAAAGAACACATTGCCAAGGCAGGAAAATAGAAATGTTTATGTCCTTATTTAAAAGTCTGGCTTTAATTTAAATTAAATTAAATTCCTATTTATTTTCTTTGATATGTACTAGTATCACCTTCCAAAATTACTACTGTTATATCTTTCCTTTAACCTAAGTGTTTCTCATTCTGAGCAGCTTGACAATGTGTGGACTTCATGATGGCTGGGAAATTCTGGGAATTGCAGTTTACACATCTTCAGGTTGCCCAGAATGAGAAGCACGCTTTAACTTAAGGACATGCAGATAAAGGGACAAAGAAGAGGGAGGGTCAGCCTATTCTCCAAAGCACCTGAAGGCAAGGCAAGAAGCAATAGATGGAAACTAATCAAGGAGAGAAGCAACCTAGAACTAATAAGAGAAAGGAGAAATTTTCTGACAGTGAAAATAATTAGTGTCACGGTTTGTCTTCAGAAGTTATTGGGGCTCCATCACTGGAGGTTTTTAAGAGGAGACTGGACAGCCGCTTGTTTGAAATGGTAGGGTCTCCTGCTGCAGCAGAGGGTTAGGACTAGATGACCTTCAAGAGCTTTCAGTTCTGTTATTCTGTGATCAGTTGGGTTAACTGAATCTCCTTCAACATGTTGGTTTGTTGTACCCATTCACTATGTCTCGGTAGGTGGCAGCATCTAACTGACCTTGGCTACTCTTGAAAAAACCCAGCAAGGTTGGTCTTGATTTGTCGTTTCTTGGTAGTAGAAGACTGGCTAGGAAATCCTAGAGATGTAGCTAAATTGGGTAATAGGGAAGAGAGAATTGAGCTTGAATTAAGAGAAACTTTCCTTTGATATCACCAGGCAGCTTTTATTTATTTTCCAAATTTCCTTTGTCTCCTTAATTTGTAAGTCAACTTGATCACAGATTTTCCCCGCTTGCTGTCTTTTGAATATTAACTTCTGCTTCTGACAGACTAAATTGTAGACACAATTTTCCTGATTGATTTACTGAAACCATTTGCTTCTGAACTTCCCACTTTGAATGAATTTTCTGAGCTGGGGATGGAAGTAAGCAGTAAGAATGAAAAACCCAGCAAGAAATATAAACGTTGCCATGAATCAGTTGCTAAAAGACACCAATTTGTTCAGAAGGTAGCAAAAGTTTAAATTTTAGGTTGCTGATTATACTTTAAAAGCCCTTGGAAATGAAAAGGCCTTTTCATCTTAAGGCAAAGAAAGATGTAAGGAAACTGGTTTGCAATTCTCTAGACCAGTTTCAAAGTCTACATGCCTGGCATGTTTTGCTAAAGATGAGCACAGTCTCATACATTATCTGAAGACTTGAGAAGTTAATGTTATAATTGGGGAAGCGGCATTCTTTTCAGATGGAAGACGTTTCTAGGCTAGGAGTTTATCTTTGCAACAGGTTGCAGCTGTGGACAATTTGTGGCACGGATAGTCAAATAGGTCACAGGGTGGAAACCGAGTGATGGATGGGCCAGCTGTCAAATATCCTATAAGGCAGGCAAGATGGCAGATACATGTTCAAAAGCCAGATTGGGAAGAGAAACTGAGGCCAGAAGATCTGTTCAAATCCGATTATGTCTTCACTGGTTGGTGAAATTCCCTGATTTTTATATAGCTACCAATCTCACAAACAAGTGACTTTGGGTGGCAAACTGATGGTCCTCAAGGCAATCTAGATCAGTTAATGGAGCTTTGAGCAGCAGTGAGGAATCTCTGGCCTTCAGGGATTTGGTCAAGTCTCATATGTCTCCATTAGTTAGTGAAATTCACCAATGGCCTTCAAGCAGTCTAACTCTATCAGTAGAGCCTTGAGCAGGAGTATGGAGTCTCTGGCCTCTTCTAGAAGTTGATAAACCATAACTTTCAACATTTTTCAGTATTGGCTGTGTTATTTGGGAGAAGTGCGAGATGTGGTTCAACTCATCCAGAAAGCTACAAGTATCTTTGCATAAGTCTAGCAGATACTCTACTTATTTTGCCTGCATAAGGAGAATGGATCAGGGGTGGGATCCTACCGGTTTAACAACCTGTATGCTAAGCAGGCGTGTGCGCAGTTTGAAGAAAACTCACCTTCCGCATTGCTGCCGGCAAGGAAAACAGCTGAAGGATGACAATCCACTCAGCCGTGCTGATCAGCTGGGCTTCGGAAACGGAAATATACGTGACTATAACACAGGGGCAGGCAGGCCCATTTCAAAATCAGAGTGAACCGGTTCGCTCACGGCTGAAAGTCGGAGCTAATGTTCGCCCGAACCGGTCTGAACCGGTAGAATCCCACCACTGGAATGGATGGTTTGGCTTGATGGGACTTTATAGAACTACAATGCAGTGGGAAAAATCATAGTGATAAGGTAGTATATATGCTTTGCATTTCAGGAGATTCTAGTCAAACATTGAACAAGGTAACTTGAAGGATTACGCTTCATGTTATAATTATAAATGTCTAGTATAAAAAAGGTCACTCTTGCTTGGGGGCCTATCACGTGAGAATTAGTGAAATGTTAAAACAAATGATACCCAGAAGAGATAGCAAAGCACAAACAACTGTGTTCCTTCTTCCTCCTTTTCCTTGGTATATAGAACAGGCGCCCAAAACATTTATATTTTGCTGGAGCATAAAGTTCTGTTTTGCAAATATCCAAGCTGTGATAGGTAAGGATAATAGGAGTTGTAATCCAAGCACATTTGGAGAGCACCAGGTTGAGAAATAATGCTGTACTATTGAAAATGGTATGCACAAACGGTGCATACACATGCTAAAAAATTAGAGGCCTATTTAGTTTCTGTTGAGCATCATTAAATTATCAACAGAGGCACTGTGGGTGGATTGTTGAGCCCGGAAGAATAAAGTGTAAGAGATAATTAGTTAATATCCGTCTTGTCTCAGTTGGGCTCCACCTGTTTATTATTAGCTCCTTTTTTTTAAAAAAAAAGTCTAAAATTCATAGCAATTAAGCCATTCTCAGTAAGTCTGAGGGTTATCAGCTACTTGTTCTCTCAATCACTTTCTCTAATGAGAATGCTATTGTTGCAATTCCTTGCATTATCAATGTTCTGATGTATAACTCAGTGAAGGTTAGTATTGGTTGGAAGTATGATTCATTGAGAGAGGAGGATGACATGTGTTCACCAAATTTATGATTCATGAAATGTGATCCATGTCAGTTCTGAAGGAGAGAAGAAGCTCATTGGCCACCTGGCTGGTGTGGAATTGCTTCCCAAAGGATCGTAGGAAAGCAACTGTATGAAAGGTAGGTGAGGACAGGAGGAGACAGGAGTTTGTTCTCAAGACTGATGTCTACAACTTCACCTGGATGTCTGTGAGTGACACTTTTTCCAAGTCTGAGAATTGGATATGCTTTGGAGAAAGAGGCTTCTTAGCTTTTCACTTATTACATTCTTGTGCTTTTGGCTGTGTGCACACATTAGGCTAATCATAATTTGCTTTAAGCATTATGTTGCATAAGCACAGTTTCTGGGTTCTTGTATCCCATTAATCCATAAAATACGGTTTACAAACCACAAGGGCCAATTTTCTGTAAGGACTCCAATGAACAATATCTATATAAATACAAAACAATACAATTGACCAAGTAGGTTTGACAAAAGAAAACTTTTCACTCAACACATAATTATGGGATTTATGTTTATACAATGTTGTCATAGCAGGTTTGCTCAAGATATTTTGATGCCTGAAGCAAAAGATAAAATGATGTCCCTTCTCCATCTTACATACAGAAATTGACAAAGTTGATATCTTTCACTCTACTTATCTCAATCAAGTAAGTTTCACAGTCCATTTAAGAAGAGAAAAGAGACTTAGGAATTTTCCCAGAGAGATAGTTATGCAATTGTGAAGCTACCTTGGAGAAGACTCTTTATCTATAGCAGTAGATGAACTTAAGGCTCAAGTGTACACTGTTCATCAACAAATGAAGGCAAATATACATGTCCTCAGATAATGTTGCAGAATCCAATCTGGGACCAGAGGTTTTGTTTTTTGAGCTTTCGGGCTTGTGCTGGAGATCATCCTCAGGGAACTTGTCTCTAGTAGAGAGACCAGCACACACTCTGCTAGAAAGATGTTCCCTGAAATTTGTCTCCAGCATGAGTCTGAAAGCTCAGAAGATAAAACCTCTGATCCCAGTGACCGATCCAGATTGGATCCTGCAACTTTCCACTAAGTAACATGCTTAGACAGCAAAAAATCTTCAGTGGTTTGCCATAATTCACAAGATATGTTTTTCTCCCATTAGTTTATCCCTTGTTTTCTCCATTAACCCATTTCCTTTGCCCAACATGCTGAACTGTGAACCAACTGTATGGATTGAATTGCCACATCCTTCATTAAAAAGTGATTGGCATCTTTGTGGCTCAGCAGCTCGTGAGGATCTAGCCCAGGGGTATCAAACTCATGTCATGGCAGCATCACATGATGTATCGGGACTTTTTTCCCCTTCGCTAAACCGGATGTGGGTGTGGCCAGCATGTGACACATCCGGCCCGTGGGCTGGGAGTTTGACAACTCTTACCTAGCCTATCACTTTAAATGGAGCCCAGAAATGGATGTGCAAACAGTTTAAATTTCAAACTGGTCCAGAATGCGGCTGCGCGGGTGATTATGGGAGCGTCATGGCGCTCCCATGTAACACCTCTCCTGCGCGAGCTGCACTGGCTTCCGGTGGTCTTTCGGGTGCGATTCAAGGTGTTGGTCACCACCTTTAGAGCGCTCATGGCTTAGGATATCTACGAGACCGCCTTCTGCCGCCGAGAGCCTCCCACCGGCCAGTACGCTTCCACAGAGAGGGGCTCCTCGGGGGCCCGTCGGTCAAACAATGTCAACTGGCGGCCCCCAGGGGGAGAGCTTTCTCTGTGGGAGCACCTGCCCTCTGGAACGAGCTCCCCCCAGAGATACGGGCGATCCCGGACTTACGAACTTTTCGCTGGGCCCTAAAGACTTTCTTATTTCACCAAGCCGGGCTGGCCTAATTTTTAAATTTTTAAATTGTTTAATTTTAATCTGAATTTTAATGGGGTATTTAAACTGTTGGGCCAAATTATTTAATTTATTTTAAATTGCTTTTAAATTTTGTATTGTGTGTTTTTACCTTTGGCTGTTCACTGCCCTGAGAACTTCGGGAAAAGGGCAGTATATAAATTTAATAAATAAATGAATGAATGAATGAATGAATGAATGAATGAATGAATGAATGAATGAATGAATGATTGAATGAATGAATAAATGAATGCAATAAAAGCAGTTTGCACAAGCTGAATATTTGTGCTACATTTTGCATGATTTGCATGCTTCCAAGTTGTTTCTAAAGTTAGCCCCAGTTAGAAAGAATTGCTGCAATCCTGTTTAGTAACTGAAACCAGCCTTGTTTAAGATAACTCATCGGAGGATTTGACCTTCCAGGAGGAAGATTAGGTGAGCAAGGCAGTAAGGTAGATTGCTATATTACAGTGTTTCTCAACCTTGCCTTTGAGATGTGTGGACTTTAACTCCCAGAGTGCAGGCTAGGGAATTCTGGGACTTGAAGTTCACACAACTGAAAGTGGCCAAGAAACATTGCTATAATTAGTATACGAGGCACTGAATCTATGTTTTGCTTGGGATGCTACAGGATGCTAGCTAAGAAAGCACTGAAGAGACCTTTAGCATCCTGGCTAGAAAACGTCCTGTTTGTTTGATGCTGTTCATAGACTCTACCGAGAAAAGGAATTGCTCAATGGGAAAGGAAGCTTACTCTGGACTTTTGTACCGTTTACATGCCTTTTCCATGAAAAACAATACCAAATTATATGTTGCAATGGAGAAGGGATTTATTTGGAGGAAAGGTGAGAAGTCAGCTTAAAAGACATGTGTTTGGATTTTTTAAAATAATAGGTTCTTCTTTCTTGTGGAAAGATAAATCTTATGATCTGCTTCAGTTTTGTGGGCAAAACACAGCTTCTGGTTGATGCTATTTCAATTTGGATAAACCTTTATTATTTTTGTTGGGCTAGAAAATGCTGACTCAGATTTGATTTTATAAGAGATGACATTTAAAAGAATGGGGGCTAATTATAGTTTCAACCATAGTTCCGCAGGAGAAGGCATTCATATTTCTGTTAAATATTTCTGGAGCAATATGATGACTCATTAAATACAACTTCTGCACTAAATACCCTGATTGCCTAATGATTAGGTGTTGGTAACTGAAATCACACGCACTCACACCATTCTTTCTCTCTCAAAATCCTTCTTGCATAAAACGAAGGAAATGTTGTTCTGAGTAATACATTAGCTGGGGTTGCCCAAGAATTGTAAAACGGCCTTTGGTTGCACAACATGTAAAAATGCAGTCTGGAAAACGTCTGTTATGCCTATGACAGAAATGTTACTTCTGTAATTACATAGGGAAAAATAGTAAAAAAAAAAAAAAGAGGATAATCTTTTTGATAGTGGTGAACAATATAATAGATGCTGATAATAAGTGTTAAATAAGTGTACAGTGGTCTAAGCACCCTGTTATTAACACAGCTGCCTGCAATTACTGCTGGTTCGAATCTCTCCAAGGCTCAAGGTTGACTCAGCCTTCCATCCTTTCTAAGGTAGGTGAAATGAGGACCCAGTTTGTGGGGGCAATAAGCTGACTTTGTATAAATATACAAAAGTATGAAGGCTATTGCTTAATGCATTGTAAGCCGCCCTTAGTCTCCGGAGAAGGGCGGCATATAAATCAAATTAAAAAAAAAAATTTCATAGCCAGCTGGTGGATAACTGGTGTAGGACAGTGGACAAAATTAAGTTCGTTTGCTTCCCTTCAGATCATTGTGGATTTTTAACCCATACTCTCTTGTGGGGTTTATGAAGATAAAGTGGGAATGGTTTTCAAAAATATAGATGGTTTTCTTCCAAGTAATGGCTTGGATTAATGTAACCTCTTAGGAAACAGATCTTATGATCATCTCAGCACTTCACATACCTCTACAGTTCAAATGTAAAAATGTGACTAAAATTATTTACTTGGAAAAAAAAATAGTTCAAGTAACCAAGAAGTTTACATGCTCAGTAAAAAAAAAAAAAAAAATGTATGAAAGTAATAGTGATATTGATTGAATGCTGTCCTACCCTTGGCGCATAGTCACACGTTGCCACTTTAAAATTAAGAAATCTAATTTTGCAAACAAATTGGAAAGAAAAGTCTTCTTTCCATTTCTTCTTTTTCCAATCAGATCAAGAAAAAAAAGGGGGGGCTCCTGTAATGGTGTTACTATCAATCTTAGTTTGATATAAGAGACAACTCTGGGGCTAAAACAGAAATGGGAATATATCAAGCCATAATTAATGATGAGCAGATGGATAATTCAGAGTTGATCGTAGCTAGGAAAATAATGATTAGCCGGCCCATCTGTCCTGCATTCTAGGAAAAAGAGGTTCGAGCAGTTTTGAGAGGTCCTGCTTTAATTAATTTACTAATAATTAGCTTTAAGAATTTTGGCTTATTCAGTTTCCAAGATTCCCTATATTCACTCCTTAGCGTCTTGACAATAAACTGAGCTACAGAAACTCAGTGTAAATCTTTCAGGGTTGTACTCTGCTGTTAGAGATTTGATGGTTCAGAGGGAGGAAGAGAAAGATTTTAAATCTATACTCATTTGTGAGTTGCAGACTCATTTAACTCCTATTTCCTGGAGAGCAGGTTGAAGATAATTTCCATAGGGACACATTTTGTCCTTCTCAGTTTAACCAAACGAGTTGGGAGCTGTATATCTTGGTGCAGTTGGGCATTTCCCATTAGTTGGAAACACTCTGTTACTCAGCCTACCACAGGCAAATCTATTGCGGTATAAGAATTTAAGGGGGGGCTTTTTTGGTCCCATATTTTGTTACCACAGGGAAAACCAGATGACTCTTAGAAAGTCCACAAGTTGGAAACTCTGATTTGGGTGCCATAAGATACTAAAATCTAAAGACTAGTAGTTACTGTTAGTTTAATCCTTTATGAATTGTCTAATCCTCTTCTAAAGTCCTTCATGGGAGGCTCAACTCCTGGAGATTACAAGTAAATATCCAAATTTGCAGGCAGTCTATAACCTACAATCATTTGTTCAGTAAGCTTTCGAAGTTACAGAAACTTTGGTCCCAATTGTGGTTATAAATCAAGGACTGTAAACAGATTCAACCTAGAAATCAGGAGACATTTTCTGACAGTGAGAACAGTCAACCAATGGAACAGAAGTTGCCTTCAGGAGTTGTGGGAGCTTCATCACTGGAGGCTTTCAAGAAGAGATTGGACTGCCATTTGTCAGAAATGGTGTAGTGGGTCTCCAGCTTGGGCGCGGGTTGGACTTGATGACCTACAAGGTCCCTTCCACCTCTGTTAATCTGAGAAACTACCTGTACTTGGTAGCAATATGGAGGTGGTGGTTGTTGCCATTTTATGGGATACAATTTTCAAATTTTACAGTCTAGCCCATAACTTTTTTCTGTGGTGGTCTCCCATGCTAGCATTTAAACAGTATTTAATTTCCAAGGCCCAACAAGATGGTTGGTGATATTCATTGGATCTTGTAGCGATGAGTTCCACAGTTGAACTGTGCCGTCTTTAGAGAAGCACTTATGGCAGCACTTATGAGTGCCGATGTTAATGGTATGGAAAGTTGAATTGCTGTATTTACATGTACCTTGAAAAAGACGGTTGATTTCCATGAAATGTTTAATCATAATAGACCATTGCAGCTGTGATCCTGGCACAGCACTATTTTGATTTAATTTATTTATTTAGGGTTACTTAGTTTAATCTTAATGCAGCATTAAGATGCATCAAGCCTTAACGCATCAAGCCGTTACTTGATGTCTCAGAATATTAAATGACTATAAATACAATTTAAAACATATTTTAAATGGTAAACAGACATTTAATGGAAGAATTTGGCAGAGTAAGATAGGCAAATGGCTTTTGAAACTGAATCCATCCAAAGGTGCAGAAATCCTTGATTTATAACAGTTCATTTAGTGACCATTCAACAGCACTGAAAAAAAAAGTGAGTTATGATCATTTTTCACACTTATGACCATTGGTCATGTGATTTATATTTGGATGCTTGACAACTGATTCATATTTCTGATGATTGCAATGTCCTGGGGACCTTTTGTGACCTTCTGATAAGCAAAGTCAATTGGGAAGCCAGTTTCACTTTAAGAATCACGTTAACTGGAATGATTCACTTAGCAACTGTAGTCATAAAATGGGCAAAACTCACTTAACAAATTTCTCATCTAGCAACATAGGTGAGAAATCTACGGGCTCAATGGTGGTAATAAGTTGAGGACTACCTGTATTTGAAATTCATGAGGGAGAGAACATGATCATTTCCCTCAAACCATCACAGAAAGAGCCTGTTTGTGATCTCCATCAATGATGGTTAGAACTGACTTTTAAAAGAAGCCACTCAGTCCGGTTTTCTATAATTAGAACAGCAGAAAAAACAATGGCTACCAACCTGCCTTCCATTGAGGACCTGTATACTGCACGAGTCAAAAAGAGGGCTGTGAAAATATTTACAGTCCCCTCGCATCCTGGACATAAACTCTTTCAACTCCTACCCTCAAAACGACACTATAGGGCACTGCACACCAGAACAACTAGACACAAGGACAGTTTTTTCCCAAATGCCATCACTCTGCTAAACAAATAATTCCCTCAACACTGTCAAACTATTCACTAAGTCTGCACTACTATTAATCTTCTCATCATTCCCACCACCCATCTCCTCCCATTTATGACTGTATGATTGTAACTTTGTTGCTTGTATCCTTACGATTTATATCAATATTGTTTCCTGATTGCTTATTTGTACCCTATGACTCATTAAATGTTGTACCTTATGATTCTTGATGAACGTATCTTTTATTTTATGTACACTGAGAGTATAGGTACCAAGACAAATTGCTTGTGTGTCCAATCACACTTGGCTAATAAAAAAAATCTATTCTATTCCCTAATCTATTCTATTCTATTCTATTCTATTCTATTCTATTCTATTCTATTCTATTCTATTCTATTCTATTCTATTCTATTCTATTCTATTCTATTCTATTCTAATCTAATCTAATCTATTCTATCAATGCAGCATTTAGGGAAATAGTTTTTACATGTTTAAATTAAACTATGTTGCCCCTGCTTTTTTCTTGCATACATTTACTATGTTTTGTTCTAATTTGGTTCTCTCTAAACATCTTCAGATTCTAGTTGTCTGAAAGAGTGAATTCCTTTTTTTTTTTTAATTAAGTAAACTTTTATTTTGCAGATGACCTGGAAGAAATTAAGACAATGGAAGAAGTCATGTTAGAATATGCTGTAATGAGCAGAGAACTGAGTCATTATGTGCAAGCTGTTGAAGAAACAGTAAATCAGGTAAATGTGGCTGATCTTTAGTCCAACTTTTATAGCTTTCCCATGTCATGAAAGCAAACCCGGAGTTTGAAACACTCTAATGATTAACAAATTGTATGAGATCACTTTTCTTCTCTCGACATGTGACAGATAACGAATTAGGAACTTAGTCACAGAAGCCGGTACTGTATTCATATATACGTTTTGTGTCTTAGAACAGTGGCCAGTATCTGCCCTGCCCATATGAGAATCATTTGTTTTCTTGTGCCCTCTTTAATTTTAAAGCTGATCTTTGGTAGTGGCTAAGGAAGATATGGATGCAGTGGCTCAGTGGCTAAGATGCTGAGCTTGTTGATCAAAAGGTCAGTAGTTCAGCGGTTCAAATCCCTAGTGTCGCGTAACGGGATCAGCTCCCGTTATTTGTCCCAGCTTCTGCCAACCTAGCAGTTTGAAAGCACGTAAAAATGCAAGTAGAAAAATAGAGACCACCTTTGGTGGGAAGGTAACAGCGTTCTGTGCGCCTTTGGCGTTTAGTCATGCCGGCCACATGACCATGGAGACGTCTTCGGACAACGCTGGCTCTTCGGCTTTGAAATGGAGATGAGCACCACCCCCTAGAGTCAGGAATGACTAGCACATATGTGTGAGGGGAACCTTTACCTTTACTTTTACCTTTAAGGAAGATGTGGGAATTCTTTTATTTTTCCTTCCCTGTAACTTGGAATAAAAGTGACCTCCCTTAGAAGTATATCTGAAGCACTTTAAGTCAGGGGTTTTCAAAAATTTTAAAGTCACAGAACCCATTAGTTTTTTTTTTTTTTTAAGTCCTTGAATTCCAGATCAAGAGCTAAAGCTTAGTGATGGAAAATTGGCTGATTTTGAAGGAAGGTTGGTGTGTATGGGGGGGTTGCTCCTGGTCTCTCATAGACCCCCGTCAAGTTCTTTAAACTTAATTGTAGGGGTCAGTGGAACACAATTTGGAAAATGTCGTTTCACTTATTCAGTATGTTATATGAGCTCAGCATTTGTTCCGTACCAATCCCTGGATTTTAACAAGTGACATACTTTTGCAAGCTTCTATAAAATTCTGGAACTGTTTCAAATATTTCAGTGGAATTATGAAGTACTCAAAATTGTGCCAAAAAAAAAAAAAAAATCCTTGGGGGTGGTGGGAAGGAGAGGTTAGGGGAGCTATCTAGCTGTATATGGAAGATGAAAATCTAAAGAGAAAGAAAAAATTATGTGGTAGAATAAAGGGAATGGTTAGTGACCGTGCTATGAAAGTTTGAGACACCGCCAACTCCATCCATTCCCAAACCAGAACCATGCTGCTATGCTGGGACTACAACTCGCAGGCAGGGACCTAAGGAATTCTGGGAGCTGTAGTCTCAACACATCTACAGAGAACCAGGCTGGGGATGTCTGAACTATTTAAAGAGATGCAATTATAATATGTAGACATGAAGGTTATAGAGTTAGGGGAAGGAATATTAACAATTCAGAGACTTTTCTGGTGATTTATAGCACCAAATCTCTGACAGGGGTGTCAAACTCATGTCATTACGGCGTCATCATGTGATGTATCGTGACTTTTTCCCCCTTCTCTAAATCAGGCATGGGCACGTTACATATCCGGCCCACGGCCTGCGAGTTGAACAGCCCTGTCTTAGAGATTCGGGTTTGGCCAAGAAAATTGGGTAACCAGGTGGTATTGCAAAAACTGTAGGATTGATTGAAGCCAGAGATCAGAGAGTTGGCTTGGACAGATCAGAAAGCGGTGAGAGGCATGGAGGTGGATTTGACATGGTGAAAAGAGCTGTAGCATGAAACACGCCAAAACTGTGTCTTCAGACATGCTTCTTCAAAGCTTCACTGGCAAACTGGATTAGTCCTTTCGTCCAGAGATTCCACATCCCTTAAATGTCCTAAAGACTAAGACGGGTATCAAACTGGCGGCCTGCAGGCCGGATGCATCACGCACAGGCCACACCCCACCCCAGCTCCGTGAAGGGAAAAAACATCAGGAAGCATCACGTAAGGGCAACGTGACGCCGTGAGTTTGACACCCGTGTTCTAAGAGATGAATAGATAAAGGAGCATATTTGTAGCTCAGGCTTAAAATGAGGGGGGTCCTTGATAACTCTCTGATCTTGGCTGTTTTCTTGCAGATGTTTCATTACCCAACTAGGTAACATCATCAGTGAGCTGCCTTGATGATGTTACCTAATTTGGGCAATGAAACTTTTGCAAGAAAACAACCAAGCTCAGAGAGCACCAAGGACCCCTCATGGATACGACCCTTAGCCTCTGTTTCATCACATTAACTTGAGATGAGGGACGATGAAATTCTGGTTATTGATACGGTTGCCGCAGATTGAGAAGGCTTGGCTGTTCTGTCAATTTTGGGTGCAAGGCCTTTGCCCTCCAACGTAAGGGGTGGGAAAGCGAAGGGCAAAGGCCCCTGGGCTTGTAGAAAAGCAGAACTGGCATTCCTGCTCTTTCGTCGCTTTCAGCAAAGGTGTTGGCAGAAAATGCCCTTTCTCGCTTGCCGTTAATAAAAATCCGAGGCAGAACACTTCAGTTTGATGCATTTTACATGGATGGTGTTACTACTACCCAGGCTGTTTTGATGGAAGAGCTGACCTCGGATGACCCTGTCAGCATGATTGCTTTACAGGAATCACAGTTAGTGGCATTCATTATGAGCAGCCGCAGTCGCTGTTTTTGGCAGATTGGTGGGTGTTGAGTAAGTAATCATGAGATCACTTGCTGGTTCCCAGAGCTATCCATTTCTTTTCTTCCCCCCCCTCCCTCTACCTCAAATAATCCTTCACCCCTGCTACTTATAAAACAATAAAAGGGTCTGTCGAAAATGAAAGATTGGTAGCAAAACGTATAGATAGGTGCGTAGCTGAGAAAGCCAAGTTTTTGTTGACTTAAGCTGTTGTAAGAGCAAAAGGGCAGGTGAGCCACGCCAACATCCTCATTTGATTGACTCAGCACTCATTGAATAAGAAACCAGCAATTGAGTTGCTGTAATATTTCTAACAATTGGCTTTGGGAAACCCTTTGTTTGAGCAGAAATGGAAACTCCCTTCTGGGCTCCTTTTAGCTTACCTGGCAGGTAACCCACCTTCTGTTACTTCTCTTTTTTAGTAGGCTTAGGTTATTTTTTATTTCTCACCCCCCCTTTTTTTTTCTTCAGATTGATCAATATTAAATTAATAAATTTAAGTGATGGGCTTAAGTCAGGGCTGTCAAGCTGTTGGCCTGCAGGCTGGATGTGTCACACACTGGCCACGGCCACACCCTGTTTAGTAAAGCGGGGGGGAAAGTCCCGATACGTCACGTGATGCTGCCGTGACGACGTGATTTTGACACCCCTGGCTTAAGGGTAACTTTATTTAATTTTTTAAAAGGAGGAAAAGTTTATATTTATTGAAAACACGGGTGTCAAACTCGATTGTGTCATGTGACAACAGCTCGTGACTTTTTTGCCTTTGTGGAGCTGGGTGGGCGTGGCCTGTGCATGATGCATCTGGCCCGCAGGCCTCCAGTTTGACGCCCAGTGGCAAAAATTATTTTCATTGTTTTCTTTGTCGTGGGGCAGCATAAAGGGCAGGAATAAGCTCTGGACAGAGGATAGAGGACAGTCTGAGGGACTCCTCAGTTTATGCCTGCAATTGGGACCAGAATTTTGCTCATAACAGCCATAAATCGAGGTACCCATGTGATTGGACTAGATTTTATGACTCTTTTTACAGCAGTCATTAGGTGAATCACATCGTAAATGTGAACCCATTTCCCAGATGGACATTTTTTGCCAGAAAAATGCTGCAGATCAACAAAAAATGTCATGAAATGTGGTCATGTGACCACAGGATACCACAACCAATTGTAAATGTGAAGTGCCAAGTGCCCAAAATCACAGTCGTGTGAACACAGTGGCAGGGAGGGCGCCAAAACATTTTACGAAGGCTGGAAGTACTTTACGGGCCATAAAGTTAAACTTTCCAAAGCTGTCATAACGCCAAACAGTTGTTTAATGATAGGTCGTATGTCAAAGAGTACCTGTCAAACATATGAATTTTTTATGCAGCCATTAGTCAATCACAGATGGCTGAGATCTGCATTAAAAATCAAATATTGAAAAAAATCTGGGTGTTAGCACTTTTTCAAACTAAGATTTTGTTAAGGAAAATATACTTTTTCTGATAATGATCAGTTGGGTATATGGATTACACCAGGGGTCAGCAACCTGCGGCTCTGGAGCCACATGTGGCTCTTTCACTCCTCTGCTGTGACTCCCTGTCACTCAAAATATGCGTCACAACCGCCAATGTGCGACACTCGCTGGCATGTGATTTATTGAGCTTTTCAACCCCCGGTAGGTGAATCATGGATAAATCTAAGAAAAGAAAAGTTTCAGAAGAAAACAGAACGTTTAATTCAACTGCATATGCTAGTTTTGTGGCCGCTCAAGAAATAGTCAGGCATGGGAAGGGTTTTGTGGCTCCCGGTGTTTTCTTTTCTGTGGGAAATGGGTCCAAATGGCTCTTTGAGTGTTTAAGGTTGCATACCCCTGGGTTACACTGTTCACTGCCCTCAACATCGTGTATGGGTAGTCTTCAACTTATGAACACAATTGAGCCGAAAATTTCTGTTGCTAAACAAGGCAGTTATTACCTGGGTTTTGCCCCATTTTACGACCTTTCTTGCCACAGTTCAGTGATTCACTGCAGTTGTTAAGTTAGCAACACAGTTCGATAAGCTTCGATAAACTTTCCCATTGACTTTGCTTGTCAGGAGGTCACAAAAGCCGATTACATAACCTTGGGTCACTGCAACCGTCATAAGTTTGAATTGTTTGCCAAGCATCCGAATTTTGATCACCTGATCATGGGAATGCTGTGACGGTCATAAGTGTGAAAGGTGGTCAAAGGCATGTTTGTGCCACTGAAACTTTGAACGGTCACTAAATAAACTGTTGTTAGTCGAGGATACCTGTATTTGGAGGTATAATTTAATAATACTGTTCCTTTCAGCTGTCATGATATCAACCAGTAGATAGAGCATAGTGATTTGGCCTAGCTTTAAAACATCAGTCCACAACCATTCTGGGTGGCGGGTGGTGGGAGAGGGGATGGTTGCACAAATGCAGCGCATTCACCCACCCCTTCTGTGGCCCGGTTCTGAACGGGCTAAATCCAAGCATCAGGCCACGAATGGGGGGTTAGGGACCCCTGCTTTAAAGCATAATTATCTGCAGTATGGCTTCCTCCTCCTATGAGGACTAAATTCCATGTTTTTATTATTTAGATTAGATTAGATTAGAATTCTTTATTGGCCAAGTGTGATTGGACACACAAGGAATTTGTCTTTGGTGCATATGCTCTCAGTGTACATAAAAAGAGAAGATACATTCGTTAAGAATCATAAGGTACAACACTTAATGATAGTCATAGGGTACAAATAAGCAATTAAATCATACTAGGAAACAGTCAATTTAAATCATAAGGATACAGCAACAAGTTACAGTCATACAGTGGAGATGGGTGATAGGAACAATGAGAAGATTAATAGTAATAGTAATGGAGACTTAGTGAATGGTTTGACAGTGTTGAGGGAATTATTTGTTTAGCAGAATGATGGCGTTCGGGAGAAAACTGTTCTTGTGTCCAGTTGTTCTGGTGTCCAGCGCTCTATAGCATCATTTTGAGGGTAGGAGTTGAAACAATTTATGTCCAGGATGCGAGGGGTCTGTAAATATTTTCACAGCCCTCTTTTTGACTCGTGCGGTATACAGGTCCTTAATGGAAGGCAGGTTGGTACTAATTGTTTTTTCTGCAGTTCTAATTATCCTCTGAAGTCTGTGTCTGTCTTGTTGGGTTGCAGAACTAAACCAGACAGTTATAGAGGTGCAGATGACAGACTCAATAATTCCTCTGTAGAACCACTCTTTTTTTACCACTCTTGAAATGAATTCTGTTTCCTTACACCAACTTGTACGAAAACATCCTAAAATTGTAAAGTTTCTAAACTAAAAGGAGCCGGCAATAATTTTGCAATATAATGGATGGGACACAAAGAGAATTTAGATATATTATTCTACAGGTAAGAGTAAATGCTTGACTGAGAAGAAGGATCTGTATGTAGGTAAGTTGCAAGTTTGAATATTCAAATACGATATTCAAATTAGCACAACCCAGAATTGAGTTAAAGTGAGGCTAAGATATACACAGTTGTAGTTTTTGACAATCTCTGTGCATGCAAAATGGAGACATGGAAGGTTCTGTCAAAATATAATTTTTTTTAAAAAAAGTATTCATTTTATAAAGAATATACACACTATGTTTATACACAGTATACATTTTAAAAAGAGGCTTTCTGTTTACATTCGAGCAAAAATATAATGTAATTGAATGACATGAATGTGGTCATAGCAACAATAAAAGGACAACATATTGGCACACCTGTATGTATGGCAGATTTTTGTTTATTTACTTTGCTTTCTATAACTACTCTGATTTTGTTAACCATAAATTTAAATCATAAATACATTCTTTTTTTTTCTTTGCTGTAATATTTTATTAATTGTACATACAAAAAATTATGCTTAAAAGTTTTCATTGCCTACTTCCATTGAGCTGGAACCAATTGCCATACTTTCCATGGAAATATCCCTTCAAATGGAGCAATTTAAACAATGCAACCATTGATTCATTAATCGCACTAATCAGGACCTATCTATAATCTTTCAACCAATTTTCCCTCTTTGCACATGTCTTAAAACTGGACATGTTGGATGTTTTCAGGAAGTTAGAAGACAGCTTATTAAAAGGTGCAACAGTTGATCTTATCTCTCTCATTACTGACCGGTTAATTACAAAGTGTGTTACTGGAATAAATTTCCTATCCTATAATTGGAGAAGACAATATTCCATATCTGGGACACGGAAGGGACAAGAAAAGCATCTTGTTAAGAAGGGCTGATGCGGTTTTGATGCTAGCTGCACAATTTGCCACCCTGTGAATGTGTAAAAGTATGAGCCGTCAAATGTACATTGGTGGTGTGATGCAAGACATTGGCTGGCTGCTGAATGGGCAATAGCTTGGGTGGTGCTCTGGTTCTTCATGCAAATGTAACTTCTGGTGGGAAATTTGCTAACACTTTCTCAGCAGTCTTCGTTGTATAACACTTGGAACCTGGAAGTTTTGCAAAACAAATCCAGATAGGAATCATTGTTGCACGAGGAGGGAGGAGACAGAAAGGGAAGCGAAGGAGTGATATAGAGGAACTCATCTTGACTGATATGAGAAGGAGGTTACCAAGGAAGACTATTGAAACCAAATTATTCTGCCGTAATTTTCATAGACGTTGGGAGTTTTAAATGCAAAAATACACAAACACACGTATGTATGTATGTATGTATGTATGTATGTATACATATAAATGAATGCATATAGGCAGTCCTCGACTTACATTAGTTCATTTAGTGACTGAAGTTACTAAACTGAAACAAGTGACTTGTAACCAGGGTGGATTTGATTTTAAATTATTGGGAGTTTTAAATTGTCTCGGGCAAAATTTATTTAATTGGGTTTTAATCATGTCTTAACTTTTGTATTTATGTGTTTTATTTAGTGCCTGTTCACCGCCCTGAGTCATTCGGGAGTAGGGCGGTATACAAATTTAATAAAATGAAAAAAAAAAATGAAAATGAAATGAAACCGAGTTGATTTAAATCACAATTTAAATCATGATTTAAATCACTAGTAAAAAGGCTTGATTTAAATCAACTCGATTTAAATCATAATTTTTAAAGAGCAACTGCCATCTCTGCTACTCCTTTGACCCACTGTTGACTCACTGATAGTCCCAGTGTTGCAGAATATACAGCCTCATGTTACATAACTAAGCTCCATTTCATGCTGAATAAACTAAATTATTTATGTATCTTAAATAGAAAACTATCTTACGATAGATTTTTACCCCAAAAGTTTTTTATTAAAATAAATTTTAAATATAAAAATAAAAAAAATCCGATTTAAATAAAAAAAAATCCGATTTAAATAAAAAAAATCTGATTTTTTGATTTTTTTAAAAAAAAATCATTGATTTTTATTTATTTATTTATTTTATTTTTTATTTTAATTTTGATTTATATGCCGCCCTTTTCCGGAGACTCAGGGCGGCTTACAATGTGCTAAGCAATAGCCTTCATCCTTTTGTATATTTAAACAAAGTCAGCTTATTGCCCCCACAACTGGGTCCTCAATTTACCTACTTTAGAAAGGATGGCAGGCTGAGTCAACCTTGAGCCTGGCGAGATTCGAACCTGCAGTAATTGCAGGCAGCTGGTCTTAATAACAGGGTGCTTTAGATCACTGTACTACCAAGGCTCCATCCCTTATCCACCCTGCTTGTAACTGGTTTTTCACACTTACAACATTTGCAGCATCCCCATGGTCACGCGATTCTTGGCAACTGACTCATATTTATGACGGTTGCAGTGTCCCAGGGTCATGTGATCACTTTTTGCGACCTTCTGACAAGCAAAGTCAATGGGGAAGTCTGATTCACTTGACAGCCATGTTATTAAGTTAACAACTGCAATGATTCACTTAACAACGGAGGCAAGAAAGGTCATAAAATGGGGCAAAACTCACTTAACACATACGTTGCTTAGCAACAGAAATTTTGGGCTCAGTTGTGATCGTAAGTTGAGGACTACCTGAACTGTGTTTTGCAGTGAAAAATAGAGACAAGGACTCTAAGATGTATTAAAAAGGCTGTTTATTTGAACCATTGGCTGCTCATCTGGAATCCCTAATGCATTTTCTGTGCTCCTAACTGTGGTTGCTGATAATTGACAGTACAATTTATTCCTATCTTAAAGTAAAAATAGATGTAAACTGTAAAAGAGATGTAGCCCGCTTGGTTTTTTTTTTTTAAACCTTAACCCAGGGGTCTGCAACCTTCAACACTCAAAGAGCCATTTGGACCCATTTCCCACAGAAAAGAAAACACCGGGAGCCACAAAACCTTTCCCGTGCCTGACTATTTCTTGAGCGGCCACAAAACTAGCATATGCAGTTGAATTAAACGTTCTGTTTTCTCTGAAACTTTTCTTGGATTTATCCATGGTTGGCCTACTGGGGGTTGAAAAGCTCAATAAATCGCGTGCTGGCAGGTGTCGCACATTGGCGGATGTGATGCATATTTTGAGTGACGGAGCCGCAGCAGAGGGGTGAAAGAGCCACATGTGGCTCCAGAGTCACAGGTTGCTGTCCCCTGCCCTAACCCATAAAGAAACTCCTGAAATGGTTCCCTCAACCTTCTGATTTAAATGCCTCCATATATACATGTATAATGATTGCAACCCTTTTGGGCCAGTGGGCAGGGCTGATTTTGGTTTGTGGATGGTCTTCCACATTAAAGAAATGATTACTTGTGTCTCAAAACATTGCTTTATCCCCGTGATTTTCAAACTTGGCTACTGAAAGGTGCGTGGACTGGGTGACTGGGGAAATTCTGGGAGTTGAAGTCCACGTATTTTCCAGTTGCCAAGTTTGAAAAACACTGGTTTATCAAAAGGCAAGTTGGATATACTTCATCAAGTTTTGTTGCTTCTTTGGAATACAAGGAAAATCCAGCGGTAATCTTTGGAAGAAAAATTATATCAGAAACTATTGTTTTGCTTGGCATTTAAATTTTGGTTGAAAATTAATCAAGCTTAAAAAGAATGGGAAGGGATAGACAGACACATAAAGAGAGCACAGGGGGTTTAGAAATGTAAAAACAAACAAATACATTGTCGGCTGGCGACCCCCCGGGGAAGAGCCTTCTCTGTGGGGACACCCGCCCTCTGGAATGAGCTACCCCCAGGGATACGACTAATCCCGGACCTCCGTACCTTCCGCCGGGCCCTGAAGACTTTTTTATTTCAGCAAGCCGGGCTGGGTTAAAAATTTTTAATTGGGTGAATTTTATGGGTAAGGGGTTTTAAATTGGAGAAGCCTAAGATAATTTAATTTTGTTTTAATGTATTTTAATATTTGTATTGTGTGTTTTTAATTCTGGCTGTTCACCGCCCCGAGTCCTTCGGGAGAGGGGGCGGTATAAAAATTTAATAAATAAAATAAATAAATAAAATAAATACCACCGATATAATGTTAGAGATCTCAGATTTGCCATTAAATTAAATAGTTGCAGTAAGTGGAAAGGAGATGCAGAAGATATTGAGTACTTTCCTGAGATGTAACTATCTCAAATTCTGATCAGATGTTTTTACAATTGATTTAATGTGTTGTAGTAGCCCATGTACACCAGCTTTTCCAATCCTAAGTAATGTTGTAGGGATGACTTTATTTTAAAATGCACCCCCCCCCCCGATTTTTTTCTGCTTTAACATTTAGTAGTAATTTTGCTTTGCATCCTTACTCTCATTTCTGAAAATGAGAGAGGGATATTACTTTCTATTACTGTTTTCCATTTTATGTCAGGGAGCGTTACAGCTTTTAAAAGAAATCCTTCAATTTCAGTAATTGTGCCGTGCTAAAAAATCCTTCCAGCTCTAAGGCACTAAAGCTGCTTTCAAAACAGTTTGAATCCTTTAGTAAACTTATAGCCCCTGCAAGCTTTGTTTTCAAAATCCAGTTTGCTTACATTTCTGAATTCCTAAAGCTCTGAAAGAGGTAAAATCCCTTCTGTCCCTATGCAGTCTATGAGTAGCTGATCTTATTTATTAATTTATTTTGACGTGGATGTTGATGAGGAAGTTACGCAAACTGAGACTTGCATTCTGAATGTTTTAGCATTTGCCATGTTCATTTTGAAAATGGAACTAGAAATGGTTTAATGACAGGAGAAACTCCTGAGAAAATCCAACTGATATTAAAGAAGGGGTGACAACTGAATAACTTACCCTGTGTATCCCAAAGGTGCTTTTTCAAGAGTCAGCTGGACTTTCTGGTTTTTCTTGGAAGAGGTTTCACTTCTCATCCAAGAAGCTTCTTCAGCTCTGAGCTCACCTTGGATGAGAAGTGAAACCTCTTCCAAGAAAACCCAGAAAATCCAGTTGCCTCTTGAAAAAGCACCTTTGGGACAACCATGACCTGGATGATCGAGGATCTCCATAGACATCTACCCTGTGTAATTGCAGAGATATTCTTAGGAAATCCATAGGGATGCTATTAGAGTCAGCAATGGCTCGCCCAAACTCCTTATCTGGTGCCCCAAAATCCTAACTCCCTCATCAGCAAAAGAAAAATTATTAAGAAAGCAACAAGAATGTCCCAGTAGATTACAGATAGTCCTTGACTTACAACCATTTGTTTCGTGACCATTTGAAGTTACAAATGGCATTGAAAAAAAGTGTCTTGTGCCTGTTTTTCACACTTACTGCTGTTGCAGCATCCCTGTGGTCATGTGATCAAAATTTGGATGCTTGGAAACTGACTCATATTTATGACAGTTGCAGTGTCCCGGGATCAGGTGATCACCTTTTGCGAACTTCTGACGAGCAAATTCATTGGGAGAACCAGATTCATTTAATATCTATGTTACTAACTTAACAACTGCAGTGATTCACTTAACAACTTGGGCAAGAAAGATTGTAAAATGAGTCAAAACCTATTTAACTATCGTCTTGCTTAGCCACAGAAATTTTGGGCTCAGTTGTGGTTATAAGTCAAGTACTATCTGTATATATTTGACAGGTGAGTGGGGCCAGCTTTCTTTCAGGAAGATAGGCTTGCCAAAACTGACTACCCTTGACAAGCTTCTCAGCACTGTATGAGGTATTGGTCTAGGACAGTGAAGAAGGCTAATCTTTTACATCACCGCATGCCGACCTGCGAGCTGGAAATAGCACGCAAAACCATCCCGCCTGGACCGCGTGGCCTCGCTGGCCTTCATGCACGCAGGAGCGCTGAAACCCAGAAGAGCTGAGTTCCATTGTGCATGTGCGCGCCGGCACCCAAACATCCGGTTTCCGGCACGGAGGCGCGCCCGACATGGAAACCCAGAAGTTTGGGTGCTGGCATGCGCATGCGCAATGGAACACTGCTCTTCCAGGTTTTGGTGCTCCCGCATGCGCGAAGGCCAGCTGACTAGCGTGCGTGTGTGCACTGGAACATGGAAGAGTACCCAGCAAGGCCACATGTACCACGTGGGATGGTTCTGCGTGCCACTTCCAGCACCCGTTCCATAGGTTTGCCAACACGGGTCTAGGAGTATTTTATCTTATATTTATAAAAGTTTGATAAAAAGGGGACCGTTCTGATAAGTTGCAAGGATAGAATCTTACATTATCTTCTGTACAGCTCATGGGCTAGGCTACTGTCTTTTATTTTCCTTTCCTTCTTCAAACATATTTTCTGTAAACCCTTAGCGTGTTGTTTTGTGGAATGACTAATGCATATTAGTGGATTTGTGTTCAGTTCTGAGTCACCACTTTGTTTTATTGTGACTTGAAATCCCTATAGAAATGAAATATTGTAGAGGACTTTAACCTTTTGTTCCAGGGATGTATTTTGACATAGTGGTTCTGTGTCAACAATTCTTCTGTTGTGGGACAAGCATTTTAGCTGGTGAAAAAAAAAACAATAGAACATTTTTGTAATAGTTTACTTTTATTTTTTAATAGAAAAAGATGAGCCAAACCATATGGAGTAACCATTGTGGAAGACATATTTGTTTTTACGTTAGCACTAGCCCTGGAATACAGCCTGTTTCTAATAATTGAGTTTCAAACTAGGATCCAGAAAACATGTAGCTCAATTAGCACACTTACAAATAGACTTTGCGTCTTAGAAGCATAGCTTTTCTCAATCAACAGGTGGTCTGCTTTTCTCTGGCTATATTAGGAAAACAGCCTCTTAAAAATACTGTTTAAAGTCTTTAAAAACATAGCAAGCAAGTCTCTGGGTTCCATTAAAAATGTTCTTATCCAGGACAAAGTTGGGCAAATATGTGATATGTCAAATGTGTTGCATTTCATGATAAAAAGCAAGTTGTCCATTGAAGTGTATTCGGTAATTCAAAACAATAATGAGGAATGGGGTGTAAACTCATAATTTATTAAATTCTTAATCCAGTTAAATATTAGTTAATTCAGTTCTTTTTTAAAAGTGCTTGCTTCATTCATTCATTCATTCATTTTCTATAGCCAAATGTTGTCCCTTGGAATTATGCATTATAACATTGGTTATGAGGTATGTTGGAGATACAATTTGAATAAAATTTCATAGTCACATCCATGTAATTTTGTTGGAAATGGCAGAGAAGTGGATGTGTTTGAAATGTTCTGAAGGCCTTCAATTTAAAAACTAACCAGATCTGAGCATGCTTAGCCTTTTGAGATCAGACTGAGTTGGTTAGAGCCTACCATCTAGTTGGGTGTGAGCTAGAGAGACAATTTGGTGATATAGTCAGATGAGCCAGAGAGTCAGTTTGGTGTAGTGGTTAAGGCATCAGCCTAGAAACTGGGTGACTGTGAGTTCTAGTCCTGGTGTAGCGAACTGGGTGATATGGGGCCAATCTCCCTTTCTCATTCCCTCTCTAAACCCTAGGAAGAAGGCAAGGACAAACCACTTCTGAAAATCTTGCCAAAACAACTGCAGGTCCAGATAGTTGCCAATAGTCAACACTGATTTGAAGGCACATGTGCGCACGCAGACATAGTCAATTAAGTAATTATTACTTACCCATCGAACTTTATGCTAAGTGCCTATTGCCATTGTGGACCAAATTCAGCCTTATCTATAATCATAGTCATTCTTGAGGCAGGGGGCCGGGGGACAAGGACACTGCAATACAAAGTCTTAAGTTAATTGCCTGCAAATATCATGGCCCAACTACAAAATGGCAGATGTGTATCATGACATTTCAGTGCACATTTTATCATTCTGGTGTCATGATGGTTAGTAATAGATTAGAGACAATTCCATGTTATTTTTCCCATTGTCTTGGTATGATATAGAAACCTATAAGTACTATATTTTTTTAAAAAATAAATAAATACTTGGGCCTGATATTTAACCTTGAAATTGTTTTTATTAGGGTTTGTCCTGCATGGGTCAGGGTTGGCTTGCCTTTGAGTAACTCACTTAGCATTCTGACACAGTCATTAAGTGAACCAACTGTTCACTATGGAATGCTTTTACCAAAACACAGAAATAAATGCCTTTTTTTAAAACCAAAGGTTGTGAAATGTAGTGATGTGATTGCAGGATGCTGCAAATGGCCGTAAGTGTGGGCTGGCTGCTGAGCACTTAAATGCAGTCACATGACCATAGATGAGAGTGGCTATTGGAAGTGCAGAACCGGTTTGTAAGTACCCCTGGAGAGGTCCGTCATAACTTTGAACTGTCTCAAAGTGACTGATTGTAAATTGAAGACTACCAGGACTATGTATAAAGTATTTTGAAGGCCTTGCTCAGATCCAACAAATACTAACAGAACTGAATTTTAAGTTTGAAATTTAATATTAAATAGTTTATTTTTTATTCGTGTATTGAATTTATATGCTACCCATGTATTTATTAAATTTGTATGCCGCCCCTCTCCGAAGACTCAGGGCGGCTCACAATGCATTTAAAATCATTATAAAAAACATTTAAAAATTAAAAACATTAAAATTCATTCACACCATTCATGGCTGGATCTCACCAGATCGCAAGAGCAAGATCAACGGCCCCAGGCCTGCCGGAAAAGCCAGGTCTTCACTGCTTTTCGGAAGGCCGATAGGGTGGGGATTGTCCGGACCTCAGGAGGTAACTGGTTCCAGAGAGCTGGGGCAGCCACAGAGAAGGCCCTCCCCCGCGGGCCCGCCAGCCGGCATTGTTTAGCTGATGGGACCTGGAGGAGATCAACTCTGTGGGATCTTATCGGTCCCACAGTGATTATTCCATGTGGATTTAATGATTTTCTCTTTATGCCATCCTAAAAAGTACATTCTGTTGGAAATTTTTCGAGGAATTCTTGGTGTCACGTCCAAGATTTGGAAGTGTGGACACATGTAGTCCTATTCTACATCTATGTAGACTAATACTGCACATCCAAAATTATAGAAACTAATAAGCCACATTGAAGAAGTTGAAGATGCTCTCTACAATGGATACGTTTGGGGCCAATATTTGTAGCTTTTGTTCATTTTTCCTTTCTTTTCCCTTATTCCCTGGGAATAATTTTTTTAATCTGGATTTTCACAATGCTAGGTTTACCACATACATTGAGAAATTCAGGAAAGACTGATATAATGCTATCTGGAGCCATCATGGATTTCAACTGTTTTGCAAGAATTCATTGCTTAAAGTGTAGCAGGGATTATATTTATGTGGAGAAGATATTTTCTGGAGAAGAAGATAGATAAGAGGATGAATAATAAAGCAATTGACCAAACAAAAAGAAAAAAGAAAGAAGGGAAAGGAAAGAAAGGTTGGAGAAACAGCAGAATGCAGGAAAAGAAGAATGAATAGTCTTAACTTCTATGGAATCCTTGATGCTCCCTGAACTTGCTTGCAAAGATTTTATAACCCAGCTAGATAACATCAGTGCCAGATATTGTTACCTAGTTGCCAGATCAATTCCAGGACATGTACTGATGACGTTAGTTAGTAAGGTAATGAAACGTCTGCAAGCAAACATTTCCACAGTTCAGCCCTGAGCAAGTTATTCTCTTCTATTGATTTGGGGCCTCCTTCATATGTGTGTGTGAGTGTTTGTGTGTGTATGATTGTGGTTTCTCAAAATGCCATGTGCATTTTTGTATTGATCGAACACAAACAGCCCCCCAAAATGTGTATTATTGGAATATAAATACACCTGAACCACAAAAGATAGGTGATCGCAATGAAATGTAAGGAAATAGATATGAAAAGAGCATTAATAAGTCAAGTCAAAGACTTTTCTAGCTCAGCATCCTGTTTTCTGGATCCTTCGTGGATGTTTCTGGGAACCAGATGTTTCTATGATTTTTTGCAAACAGAGCATAAAGGTAGCTACAATCTGTAACAGATGATCCCAAAGTTTTTTTTTTTGGTTCACAGCACCTTTAGAGTCTCAGTAATTTTTTTCCACTGGTCCCTATTATGATCCTCCAGTACCCCTGTGAGTTCATTGTGTCAGTCGCGAATTACAGGTCTATAGGATATTTCTCTGCCTCCTAGAATAGGAAGTGCATGCTGTTACGGGGCCTTGTACTTGACTTAATCACTTTAAACCACTTAAGCCAATACTCAGTTGCTATCTAGTGTCTTTTTGGCATTTGCAAAAAAGTTACAAGTCCTGGAGCTTTTAAATTTTATTCTTCTCATCTCTCATTTCTCCAGCTGGCACTTTTAATTTAATTTTTTTTTCTTTTTCTTCTCCACTTGAAAATATACAATATTACAGTACAATATTATAGCACAGAAAGAAAACAGTGGAATACATTTATAGACTGATAACGTTTTAATGTGAAAAAGTATGAAAAAACAGATATTCACAGAAGGGAGGGAGGGAAGGAAGGAAGGAAGGATGGATGGATTATATATAGTAATAGTTTTTTTATAATATGGAGCTACCTTTCCTGGTTGGGGGCTGAGGGGCTGCATGGAGAACCATAGTGCAAATTGACCAAATAATCTCATGCATATATATGGAATGTTCAGATTTTCCTTGGGGCGGAATTTCATTTCATTTCCCTCCCTTCATTTTCTTTTTTTAAAACAGTTTAAGATCTTCTGTTATATTTTTCTCCAGCTGGGGTCGGAAAAGGTAGTGGGAACCCACAGAAGTTTGGGGCTTCAGATGCCAGCTTTAAATCTTATAGTCTTTTAGTATAGTATATGTAAATGCTGATATTCCCAAACCAGGATATATATTTTGCCTTTTGGCAAGAAGCTACATCTCTAATTAGTTTTGGCTTTTTTAATCTTGAAGTTTGTCTTGTTTGAACATCTTCCTCCAGGGTTTGGGTGAGAATCTTGAAGATGAGAGTGTCAAAATCTCACGGAACCTCTGAGTTGAAAAGATGGAAATCTTTGAATTACAGTCATTTAACATAATCTTATATATATATAGGTTTTATGGGAGGGATATCTGCAGTAATTGAGTAATGGCACTTGCATTTTAAAAAGCTCCTGGCTACCTGGTGCTAATTCACAAGTACATATCAACGCATATACATGACTCCAGTTTCATACCAAGGAGCGTTACTCCTCCCCCTCTCCCTCCCCCTCTCCCCCTCTGACTTGTAGATAATTATAGAAGAGTCATTAAATCCTTTGTTGATGCCAATCAGCAAGCAAAACTGAAAGCTATACACTTTTTCTTATCTCCATTTGATTCTGTTCATTCCCTTCCCATTTTTGTGTACCAGCAGGAATTAAAGACAAATTAATTAAAACAGGGAAATGCGATTAGGATCTACTAGTAGCTCTTTGTGTGTTTCACAGTGGATCAGCAAAGATTTATCATTCCCTGTTGTAGGACAATGTGATGTTCCCTTTTCCCCACCTTAAATTATACTGGGTGGTAGGGTGAAAGGTGCGATATAGTGATATAGTCAGATAGATGCAAGTAAAGCATTCAAGTGACAAAAAGAACAGGATTCTTGAAGATATAATGAATAAAAAAAAAGAAAAAGAAGGGGGTATTAGTCAAGCTCAATAGAGTGATACAGAACCAACTGTTTAAACTTTTCTGCACCTGCAGCAATCTATCCTGTAGAAAAACGCAAATGGAGGTTAGCTTTGTTGAATTCATAGAATAGAATAGAATAGAATAGAATAGAATAGAATAGAATAGAATAGAATAGAATTCTTTATTGGCCAAGTGTGATTGGACACACAAGGAATTTGTCCAACCTCAGAAGGATGGAAGACTGAGTCAACTTTGGACTGGTCAGAATTGAACTTCTGGCAATCAGCAGAATTAGCCTGCAATATTGCATTCAACCACTGCGCCACCACTGTTCTAACATCCCAGCTTGTTGATAATGTTTTGATGCTGCTCTGGAAGAAAACCAGGCTAAAAATCTAGGAAATACATAATCAAAAGATGGAAGCAACATTATTAGAAAGTAGACATACAATCCTGCACTTCCAAACGGAGGAAAAAGGAACCCGCAAATTCAACTGTATCCACTCCTGCAACATCACAACATAACAGAGATGAGACCAGTCCTGACCATGATTCTCTCAGATCAGGAAGTGTGAATGATACAATAGTTGTGTTGACTTTACATTGATGAGTTTTTCAGCCTGAATACAGATGATATCTGTGGGGTTGTTTCTTGTTAGAATTTTATTCTGTTTTTTTTTTTTAAATTATTATTGTTAGTCACCCATAGTCATGAACTTGATTTGAGTAGCCATATAACTCTATTGGGAAGTATTGTTTCCCTGCCATACCTGATACTGGTTTTCCATCCTTGGTAGGACTCGTGTCTCATATGGCTTTGGAACAGGGATGGTTAACTAAGGTAACTTTATGACCTGTGGACTTCAATTCCCATAATTCCTAAGCCAGCTGCCCATCCCTGCTCTAAAAGGTATCAATATGGGGAAGGACAGCACTATGTATATTTGAGTGTCTTATTTTGTTTTGGGTTTGCTGTTATCACAAACTGTGAGATTGCAATTCCTCCTGCTGTTTTGCTCCTTGCATCTTTTTGCAGTTTTTGCTGCAGCCCAGTAGATGGTAGAATATTGCCTGGACAACCCTATATATTACCTGCTATTATTTCATGGGTTAAGTTAAACATGCGGCAATGCAGAGGAGACATGTATATCTTTATATATCCCTGAATAAGAATAGAGTAGAGTAGAGTAGAGTAGAGTAGAGTAGAGTAGAGTAGAGTAGAGTAGAGTAGAGTAGAATAGAATAGAATAGAATAGAATAGAATAGAATAGAATAGAATAGAATAGAATTTTTTATTGGCCAAGTGTGATTGGACACACAAGGAATTTGTCTTGGTGCATACTCTCTCAGTGTACATAAAAGAAAAGATACGTTCATCAAGAATCATAAGGTACAACGCTTAATGATAGTCATAGGATACAAATAAGCAATCACGAACAATATCAATATAAATCATAAGGATACAAGCAACAAAGTTACAGTCATACAGTCATAAGCGGAAGGAGATGGGTGATAGTTCTTGTGTTACCTCCCGCCTACCAGCCATTTGGAAACCCGCCCTTATTGACAAACGAGTCCCTAACACAAAGAATGACACCAGACCCACACTCACGAGAGCCACACAGGATGTAACCACCACACATCCACGCAGAAAGACTCAAACCCACACTGAGGATGAGGCACAACCGCAGACCAGAAGCCAGACACAGCTGCATCATTAGCCCCTTTAAACCCCCCCAATCCATACATGAAGCATGAAGAGGTAGCACGGCCACGAACATGAAGCCAAACAACAGCAACACAGCTCACCAGCTCAAATCCCCCTGCTACTCAGACTAACCCGAGCACAACCAAGCCCCCCCAAACAGAACACACACCCATCCAATCAGAGCACAGCCAAACCCCCAACCAATCAGAACACACCTCCACCCAATCAGAACACAGCCAAGCCCCCACCCAGTCAGTTCACACCCCCACTGGTAGTTAAAAGGAAGAAACAGCTGCGATCACACACATTGCTTCTAGAAGCACGAAGCCGAAGACACCAGCCTGAAGATGACGAATGAGACTTTGTCGAAATGTTGCCAAGAAACCTCCAATTTTACGCGGGAGAAAACCCGAATAACCAAAGACCTATATACAAACACCCGCGAAAACCTCAGAAAACAAATATATATGCAGAATCACATCAGATACCTGTACAATTAGCACAGGGGTCCCCCAAGGCTGTGTGCTCTCCCCACTTTTCTCTATATACCAATGACTGCATCTCTAATGATTCATCTGTTAAACTACTGAAGTTCACAGATGACACAACAGTGATTGGTCTCATTCGAGACAATGATGAATCCGCACACAGACAAGAGGTTGAACAACTAGCCTCGTGGTGTGACCAGAACAATCTGGAACTGAACACACTCAAAACCGTAGAAATGGTGGTAGACTTTAGGAGAAACCCTCCCATACTACTATCTCTTACAATACTAGACAACACAGTATCAACAGTAGAGACCTTCAAATTTCTAGGTTCTACCATATCACAAGATCTGAAATGGACAGCTAACATCAAAAACATCATCAAAAAAGCACAACAAAGAATGTTCTTTCTGCGCCAACTCAGAAAGCTCAAACTTCCCAAAGAGCTGCTGATACAGTTGTACAGAGGAATTACTGAGTCTGTCATCTGAACCTCTATAACTGTCTGGTTTGGCTCTGCAACCCAACAAGACAGACACAGACTTCAGAGGATAATTAGAACTGCAGAAAAAACAATTGCTACCAACCTGCCTTCCATTTGAGGATCTGTATACTGCACGAGTCAAAAAGAGGGCTGTGACAATATCTACAGACCCCTCACATCCTGGACATAAATTGTTTCTACTCCTACCCTCAAAACGATGCTATAGAGCACTGCACACCAGAACAACTAGACAAAAGACTAACCCAATACTTACGATTTTTAAGACTTCATGAGCTAATTTTACTGGGTGGTTATTATCAGCCCTGTGGAAAAAGAGAGTCAAAATAATTTTGCGTTGATTATGTTTGGTGTAAGAAGAGGCAGAGACACACTGGCAAAAATACTGTTACTAGACCCTAGAACATTATTTTTCAAACTTGGCAAGTTTAAGAAATGTGGACTTCATCGCCTAGAATTCTGGCTGGGGGATTCTGGGAGTTGAAGCCCACGTATCTTAAACTTGTCAGGTTTGGAAAACCCTAGAACAATAGGATTTTCAGTAATGCTTGCCTGTCTGTTCCATCTACTTGAAGGGCTTAGGAATGCAGAAGAAGACTCATCTATGAGTTCCCTTAATTTACAACTATAATTGGGACTGTAACTTCAGTTGTTGAAAGAAGCAGTCATTAAGCAAGATGTCATGTGATTGCTTTGCTCAATGACCACAATCTTGGCATTCCTGGTTCTGGTTGTTAAGTGATCTCATATGTTGCTAAGTGGACAGAGTCCCTGTTAGAAGTGTGGGGTGCCTCACAGATGAGGGAGCAGGGGTGAAATCCAGCAGGTTCTGACAGATTCTGGAGAACAGGTAGCGGAAATTTTGAGTAGTTCGGAGAACCGGCAAATACCACCTCTGGCTGGTCCCAGAGTGGGGTGGGAATGGAGATTTTGCAGTATCCTTCCCCTGGAGTAGGATGGAAATGGAGATTTTGCAGTATCCTTCCCCTGCCACGCCTACCAGCCACGCCCACCAAGCCACGCCCATAGAACCAGTAGTAAACAAAAAATGAAATTCACCACTGTGAGGGAGGCTCTGGGAGGCACGGCACAGGCCACATGTAAGTGACTCTCTACTCAGGAGTTGAAAATTCTCCCTGCTGAAATCCTAACAGGCTTCTGGGCAGGGAGGTATACTTGTGTGTGGCCTGCAGTAGGCCTCCCAGGGCCTACCCAACACTTCTGAGACATCCTGTGCTCCTTACCTTACCATGATGTCTTTGTGTCAGGGGGCTGAAAATCCTGCTTGGATTTCAGCTCTCTCCAATTTCTAGCACTGGGTGGAAGAGCTCCCTGCCGAAGGATTTCCGCACCGTGCCTGCGTGCACAGAGCTGAAATCCTACAGCAGGAAGCTCTTTCACCCAGCCCTAAGAGACAATAGGGAGGCAGCAGCAGCTCTGCAATCCTCCCTGCAGGCTTCCCCATTGACTTTCTGGGGAAGCCAGCTGAGGAGAATGCAGATGGTGATCACATGATCACGGGACACGTGGCAACCAGTCATAATTGCGAACAGGTTGCCAGGCCCCCAGATGATGATCAGATGGCTGCAGGGGGGAGGGGTACATCAGATATTTTGTGATGGTAGTAAGTGCTTTGCTTTGAGTTTTAATGTTTAGTGCTTTGAGTTTTAATGTTTTTGATGTTTTTAATTTTTAAATGTTTTCTACAATGATTTTAAATGCATTGTGAGCCGCCCTGAGTCTGAGTCTTCGGAGAGGGGCGGCATACAAATTGAATTAATAAATAATAATAATAAATTAATAAATTTGAATCATTGTTAAATGAACGGTCATACAACAAGAACTATCTGTACTTCTCACTGTACTTTACTACTTTTTACTGTTGCTACTGGTCCTCATTCATCTGCTTCCCCTCATTTATTTTTTATCATATTTGAGAGATAAAGTGTGTGTGTGTGTGAGATAAAAATGAATAATTTCTGCCTGGCTGAAGCTTGGCCCAGATGCTGGAATCTATAGAGAAGCTGACTAAGAGGCTTGTCCACCAGCGAAAGTAATTAGGGACTTCCCCCTAAAATACTTTCAACCAAGAAAATGGCATTTCTGGAGTTCAGGAACAGAAATTTGGAAATTCCATTCTAAGAGTAATCTGAGGCTACACCGTCCGTCTCGGAGTTTCATGTTGTTGGGAAGAAACTTCATGTTGAGTGGAAGAAACTTCCACTCAACTTGTCTTTTGAAACCACATTCACCTCCAAAATTTTAACCTTAGACTGGCTACTTGTTGACCTCACCCCATTCTTAAGAGGTCTGTAAGGGGTGTGCATAAAAGCACCAGCGTGCCTACCATCCCTGTCCTAATGTTCCCTTTAATTGTATTCATTTTATGTATTCAATTCATGCTTATACTTACATATATTATCTAATACGTACTCGACAAATCAATAAAATAAAAAAATAAAAATAAATGGAGAACTACTAGACTAGAACTTCTGCCCAGTACAAGCTGCCTTAATGATGTCTCATCATTAAGCAGAACAAGCTCGGAAACTGAATTTGCAACCAGCACGCATGGAAACTGTAGTGAAAATGATAAGTTTGATATGTTTCACCCATTCCCCATCTTCCTCTAAAGTAAATTTTGCTATTGGTGCCTCTACCTGAGCAATTAAGAGAGGGAGGATATTTACCTGATGTTAACAGATCTGTATTTTTAGGTTGGAAAGAGCATTTCCTTTTTGAAACAAACAAATGAATATAGGTGCAGGTGGTCCTCGAGTTATGACTGGTTCTTTAGCAACCGTTTGAAGTTACGACAGATCTCAAAAACGATACTGCCAACGTGGATTTAAAGTTTGGAGGGTCAGGCCTTCCCTGCTGTCCCATGATCACATTTGGGGCATTCAGCAACCAGCCTCCATTTACAGCCATTTGCTTTAATATATCATTGTCATGTGACCATGATTTATGATGTTTTATGTTGGAAACCGGAGTTTACTTCTGGTTTCCAATAAAAAATACCCATTGTGAAAAATGGGTTTACTTACCAACTATGGCATTTGCTTAATAACTGTAGCAAAAAAGGTCATAAAATTTTGTTACGGTCACACAATGACCTGCATAATGACCCACATGAGTTACAACTATACTTATGGGCTCAATTACAGTCATAAGTCGAGGACTACTTGTATACATTGTGTATAGACTTGGAGGGATTTATGCATGTGAGTGCATCATTTTTTTTTTTAAGTACAGTGAGATAGGAGTTGATTTGTTCCTTTCCAGATGAAAATCTATTGAAAACTCACCACTCATTTCCCCCAATCAGCATTACAATGTGCCTTGGAAATTTTTTTTTATATAAAAAAAGATTGCCCGTAATTTCCTGTATTTGCTTTAACGAATTATCTTCTCCCTCCTCCTAAGTCATCACAGAAAGAGTTCAGTAAAGCTGGAATATTTTATAGGGGAAAAATATCTAGCTGGATAATGGGTTATAACTTCACCGCAAGCTAGAAAATAAATACGAATCATTATGTTTATGTGCATTCTCCTTATATGTGAAATTTCTAGCGTTGAGATCCGTTATAATAAAAAATCTTACCGTATTAATTTTAAATGTTAAAACGGATGAAGTCATATGCAGTTTTATATGGAAGGAAAATAAAACTGATGATGCACTGATCCAGTCCGGTGCTACTCTTAAAACAGACCTGTTTATATTAAAATATTTAACTGGCCTAATTTTCCCCCTCTTTTATAAAAGATTTTTAAAATTTTAAATATCTTTTAGTATTTATATATTCAATTTTAAATTGGTTTTAAAAGTTTGGGGTTTTAAATTTGTCGGGGCCAAAATTATTTAATTTGATTTTATTCTATTTTTTAAATTTTGTATTGTATGTGTTTTTATTGTTTGGCTGTGCACCGCCCTGAGTCCTTCGGGAGTAGGGCGGTATAGAAATCTAATAAAATGAAATGAAAATGAAAAAAACTGTGTTTAAAAGACAGAGTTGTAAAACTACTTCCAAGTCACTTTTAACTCAGTGCGTACAGTTAGTCCTTGAGTTACAACCATTCATTCAGCGACCATTCGAAGTTACAATAGCACTAAAGAAAAGTGACTTATAACCAATCCACATACTTACAACCATCGCCACATCCCACAGTCATGTAATCAAAAATCAGGTGCTTAGCAACCAGTATGTATTTATGAGGTCATAATCTCATAATCACCATTTGTGATCTTCCCAGCCAGCTTCTGACAAGCAAAATCAATGGAGAGGAGTTATATTCACTTAATGATTGCATGATTCACTTATCGACTTCAGTGATAGACTGTTACCACAGCCTTAGCAAAAGAGGTCATAAAAATCAGGTGCAACTCAGTTAACAGCTGCCTGCCTTTGCAATGGAAATTCTGGTCTCAATTGTGATGATAAGTTGAAGACTGCCTGTACAGTACATGTCAGCAAGAGGTGTCAATTTTAATCTCCACAGTGGAGTGTTAACAATCACAAGCTATACTAATTCAAATTTAGATCGGTATTTCTCTCCCCAGGTCATTCCAGCACATGAGTTTTAGTGGTTAACTAAGTGTTTTTCTCAAGCCGCTGTTTTTACATTTATATGGATCTCGTGGCTTGGTAGAAAATTCAAGAAATGTTCCCTTTTGGTGGTGTAATAAATCAAAATAAATTATGTATTCTAATTCAGACTTCTGTGACTTTTTGCTCTCTAACTCAGGTTGTCCTCAGCTTACAACCACAATTGAACCCAAAATTTATGTTGCTAAGTGAGATAGTTAAGTGAGTTTTGCAGCCATTTTACAGCCATTCTTGCCGCATTTGTTAAGCGAATCACTGCAAGTGTTAAATGAGTAATACAGTTCTTAAGTGAATCTGGCTTCCCCATTGACTTTGCTTGTCAGAAGGTTGCAAAAGGGGATCACATGACCCTGGGACACTGCAACCCTCGTAAATATGAATCCGTTGCAAAGCATCTAAATTTTTATTATTATGACCATAGGGACGCTGCAAAAGTCATAAGCATGAAAAACAGTCATAAGTCATTTTTTTCAGTGCCGTTACAACTTCGAATGGTGACTAAATGGACTGTTGTAAGTCAAGGACTACCTGAATTACTTTTATTGATCTATCCAGGTTCTTCTTCTTGTGCCATATCCCTCATCGGACATTGGCGATCATGTTGGCAATCCTATTTTTGTCAACAGCCGCATGAAAAAATGCTGCTGAGTTTTGTCCAAACCAAGTCCCTTAGGTTTTGAAGCCATGATGTTCTTCTTCTGCCTGGTTCTTGTTTGCCTTCAATCTTTCCCTGGAGGATTAAGTGAAGGATGCCGTATTTTTCTGGGTGTCGCAACACATGTCCAAAATATTCTAACTTTTGCTTTTTAATGGCTTTGATGATTTCCCTTTTCTATCCTAGGAGGCTTATCACCTCCTTATTTGTGATTTTGTTAACCCAGTTTATACGTAACAGTCATCTGTAAATCCACATTTCAAATGCTTCTAGTTTCTTCAAGTGGTTTTCTGTCAGAGACCAACTCTCTACTCCAGTTTTGGCTAACCTTTTTGCCATCGCGTGCCAAAAGTGGGGGGAATGCGTGGGGGTCGGGCATGTGTGTGCCCACACCCATAATTCAATGCGCCCAGCCCCCATGCATACACACATGACCCCCTGCGCTCCCCCTGCTTTTGGCACGCGATGGCACGATGGGCCTGGTAGTCCCCTTTTTTTGGCCTCCCCAGGCTCCAGAGGCTTTCTAGGAGCCTGGGGAGGTTGAAAATGGCCTCCCCCGTCCCCCCGGAGGTCCTCCAGAGGCCAGAAACAGCCCGTTTCCCAACTTCCGGTGGCCCAGAAGGCCTGAACATTAGCTGGCCGGCATGTGCATGTGCGCTGGAGGTGAGCTAGGGCAACACTCATGTGTCCACAGATATGGCTCCGCGTGCCATCTGTGGCACGCGTGCTATAGGTTTGCCATCACGATTCTATTCCGTAGAGCAGGATAGAAAAGATGTAACATCTAGCAAGCCTGATGTTCAGTCTTAGGCTTATGTCGTGACTGCAGAAGACCTTTTTCATTTATTTTTTTTTAATTTGATTTATATGCCGCCCTTCTCCGGAGACTCAGGGCGGCTTACAATACGTTAAGCAATAGCCTTCATACTTTTGTATATTTATACAAAGTCAGCTTATTGCCCCCACAAACTGGGTCCTCAATTTTGAAGAATGCTGTTCGAGCTTTCTCTATCCTTGTCCCTTTACTTCACTGATCATGTTCCAGCTTTCATGTAAATTAAAACCGAGGCACGTGAACCTTTTTCTAGTGGTATTCCTTCCGAATTTATCAGTGGTAAATTAATGGGTTGTTTGCTGACGACCATGAACTTGGTTTTTGAGGTGTTAAGCTTCAAGCCATATCCAGGTTACTAAACATAATTAAGCCTGAAGCAAATCTGTAACTTAGAACAGTTGCTGCATGAAGTGTTGTAAGTCGAGGCCTCCTTGTGGTGCAGGAATACATGTCCCATAATTCCTGCCAGAGAATGAAATGGGTCAGTATATCTGGAAGAGGCCAACTTTACGAAGGCTTAGGGAATCTTTTTTCCATTTATTGTACAGGTATACAGCTTTTACATAAAGCTGATTGTTGGTCTGAAGTATGCTAAAACCTGGAATTATGGTTAGCCTCCAACAGCACAGAAAATGCCCATGTGTGGGTTGAGTGTGTCTGTGTGTTCTGACTACACAGCAAGTGAATGAGTTGCAAAGTGCAGCGTTAGCCTTCTTTTCTTTTGAAGAAAAGATAAGAAAGGCCTATTATGTATGAAGGCGAGGAGGAGGAGGAGATACTGAAGTAAAGAAATCTCTTGGAAAATCAGGTTGATCTGCACGGTGCTACCTTGAGGTATAGGATCAGGGTGAGATGAGTCAAGTTTTTTGTGGGATGAGAAAGGAGACAGACTTGCAGATAGAGGATCAGGTGTCTTCTTTAAAGAAAAAAAACATCTTTGAACTAAAAAAACCGTCAACCTGCTGTATTGCTAAACCCATTTGTTCTTAACTGCCTCTGCAAATATTGCTACTTTCTTAATTAGATATAAGAATTCTTACCAACTTAACAGAACAAAACAGAATAAAATTGTTGGAAGGGACCTTGGAGATATTCTACTTCAAGCAGGGGACCCTATATAGCAGGGGTCTCTAAGCTTGGCAACTTGAAGACTTGTGGACTTCAACTCTCAGAATTCAGCAAAACTGGCTGAGGAGCTCTGGGAGTTGAAGTCCACAAGTCTTAAAGTTGCCAAGGTTGGAGACCCCTGCTATATACCATTTCAGACAAATCTCATCTTCAAATCCTCCAGTGTTACAACACCCACAACTTCTGGAGGCAACTCATTCCACCGATGAATTGTGAATTGGAAGTTGTGGCAACCTCTGCATGAGCTGCTAGTGAGATATGAGACTTCCTGTTTGAAAGCAGAGATCAAAGAGGTGAGAAATAATCCTGCCTTGTTAAAAACAGATGTTTTCTGAAGAATCCCTAAGTTTGAATTTTTGAGTTTTCTGAAAAATCTCTAAACCCATTCTGGATTCCTTTTGCAGGGGTTGAAATGAAGTGCATTTGGTAAACATCAAGCCGGAGAAGCTAAACCTTTTTGTAACCAACCTGCCTCTTTTCTCTACCAACGAACTGAAGCCTGAGTTGGATATTTTGTGAAACAAAAAAAAAACCCTGTAGTATTTGTTGTTTTCCATCTGAGAAGAGGGACTGTAAAAGAGGGGGAAAGAATGGGGAGATACCCCACAAAATCTAACATATATACAGCTAGTCCTCAATAGTGTTCTAGCTATTGAAATTTGATATTGTAAAATTTTAATGTCATCTATCATATATTTTTAGATTGCTATTTTTGTAACTTTTATCTTTTTCCCTTTTTCTTTTCTGTTTTGTTTGAAAAGGCCTTCGGGCTATTCAATAAACTATACTATACTGTAAGTGTTTTTGTTTTGCAATAGTGTTCAAAATTAGAACGGCACTGAAAAAATTGTCTTATGACCGTTTTTCACATTTATGACAGTTGCAGCATCCCTGCGGTCACGTGATCAAAATCCAGCTTGAATTTTGGCAGCTGACTCATATTTATGAGCGTAATATGACTCATATTATGTCGCAGGGTTATGTGATCACTCTTTGCAAACTTCTGACAAGCAAAGTTAATGGGGAAGCCAGATTCACTTAACAACCGTGTTGCTAACTTAACAACTGCAGAGGTTCACTTAACAACGGTGGAAAGAAAAGTCGTAAAATGGTGCAAAATTCACTTAACAAATGTCTCACTTAGCGACATAAATTTTGGGCTCGATTGTGATTGTAAGTCGAGGATTACCTGAACACTGAATGTGAAAAGCCAAGCTACATAGAAGCGGAGGCTGTGGAAAGGGCAAATGGCTGCGTTGAAACAGATAACTGTGATGGCTATTCATTGATTTGTTGATTTATGGAAGCTTAGCAGTTTCTTGCAAACCAAACTTATCGTTCATTGTACAGGTAATCCTCGATTTACAACAGTTCATTTAGTGACCATTAAAAGTTACAACGGCACTGAAAAAAGTGACTTTGTCTGTTTTTCAGTTACAACCATTTCAGCATCCCCATGGTCACATGATCGAAATTCAAGGCTGACTCATGTTTGTGACGGTTGCAGTGTCCCGGGCATCATATGTTCCCCTTTTGCAACCTTCTGAGAAGCAAAATCATCGGGGAAGCTGGATTCGCTTAATAGCCGTGTTATTAATTTAAAAACTGCAGTAATTCACTTAACAACAGTGTCAAGAAAGGTCATAAAATGGGGCAAAAATCACCGCTAAGCGGTCTCGCTTAGCAACGTAAATTTTGGGGTCAATTATCATACATTGAGGACTACCTGTATTGTGCGAACATAGAAAATAGATTAGTTTTGCCAAATATTCAATTAGTATCTGCTTTTCTGTAAATTAAGACTACATTATCCCATTTAGGTTACCTGGCCAGCCTTGTCTGGGCTTGCAAGCTATGATACGTACAATGCACCCTGTTTAGTGCTTGGATGGAGAAAGAACTTGGGAATCGTAGTCTGACACCACTGGAAAGTTGAAAAAATAATTCTGGAAAAAAATCAAACTCAGTACCTACATTTACTGAAAGGATGGGGTTGTTTAGCACTGCTTACTTCTGTATTCCATTTTTTTCCCCTCCAACTTAGATTTTCAAACTCTTCTGAGCGGGGTCAAATTTAATTATAATTAGCACGCCTGTTCCTATTCCATCTGCAGTTTGTGAATTTTTTTATTGCCCATTAAAGGTTGGTTTTTGAGAATGGCAAGTGAGATTTCTAGAAAGTAATATGCCATTTAGATGAGTGAAGAGAAATTTTCCATGGAGAAAATATGCCTGCTCATCTCTTAAGACACTCTTAAGAGTAGCAACTTGTAATAAGGCATTATCATTAGATCTTTAAGACTGCCTTGGCATAATAACACAGATATGTTCCTTATGGTGGTTTCTCTTGTTGCAGCCTTTGTTGAATCTCATCAGATAATTGCTGGAAATGGTAGCAAAGTAATTAAGATAACTAGAGAGAAAAGCTCTTAAAGATTCCCATTGTAAGCATAATACGCAAGCAAAAGTACCTTGGGCAAAGCAATTGTGTTTCTCTTCCAACTAGCGTGTACATTTCATTGGTTAGGCTAATTGGGGTGGGTGTGTTGTATGATAGAATTTATAATCCAACCCAACTGGAAGGAATCAGGGAATCCTGTTCTGTGCAGACAGATGTGGGAACTTACGATTGTTTGTTTAGCAACCGGTTAAAGTTATGACGGACCTACCTTGGAGCTACTTACAATCTGGATTTGAAGTTCTGATGGTCGGTTCCCATCCGTGCTCATGTGACTGAATTTCGGACTGCATTTATGGCTGTTGCAGCATTCCGTAGTCATGTGACTTTCAGTTTTGCAAAAATTGGCATTTCCATTTTTTAGCAAAACCGTGTCTATAGTGAACCATCAGTTTATTTAACAATTGCCTCGTTTGCTTAATGTCCGTGGTGTCTGCTTTATGACTGTGGCATTCTTTTAATGACCACCACAAAAAAGATTGTAATTTTTTTTTGTAACCTGCATCTTACAACTTATGACTAAAATGGGCAATCTCCATGACAGTCATATGTTGTAGTCTATCTATAATGTTTGGTTTATTGTTAAGGGTTAGGACATCTCTGATATTAGGTTAATTTTTTAATGAAGTATAAGGTTTCTGCTTTTTAGCTACCACCATAGTAGCTCTTATTTTGGGGTGTGTAAAGTACTCTTTAGTTTTGACACAATCTTTTTGCAGCATAAAGTTAAACTTGGTTTGTCATTTTATCTTCCTTGAGAGTTAATAATACTACGCCTCCCCTTGAGGGATAAAAGGAAGTTTTATTTTGTTTTTAAAAAAACTCCAGTAAATTTTAGGGCAATTATTTAATTATGTTTAATTGAAAAGCAGTTTTCCCCCCAATTAACTTTAAACTTGCATAAATCTTTTCCTGGGTCAAGAATTAGGTAATGTAGCATTGAATTTGCTAAGCTTATCTGTAGGTAATAGAGACATCAGTTTTGCTCCTATTTCTTACCGCTTGCATAATTATAACTCCGGATCAGAAACATAACGCAAAATTACTTTCCTCTGCACTTGTATCTATTACATGATGAAGACTCTTAGATTCATAGCTGAATTTCTTCATTTATGGTTTCCATAAAACAGCAATTTACATCCTGACTTTCATCTGTGCTTCTAAGAAGTGCTTCCTTGCTAGAATACCAATTAAAATCTCTGCAAGAAAAAAAATATGTATCTCTTGTTAATCAGGACTCCGTGAGGCAAGTACCATCAAACAGGCAACGTATTTATGGTCTAACCATAAATATTGACATCTGCTTTATGAAAACAAGGAAACTGGCAAGAAGCTCCAAGCATGATTTTCTTGAGAAACTTCCCACTGCCAGTCCAGCCATTCAGAAATTTCAGAATGTTCCAATGATATCATCACCTTAGTCTGTTTCTGGTTAGATGTGGCTTTATTGGTTAGATCGAAAATATGGAAGAGGAGATGGTGATCAAGATTCTTCGGACTGTGGAAAGGTATTAAGACTTGTCTGTGGTTGTTAACTAAGGCTTTAACTTCGACTGAGAATAGATGCACGAAAATGTGTGGGACACAGTGCGCCTGCTGGCGACTCATTAGAGTAGCTGTTTCTATTTCTAGGAATGTGGGTCCCTGACAGGTGCCTCCGTTTTGCAGTTTGCGAACCTGAGAAATTGGGTTGCTGTTTAATGAATGGCAGATCGGTGCTGTGTTTGCGATCCGTGTGTTTTGAAGAACCTCTTCCAGGCTGAATCTGAAATATGTCCTGCACCTAATCAATATCGCTGTACAAAAACAGAAACCGCACGTTTCTGAATTCCAGTTGTAAAATGTGACCGGAAGAATCCCTTTGCCATCATGTTGTAGGAAGTTAGCACCCACCCCTTTCCTGGAAGAGTGAAATATTTTAGGAAATATGAAAAAGGCAGAATATTATATTTCCCTGGGATAAGCATGTTTTGAAGCAGCTCCCATCTTCCTGCCCCACCCTTTGTCAATGGGCCATTAAGGCTTGGGCCAGTCTATTCTACATAACAAAGATCTACCTCCTTCAGGCAGAGCCATAGTAGGAATTGCCAAAGATCCAACAAAGATAGGATTAGCCCTCTACACAATAGCAGCAGAAACTCACCACATGTGTCCTGGGAAGCATGTGACCTGGGAAGCACATGTGACCATCAACCAGCAAGGCTAGCTAAGGCCCCCACCCCCCGGGAGTCTGACAACCAATCAGGATACTCTTTCTGGGCCCCAAGAAGTTCAGAGCCAGGGAGAGCATAAAAACCCAGGGATTCACTGTATCTCGTCCCTTTTTCTGTTCAGGAACTCAAGTCATGTGATCCTGTCCACCATTAAACCATCTTTCCAAGCAGTCTCCATGTCTCCAGTGTCTTTTCCCCCACTTGGAGCAGAACCTAGAAGGATGTTTCTTCCAACAATGTCCTATTTGGTTGGTTTTCTCAAAAAACGTAAAGGAGAATATTTATAGCTCAGGGTTGAAGTGAGAGGTCCTTGGTGCTCTCTGAGCTTGGTTGTTTTTCTGGCAGACATTTTATTACCCAACCAGGTAACATCATCAGTGCTAGTAGTCTGGTTCAGCTGATCAGCCTTCTTACTCTCTGGGTAATCCTTCCTATAGTTTTGTAAAGACTTTTGGGTTTGTTTATACTACATAGAATCTATCAGAGCTCTGAACATTCTGCAGGTTTTGAGAAGAGCTATTCAAGGCAGTGTCTCTTTGAATGAATGCCACTTCTGACAGAGCGCACGCTGAACTGCTGCGACCCACTTTGTAACTTCCTATACTGTTTGCTCTGAAGATTACATTTAGCCTTAACAAGAGAGGACGATATGAGTCATCCAGCCAGTTTGCAAAGCATGGAAAAAAAAAAAAAAAAAGAAGCTGTCTGAGAACAAGAATCTCAGTGGGTGAATGAAATAATAATGAAGCCAGCAAAGGGAAGTATGATGGGAGGAAGTGTTCACTTTGTCACTATTGTCACGGATGAAAAAAAAATAATTTTTTATTAGACGTTGCTGGGTATTTGCATATATATATATGTAGCCAAAGCATATATATATATATATATATATATATATATATATATATATATATATATATATATATATATATATATGAACCTTGGTGGTGCAGTGGACTAAAGTGCTGCTAAGTAGCACTTACTGCCAGCTGCCTGCAATTACTGCGAGTTCAAATCTCACCAGGCTCAAGGTTGACTCAGCCTTCCATCCTTCCGAGGTAGGTAAAATGAGGACCCGGATTGTGGGGGCAATAAGCTGCCTTTGTATAAAAAAAAACACTGCTTAGGGGAGGCCAAAAGCCTTACTAAGCAGGTATATACAAAAGTATGAAGGCTATTGCTTAACGCATTGTAAGCCACCCTGAGTCTCCGGAGAAGGGCGGCATATAAATCGAACCAATAAATAAATAAATAAATGCTGGAACAGGACATTTCTTCATGATTGAGGTGTGTGGTATAGGAGTTGGACTTCTTTTTTTTTCCTTCCTTCCTTCCTTCCTTCCTTCCTTCCTTCCTTCCTTCCTTCCTTCCTATCCCACTTTTATAAGGAACTTAAGGTGGTGAACATTCATAATATTCCTTCCTCCTATTTACCACACAACAACCCTGTGAGGTTGATTGGGCTGAGAGAGAGAGAGAGAGTGACTAGCCCAAAGTCAGCTTTCATGTCTAAAGTGGGACTAGAACTCAAGAATATCTTGGTTTCTAGGCCAACACCTTAACCACTACCCCAAATTGGCTTTTAAATGGCCATTTAGCTTAAGCAATTCAGGTTTGTAAGAACAGAGGAATGATTAGTTGAAACAAGACTTGGGGAAAAAATTAGCTTGTGTAATCTTTCAGAATTACATAACATATAAGTTAGCATTCATGAAGTCAAAATGTATATATGAACAAGCAAAAATGTAGAAGAGGAAAAGCAGAAATTAGTTTGCAAAAGAGAAATCTTCCTGTCATTCTCACTCCAAATTCCCTAAAGAGAATATTTTCTCATCCTTCACTCAAGAGCACTTTCTCTCCTGCATATGCCATAGGTCCTTCCCTGTTTCCCCTTCTTTAGCATTTCTGTAGGCTGTTCAGTCATCTCACCTTGTTGAATGATACCGCTAAGTATTGAAGCTGGAAGTGCAAATAATCTTCAACTTAGAACAGTTCATTTGGTGACCATTCAGAATTACAGTGGCAGTGAAAAAACTGACTTCTGACCATTTTTCACACTTAGGATCATTTCGACATTCCCATGATCATGTGATCACTTGGCACCTGGCATGGATCATGTGACCTTCTGCAAGCAAAGTCAGTGGGGAAGCCAGATTCGCTTAATGACTGTGTTACTAACACACTTAACGACCGTGGCAAGAAAGGTCAACTCACTTGCTTAGCAATAAATTTTTTTGACTCAGTTGTAATCCTAAATCAAGGACTACCTGTTCTCAAGATTCCCATGTCAGAGATAGGTGTTTGGTAAGTAGGGGACTTGGAGGGACACGGTGGCTCAGTGGCTAAGACGCCGAGCTTGCCGATCGAAAGGTCGGCAGTTCAGCGGTTCGAATCCCTAGTGCCGCATAATGGGGTGAGTTCCCATTACTTGTCCTAGCTTCTGCCAACCTAGCAGTTCGAAAGCACGTAAAAAATGCAAGTAGAAAAATAGGGACCACCTTTGGTGGGAAGGTAACAGCGTTCCATGCACCTTTGGTGTTTAGTCATGCCGGCCACATGACCACGGAGACGTCTTTGGACAACGCTGGCTCTTCAGCTTTGAAACGGAGATGAGCACCGCTCCCTAGAGTCGGGAACAACTAGCACATATGTGCAAGGGGAACCTTTACCTTTACCTTAAGTAGGGGACTGGTGACAAGGAGCTTTAAGGCTGGGAAAAGAATAGCCCGAAGCCCATTGGCTCAGAAGGGGAGGAGAAAGTACCGGTAACTTAACATTTAAAGCAAAGAAAGTGGAAGCGGGTTTCTTGCATTTTCCTGTGGCACATTTCTTTGTATAAATGGCATCCTAATTCTCTGCAAAACAGCAATACAATGAATTCTGCTTGGGAATGCAGAAATTAGGGAGAGGAAAGAGTGTGTGCTTTATTGCCATGCTAGGCAGGAAGTCCTGATAATACTCAGTTGCAACTCCTCATTATACTTCCTTTCTCATTCGCACAACAGCAATAAAGCCAAAGCCCAGATTACAAATTACAATTGCTTTATTCACATAAGATGCACCTTAGCTTAATAAAAGGGCCAGATTTGCACAGCAGCCCAAGATGATAGGTTCCTTCAATATGGTGAGATTTCCCAAGCTCATTTTATTTCATGTGAATCCAGTCATTGGCTCCTTCCCAGCTGGGGAGTTGACAGTATTGTTTTAATAAGAAAGAAAATGATAAAGCAAATCTCATTTACAGAGATTGGTGTGTTAAAGTATTTAACAAAGTATATAGTGCCTTAGCTGCTTATTTCGTATCCTTTTTATATGTCCCAAATAAATTATACAGATAGTCCTTGGGTTACAATTACTCATTCAGCAGCCATTCAAAATTTGATGGTATTGAACAATTAGCACTTACGATCAGTCCTCTGAATTCTGCCCATCTCAGCATCCCAGTCACATGATTATGAAAATCAATGGGGAAGCCAGCAGGAAGTTGGAACTCGCAATCACATGATTTTTATAGGTACACTAAAGCTAATAAAAAGTATGTTTTACTCCGATTAATGGGTAGTATGATTATTTACAATTATTGTGTTAGTATGTTTTAATCTAGAATATTTATAATTATCAAAGTATCAGATTCTTCCCTTATGCTCTATCTAGATAGATTTGTAAAAAATTGGTAGAGCTAGATAAAATAGCTATGTTTAAACTTCAAAAGTGTTACATTAAAAAAAAGTCCTTAGTAATTTTTTATTCATTATTATTATGTCACGTAGAAACATTAAAAAAGTTGATCGATATATTTCTGCAGCCTGTGAAACAAAATAATTTTTCATATCAGAATTCAAGGATAAGCAAAATCTTGCTAGAAAATGAACAACTATTCACTTTCCTCTGATTCTTTTTTTTCAAAAGGACCAGAGGAGAAACTTCATAGACATCCTTTAAAAAAAAATTAGTCCATCAATAAACTGTTGAAGTGCTTGAACTTTTTTTTTTCTTTTTAATTTGGCCCCTGTGAGAAATAAACAAAAGCCATTTTCAGATCTTATAAATCTAGGATCAGGGTGAAATTGACAAGAGTTTGCCAGTTTCTTCTTTTACTTCAAGACAAGAATGAGAAAATGATCCACTGGTGAAATACTTTAAAAAAACAACAACTACAGAACAGGGTATTTCAGGTAAGCAGAAATAATAATTTAAAAATACATTTTTTTCTGTCTCTGTTTCTGTGAGGCAAACATTATCACTAAAGTTCTGGAACATTACTACAGCAATTATGTTTGTAGAATTTAGGAATACAAACTTGTGAAAATGAAGATTTTTAAAGCTGGTCACAATTTGTGCAAATGTATGTGTTTTGATGCTTTAACTTTGTAAATAGCATATCCCACCCTCCACCTTCCCCAAAGATCTAGACCTTTTAAGACCTGCATGCTGAAAGGAAAGTGATTAATTAATTTATTGACTCTACCAATGAGAGGCGATGTTAACCACAGTCTAATCCAGGGGTGAAATGTAAAATTTGTTACTACCGGTTCTGTGGGCATGGCTTGGTGGGGGGGTAATGTGACTGGGTGGGTGTGGCCAACTTTTTTTTTTTAACTTTTCAAAGCATTTTTTCTAATGGTTTGAAAAGCCTCTGCCGATCAGGCAAATCAGCTGGGATTGTCAGAGAGGCTTTTAAAAAAATACCTCTCTGAGATCCCATCTGAGTTGCCTGATCGGCAGAGAGGTATTTTTCTAAAAGCCTCTCTGACGATCCCAGCTGAGTTGCCTGATCGTCAGAGAGGCAACTCAGCTGGGATCGTCAGAGACTTTTCAAAGCATTTTTTACCACCTTTTCGGCCAAGAGGTTGCAGAAAAAAATGCTTTGAAAAGCCTCTGATGATCCCAGCTGAGCTGTGTAATGATCATAGGCTTTTTTTTTTTACTTTTAAAAGCATTTTTTGTCAGAAGACGTTGTAGAAAAAATGCTTTTAAAAGTAAAAAAAAGAGCCTCTGATGATCGTGCGGCTCAGCTGGGCATGGGGGGCGGGCGCGCAGGGATTTTTGCTACCGGTTCTCCAAACCACCACCCGCCATCGCTATCGGATCGGGCAATCCAGTCCGAACCGGGAGCATTTCACCCCTGGTCTAATCTATCAAAAGTTGATGTTGATGTGCAAGAAGGGCTTTTTTTTTTTTTTTTTTTTTTTTAAATCAGTTTAAGTGTGGAGGAGAAGTTGCTGGAGGCTGCCAGATAGAAGAACTGAACAGCAGAGCACAACAATGGGAGTTGCTTCAGTGTGGAGCTGAATTTTTCCTTGCATATCATTTTCCTGCTGAATGCCCTGTTTGCTGTGGCTTGTTCCTAAAATAGCTACCAAATTCAACATTAATTTGCTTGCTTCAACTAAACAAATACATTTATTAGTGTAGGAAGCTTATAGAAAGATATAATCCCATACTCTATCCCCGTGATGGCGAACCTATGGCACGCGTGCCCGAAGTGGCACACGGACCCATGTCACCTGGCATACGTGGTGTTGCCTGTTCCTCTTCCAGGTTTGTGGCACGCATGTATGTGCGACGATCAGCTGGCCTTTTTGTGTGTGGCAATGCCAGAAACTGGAGGAGCTGGTTTTCCATTTTGCTGCGTAACCATGCACACCGGCCAGCTGATCATTGTGCACGCATGCGCGCCAGAAACCTGGAAGACTAGCTGGCCAGCGTGCATACGCACGCTGGAAACCTAAAGTTCATTTTTAGGTGTACGCATGCACCCTGGGCAGCTCCTCTTCTGGGTTGCAGCCCAGACGAGCGTCCGCACACTCCCTTTTCGGCACTCAATGCCAAAAGGTTCACCATCACTGCTCTACCCTTATCTACCCTTAGTGAAGGTCTGTCTACACTTGAGTTTTCAGTGGGACTCACTTAACTTGCAGAATGCAATTTGTAGCAAATGTGCATTGGTGAGGATTCATGTTTATTTTTTATTTTTTTATTTTTTCTAATTTACATACTATATTAGATAATATATATAAGTATAAGCATGAATTGAATACATAAGTTGAATACAATTAGCGGAAACATTAGGACAGGGATGGTAGGCACGCTGGTGCTCTTACGCACGCCCCTTACAGACCTCTTAGGAATGGGGTGAGGTCAACAGTAGACAGTCTTAGGTTAAAGTTTTGGGGGGTTTTGGGATGAGACCACAGAGTCAGGTAGTGCATTCCTGGCATTGACAATTCTGTTGCTGAAGTTGTATTTTCTGCAATCGAGTTTGGAGCGATTCACTTTAAGTTTGTATCTTTTGTGTGCTCGTGTATTGTGGTTGAAGCTGAAATAATCATTGACAGGTAGGACATTGTAGCAGATGATTTTGTGAGCTATGCTTAGGTCATACCGAAGGCGGCGTAGTTCTAAATTTTCTAAACCCAGAATTTCAAGTCTGGTGGCATAGGGTATTTGTTGAGAGCAGAGGAGTGGAGGACTCTTCTTGTGAAATATTTCTGGACGCGCTCAATTGTATTAATGTCCGATATGCAGTGCAGGTTCCAGACAGATGAGCTGTATTCGAGAATTGGTCTAGCAAATGTTTTGTATGCTCTGGTTAGTAGTGTAATATTACCGGAGAAAAAGCTACGCAAGATTAGGTTTACAACCCTTTTAATGTCTTTTTGGCGATGTTGTTACAGTGGGCTTTGGCACTTAGATCATTTGATATGAGTACTCCAAGGTCCTTGACAGAGTGAGGGTCATCTACAAGGTCATGTCCACTTAGCTTGTATTTTGTGTTCTGATTCTTATTGCGTGAATTTACCTTAAGCCTCTGTTTCCTCATCTTTTCCTTTGCTTCCCTTTTTTCTTTTGCCTGAGAGAGACTTCTTCGAAATGGAAGTTTGCATACTCATAGAAATACTTACCATATTATGTAACTTACATAACATTTCCAACCTGCAGCAGAACTTCCCTACTGAATTGGGGACAGATTTTTGTTTCTCTGCCATATTGATTTTGTAGAGTTTTGAGCTTTAAAACATTTGTGACCTAGAGCTTCTCGATTTAAATTATATGTCTCTGTCATGGACTGCATGGTTGGCTCTAGATAAGGCAACCTATTTTTCAGTTTCTATCCCTTTAACCGATAGGGAGAATTAAATTACATTTGGTTTAATGGTGGTTGACCATTAAGATCATGTATTGGAATAATACGAAAGTATTTAATCTACTTTACAAGGAGTCCTCAAGTTATAACCATAATTGGGACTAGAATTTCTATTGCTAAGCAAGGTGGTTGTTGAGTCATGCCCAACTTTATGACCATTTTTTTGCCATGGTTGTTAAGTGAATTCTTGCAGTTGTTACATGAATCATGTGATTGTTAAGCAAAACTGGCTTCCCCATTGACTGCTTGTCGGGAGCCGGCTGGGAAGGTCACAGATGGAAGTTTCATGACTCCAAGATGCTGCAAATGGCATAAATATATATTGGTTGCCACATACTCAGATTTTGATTATGTGATGATGTTGCAGTGGTCATACATGCGAGGACAGGTCATAAGTCACTTTTTTTTTTAGTGCTGGTGTAATTTCAAATGATCATTAAATGAACGGTTTGTATGTCAGTGACCACCTGTAGACTTGAAAGTGTCTGTCTGCCTTTTTTCCTTTATTTATTTTTGATCTTAGCTCCTTCTGTCTATAATACAGTAGCATCACTGATTTAGATTGTACTTTTCAAGTGAAATAATTAAACCAAAACAAACAAGCACCTTCCCTGAAAAACTTGCAGCGATGTTTGGTACCAGATGTAAGTGACACTCAAGTTACATGAAGTCTGGCACAAATATAAGGAATATAAATAGAAAATAAATTCATTAGTTATATTTTTTTGATTAGGAAGGCCTTTGAAAGTGTGTAGGGCGGTCGGAGGAAGAATGACACAGGGTTCTCAAGTGAGTTAAATTAATGTTACTGTATGACTGATCGTAGATTCCTCCCAACACATTAATTCGCTCCTTTGCCATTTAAATTAAAGCTTCCAGAGTTCCTTTCTAGAAAACCCATTGCTAGGGTTGCTGTCAATTCTGGAGTTCATATCCCAGTTTATCCATCTATGGCAGTGAGTGAAATTGTAAACCTACTTAGCCTGCCAGGACTTGCTGGTGTTGTCAGGTTAATTACACCCCAGGATTGGTGTGGTTAAGATGGCAGTGCCAGCAAGGTCGGGCATAATTCTTGATGCTTTCAATGAATAAGAGTTCGGGTGCCAACGGAGAGGTAGAAACCTGGGCGGGGGCAGCCCGGCAGTGCTGCCAAATGGCGTTCTGTGGACATTTTGCCATTAACTTAGAAACACCGCCATTATTTAGCACCATCTTGTAATTATGCCAACTCTATGCTAATATATACACACTTGGCTAATTCATTAGGCAGCATTGTTGAATAAAGATCTTAAGTCTACTACATAGCCCCAAATTTGCATGGCATCGCCATGGCAGACCCAGAAGTAGTGTGCCCACTAATTAGTAAGTGACAGGTTGGCATTAGCAGGAGCTGGAATCCATTAGAAGGACATTGAGAACTGTTGATTCATGTCCAACTCAATCCAGCCAACCTCAGAGCAGATTCAGATGTAAGCTGAGCTGCAACAGGATTGCCAAACCACACAGCTTTCAGGCCATGCTGATATTTGTTTCTTTTCGGTTTTGCTGTTCTCCTAAAATCTACCTTTAAAAATTTGTAATTTATAGGATGAAAACCATATCTGGAAGAGATAATTCTCCAGATTTGTATTTTAGTTTTCAGCCGGCCTTTAATGAAAAAAAAAATGGGGGAAATGCTGCAATATATTGGATTATTTGTATTTATTTAAAAATAAAAAGGTAAATGTTTCCCTCACACATATGTGCTAGTCGTTCCCGACTCTAGGAGGCGGTGCTCATCTCCGTTTCAAAGCCGAAGAGCCAGCGCTGTCCAAAGACGTCTCCGTGGTCATGTGGCCGGCATGATGAAACGCCAAAGGGGCACAGAACGGTGTTCCCTTCCCACCAAAGGTGGTCCCTATTTTTCTACTTGCATTTTTTACGTGCTTTCGAACTGCTAGGTTGGCAGAAACTGGAACGGGTAATGGGAGCTCACCCTGTTACGTGGGATTTGAACTGCTGAACTGCTGACCTTTCGATCGACAAGCTCAGCATCTTAGCCACTGAGCCACCGCATCCCTCTTATTTAAAAATACAGTACATCAAAATTAGTATTTTTCAGAGAAAGCATAAATACAAAAGCAAAACAAAAACTGAACTTCTGATTCTATTTCAGCCTTTGATAACTAGCTGTTGATATACTGACACAAATTCCATTTTCATTTCAGTTTTAGAGGCATTTTTTTTTTTAACAAGGACCAACATTTGCTCCTTCAAGGAATGACATGCAGTTTCTTGTTGTGTTCCTGACCTCTTTGGAGTCATCCTGGTTTCCTTGAGAGATTCCATCCATCCCAAATTGGTTTTATCTGATAATAGTTTTCTGAGTGCAGAAGTGCAGGAAGTAAATATAAATTTAATTATATTTTAGCTGCAACTGTAGAGTCGCTTTGGGTAGTGGGATGGGCGGCATATAAGCTAACTGCCTGCCTGACAATGAATGAATGAATGAATGAATGAATGAATGAATGAACAAACAAACTTCTGTCAACCAGATCTTGCTTACTTAGCCATCAAGGCTATGTTTCGTTATGGATTTTCTGATGGAAACCCTGCAGACTTTCTGCCATCAAGAGCCTGACACTATGAAGAGCCTTTCCCCACCTCTCTAATAATGCAGGCTTAGTTTGCACAAGCCATGTACCATACGTGTGGGTCAACACCCTCAAATGTGCCTCATTTGGCATTGTGGGTCCTTAATGCTCACTGAGCTTGCTTGGGAGACATTTCATTACCAAACTAGGTAACATCATCAGTGCTAGTAAGGGAGTGCGGTTTGCTCTCATTGTTCTCAAATGACACAAACACTGAGAGGCTTGCCTTGTCAGTGTTGGTGTCATTTGGCATTTTCCAGTTGTCCGGGAATCTGTTGCTCAACCGTCCCTTAAGTCATGATCTGAAGCAGTCTAAGCCAGTTTCAGGATCAGATATTAACCTTCGGGAAATTGGGATTTCTTTGTAGTTGGAAATCCAGTCCTTTTACTGATTTATTACCGTTTCACATTTCACATGGTCTAATCCCTTATTTAATTTGGTACACGGAGGAGCCAGCTTTTCATTCTTTCCGCAGAAGATATGAGTGCCGCCTTCTTTTTGAAAGCAAGGTTTAGCATTGTAAGCCTGTGCTTGAGAAAAGGAGAAGGCATATAAAATAAATAAATAAATAAATGTATTAGTGGTGGGTCATTTCTTTATTTTTCCTTTTAAAAAAAAAAAAAAATTGGGGGGAGGGTGGCGGTGGAGAAAGCAGAAACCTTTCAGCCTGCTTTCAGTTAATAGAAAATGAGTCACTTCAAAGATTTGCTTCTCAGATGATTCAGATAGGCCACATGTGACTCAACTTGCAAATTTGCTCTGCTCTCATGAGTTCTTTCTCCCCTCCCAGTGAATAATGGTTGTCCAAATATAAATAAATTAATGATGGAGGGAGAATTTTTATTTTGCCTCGGGCACAAAAGCAAATGCATTCATAATTTTTCTCAAGGCACGCTGGAGAAATAGAAGGCCACGAGAAGAACATCATCTACTTCCCAGCCCAACAGCAATGCAAACGTATTTCATTTTGTTGTTGTATTCTAATACCCTCTGTTGTTTTGCAGCCTTCTGATTTAAAAGCATTATACAGTCCCAAGAGCTGGGTGTATTAGATGCCATAATCTGAATAAATAATTCAATTTGGGTGCAGACTTCCTTTTCCTATAGTCCAGTTTTTCTCAACCTTGACGACTTGAAGATGTGTGGACTTCAAACTCCCGGAATTGCCCAGCAGCCATGTTTTTTCCTCAGGACTACAGTTTGTCGGAAGCTCTTTCTAAAGAGATCAAGCCACTTAATATCATGTGAAAATCAGAGAGGATTGATGGAATAGCAAATTATTTGCTGACCTGAAGAAAAGGGATTATAGTACTTATTTAAAAGCAAATAGTGTTTTTTTACTATTAATACCCTGTTTCCCCTAAAATAAGACATCCCCTGATAATAAGTCCAATCGGGCTTTTGAGTGCATGGCAATAAGGCCAAGCGCTTATTTCAGGGTTCAAAAAAAAATAACACAAGGTCTTATTTTTGGGAAAACACGGTATTATAATTGTCTTTGTCCTGTAGAGAATCTATATGGTCATTTGCAAACTATACGACCAACTACCCTGTTTCCCCCAAAATAAGACATCCCTTGATAATAAGCCCAATCGGGCTTTTGAGCGCATGGCAATAAGGCCAAGCACTTATTTCAGGGTTCAAAAAAATATAAGACAGGGTCTTATTTTCGGGGAAACATGGTATTTTTACCTTTTGGAAAAAGGCAACATTCTTCTAATTACTGAGCTGATTGCACAAGGTTACGCATGTAATGCGCTGATATGTTCTCTTTCATGGGATAACTTTTCACTTTCCTTCATTTTTCATAAACTGTCACACTGAGTCATTTGCTTGATTTTCCACATTTTATTCAAATCCTGGCAGTTTGAAGGGATTAGTTCAAAGCCCACCTTATTTTCCCCCTGTGTGTCAGTGCGTAGGCCAAGAACATTATTTCAATTGATGGGGCATCTCATCCTGATTATTTTTCCTGTTTTGGGGTGGGTGTTAGAGTGCCCAGCTCTACATTAATTTGAATACAGTTAGCTCTCAATTTATGACCACAATTGAGCTCAACATTTGTGTTGGTAAATAAGACAGTTATGTGAGTTTTGCTCCATTTTATGACTTTTCTTGCCACAGTTGTTAAGTGAATCACTACAGTTGTTAAATAACACAGTTGTTAAGCGAATCTGGCTTCCCCGTTGACTTTGCTTGTCAGAAGGTTGCAAAAGGTGATGCCATGACCCCAGGACACTGCAACCATCATATGTACATGCCAGTTGCCAAGTGTCTGAATTTTGATCACCATGGAGATGCTGCAGTGGTAGTAAGCGTGAAAAATGGTCATAAGTCCATTTTTTCAGTGCCGTTGTAACTTTGAATGGTCACTAAACAAATAGTTTTAATTCAAGGACTACCCCTATGTCAGCTTAATCTTGTGGTTGAGTGCTCTTTTTGTTCTCGAGTGGTCTTGTCAAACCGGCACCTTCTTTATAGGTTGGGGATGATGCCATTATGTGACCAATATATCTTGGGCCCCTGGATAATGGAAGGACATTTTGGGGACTGCACAAAAGTGTGCATATGTGTGTGTTTGTGTGTCAGAGGATGGAAGCAGGATCGCAATGTACTGTCTACTCTGCCCCTTTTGGATGTGCAGTCTGATACCACGAGACTACAAGAAAGGGAAGGAGGTTGCCTCTCAATGATGCAATGTTGCCCTTGCCAAAATGAAGAGAGAATCAGATCCTGTGGATACTCCTGAGTCTAAGCTCACTTCCTTTACTATTTGGAAATAACTGAAGTGTTAAAACGCGGCAGGAGTTTAGATGAATTACAGAAGTGGTCCATGAAAGAGAGTCAGCATTGTTCCAGATAAATGCTCATCCCACGTTTCTCTAGAAGTATATGAATGCGTAATTGTTTATGTACTGGTACTTTTGAACTGTGCAAAAGTTGAATAATCATTCACTCTTCAAATGAAGGGGCAAAGAAAAGTTTGCTCTTTTGTTACCAGGATCCCATATACATAAATGCATTACTAATAATATTTGGTATGTTAATACCTCTTTTATTTGTTATGCAAACACCTAATTATTTCTGGCTTTCGAGGGAGGAATGGTGGGTTGAAGAAATCTCTCTGAAAGTGGAATTGATGATCCTGGCAAAGACCAAGGAACCAATAGCAATAACAATAGCACTTAGACTTATATACTGCTTCACAATGCTTCACAGCATTCTTTAAGCAGTTTACAGAATCAGCGTATTGCCCCCAACAATCTGGGTTTTCATTTTACCGACCTTGGAAGGATGGAAGACTGAGTCATAACTCCTGGCTGTGTGTAGAGTTAGCCTGCAATATTGCATTCTAACCACTGCACTACCATGGCTTCTTGAGTGAGTGAGTAGACTGGTTTCTTGGAACTTCTTCAGATAAGGAGAGATCAGGAGATCACCCATATATGTTCTGAATGACTGCACCTCATGAGGAGACTACAAGACAGTGGGCTCCTGCAGGTGTAAGTCCTGGGAGACGATGGGAATTGCCATCTTCCCTGCAACTGAAGTCAATTTTTTAAACACACTTAAATTTGCTAATCTCACTTGCTAATACTTTCGGAATTTGATTATTAACTACTTTTAAGCTATGGAAGACCACAAATTAGCCACAATATCAACAGTTTTCAGTCATGTTGTCTGCCTCTAGGGATATGCTATGTCCAGATGTGGAACATATTTTGTAGGATTCAATCTGGGTTGGTCACCAGGACCAGAGGTTTAGTCTTCCAAGCTTTCAGACTCATGCTCATTCTTTCTAGCAGAGTGTGTGCTGTGTGCTATTCTGTGTGTGATATTTATATGGTGCCTGATTGTGTGTGACTTTTAGTTGTTGATTGGGGATGTTGATGACCCCGGATATTAAGTTGGCTGTTGTTTCCTTGTGCTGCCAAGCCTTCACCTCCTAAGTACTTCATAAGCTGGTGATAAATCAGCATTCCTGTTGACTGACAAGGGGTCCATTTCCCAGGCCTCAATCACTTCCCTGGCTGTTTTTGTACCTGCTCGTCCAACAATCTTAATAGCTGCAAAATTGAATGTATGTCCTTGTTCATTGCAATGTGAGGCTGCCAATGAGTTCAGGTCTTCTCATCTGACTGCTTGCTTGTGTTCTTGCCACCTGGTGGTTAGCTTCCTTCCCTACGTCCTACATAGTCACAGGGGCAATCCACACAGGGGATCTGGTAGATTGCATTGCAAGTATCTCCCACCAGGGGTGAAATGTACTTAACTTCCTTACCGGTTCGGAAGCACACGTGCCGCGCACTTGCTTGCTTTGCTCGCGTGCAGGTGCACACATCACATGTGCACGCATACACAAAACCTTCTGCGCAGGTGTAGAAGGTAAAAAACATTACTTCCTGGTTAAAACTCTTTAACCCGGGAGGGTGGGTGGAGCTTTGCTCTGCCATTGTTACTGAACCAACATCCAAAATCGCTACCAGACTGGGCGATCCGGTCCCATCTGGGAGCATTTCACCCCTGTCTTCCACCTCCGAGAGATCTTTACAATGCATAATTTGCCCTCGCATACCAGCCTCTGGGCAGCGTGCAACACCAACTTGCAGATCTTGGAAGCTGCATTCTACTGCTTCTGAAATATCTTTGAGGTATGTCAGGGTGTGCCATGTAGTTGGTTTTGTACTTTGTTTCTTCCTTTCTTTCCCCACCATGTTGCAGAGACATCTTGTAACAAGTGCTTGTGGGTATCCGCTCTGCCTGAATTGTTCACGTAGGTACCTGCTCTCCAGTTGTTTAGCTTGCTGGGTACTACAGGGGGCTCTCACCCTGCGATATAGGCATCATACCAAAAGAGAGTTGCATGGGAACTCTATGACCTACGGAGAGGGCTCGCAACTTGGGCGTCCTCCTGGATTCACGGCTGTCTTTAGAAGAGCATTTGACGGCCATGACCGGGAGGATTTTTCATCAGGTCCGCCTGATTCGCCAGTTGCGTCCCTTTCTAGATCGGGACTCCTTACGCACAGTCACTCATGCCCTAGTCACCTCCCATCTGGACTATTGCAATGCTCTCTACATGGGGCTTCCCTTGAGGAGCACTCGGAGGCTCCAACTGGTGCAGAGTGCGGCCACGCGGGTGGTTATGGGAGCGACGTGGCATTCCCATGTAACACCTCTCCTGCGCGAGCTGCACTGGCTCCCGGTGGTCTTCCGGGTGCGCTTCAAGGTTTTGGTTATCACCTTTAGAGCGCTCCATGGCCTAGGACCTGGTTATTTACGGGACCGCCTGCTACCACCAATAGCCTCCCACCGGCCGGTACGCTCTCATAGAGAGGTCTCCTCTGGGTGCCGTTGGCCAAACAATGTCAACTGGCGGCCCCCAGGGGGAGGGCCTTCTCTGTGGGGGCACCTACTATCTGGAATGAGCTCCCCCCGGAGATACGGAGGATCCCGGATCTGCGCACCTTCCGTCGCGCTCTCAAGACTTTTTTATTCCATCAAGCCGGCCTGGCCCAAATCTTTCCCCTTTAAAATGTAAATTTTAATTCGTTTTTAAAATTATTGGGTGTTTTAATTTGTCTCGGCCAAATTGTTTAATTCGGTTTTATTCTGTTTTTAAATTTTGTATTTATGTGTTTTATTCTGTGGCTGTTCACCACCCTGAGTCCTTCGGGAGTAGGGCGGTATACAAATCCAATAAATGAAATGAAATGAAATGAAATGAAATGACCTGAGAAATAGCTTAGAAGTTGGGATAATCCCAAGGGAGCAAGTAGCTTTTGAGGGAAGCTGCCAGATTTGAGTTGCAGCCTCTTAAGGTAAGAAATAGTGCCGCTGTGTGCCGTCGTTTTCCACATTGCGAAGGAAAACATGTGAATCATAGGAATTGTATCATGGGAGGTGGTCACCGTTAGCAGTACAGCAAACCATCTGTTTGAGAGTCAACTGTAAACTTTGTTTGAGAAAACTGCTTTTGGTATGTATCGCATGTGGGCTGCCTTTCTGAAAGGAATCTGCCTGTGAAGGCCAAAACAACTCTCTCTTGCAACCCCGCAAACACATGAAAAGTGAAGGAATTCATTCATGGAAATATCATAGGGGGTTGAGGGCACCTCGGTGCTTCTTGGCTGAAGTCACAAAGCTGGGATGAAAAAGTCACCCAGAAGAACCACTAGAGGCAGAGAATGCTTGGATTAGTCTTTTTCTCACCCAAGTCACTTTTACTTGTGTTTAAAATGCTACAACACTCTTGAAAACAAATTTTCCTAGAGGGGGTGGAGGTGGTTAAACATTGCAACCTAAAAATAGCAAAATGTAGTGAGAGAAACAATGAAAGCAATTAAAACACTTTCTGCATAGCGGCAATAAGAGATGATGATGATAAATGGCACATGTTTTCACTAAGCAAAAAAATCTAAAAGGCCTTTTGCAGGAGCCAATGTATAAAGCCGTTTTGTCCTGTATCCACGTTAATTAATAAATTATTTTTAAAATGTCAGCATGAATTCATGCTTAAATACACATTTAATGTCAAAACATGACTTAAAATTGTGTGTGTTCTACACATTTGCACATACCCACAGGGAATACAAACCGCTTTGTGGTGCTCATTTTGCTTTTAATCTGGGATAAATATGGACTACACAATCAATATGGATGGAAACTTATCAAGGAGAGATCCAACCTGGAACTAAGGCGAACTTCCCTGACAGTAAGAACAATTAATCAATGGAACAGCTTGCCTCCAGAAGGTGTGGTTTTTATAAAGAGATTGGACAACCATTTGTATGAAATGGTATAGGCCTCCTGCTTGAGCAGAGGTTGGACTAGAAGACCTCCAAGGGCCCTTCCAACTGTTATTCTGTTAAATCCACTGCAGAGCTCTCAATCTTGACATTTGCTTAGGAATTTAAGATCGGTTCAGTTCTCGATAGAATTTACAAACTGAGTTTCTCGAGCATCTTGAATTTGAAGAGCTTTGCTCTTGAATGATGACTCTGCAAACGATGAGTTTATTTTTTTCAAGAGCCAGCTCCAGAAGCTGTACATAGAGAGCAGAAAGTTAACTCCAGTCAAATTGCCCTTCGGCAAAATCTTGGAAAAGCTGCTAAAATCCTGACCTTGAAAGAAATTAAAGTTCTCTATTCTATTCTTAGGCAATAGCATATTTGAGTTTGGCTGATCTTTTATAGGAAATGTAAGAGGACCAGGCTATTGTCTGTGGAGATTCTCAATCATGCAGGTCATGGTTGTCTCAAAGGTGCTTTTCAAAAGGCAAAAGAGCCTTGGTGGCGCAGCAGATTAAAATACGGTTAAGTAACACCAGCTGCCTGCAATTACTGCAAGTTCAAATCTCACCAGGCTCAAGGTTGACTCAGCCTTCCATCCTTTCGAGGTAGGTAAAATGAGGATCCGGATTGTGGGGGCAATAAGCTGATTTTGTATAAAAAAGAACACTGCTTAGGGGGGGCCCGAAAGCCCTACTAAGCAGGTATATACAAAAGTATGAAGGCTATTGCTTAATGCATTGTAAGCCCCCTGAGTCTCCGGAAAAGGGTGGCATATAAATCGAACCAATAAATAAATATATATATATAAATAAACCGGACTTCCTTGGGTTTTTTTTCCTTGAAAACATTTCACTTCTCATCCAAGAAGCTTCTTCTTAGGCCCAGTACTCTTCAATATCTTCATAAATGATTTAGATGAGGGAATAGAAAGGGAACTCATTAAATTTGCAGATGACACCAAACTGGTAGGAATAGCCACCACCCTAGAAGATAGGCTCACGACCCAGAAGGATCTTGAAAGACTTGAACACTGGGCTCTGTCTAACAAAATAAAATTCAACGGTGAGAAAAGTAAGGTTTTACACTTAGGTAAGAAAAACCAAATATACAAGTATAGAATTGGTGGAACCTGGCTCAATAGCAACAACAGCAAGAGGGATCTAGGAGTCCTAATAGACAATCATTTAAATATAAGCCAGCAGTATCCTGGCAGCCATCAAAAAAGCCAATGCAATCCTCGGCTGCATTAACAGAGAGACAAAGTCAAGATCATGTGAAGTCTTAGTAGCGCTTCATAATGCCTTGGTAAGACCACACGTGGAATACTGCATCCAGTTTTGCTCGCTGCAATGTAAAAAATGTTGAGACTCTAGAAAAAGTGCAGAGAAGAAGAACAAAGACGATTAGGGGCTTGGAGGCTAAAATATATGAAGAACGTTTGCAGGAATTGGGTATGTCTAGTTTAGTGAAAAGAAGGATTAGGATTGACATGATAGCAGTTTTCCAATATTTGAGGGGCTGCCACAAAGAAGAGGGGATCAACCTATTTTCCAAGGCATCAGAAGGCAGGACAAGAAGCAATGGATGGAAACTAATAAAGGAGAGAACCAACCTAGCACTAAGAAGAAATTTCCTGACAGTGAGAACAATTAATCAGTGGAACAACTTGCCTCCAGAAGTTGTAGGTGATCCATCAGTGGAGGTTTATAAGAAGAAATTGGAGTATAGGATCTCCTACTTGTACAGGGGTTGGACTAGAAGACTTCCAATTCTTATTCTTTTATGGTGGAAGGCTAGTTGTTGGAAGGTAGTCTTTGACTTACGACTGCAATTGAGATCAGAATTTTGATCGTATGTTGTAATGGTTGTAAGTTGAAACAGTTTCGTAACCAGATTCAATTTTACTATCCTTTTTACAGCAGTTGTTAAGTAAATCACATGGTCATAAGTCTGAATCAAACAGTTGTTAAACAAATCATGCCATTGTATGTCTGAATCCATTCTCCGGTATGGGCAATTTTTGCCAGAAACCCACAAAAAACATTGCAAGTGAACAGTCATATGACTGCAGGACACTGTAATCAGTCATAAATGTGACACAGTTGCCAAACACTTGAAATACAGACATGTGATGGCAGAGGGGCAATAGTTTATGATGAACTGTTTTATGGATCATAAAGCTCCTTTTCCAAGGCTGTTGTTAACTATTAAAAGTCCTGTTGTAAATCAAGGACTATCTTAAAAAGCCATCAATATATAATACAATATAGTACATGACAATAAGTGAAAATCAATGTGTGTGAATAAATAGAATCCCTCAACAGAAGAGGAGGAGAAGGAGAAGAAGAAGAAGAAGAAGGAGACATAAAATGCTTAACAAATGATTTATCTGGGATTAAGGAAATAATTTGAGTTGTCCACTTGATTGTTTAGTGTACTTATGCATAAATGTGTAAGAAATGCCTATTTCAGCCATAAATTTATGTTTTTTGCTTCCCTTGTTATATGGAAGTGAGATTTGATTATGTCAGAAGAAAAATAAAAGTTAATTGCAAATGGGAGTGGAGTACCTAAGAAGTTTCTGTGGTGAAACAAGAAGAGATGAAGTCAAGACTATATGGTGATTAAATGAATGTGGTCAGAATACAATCATGATTGTTTGTACAAGGATTGCAAAGCAAGTATAAGAAGGAGGGGAAATGAGATTAAGAAGAAAAATGAAAAGATAATGGTTGAAGTTGATGAGTTCAAAAAGAAGGTGTTTTTTTTTTTGGTTTAAAAAACAAAAGGTACCATCTAATCTGGGGATGATCCAGCAGTGAAATCCACTTACCTTCGCTACTGGTTCAGGGACGGGAGCACGCCTCTTCTGCGCATGCGCAGAGGGTCAAAAATGGGATGTGATGATGTCCCGGCAGTGGGCGGAGCCTCCCACCGCCGGCGCTACTGGTTCACGTAAACCAGATAAATCCGGCCGGATTTCACCACTGGGATGATCCGGTAATGTTGGCATGAAATCTGTAAGGTGGTTACATACAGATAGTCCTCGACTTAGCACCACAATTGGGACTGGGATTTCTGTCTCTGAGCAATGGAGCAAGGGAGTCACACCTGGTTTTATGACCTTTTTTGGCACGGTGAATCACATGATTGTTAAGCAAAATTGTACATGACCATCCATTCCCCCATTGACTTTGCTTGTTGGAAGCCCCTGAGATCATGAATGGTGATCACGTGACACCCCCCCCCCCAAGATGCTGCAACAGTCATAAGTCACTTTTTAAAAGGCGGTCATAATTTCAAACAGTTGTTAAATGAATTGATGTACGTCAACGATTAATCGGCACCGACGATCTGGAATGAGCTCCCCCCAGAGATACGGAGGATTCTGGATCTGCGCACCTTCCGCCGCGAGTTGAAGACGCTTTTATTTCATCAAGCTGGCCTCGCCTAAATCTTCTCCCTTTTAAGTGTAAATTTTAAATTTTTAATGTATTTTAAAATTATGGGTTTCTTAAATTATGGGTATTAATTCAGCCAAATTTATTTAATTCATTTTATTCGATTTTAAATTTTGTATATCTATGTGTTTTATTTCATGGCTGTGCACCGCCCTGAGTCCTTCGGGAGTAGGGCGGTATAGAAATTCAATAAAATAAATAAAATAAATAAATAAATAATAATTATCTGTAGTTACGGAAACAAATTATGTTTCATGGTTTTATTAGTTTGACTGCTTTTAATGTTTTTTTTTTTGTTGATCTTGTGCTTTTTGATTATTTATTTTACTGTCCTGTTTTAAACTTTGTTCAACTGCCCAGAGTCATATATTATAATGGGAAGCTATATACATTTGTTTAATGTTTAATTTTTATACTCATTGTTTACTCCAGATGTAGCTAATTCTAGAAATAGAATAGCATAGTTGCTATTATGCTTAACTATTAGCATAGTTGCTACTATGCTACAAGAGTGCCATTTTGGAAAAAAAAAGTATTTATAAATCCAGTGCCAATTCAGGTCTCTGTAAATGGGGTCTTTCTGAGAAAGTGATTCTGAGGGGATGATTGTTTTTTTCAAAGAGAGAAAGAGAACAATGGTTATGGTTTGGTCAAAGAATAATTCAGGATAGCAGAGACAGCTTATATTTCCACCCCATAATGAGGCTGTAAATTGTGATGTGTAACCAAGTGATGAATCATTGCATTGTAAAGCAGTAAGCAGCAATTTTGCAGTAGGTGCAGTACTGAAGTTTGATCACAAATCTTAATTCCGATTGTAGATATGTCTGTAAAATGTGAATCAGTCATATATATACTAACCTACCTTAGCCACCAGAAACATCCTTCCTGCTTGTCTTTATTTTTAGCCTTATAAAACATGACAGATCACAACTGCTTTTTTTTCCTGGTTAATTTTTCATCATTTAGTCCCCTTCTTCCCCAGCCTCCTGCCTTCCAGCTGTGTTGCAATTCTTGCCGTTGTGTGGGAATTATTGAAATGGCAAACTGTCACAATTCTCCATGCATACCTTGCAACAGAAGGTTTCTTAGATACAGTCAACATTTTGGCTCCCAAATTTTTGCACATCTTCATAAAGCTGCACACGTACGCACACTTAACAGAGAGTTTACCATATTCACCTGGAAACTTTTTGGTCTCCTGTTTGATCTAAAAGGTTATTGGTAAAATGCCAAATTATGCCCAAATTAGCAGCAGATTCAAAGACATTAAACTGAAGTTTCAGACATGTGGCAACAGCATCAAATATATTCTTAGAATTGTACTAGTGATTCAGCTTTCTGGATACCACAGTTTCTCCTTTCCCCTTTCGTTGTACTCATGCCAGTTCTACTGCAGTACATGCTAACATTTATATAGATTAAATGTTGTTTTAAATTGTTTAGAAGCTCATGTCTAACATGTCCACGGAAAGCAGATGCATTTTCTGGATTGTGAAAAGCTGAGACATTCTTCGTTCTTTGCTTTCAGTTTGAGGCCAACTGCATAAAAATTTATACAGGTAGTCCTCAATTTACAATCATATATTTAACCGCCATTTGAAGCTATGATGGAACTGAAAAAAATTACTTACAACTGGTCCTCACACTTATGACCCAACGCAATCAAAAAGGGCCTGGTGGCTCAGCAGACTGATAGCATTGTGATTAACACCAGCTGTCTGCAATTACTGTAAGTTCGAATCTCACCAGGCTCAAGGTTAACTCAGCCTTCCATCCTTTCTAAGGTAGGTAAATTGAGGACCCAGTTTGTGGGGGCAATAAGCTGACTTTGTATAAATATACAAAAGTATGAAGGCTATTGCTTAACGCATTGTAAGCCGCCCTGAGTCTCCCGAGAAGGGCAGCATATAAATCAAATTAAAAAAAAAAAAAAAACTCCGAGGCCAAGGGTGCTCCTCAAAGTCCAAATTTATTAGGCATGTCATATTGGCACATCTGGTGAAAACCCGACTCTGAAGGTCCTGAGGTTTTCCCCATCCAAATTAAATTCACAGTTCCTTCCCCCAGTCCACATGTCCATCACATGATCTATCCAGGCCACAGGCCCAACCTCAGCTGGTTTCAATCCATGCCTCCCCAGCACCTGGTGGGAACGTCCTTGATTCCCAGGAGAAAGAATTTTATTTTGGCTACAAGTCCCCAGCTATCTCTACTCCCCCCTCCCATTCCCATAGCTCCAACCAGCCTTCTGTGGCAGCCCTGAAGATGCTCCAAAATGGCTTTAGGGCAAGGGTGGGTTCTAAAATTTTTTACTACTGGTTCTGTGGGTGTGGCTTATTTTGTGGGCGTCGCTTGATGGTCATGCGACAATTCTTTAGGATTTAGCAGAGGTACTGGTCTACCAGGCTTTTAACTACTTGCAGAGCTGTACCGGTCTACCCATTTATTTTTGCAGGCATCGGTCTACTCATTTATTTTTGCAGGCACTGATCTACTCATGTATTTTTGCAGGCACTGGTCTACTCATTTATTTTTGTAGGCACTGGTCTACCCATTTATTTTTGCAGGCACTGGTCTACTCATTTGTTTTCTTTTAACACTGATCAGCTCAAGGGCGGCCCTTTGAAGCCCCGCGGCAAGAGTTTAAACAGTTTTTTTCCCCTCTAGCCTATCAGCTGGGACTCAGGAGGCAGCAATAGATTGGGGGTGGGGCCAAATAAAAGGTAAGAATAATGCGCGGGGGGCGGGGGGGCCAGAACAGGTTTGGTGACATCATATCGTCACCGCTACTGGCTCAGCGGAATCGGGTGGAACCGGGAGGAACCCACCACTGCTTCAGGTTTGACACTGGACACTTAATGATCGGCATGTATTTACAGTAGTTGCAGTGTCCCAGGCTCATGTGATTACTCTTTGCCACATTCCCAGCCAGCTTCTGACAAAGATATCTTTGCTTAAAGACCATGTGACTCACTTAACAACCATGGCAAAAAAAGGCCACAAAAATCAGGTACGAATCACTTAACCACCTTGCTTAGAATGGAAATTCTGATCTCAATTGTGGTCGTAAGTCGAGAACTACCTGCATTTAGAATATTGAGCACAAAAACTAAATTATGCAATTTTATACGTTTCTGTTTGAAGTTACCAAGAGCCTTGGTGGCGCAGCAGACTAAAGCACTGTTAAGTGCTGTTAAGTAACACCAGCTGCCTGCAATTACTGCAAGTTCAAATCTCACCAGGCTCAAGGTTGACTCAGCCTTCCATCCTTCCGAGGTAGGTAAAATGAGGATCTGGATTGTGGGGGCAATAAGATGACTTTGTATAAAAAAGAACACCACTTGGGGTGGAGGGGCGAAAGCCCTACTAAGTAGGTATATACAAAAGTATGAAGGCTATTGCTTAACGCATTGTAAGCCGCCCTGAGTCTCCGGAAAAGGGCGGCATATAAATTGAACCAATAAATAAATTGCTACCTTGATTTGTTCCCAATTCAAAGAAGGCACAGGGAGTCCCGCAGAAGCTCAACATGCAGGGATTTTTGCAAAACTTTGCATTTGTGGAATGGTTAAGTGTTGTTTTAGCAACATAGCTAGCAGCTCCTCTTCCCCAACCTTCATTTAAAAAGAGGAGGAAAACTGAGCATTTAAAATATCTGTCATTTTTAATACATGCCCCTCTTCATCATTTTTTTAAACTGAAGAAAATGTTTAGAGCAGGGGTCAGCAACCTGTGGCTCTGGAGCCGCATGTGGCTCTTTCACCCTTTTGCTGCAGCTCCCTGACACTCAAAATATGTGTCACAACCGCCAATGTGCAACATCCGCCGGCACACAATTTATTGAGCTTTTCAACCCCCAGTAGGCCAACCATGGATAAATCCAAGAAAAGAAAAGTTTCAGAAGAAAACAGAATGTTTAATTCAACGACATATGCTAGTTTTGTGGCTGCTCAAGAAACAGTCAGGCACCGGAAGGGTTTTGTGGCTCCCGGTGTTTTCTTTTCTGTGGGAAATGGGTCCAAATGGCTCTTTCAGCATTTAAGGTTGCAGATCCCTGGTTTAGAGGATCAGGGGTATGCTTGCATGTGCCTGATAATAAAGAAATATTTAATTACAGTTTACAATTTGAAAACTGCTACTCCATTTTTCTTAGTGCAAGCAGAAATAATATCATTGTACCAGGAAGGTTGGACATAGCATATGTCCTCTTTTAGGTGTCCCGGAGGACAGGGCCATTTCTGTTTTGAAAATGCAGCTTCTTCTTTGAAAGTCTTGCAGAAACTTTCTCAAAAGCCAGCATGCGGTTGTACGTTTTCCCCTCTGTTCCCACAGGGTGTTTTCCATATTGCAGCTTCATGTTGCTGCTCATTTATCACTAGGGCCTGTCAGCTGGCAGGGTGACTTCCTACCCTTTTCCATCTTGTTAGAAGAGCCGGTTGCCTTGTTTAACATATTTTATCCACCAAAGAAGGAGGGGGAAAAAAAAAACCTGGTGAAAAGTAGACTATGAAGAGGAATTTCCTTAGAGTATCCTCAAAATTTAGAATGCCTTTTTTCACCTTGTCCTCCCTTTCACTTTTTTCTTTTTCTTTTTAATTTTGGAGAGCTTGGGTGGAACAAGTTATGCTAGTAAACCCTGGAATGACTCGCGTGGATAGCTATTGCTCAGGATGGGCTGATGTTAGAAAATCATCCTGTGCAAATGACTTCTCAGCTATGGATTCATCGGAGGCCATATTACCTTGTCCCTTACAAGAGAGTCTTAAATTGGGATGACCACATGTGGCAGATAAGCTTAATATCTGTGGAGATTCTCAGTCATCCAGGACATGGTTTATTTATTTTATTTATTGGTTCAATTTATATGCCGCCCTTCTCCGGAGACTCAGGGCGGCTTACAATGCGTTAAGCAATAGCCTTCATACTTTTGTATATACCTGCTTTGTAGGGCTTTTGCCCCCCCTCCCCCAAGCGGTGTTCTTTTTATACAAAGTCAGCTTATTGCCCCCACAATCCAGGTCCTCATTTTACCTACCTCGAAAAGATGGAAGGTACTTTTTCTCATGAAGCAACTGGACGTTCTGGTTTTTCCTTGAAGACATTTCCCTTCTCATCGAAGAAGCTTCATTCAGTTCATTGAACTGAAGTTCAATGTTCAGTGAACTGAATGAAGCTTCTTGGATGAGAAGCAAAATGTCTGCAAAGAAAAACCAGAAAGTCCAGTTGCCTCTTGAAAAAAGCACCTTTGGGACAGATAAGCTTAATTTTTCTTCAGCACATGGCTGTTGATTTCTGACCGGATACAACCTGACATCCGATTGTGCACTGGGCAGGGGAATACAACAAAATGTCTTCCCATGAGTGTCCAACATCGTATTTGTTGTGATGTCCTTGTCCGAAATAAGTCATATCTTTTGGAGGATGATGTCACGATGCAATGGTGTCATTGCAGCTTCTACCAGATGGCTAGGGTGCGTCCATGGATCATCACCACAGTTGGAAGTCTGCATGACCTTCTTCTTTGCAGATCAGAGGTGCTTTTCATTTGGGAATGAAATAATGAATAACCTGTAATGGGAACTCTAAGTTGGATTTTTTTAAAAAAATGGCACTTAATATTCTCGCTTTAGTCTCAGGTCTTGTAGGAGCATGGTGGCTCAAGAGGTTGGAACACTGGGCATGAGGTTAGCAGGGCCACGTTCGAGACCCAAAAGCTGCTGTTGGGCAGGGTTAAATTCCCGTTTTTCACTCCAGCTCCTGAAAGGAGCCCCCAGCTGGGCGTCCCGAGGGCAATAGTGATGTCACCTGCTAATCCTTTCAACCTGGAAACGCCTCAGTGCTTCTGACATGAGTGCAGCAGTCTCAGGACTGGAGTTAACCTATTAATATATTATTGTATTTTGGGAAGAGCCTTTTTTTGTGTATCTTTTAAGATCATTTTAGTCTGGACCAGGGGTGCTATTCAGCAGGTTCATACAGGTTCTGGAGAACCAGTAGCGGAAATTTTGAGTAGTTCGGAGAACTGGCAAATACCACTCTGGCTGGCCCCAGAGTGGGGTGGGGATGGAGATTTTGCAATATCCTTCCCTCAGGAGTGGGGCGGGAATGGGGATTTTGCAGTATCCTTCCCTTGGAGTGGGGTGGGAATGGAGATTTTGCAGTGTCCTTCCCCTGCCATGCTCACCAAGCCACGCCCACCAAGCCACACCATGCCCACCAAGCCACGCCCACAGAACCGGTAGTAAAAAAATTTGAATTCCACCACTAGTCTGGACTGTCTGTGTGGTCTCATGTCTTATCTGTTTCTATGGATGTTTTGATTTTGTACACCGCTCAGAGTCTACTGAAGATGAGAGACTATCACAAATTCAAATGAATGAATGAATGGTTAAACGAAAAACAAATGAATGATACCCTATAAACCATATGGTAGATGACATATTTCCTCATTTGCATTAAATACAATAAAGAAAGAACTGGCAATTGCCTTCTTGCCAGCTTTGTTTAGTTTGTCTTCAGTTTGCTGTTTGGAGTAGCCAGAAGTGGAGGACTTTACGTCAGAGAAACTCTTGGGTGGAAAAACAATTCCTGTTTGAGGAGAGAGAACATTTCAGGAGTGGAAATTATAGTGAGCTGATAGATCACAGAAGCTAAACATTAGAAAGTATGTTAATGCATTTGAAAGCTCTGAGTCAGTGATAGAGTATTGATAAACTGGATTGCTACAGAGATGTTTTTCCAATAGGTATTAGAGAAAGGCTGCTGTTGTTATCATTGCCGCAATTGCTATAAACAGTCTTGAGGGGATTAGCCCATTAATACTTATGTGCTAAGGCCACTCCCTGCTTGCACTGGTTGTGTCACTGGCCAAATATTTTAGATACTCTCTGTTCCTCCACCCCCATGACAAAATAGCATGTGAATTTTCAGTACATTAGCCAATCCCAGGGAACTGTTGATTGAAGCGTATGATTGTTTCTTCATTGACAGAAGTGGCATGAAACATTGTCCTTTACCTCACGCTAGTACATTTGAAGCAACACGCCAGTATTTGCTATCAGGGTGTTTGGTTGGCTGCAAGCGTTTCTTTCAATCTGACATCTGGAAAGCAGCAGCCACCCAAAGATGGTGCTTCCATCCTTCACTAGGAGAGGTTGCAGGATCGATGAGTTGACATTATCTGATTCACAGTGAACGGAATCAAGATGGCCCCATTAACCATTAAAAAAAAAAACTCTTCAGGATGACGTTACTGCAGACAGGACAGAAAAGATAGATCTGGACATCTTAGCCTTCCTCATAAACAAAGTCACTCCATGATCAACTCTTAGGAAGCAACCTTGATTTGGAGTCTTCTCCTTGATAACATCTCAAGAATAATATTTTTGAACTACCGGTAGTCCTCAACTTACACCAGTTCATTTAGTGACCATTCAATGTTACAACGGCACTGAAAAAAAGTGACTTATGACCATTTTTCACAGTTACGACCTTTCCAGCATCCCCATGATCATGTGATCAAAATTCAGATGCTTGGCAACTGGTTCATATTTATGACAATTGCAGTGTCCCAAGGTCCAGTGATCCCCGTTTGCGACCTTCTGACAATCAAAGTCAATGAGGAAGCCAGATCCACTTTACAACCGGGTTACTAACTTGTCAATTGCAGTGATTCACTTAACAACTGAGGAAAGGAAGGTCGTAAAACGGGACATAATTCACTTAACAAATGTCTCACTTAACAACAGAAATTTTGGGCTCAATTGGAATCATAAGTCGAGGACTACCTCTATTCGGAGACTGTCACTCATATGATTCCTGTCATCTCTTTTCTGAAAGTGCATAACTATAAATAAATATGAGGATTGTGTGATACTCCTTGAACTTTAAAGCAATTTTCTTTATTTACTGAACTCCTTGTCTATAGGTAATCCTTGACTTATAACCATTTGTTTAGCAACCATTCAACATTACAACATTACACTGAAAAAAAAATGACTTACAGTTGATCCTCACACTTACAACTATCGCATCACTTAACGACCGTGTGATTCACTTAACAGGTGCACTGATTTCCTGAACAACCGTGGCAAAAGAGGTCACAGAGTCAGGCACAGAATTTTTGCTTGTAAATCAAGGATTACCTGCATCTGCTGGTCTTTTTGACTCCCCAGTTTCGATCTCTTAATATCGATAAAGATATTGCGGTACAATACTTCATTCATTCATCTCCAGATTTTTGTCTTTCAAACATTCCTCTTACGATGCAACCGCAGATTCCACCCCTTCCCCTCCTCACCCCTTCCCGACTTCAGTCTTTCAAAGCTTTCATTCCTGCTTTGATGGTACTTGTCAGTTTTCTTTTCATCACAGTTCGGTGCAATAGGCACCGTCACTAAAAGATTCAACAGATTAGGTTAGGTATGGTACCGGTTTGGCTGGTTGTTGTTTTTTGTTTTTTGAAGTTGGGGGAATCCTTTCCAGAGCACTACTGAGAAGAAAGGGGGAAAAAAACATGAAATGCTAATTATGGAGCTCCCCACAACACTTCTCAGCTTTGTTGGAAAGAAACCTGTTAATTTATCTAGGCCAGGGGTCAGCAACCCACGGCTCTGGAGCCGCACGTGGCTCTTTCATCCCTCTGCTACGGCTCCCTGTCGCTGGTCGGCTCCACAATTGATAGGGCTTTCGGTTAGGATAGGTAGAGGAAAAAGGACACCGCACAAGGAGGAGACTCTATGTTGGGGGAACCAGACTTCCAGTCCGCAGAGGAAAAAGGACACCGCGCTAGGAGAAGTCTCTATGGTGGGGGAACTGGACTTCTGATTGGCTCCAGAATTGAACGAGGGGCTTCCAGTTAGGACCTTTGTGGCTCTTTGAGTTAAGGTTGCCGACCACTGATCTAGACTCTAAATTATGGTAGCTCTTTAGAAGTGAGTCCAGCTATAGCTGAGTCTTTGTTTACACCTGGGACACCTTCCTAATTTAATATATTCAAAGACCACATGTTGGTGGGCAAAGCAGAGGCATCTTAGTTCTTCACACAAGTCCTTTATATTTCAGTTATGACGGTGTTTTTTCCCTGTATTAGCCAACTCAGATTCTTAGTACAGGCAATCCTTACTACCACAACTGAGCCCAACATTTCTATTGCTAAGTGAAATAGTTGTTAAGTGAGTCTTGCCCCTTTTTGCAACTTTCCTTGCCAGAGTAGGTAAGTGAATCACTGCAATTGTTAAGTTAGGTTAACATGGTTGTTAAGCGAATCTGGCTTCCCCATTGACTTTTTCAGAAGGTCGCAAAAAGGGGATCACATGACCCCGGTACACTGCAACCATCATGAATACGAGCCGGTTGCTGAGCATCCGAATTTTGATCACGTGACCAAGGGTATGCTGCAATGGATGTAAGTGTGAAAAATGGTCATAAGTCACTTTTTTCAGTGCGTTGTTTGTAACTTCATTAAAAGTAACAGTCACATTTGTTTTTGCAACAGACATTAAATGAATGGTTGTAAGTTGAGGACTATCTGGCTGGCTGGACTATACCCAACAAGAAGACCTTCTCAAAAACATTGGAGAAATATCAATATAAAGCACCTGAGGGCAGGACAAGAAGCAATGGGTGGAAACTAATCAAGGAGAGAAGCAACCTAGAACTAAGGAGAAATTTCCTGACAGTTAGAACCATTAATCAGTGGAACAACTTGCCTCCAGAAGTTGTGACTGCTCCAACACTGGAAGTTTTTAAGAAGATATTGGATAACCATTTGTCTGAAGTGGTGGTAGAGTTTCCTGCCTAAACAGGGGGTTGGACTAGAAGACCTCCAAGGTCCCTTCTAACTCTTTTATTCTATTTCTATTTCTAAGGTTTTCAGCACTAAACTCATAAGTAGTGGAGAAAAACATCACCTCAGTTACCTAGGACTGAGTCTATTTAGGAATTATGGAATGTAGACTGTCGGTTGGAAAAGCAACCAGAAACCTGTCTATGTGAGGGGTGGAAGGCCCTGCCTTGCTGGAGGCACTTTGAAAGGGCATATTTCAAAAAGCAGAAGTCAGAAAGGAGCTGAGAATACCCTGTAGCAATTTTTGCAGGTTAGCCTTATTGAAAATTTCTTTTAGAATAGAATAAAATAGAATTCTTTATTGGCCAAGTGTGATTGGACACCCAAGGAATTTGTCTTGGTGCATACGCTCTCAGTGTACATGAAAGAAAAGATACGTTCATCAAGAATCATAAGGTACTAATGATAGTCATAGGGTACAAATAAGCAATCAGGAAACAATAAAATTAAAAACAATAAAATTTTCAATAAAAAATTACTTTTCAGTTCAATTACTAATTGAAAAATTATTTTTCAATAGGACTAATTAAAAACATTTCCAAAGCAATCCTTTATATTCAAGGAAATTTGCAAGCATATTTATTTTGAATGCTGTTTATAAACTTAGTAAAGGCTGTAATTCTTGCCATTTGGAATGAAGGAATGGATTTGCTTGCCTTACATCTATGTAAACTAGGCACTCTTGGCTTGTGGGAGAAAGTAAGGAATACGTCTACCACAAAGCACTTATACACTTGACTATCAAAGTTTAATATTGGAGAGGTTGATATAGCAGTACTTTGAGGATTAAAACTGTCTGTCTGTCCGTCCATCCATCCATCCAGAGCCATGCACACCCTTGACAAAACAGCACAGAAGAATATCCAGAAGTGAAATTTGAACGCTGCCAAAATAACTTTTTCTTTCGCGTCTAACGAACGCGAAGTGTTTTTCTGTTTTAGCAACTTTATTGTATGGATTTCAACTTCCAGAATTCCCATGGCTGGCTAGGGAATTCGGGGAGTCGGAAGTCCACACCTCTTAAAGTTGCTAAGGTCGAGAACCCTGGCAATGTGAATGTGTCTACAAATCTACCACGATGTGAGCTCAGCTTGAAGGTAATTCTTAACTTTTTTTTAAGGATTGTGCGGGGAGGGGAAGAGGAGGTCAATTCTCAAAATGAGTGGTATAAATAAAATTCAAAGGTAATTCTGTGAAACATTTGCCCACCACCTACTGATCACCTATCATTGCTTCCATTCCTCAGAGTTTCATTGCTGTGTTGTATTTCTACACAACTATTAACACATTTGCAGCTCAGCTTGTGAAAGAAGTTTAGATATCTGTAATTTTGCCAGCCTTGCTCCCAAACTTCGTATCTCTTTGGCTCCAGTTCAAAGCATGCTTGTGCAAGCAGACAGGAGAATGCTTGTTTGAAAGCAAACTGTATTTGATTTTGGTGTCTTATACACTCCACAGTATATGTTGCTGCAACATATGGAAATTCAAAAGCACCAACTTCCCCTTCATACCTCAAACGAAGTAGGATGGGAGCAAGGTTTGAGACGACTGCTTGGGAGCTTTCCTTGTCATATAAGAGATTTAGCGAAAGTGTTTGTCATTAGTTCAGGAATTATTGGCTGCTACTAGGATATTATTTAAGGGGTGTGTGCAAGAGTGTGTGTGTACATAGTCATACCTAAAACAATGTCTACCTCAAATTGGCATTGTGAAGTGTATATGAAAGCATTCAGGTACGGGCAGGTGAACTTTCCCAATTTCTCCTGGGTTAAATTGTAAGAAATGACATCCTGTTGACGTTAGTTAAGAGTGATTGCTTGGTTAAAGAAATCTCAACTGACTAATTGCAGAGAACGTGTATTTAGAATAGAATAGAATAGAAGACCTTGGAGGTTTTCTAATCTAACATCCCTACTCAGGCAGGAAACCCTATAGCAGCGATGGCGAACCTTTTATTTTATTTTATTTTATTTTATTTTATTTTATTTTATTTTATTTTATTTTATTTTATTTTATTTTATTTTATTTTATTTTATTATTTTATTTTATTTTATTTTATTTTATTTTATTTTATTATTTTATTTTATTTTATTTTATTTTATTTTATTTTATTTTATTTATTTTTATATGCCGCCCTTCTCCGGAGACTCAGGGCGACTTACAATGCGTTAAACAATAGCCTTCATACTTTTGTATATTTTATACAAAGTCAGCTTATTGCCCCCACAAACCGGGTCCTTTTAGATACCAAGTGCCCTAACTTTGCGTGTATGCATGACCAAACTGAAAGGTGAGTGCGTGCGCGTGAATGCACCAATGTGTGCATGCGTGGACATGTGTGGACATGCACATGCATGAACATGTGCACATGCGCAGCAGAGATCCAAAGACCAGCTGGGCGGCGGGAGGCGGGGCATCCCAACACCAGCGGGGCAAGAGGTAAGATCTTTTTCTTTCGTGAGCTTCTGTTTCGTCGTTTGCAGGGAAACAGAAGCTCACGAAAGAAACTCCACAGAGATCTGACCTGGGGCGACAGCACGCGTGCCAGCAGAGAGGACTCTCCGTGCCACCTCTAGCACATGTGCCATAGGTTCGTCATCACGGCCCTATAGTATACAATTTCAGACAAATGGTCGTCCAATTTCTTCTTAAAAACTTCCAGTGTTGGATCAACCACAACTTCTGAAAGCAAGTTGTTCCGCTGATTAATTGTTCTCACTGTCAGGAAATTTCTCCTTAGTTCTAGGTTGCTTCTCTCCTGGATTAGTTTTCATCCATTGCTTCTTGTCCTGCCTTCATTCAAACATGCATGTTAATAGAATAATAACTCATAGAAATGGGCTCTTCGCAGATCCCCTCTGTAGGGGGACAGAGATGCAGGGAAACACTTGAGTCCCTGGATAACCCCTATGATGAAATAATATTTTCTGGTTTATGAACAATACTCTAGGATTTAATATGTCTGATTCAGGAGCTTAGTAATAGTGAATGAGCACCTAGTCTCCCTTTTGGTTACTGTATGTTGGGACCTGTTGTTGCAACTCCCATACTACTCATTCTACATGTTGACTGGGAAATTGGGGAAGTAACAGTCACAACCAGTTTGGAGAGTTTAGGGCTAAGGAAGGACACATGTTGCAGAAAAGTTATGTATATTACTGCTCATTTTAATCTTGCAGGGTACATCCAAAATGATTTCAGATTACGTTCTCTGATCTTTCTAGCTCAATGCTGGCTGGGGAATTCTGGGAGTTGAAGTCCACACATCAGTGGTGGATTGCTACCGGTTCTCCCCGGTTCGGGAGAACCGGTAGTGGAAATCTTCATAGGAGAGCGAACCGGTTCGTTCTGAATGTCATTTGGGCCCTCCCCCCCGCCCCCGCGCTATACCTACTTTTATTTCATTTGTTTTTTGGTCAGGCGCGGCAGAGGGGATTGCCATGCCTCAGCTGTTTTTTTTCTCAATGCGCTTGCGTGAAGCGCAAGTTTGGCGCATGTGCGAGCGAAGCTATCATGCGCATGGCGATCGCGTGCAATGCGAACTGGTGGTAAAACTGTTTAAAACTCACCACTGTCACGCATCATAAAGTTGCCAAGTTTGAAAAATGATGCACTGGGTGAAAATTGAGCAGTACTTTCTCCCATACAATCTCCATGGAACATATACAGTATTAGCTTTCATAGATATTTGCACATTTTTAAATAGTTCCCCAAATAATAGCATTTTTTTTTTCAGATTGCAAGATATCCCTGTTAATTACCAATAATAGGATCTGAACTAGCCAGGACTGATTAGGAAAACTATTTTGAAGTTGTGCAGGATAGCTTCATGTAAATTTTGATCCAATATGTAACTCTGGAAAAGAAAAAATAAGTTCTAGTCTTGTAATCATGAGGGGGAAAGGGAAAGTAAAATAATATAGCATATCCCTTATATAAATCTATAGTTAGAGTGCACTTGGAGTTCTAGCTATATTATTCTAGCTATATTATAAAAAAAAAAAAATCAAAATCAAAATCAAAATTACATATTGTTCTATACTGAGAGCCATTTTGGCCTAATTCTAAAGGTGGCTGGTCTTTACTACTGGAAACTGGGAAACCAGGAGACTGTGAGTTCTAGTTCCTCCCTAGGCATGAACGCTGATTGGGTGACCTTTCACCAATCATCAAGAGACTGTGAGTTCTAGTCCCACCTTAAGCATGAAAGCCGGCTGGATGACTTTGGGCCAATCACCAGAGATCGTGAGTTCTAGTACCAATTTAGGCATCAAAGTTGGGTGGGTATCTTTTGGGCATTCATTCTCTCTCAACCCACCCCACCCCACAGTTGTTGTGTGGAAAATAGGAGAGGAAGAAGTATATTTTTTTTTGTTAAATTATTTGCCGCCTGTTTCACTGTGGGGCTACTCTAGGTGGCTATATTATATACGTTCACTGCTTTTAATTAACTATTATAAAGTAATAAAGGCAGGCTAAAATATAATAAATAAAATTGTCAAATCCTTAGAAACCATAAGAGGAATTTTCTTCCATCATTTATAGTGATGGTATGGTAGGGTCTTCTGGTATGGGTAGGCTGTATTACGGTCATATCTCAAGGACTACCTGAAGGACTACCTATTTGTACATAGTTGGTATTAAATAACAATTTATGATATCAATATCACAAGCATAACATTAAATAATGTTAGTTTTTGAAATTGAGTAGATAGCTGTAGATTACATCAAAGTATTTGTTGTACAATAAAGAATTTGATCTGGAGCTACCATAGTTACTTGGTATTGAAGTTGATATATACACCTAATATATTGTTAATAAAGGGAAAAATATAAGGTGAACTAATTTAACAAAAATTAAAATACCCAACAATAATTTTGAAGAACAAAGAAAAAGGATTATGAGTTTCTAATGTTTCCCTTTTTGTACATCTGTTCATTTGTCATATTGTATGTATGGAGACCATTCTTGCTTAAATTTGATTAAACTTCTATTAGATATATATTCGTTTTGTCATTGCTATATATTCCCTAAGTTTAAATTCCCAATAAGATATTATTGGAATTGTATCTTTCTTCCAATGTTCAGCAAAATTTATTCTTCTGTTGTAAGTATATATCTCATTAAATCATGATGCTTCTGATAATTTTTTTCTGAGATTATTAGCCTAGTAAAAAGATTTGTAGTTTCACTTCAAATTTAAATTGATTTTTTACATGTCCACCATATGTGATAAAATGTTCTTTCTGATTCACGACACTTCCAACGTTTATTATTATGAGATTTGTCTGTGATAAATATTACTTGATGGCATTGTGCATCATCTGTAGAACATTTTGTACCAATTTTCCTTTAAGTTGTAACTTGGCATACATTTTACAGATTTAGTCCATAATTCTTCCTGTTGTTCCTTTAATGACTTGGAAGTCTTCAGATTTTACTGACAAAATGGTTGTCTCTAGCACGAGAATCACTGGTTTCAGTCCATAGATTGCTCATCAAACTTCAAAGGAGATATTGTTGAACTGAAAAAAAAAAAAGTGTGGGCAATTATAATAATGAGTAGGCTGGAACTGAGACGAAAAGACTGTAGCGATTGTGGAACGAAAGCAAGTAAGAGGAAATATGATAGACTAGAGGCATATAAAAACTGAAGATGTAGAAAACGTGGATGGTGAAAATTTTTTCATATCAATATTCGGTATTAGAACTCAGTTCATCCCTTGAAACTACAAGGGAGATTCAGAACTGGTCAAAAGAAGGAAGTTTAGTTAAGTGTCCCTCAAACTAGGTATCTTCTTAAAACAGTGTTTCTCAATTTTGGCTGCTTGAAAGGTGTAGACTTCAACTCCCAGAATTCCACAGCGAGCATGGGAGTTGGGAGCTGAACAGTGGTGGGTTCCTCCTGGTTCGGCCCGGTTCAGCCAAGCCAGTAGCGGTGACGATATGACATCACCGAACCGGTTCTCTTTGTTTGGGAGCTGCCCCCCCGCCCCCCCCGCCCCTTCTGCGTTATTCTTACCTTTTATTTGGCCCCGCCCCCAATCTATTGCTGCCTCCCGAGTCCCAGCTGATTGGCTAGAAGGAAAAAAAACTGTTTAAACTCTTGCCGTGGGGCTTCAAAGTGCCGCCCTACAGCTGATCAGTGTTAAAAGGCAGTGTGGTGGTAGACCAGTGCCTCCAAAAACAAATGAGTAGACCGGTACAGCTCTGCAAGCAGTTAAAAGCCTGGTAGACCAGTACCTCTGCTAAATCCTAAAGAATTGTCACATGACCATCAAGCCACGCCCACAAAATAAGCCACGTCCACAGAACCGGTAGTAAAAAATTTTAGAACCCACTCCTGGAGCTGTTCTCATATCTTCAAACAGCCATGGCTGAAAAACACTATCCTCGTGTATAGGTCAATTCCTAGAATTGCTTACCTATTCTATCTATTACTGAGAATTCTGGGAGTCAAAATTCAGAAAGTAGGACTGGGGACTACTGGTCTAGTTATAGAGGTAATCCTCGACTTATGACTACAACTGAGCCCAAAATTTATGTTGCTAAGTGAGAAATTTGTTAAGTGGGTTTTGCCCCATTTTACGACTTTTCTGGCCACATTTGTTAACTGAATCCCTGCAGTTGTTAAATTAGTAACACGGTTGTTAAGCGAATCTGGTTTCCCCATTGACTTTGCTCGTCAAAAGTTTGCAAAAGGCCATCACCTGACCCTGGAACACTGCGACCGCCATAACTGTAAGTCAACTTATCAAGCATCCAAATATAAATCACGTGGACCACGGGGATGCTGCAACGATCGCAAGTGTGAAAAACGGTGATAAACCACTTTTTTCAGTGCCGTTGTAACTTTGAACAGTTACTAAATGAACTGTTGTAACTTGAGGGCTGCCTGTACTGAGGAATTTGTTGCCTTCAGACTTGGCTATGGCTATTATTTTAGGTAGCTTTAAAAGCAGACTTTTGTGGGGATGCGGTGGCTCAGTGGCTAAGATGCTGAGCTTGTCGATCAGAAGGTCGGCAGTTCAGCGGTTTGAATCCCTAGTGCCGCGTAACGGGGTGAGCTCCCATTACTTGTCCCAGCTTCTGCCAACCTAGCAGTTCGAAAGCACGTAAAAAATGCAAGTAGAAAAACAGGGACCACCTTTGGTGGGAAGGTAACAGCGCTCTGTGGGCCTTCAGTGTTTAGCCATGCCGGCCACATGACCACGGATACGTCTTCGGCTTTGAAATGGAGATGAGCACCGTCCCCTAGAGTCGGGAACGACTAGCACATATGTGCAAGGGGAACCTTTACCTAAAAGCAGGCTGGACAAATTTTAATTTTGTGCAGAATTCAAAATTTCAAAACATCTAAGAACAGAGTGAAGTAGATCTGGCAAATCCTAAGGAGATGTTGATGCATTTGGTTGAGGCTTTACAGAGAGAGAGGATGCTTCCTACTGGACATGGTTGCATTCCTTCCTCCATTAAGTCTCTATCAATGTATTGGCGGGGAAAAATGGTAAATACAAATCAATGTTGCTTTGTCTCTCCCTTTTCTCACAGTGAGTTCAGTCAATTTGTTTAATTTTTAAAAAGAATATTTCTGTTGAATTAGCATGCCTAGTTTCAATAGCACAATTTCTGGTAATGCTTCATTTCTGATGACATTTCTTCCGTTCTTTTTTACTGCTCTGGAAGCTTTAAAAATGTGTACATGGTGCAATGTTATGATAGTATTTTGTGGCAGATTTGTTTTTTAGCACCTTCATTTCAAAATTCCCCATTTGAATCAAAGCAAGTCATTAATTAAGTGCGTTAATCCAATTTTAATGAGAATTGTGGCGTGGACTGTAAAGTTGGTGTAATCATTTCCATATTCTTGCAGTTCCGGAATTTAATGTCATTGGAGCAAAGTAAATAATCTGGGAATTTTAGACAATCACTGCCTTTTTTTTTTCTGATGAGCTCAAGAGAACTGATATTTGCTTGGGAATAACTAGTTTAAATCTATGTCTTCTTTTATTTTATGTGTTTTTCTTTCCCAGATAAAAAAAGATAAACCAGAAATTGTCCCAAATTTAAGACATCTAGTCATGGAGAGATTCGGAAACCTGGAAAGCAAGAACTGTAACGCTGATTTACAAAGAAATGAGAAAGTTGTCCTATTTAAGGAGCAGATCAAGCAAATGAAGGCTCAGTGTAAGTGTGGCTTTATCTCTAAGTTCGTCATGTTATATATGGTTTCAGTGCCTCTGTTACCTTTGTCTCTTACTACAAACCTGTGATATTTATTCATGTATTAAGAAAATTTTTAGAGCCGTCCAACTCTGGAGCAACTCCAGGCAGCTTGCGAGAAATAAGACCCCAAATACAAAACCTAAAAACTCCCTAGCAACACCAATCAGACAAGCTGCTTGATGGGCTTTGTGTCACCCTTGGGTCCCTAGGCCCACCAGCAGAACCATGCAGGGATGAAATTAAAAAATTTCCCCTACCGGTTCTGTGGGTGTGGCTTGTTGGGGGGGGAGGTCATGTGACTGGGTGGGCGTGGCCAACTCAACATCACTCACATGGAGGGGGTTCCTCACCGGCCCCTCCCCTCCCAGCCATTCCTTGTCGTGAATGGTAGGCAAATGGGGAGGGGAATATTCCTGCCTACCATCCTTCCCTCAGTCTGTGCTGAGATTGAGGAATGGATGACAGGCAAGAAAATCCCCTTCCTCATTTTTCTGCATTTCACAAAAACGGTTCCATTTCAGCTGCTCCCCCCCCAAGGCCCCCCTCCCTCCTGGGAACTACTTTAAAGGAACAGGCTGCAGCAGCTCCGTTGTGAATGGAGAGAGAAAAGTTAGCATTCTCTCTGCTGCATTTAACATTGAATTCTGTGGAATATTGAGCGGCCGGTTGAGCGGCGACCGGCCGGATGTGGGTGGGGCCAAGGAGGGGTAATTACTACTGGTTCAGCGAACTGATGCCCATAATCTCTAACGGTTCATCTGAACCGGTAGGATTTCACCCCGGAACCATGTCTTAAGGGTCTTTTGAAAGTATCAAGGTGAGGATCAATCTGATTCCTACAGGGTTGATGTTCCACAGGGAGAGAGCCACCATGGAGAAGGTCCTTCTTCTTGTTTTGCGCTAGATGAACCCCCATAAGAGAGGGGACCCTGCCTCCCTGCTCTGGTGGGTTGGGTAGATGTAAATGAGAAAAAAGATGGTCCTTAAAATAACCTGGTCCCAAGTCATATAAGGTTTTTAAAAAATGAAACCAGCACCATGAATTGGAGCCGGAAGCAAATCTGCAAGAGAAGTGACAAATGTGCAAATCTAGACTTGCACATCTGGGCATCACATTTTGAACTAATAAAAGTTTCTGGGTACTTTTCAAGGGCAGTCCATGCGCCTTGCAGTAGTCAGAGGTAGAGAAACCACTGCTCTGCATCTAAAACAGCACATAAATCTTTGCTCAGCCGTCCCATCCCAAATTACCTCTTGGCTTTTTGAAGACGAAGAAAGGCAAAACAGCATGTTTAACTAGAACGTTGTGATGAAAAAGTGCATAGAGGTTTTTTTTTTGTGGTCTTTCTGTTCCCATCCATTTTAACAACTGGCCTTTTTGAATTTCTCCATCAAATGTGTGAGGGATGATTTCTCTGGATTCTTTCTTGGGAGGAGGAAAAAAAATCATCTAATAATTTCTCAAGGACAGGATTCCTCCATTTTAGTGACCAACTCAAAAAGAACTCCTCGGAAGGAGTTTTCCTCCTGATGCATTGAATGGAATTGAATTAATCTCTCTTTGGGATTGAATTGAAGCATTAAATTAAATTTAAAGCTCCGGGAACTTGCAAAAAGCCTTGTATAGCATCCAAAAGGACTTCATGCCCAAAGACACAAAAAGAGCCTTCTCGTTAGTAAATGAGTGTGAGCACACAACATTTCATGAGATTTTCACCAACATTCTCTTCTCTTTTGAAATAATTTTGAGAGCAAATTCTCTATTGTCAAACTGAATGGAAGCCAGAAAGATTCCTCTTATACTCTGTTTCCAATTAATATGTACATTTAAACAGATTCAACATTTTCCTTTTAATTTACTAGTAAATTGTTTTAAAACACAAAAGAGGAAAATGGGAGGAAGAAGCTATGATTTTCATTCCTTTTATTAGGCTCCCAGGAAAGTGTCCCAGTAGTAAAAAAAATGATTTTTCTTTAGTCTCTTGGTGCTGGTTTTATTTTTATAATTACCGGTATGTAAGGAAAATCTTGCTTCATAGCCTTTTTTAATATTTGAAGGTGATTTTTTTTTTAAAAAAATTCATACGTATGTTACATTCCCTTTTTGATATGATCTTTCTAAACTGATTAGGTAAGCTGTTTTTGTTTTGTCACTCTTAACAAAATTGCTCCAATTTCACAATCCAGGCTGTGTTGCAACTCTAAAGAGACCTTTGCTATAATCATGGAACTGTATTGTTAGAAAATGCTTACGGTGTCTGTTCCCAGGTTTACAGCTTGTGTATATAAGCCCTGCAACACCGCAGCATATTAAAATCCCTTTGGCCCAATTCAATCATTTTGGGGCTGCTGTGGGAAAACTGGGATCCTTGGACAGCTTGTTTTCCAAATTTCTTCCAGGCATCCACAGCCACAATGCTATTGGGAATAACACAGGTTGCATTTCCAGTTTGCAGAATGCAAGGAAGAAACCAGAGGGCCTATCTGTGGAACGAGTTCACATCCCAATTGATTTTGGAAAAAAAATAATATGCATTTAATTTTGGTGTTCCACAAGCACTTTTTTAAACTTGTGTGGAGTCACTTCTTTCAGACTCTTAAGGCTAATTCTTGGCTTATTGTAACCTACCAAAGCTTCGGATGGTGAGACAATAGTTTGCTTGAAGGAAGTGTCTGGAAACTGCTTCTCTAGAGCATGTTTTCATAATGTAGATAGATAATTGTGGATAGGTAACCTTAGGTAGAGGGATGGCTCAGTGGCTGAGACGCTGAGCTTGTCAATCAAAAGGTGGGCAGTTCAGCGGTTTGAATCTCTAGTGCCGCATAACGGGGTGAGCTCCCGTTACTTGTCCCAGCTTCTGCCAACCTAGCAGTTTGAAAGCAGGTAAAAAATGCAAGTAGAAAAATAGGGACCACCTTTTGTGGGAAGGTAACAGCGTTCCGTGCGCCTTGGGCATTTAGTCATGCCGGCCACATGACCACGGAGATGTCTTCGGGCAGCGCTGGCTCTTCGGCTTTGGAACGGAACGATTAGCACATAGGTGCGAGGGGAACCTTTACCTTAGGTAGGCTGAAAACCTTTTGAGGATTTTTGGAGTTAAGGCATCTAAGTTCTTCAGGCACTGGGATACTGTGGATTTCAAAGGAAAATCAAAGGACAAGTTTCTCTTCAGTCAACTCATTTGGATGACATAGACAAACTCATGGGATTATCTTGCTAAGAATACAGAAGTGTTTACTATTCCTGATTTTCAAATGTTGAGATTCTCGGTAGAAAAAGCCCTTTATCTCAGGGGCTGCCACAAAGAAGAGGGAATCAAGCTATTCCTCAAAGCACCTGAGGGTAGGACAAGAAGCAATGGGTGGAAACTAATCAAGAAGAGAAGCAACCTAGAACTAAGGAGAAACTTCCTGACAGTTAGAACCATTAATCAGTGGAACAACTTGCCTCCAGAAGCTGTGAATGCTCCAACACTGGAAGTTTTTAAGAAGATGTTGGATAACCATTTGTCTGAAGTGGTATAGGGTTTTCTGCCTAAGCAGGGCGATGGACTAGAAGACCTCCAAGGTCCCTTCCAACTCTGTTATTCTATTTCTATTTCTATTTCTATTCGGTTCGGTTCTGTTCTATTCTGTTCTATTCTCTGACTATTAACTGGTTTCCCCCTTCTCAATATTAATGCCTGATCCTGCTTAGCATTCTGAGATCAGCCAAGACACGGCTGCCTCCAGCTTGGTATAATAATTGTATTAAAATACTTTGTTGGGAGAGGAAATGAGCAATTATGAATTACAGACTAGATTTCTGTTCTCGGCAAAGAAAAGAAAGAGCTCTTAAGAATATACTTCCTTAGCAAGAGAAGTCTGTGCAAAGTCTGCAGGTAAGAATGCTGATATAATGTGCTAATGCAGAGGCCCACGGCCCACTATCGGGCCGTGGCCCAGTTAAAACTGGGCTGCTGAAGAGGCAGGTGAGCGCGCAGCTTCCCTTGCACAAGCAGCAGGCATGTGTGCTTGGGCACAAAGCTCCATTTCCACAGGTGCACACGCTTGCCCATGAAGCTTCATTGTGCAAATGGAACTGCACACGGGCCTGCCACTCGCCCAAAATCATCCCCTTTCCTTCCCCATCAGACTACCAATCTGGAAAGGTTGGGACCACTGTCCTAATGTACCTTCAGCAAAGGAGAACTCACTTGTTCTCAAAACTTTGTTCCCCTGAAGAATATATTATTAGGATATTGTGAGATGCATAATACTCGAGAGTGAGCCACTGTGAGTTAGAGAAGAATGGTTGAGGGACATAATCTTTGCTTTGTAATGAAGAGGTGGGCAGAACATTTGAAATTTCAATGCCCCAATCTGTAAAAAGCATTCCTAGAGAATCCTGGGAAATGTAGTTCTTTGATGGGGAGGGCCACCGAACTCCTAGCACTATTTTCAAGTTAAGTTCTCAATTAATTTGGGGTTTCTACACAACCTTGGTCCTTAACTAGTGTGCAAGACCTCCATCAATCCCTTATTGATGAATAACTTGAACTTGAACTTCAGTGGAATGCATAAATAACCCTGGTGAATATTTTAGGAGTTGTATAGGCTGCCCTGGAACTCAGTGCCCTGAAATTCAAATTCTACCTGGGCAGTTTGATTTTTTTTTTTATGTCTCCTTTTGCACATGAAGTCCATTAATCCTGGTGCAATATTGGGAACGTAAGATAGTTTAGGAATAATTTCATTCTCGTTTACTGCAGCCTTCTGCAACAGTTCAGATGTAATGAACGATAGATTAATATAGTAAAATGGGAATTCTAGGCCTAAACCAAGTTTATCTTTTGAAAAAGAAGCTGGTGTTGGCTAGGAAATAGATCATTTACTGATACTATATTGGCTTGGCAGTCTTCATTTTCTCACAACCACAAAGGTTATGCTGCTAAGCTATGCAAAACAATAACCATGCAATTGTAATGGAATGTTTCTGCCTTAGCTTCAGGGGGAATACATACCAACATGCATATAGGTAATTAACACTCACACATACATACAGGTCTAACTCTTAAAACTCTCAAATATTTGCTCAAAAGATCCAATTTACGGCAACAGCTGTTGTTAAATTCTCATGGAGGAAGAGGTAGGGTGGGAAAATCAGAAGGCGAGAGTCTTCTTCAAGTGGAGCTTGATGACTTCATCGACATATTGTTGTAGAGCTCTTGAAAGCCATGTAAAAATGGTTAGCCACCACCTACTTTAAGGAATCTTTAAAAACTTCCCATTCTAGTATAGAGCCTCAATATTTCTTAGTGGTCCCCTGTCCAAGGCATGACTTTGCTTAGCTCCCTCCATCATCCAGAACAGATCAATTTACTACTGTCAACTGCTGAGATGAGTATTAGAAAAGAGTATTTAAATTCATTATTGAGTCACCTAAATAGACCAGCAAGACTGGTGATCATGATGATAACAAATAAAATTGTCATTCATTTTAAGAAGTCTTAATCTATAAATCAAACAGAGCTTAATCTTTTAATTATTAACTGATTGATTAAATCTGCATCCATCTGCAAATAACTAAAACAATATATTGGACGGGAAAAGCCCACACAATGTTTTTAGAAAGCACTTGCGCTTGTCAGCCAGCCAAAGTCTTATAAAATGCACATATCTTTGACTTTGGGATTTGAGGATTACACTTGATTTCATTGGAGAAATACTCTTCATTGTTAAATATATGATTATGAATTGTTTGTAGTTAATAGGTTATTATAGTAGATTAAATTTAAATTAAGAATACTGTATATGAATTGTTTTTAATATTAATAATATACAATTATTAGCACTTTAAAGGTTGTTACGTAATTGCTATTATTCGTTTAAACCTAGAGGTTGTTGTATTTTACTATTGTTTCTGGACTGGAAAAAGTCAAAGGTCATCTTTTTTAATAATTTGTTTTATGTACTTTTTTGGTCACTTTCTAACTTTAGCATTTTATTTCTTTCTGTTTTTTCTTTTTATGATAGTTTGTGAATGATCCTTGGGGTTCTCTGAGTTTGGCTGTTTTCTTGTCTATGTTTCATTACCAAACTAGGTAATATCATCAGTCTAGTAAGGAGTGGGATTTGCTCACCGTTTATATTCTAGTGGCTTGCCCCGTCTGTGTTGGTGGGGATGTTCTTGACGGTTTTTGGTACAGGTAGATAGTCCTCAACCTATGACCACAACTGAGCCCAAAATTTATGTTGCCAAGTGAGAAATTTGTTAAGTGAGTTTTGCCCCATCTTATGACTTTTCTCGCCCCCTTTGTTAAGTGAATCACTGCAGTTGTTAAGTGAATCTGACTTCCCCATTGATTTTGCCTATCAGGAGGTTGTAAAAGGAGATGACACGACCCTGGGACACTGCAATCGTCATAAATGTGAGTCAGTTGTCAAGCATCCAAATGTAAATCAAATGATCAAATGAGGGATGCTGCAATGGTCATAAGTGTAAAAAATGATCATAAGTCACTTTTGTCAGTACCGTTGTAACTTTGTACGGTCACTAAGTGAACTGTGTTGTAAGCCGAGGACTACCTGTATAGCTGTTGACTGTTAGCTCTTTTGGCAGTTCCTTGATTGGGGTATTGTTTACTTTTTGATTGCTGGTTTAATGTTAATCTTAGTGTTAATCTCTACTCATCTGGGTGTTGATTGCTGGTGGGGAGGTGTTTTCATTTTTTTGTTTCCTTTTTGTCTTGTTGATTGTCTCTCTTGCACAGTATGTAGATATTGTTTATGTCTATGTGCCTGTTGATGGCTAACTTGTCAGAGTGCCAGGCTTCCAGGAATTCTCTAGTGTTGTTTGGTCTAGGTTATGGTCACAATTTCCCAGGTGAAAACAACCAAGTTCGGAGAGCACCAAGGACCATATATTCTCCTCTCCTTTATACTTTTATTGTTCTTTTTAAATTTTAATAATTTCTTTTTTAAAGAAACAAATTAAAATAAATATGTTAAGGTTGGCATTTGGGACCAGTAGACCACTACTCACTTTATGGCGAGCCGAAATTTATGGCTTCCTTGATTCTTTTTCTGTTTATCCTCTACCAAGTGGTTTGAGTCCCTCACACTATTCTCCAGATAACAAGAGAGGTAGAACGCAGCCCCATTGTGTTAAATGTTACTTTCTCATCATTAGAGAATCTCGTTGATTCTCTATGAATCTCCAAGATTCAGTGCAGCCCCAGGGCTCCCTGTACAGTTATTCTGGGATCAATTAGGGTAATAAATTAAGGACTACAGGTAGTCCTCGACCTAGGACCCCAATTGAGCCCAACAATTCTGTGGCTAAGTGAGACATTTAAGTGAGTTTTGCCTCATTTTAGGACCTTTCTTGCCACAGTTGTTAAGTCAAGCATTGCAGTTGTTACATTAGTAACACGGTTGTTGAATGAATCTGGCTTTCCCATCGACTTTGAAGGTGGCAAAAGGGGAATCACATGACCCCAGGACATCATCAATATGAACCCAGTTATCAAGCGTCTGAATTTTGATCATTGTGATCATGGGGATGCCGTAATGGTCGTAAGTGTGAAAACTGTCATGAATCACTTTTTTTCAGTGACCTTGTAACTTGGTACGGTCACCAAATGAACCGTTTTTAAGTCGAGGACTTGTGTTTATGCTGATCTCTGACTGTGTTGAAGATAGATTTGATTTGATTTGAGTGGAGATATTGTTAATCATTTGCAGGAAGTGGCTGTCGAAAGATACTCCTGCAAATTCTTGTACTACGCCAGATACCATCTTACCAGAAATAGCAGATAGCATGTCAGAAATGGGGCAAAACAGCCAGACAGTAGTCAGAGCATCCGAGGTGAATCTCTATCTTCCTCATCCTGCCCCACCTTACAGCAAGGAAACATAAGTAGACACACATATTTGGCACTAGAGGTTAAAACCAGGGATGAAATCCAGCAGGTTCTGACAGGTTCTGGAGAACCGGTAGCGGAAATTTTGAGTAGTTCGGAGAAGAGCCTTGATAGTACAGTGGTCTACACACCCTGTTATTAACACAGCTGCCTGCAATTTACTGCTGGTTCGAATCTCTCCAAGGCTCAAGGTTGACTCAGCCTTCCATCCTTTCTAAGGTAGGTGAAATGAGGACCCAGTTTGTGGGGGCAATAAGCTGACTTTGTATAAAAATATACAGAAGTATGAAGGCTATTGCTTAACACATTGTAAGCCGCCCTGAGTCTCCGGAGAAGGGCGGCATATAAATCAAATTAAAAAAAAACAAAAAACCGGCAAATACCACCTTTGGCTGGCCCCAGAATGGGGTGGGAATGGAGATTTTGTAGTATCCTTCCCCTGCCATTCCCACCAAGCCATGCCCACAGAACCGGTAGTAAAAAAAATTGTATTTTGCAGGAATTGGGAATCTCTAGTTTAATGAAAAGAAGGACTAAGGGAGGCAGGATAGCAGTGTTCCAATATCTCAGGGGCTGCCACAAAGAAGAGGGGGTCAGCCTATTCTCCAATGCACCTGAAGGCAGAACAAGAAGCAATGGATGGAAACTAATCAAGGAGAGAAGCAACCTAGAACTAAGGAGAAATTTCCTGACAGTGAGAACAATTAATCAGTAGAACAACTTGCCTCCAGAAGTTGTGGATGCTCCAACACTGGAGGTTTTTAAGAAGAGAGTGGACATCCATTTATCTGAAATGGTACAGGGGTCCCTGCCTGAGCAGGGGGTTGGACTAGAAGACCTCCAAGGTCCCTTCCAACTCGGTTATTCTGTTACTTTTTATAAATTCTGCTGTGCACTTCTCAGAGCTTTTTCTCACCTAAGAATTTACTCAGCACTTCAGGGAATGTTTTGCAATACAAAATTGCCTTGACCAGTCAACTGACTAATATTTAGGCTTGCTTCACTGCTCTCACTCTTCCCCAGACATTCAACCCAACAGTATTTTTTTCTCTTTTGCCCCCCACCCCCACCCCCTCCCGAAGTTAGAACTTATTGCTTGTGGAGAGCAGGGGTGCCAACCCTCTGCCTAGTAGCAGTGTTGCGAATTGGTGAGGTTATTATCTTTGCAGAGAAGAAAATGTTTCGATCCTTTCAGCTTAGTGCTACAGTTGCCCAGGCTTAGCAATTAAGCAACTGCAGCTGATTTTGGTGATGTTCAGCAACATTTTCCCCCTCTTCATCAGATCATTCTGTTCCCATAATTCTTGATTGTATAAGTAATTCATTTGTGCAATTGAGTTGTGTTACAAAATCATGACATCTTGTGACCAGGCTTGCTTGCACTCATCAGAAATTTTGTCCATCTTTAGGATTAGTAATGTGCATATGAGGAGACTGTTGGATGAGTTGCAATTTGTTTATACACTCCATGCTCCTTTTAAGAATCATTTCTCTCTAGATTTGACTGATGGTAAGCCTTCAGTTGTTTTAAGAGTTATAGACTTCTATTTGTGGCAGCGGTTTATTTCTTAAGTATTAACAGGTTGTATGATATTCTTAACACTGCTATGCATAGCCAAGATCCACTGCTTTGTATGTGATTGTAAATAATATTACAGCCAATTATAAAATGCAACTTGGGTTGTAAAACAACCCTCCTTAAGTAATCTCCTTTCTTCATGCCTATTAGACAACCAGGGCTGAGTAGGGTTTGATGGGAGTTAGAGTCTCAATATGTCTACAAGATGCTGTAATGTACAAGTACAGATTAGGAGAAACCTGGCTAAAAAGCAGTCACTATGAGGGGGACCTTGGAGTTTTAGTGGGCAATCACTTAAATATTGTCCGGTGGCAGCCAAAAAAAGCCAATGCAATCCTTGGTTGCATAAACAGAGGGATAGAGTCGAGATCATGGGAAGTATTAGTTCCGCTTTATAAAACCTTAACAAGACCACATCTGGAATACTGCATCCAGTTTTGGTCACCTCACTATAGAAAAGATGTTGAGACTTTGGAAAGAGTGCAGAGAAGAACAGCTAAGATGATGAAGGGCCTGGAGACTAAAGCATATAAAAAATGGTTGCAGGAATTGGGTGTGCTCAGTGGCTAAGACGCTGAGCTTGTCGATCGAAAGGTCAGCAGTTCAGCAGTTCGAATCCCTAGTGCCGCGTAACGGGGTGAGCTCCTGTTACTTGTCCCAGCTTCTGCCAACCTAGCAGTTCGAAAGCACGTAAAAAATGCAAGTAGAAAAATAGGGACCACCTTTGGTGGGAAGGTAACAGCGTTCCGTGCGCCTTTGGTGTTTAGTCATGCCGGCCACATGACCACGGAGATGTCTTCAGACAGCGCTGGCTCTTCAGCTTTGAAACGGAGATGAGCACCGCCCCCTAGAGTCAGGAACGACTAGCATATATGTGCGAGGGGAACCTTTACCTTTATGTCTAATTTAATGAAAAGAAGGACTAGGGATGACATGAAGCAGTCTTCCAATATTTTAGAGGTTGCCACAAAGAAGAGGGGGTCAACCTATTCTCTAAAACACTTAAAGGCAGGAACAAGAAACAATGAATGGAAACTAATCAAGGAGAGAACCAACCTAGAATTAAAGAGAAATTTCCTGACAGAACAATTAATCAGTAGAGTAAGCTGTTTCCAGAAGTTGTGAGTGCTCCATCACTGGAGGCTTTTTAGAAGAGACTGGACAACCATTTGTCTGAAATTATGTAGGGTCTCCTGCTTGAGCCTGGGGTTGGACTGGAAGACTTCCAAGGTCCCTTCCAACACTATTATTCTGTATACTTTGCTGTGTTGGGGAAAATAGATGTAAACTACTTAAATCAAGGCAGGGTTACACTTCTACCAATGTCAGAGAGGAAATACATAGAATAGTTAGCAGTTCTTTCTCTTGGAAGCTTAAGAGAGATAAAATCCAAAGAAGGGCCTAAATATTGAGACTTTTTTAGATGCCAGCAAATGCATGTTAAAAATATTGTAGAGAAAGGTTTTACCAGAGAAGGGACAATTCCCGTTAGAGAGAAAGAGAGAATGAGGCCACCTTATGATTTATCGAAAAATTTCAAAATTTCAATGTTGATGTCCAAGCGAATAAATTATGCAATAATTTTAATATGTTGGTGTGATCCATCTAGCATCGGACAACAAAGATTGCATTCCAAAACATTTTAACTATGAACCGCCAAACTTGATTTTAACTTAGTCCATTGTGCTGTGTGAATTCAGCCAGTGACTTTTTCCCTTTTTCCTTGCCCTTGGAGAGGGGACTGTTGCTCATTTAACCACAGGCTTTCAAAAGAAAAAAATAAATAAAGAAACTCCTAATGAAATATTTTTGTCCACTGGGGATAGAAATGAGGACGGTCAACCTTAGCTGAATCTCCTGGGAATGAGTACCGTCATTTACCTTAAATCTGCATGGTGATGAAAAGCCAAGGGAGAGAAAAATGTTGACGGTCTTTGACTTTAACAAGTTGTGTCTGGACTCGTAAACAGAGGTTGTGTAGGAATCCTCTTCCCACAGTCAGAAGAACAGTAAGTAATAGCAGCTTGATTACTTTATCTCACTCTAGGCTGCAAATAATAATTACAGCAACTTAAGTCTGAAGAATAAAAGCCGTGCATTAAAATGCAAAGGAAGAAAGCATTTCTTTAACAGGCAGTCATAATCATGTGTAATTGTTTGGCAATCTAATGTGGCTCTTGTAATCCATCTACATAATTACCTTTTGGGTTCCCCCCCCCTTTCTCTAATATCCACCCCTGCACCCCTGGGATATTACTGAAGCAAACTTATTTGAAATATTTCCTTTGAACAAGCAGAAATCAAGGGACTCTGATAGCTTGTTCCCATTGATGTTTCATGATCCTCAGACCTACATGGGTAATGCACCATTAATTTTTGGCAGCTGCCAAGCACAATGTATTTCAAAACATGGATAGGCAAACATGAAGAAGTATTGGCTCTCATTTCTTGAGCAATCCACCCGAATTAGCTAGGTGCTTTTGGGACTGAATCCTATATCTTATTGGCAGAGAGCCCCTTTGAATTTGGAGCAGCTCAGACATGTTGTTCTGTTGGCCATTGTGAAAGTAGCAGATGGCTGGGAGAATGTTGTTTGCTTCTATACAGGTAGTGCTTTCCAACTGCTAGGTGAGCAGGAGCTCAGGCAAGGACGGGAGCTCACCCCATCACGTGGTGCTCAGGTCTCAAACCTGGCCTGCTGGCTTTCCAACCGACAAGTCCAGCATCTTAACCAGTGGTGGGATTCAGCCAGTTCGCACCACTTCGGGAGAACCGGTTGTTAACTTTCTGAGCAGTTTGGCAAACTGGTTGTTGGAAGAAATCAGTAGGGCAGAGAACCGGTTGTTAAATTACTTGAATCCCATCACTGGTCTTAACCACTAAGCCACCATGTTGCCCCACTCAGTACAGCATAGAAGTAGAAATCTCTTGTTTGGAGAACTTACAATGTACAAGTGGACATACAAGAGACAAGAAAAGAAAGTGATATAGGGGAGGGAATTAGAGCCCTAGGAAAAATATATTTATTTTAATGCAAGTATTTAGGCTTGCAAAAGAAGACTATGAGAATTGAAGGCTACACTAAGATTTTCTAGGAAATATGTCATACAGGATGGATCTTATGGGATAGATGAGTCTATATTGTTTTATGCAAACTGGATACCATTCAGATACGTTGAATTTTGACTTTCAGAAATCTTAGCAGCAATAGCATTGAAGAACACCAGTTGGTGAAGATCAGTTTTATAAACCCAATTTGTTGCCTAAATCTGAAAGTTAAAAAAAAAAATCTGCAGAACTACTGGTAAATATGTATTCTTCATTGTATTTTCCTCAAAAGAATCTTTATTTCTCAATATATTTTATCCAAAAATATGTACTTTTTTAAAAGCCAAAAGCTATATTGCAAAATATGAAGGAATGTGAAATCCCAATGATATTTGCATTCCAATCTGAACAGCTGGCCAGGATGTCTGATTTGTTAATGTACTTTTTGTAGGACTGGGAATGTGAAAAAATAATTTCTCACATAAAAAAAAAAATCAAGGCCAAACTATGGTGGAATTGCAGCATTTCCAGATCTGATCTTGAACCATCTTTCTGGAGAAATCTGGGTTGATCACAAACATTACAAAGTTTTCTTATGATCTGCCTACCAGCAAATATGGATACTATCTGAGTCAGTTTTTAGTCGTCTTTTCATCAAGTGGCTAAAAACAAATAAAAGCTGAAAAGGAACTTCATATTCAAACCCAGAACTGCAACTGTGTCCATATAGCAGTGTTATAAAAATAAACTTACTTATTTGTGTTAAATAAAAGCCCAACAATTGCCTTTGTATAAGATGCTAAGATTGGTTAAATTTAATCAGATGTGTGTATATTGTGAGTATATATGTTTTAGTTTATTGTACTGGTAGTCTTCGACTTATAACCATTCATTTAGTGATGGTTCAAAATTACAATGGCACTGAAAAAGTGTCTTACAACTGATCCTCACACTTACCTCCATTGCAGTGGGTTCTATTTACCTTTACTACTGGTTCGCAACGGGTTTGCGCATGCGCAGATCGCTTCTGATGACATCAGGGTCAGTGGGTGGAGCTTCCTGCCAATTTTACTACTAGTTCTATAGAACCGGTCCGAACCAGGGGCAACCCACCATTGCTTTGCAGTGTCCCCATGGTCACACATTCAAAATTTGGGCGATTGACAATTGGCAAATATTTATGATGATTGCAGCATCATAAATATTGAGTTATTTCATTACCATTTGTGACCTTTCCAGCTGGCTTTCAACAACCAAAGTCAATGGGAGAAGCTGGATTTGCTTAATGACCGCAGGATTCACCTAACAGTTGCAGTGATTCACTTAACAACTTTGGCAAAAAGGTCATAAAATCAGCCATGATTCACTTAACAACCATCTTGCTTACCAACGGAACGTCTGGTCCCAATTGTGGTCATAAGTCGAGGACTATGGAAAAAGTGCAGAGAAGAGCAACTAAGATGATTAAGGCCCTGGAGACTAAAACATATGAAGAACGGTTGCAGGATTTGGATATGGCTAGTCTAGAGAAAAGAAGGACATGGGGGGGACATGATAGCAGCATTTCAATATTTGAGGGGCTGCCACAAAGAATAAGGGTCAAATTATTTTCCTAAGCACCTGAGGGCAGGGCAAGAAGAAATGAATGGAAACTAATCGAGGAGAGAAGCAACCTAGAACTAAGGAGAAATTTCCTAACAGTGAGAACAATTAACCAGTGGAACTGCTTGCCTTCAGAAGTTCTGGGTGCTCCATCACTGGAGGTTTTAAAGAAACTGGACAGCCACTTGTCTGAAATGGTATAGCATCTCCTGCTTGAGCAGGGGGTTGGATTAGAAGACCCCCAAGGTCCCTTCCAGCTCTATTCTGATTTGAATTGGTTTATCTGCCCAGCCTATTTTATTAGTTCATATTTCAGTGTGTTATGCAATCCCAGAAGGTAGGTTAATTCAGCAACCTGGTGAAGCATGTTGCACAAATGCAATCAACAATTGTGCTTGAGAAAGAGCTTCCAATTCAGGCAGACTAAAATGTATTGTGGTACCCAAATCTGCACTACCATGATGCTCAGATGGGAAGAGGTGAGTTGCAGCCTTTGAAGGGTTTACCCTCTCTTCCCTGTCCACTTCAGGGATCGTCCATGTAATTGCAATAGGCAGGGTTATAATAAACACTACCATTGATTCAAAATTTTGTTCTAAAGCCATGGCAATTTAACTGTCTATCTTTCAGTCTTCAATAGAATGGTACCCATTATCCTACAACATTGCATATCCAGCTGCTGGATCATTCTCCTGATGTCTCTCATCCTCTTAACTTGTCAGTTGATCTACTGCCTGTGGATCAGCTTTCTCCAATCTAGTCCCTTCTGGTGTATTGTGGCTTCAGCTCACAAAATTCTTACTCAGCATAGCTGATCTAAATGGAATGGCGATTAGAGCTTGCAGGCTCACTTATGTGTTGCTGCTTCCGTTTTTGCTTGCTGGAATTCCTCCATCTCTTGTGTCTCGTTTCCACCGCTTCTGTTTATAAAATCTAACCTTCTGGCATCCAGAATCCTCTTCCTCCTGTTTCTGGCTTCATTTACAGAATGGCTGGCACTGAATTCACATGAGAGACGCGATAAGCTTTCATTCACAGACACTATCTTCACATAATAATAAAAAGTTTACATTGCAATCACACATCTGTAACAGCAGTTTTATGCTAGCCAGTTGATATCTGATAGCCAAAATGATCAGTGGGTAAACATAGTTCTCTTAATTGTTTCTAATTCCAACTCTGGCTGAGTAATTAATGGATAACCTCTTTCCTTCAATAATAAGAAGAGAGAGGAAAGCCAAAAGGAAGAGGCAGAATCCCAAAGAACAGGGAGAAACATGTTCCTACGGTTTAAGGTTTAATGTTTAGCCCTTGATGGATTGCGAATGAATGATTGCTTTTTATTTCAATTTATTTGCCATAAAAGTAGCAACGGCGTGAGTCATAAACCAAGGTCCCAAGCTTTGGGTTTGCTAATTAAAAATAAAAAAGGGGGGGGGGGGGGTTTGTCTCTAATGAATTTGGCTTAACCTTCCGAATTTATTAGTTGCACACAAACATCATAAATGTTGTTGGGGAGCAACCATGGAAACTCTTGTTTTTCCTGCCATTGCTAAATTTACCACGGGTTGAATATTAACACAGTGCCTGGCAATACTTTCAAAGCAAAAATAGCTTTGGTGTGACTCACCGTGACTCATTTTACTGCTAGGCCTGGGACGGTGCCTAGAGTTGACACTGATCGAGCTGGCTGCCTGCACTGCTGCGGATTTTTTTCTCTCTCTCTCCTTTTCTAGGAACTGTGGACACAGCTCATTCTTGCGAATTATCTTGTGCAATACTTTGAATGCAGCAATGTGTTTGTTTTGCTTTCCAAGTCAGATGAATCAGAGGATGGTGAAAGACATACCCATAAGAAACTTTTCTACTTTTTTAAAATATATATATATATATATTTCCACAGTTCTAGAAAATACAGCTTCTCTGAATTTAGCTTTTGGCTTCAGCCGTCAAGAAACAGCATTCCAATATTAAACTTTATGACCCTTTCTCCGTATTATGTAACCTGTTGCTTTTAAAAATGTTCCCATCGCTTGGAAGGTGTTTTTCAAGAAAAGCTTTATTTTCTTGTTGAACTTTGACCCTTCCTATGACTTGGGAGGGGGGAGAGTTCAATTGTCTCATAAGCAGGCCAAGAAAGAGGAAGAAATTCATCCGACACATGCCACATATGAAGGATATCCTTTTTCACTGTCCATATTGCTGATTGTGTGTGCCTGTTTTGTGTCAGGCGTGAAAGACCAGGTCCACACGTGAGGGTCCAACTAAACTGATTTATTGCTAGTTTGCTTGTGGCTATGGAGGGATTCTAGTCTGATCCCTTTTTTAACTCCACCACCAGGTTCTTCCACTCCTTCTCCTACAGTAGGACTGGATTTGATACCTACAGTTCCTTTCTGCAGCTCTGAAACACTTCACACAGAACTCTGCAAAATTCCAATGTTTGCAAGCTGACATTTTTGTACAGGTGATCAGCTCTGAAACCCAGTGTTACTTTTGGCTTTGAAGTATAGCAGGTGATTGAGAAGCCAACTACATAGTGATACTCTATAACAAATGATGGAAGATCCACTATTGATCTGCTCCTAGATAATTTCATGACCAAATTTGGAGCATCTGAAATAAGCAACCTGAGCAAATACACGCTAAGATTAATTTAATAGGATGCTTTGAAGAGAATATAGGAAATCCTTGTCTTATGGCCATAGTGGAGCCTGCCCATTATAGTTGTAAGTCCTGATGGTCATAAAGCAAGCTATCATGTGACCGGGCCTGATTTTATGACCTTTTTGCAGTGGCTATTAAGCCTTTGTTCATGATGGGGTATTTTTGCAAAAAACCAGAAGTAACCACCGGTTTCCAGCAAAAATGTAATCATGGTCATGTGACCATGGGACATTGCAAACAGCCATAAAAGTGGGGTTACCAAGTCCTCAAAATGTGGTCTTGTGACTGCAGGATATAGCCATTAGAAGTTCAGAACCAGGTTGTATCTTTTGAGTGCTCAGTCATAACTTTGAATAGTCTGGAAGTTGGGTCATGGCAACTAGACTTCTTTTTAGTTTGAAAAGTTTTGCTGCTTATCCAAACTTCTAAAGTTTGAGCAAGTTAGTTAGGGGGAACCCCATATGGTGGTTTCATTTCTCACCTAACGTGAATAGGTTTGTTAGGTGAGTAGGCAAAGAGTTGTTAAGGGCCATTGCTTCTAAATCCTTCTCTTAGGTGGGTCATTAAGTGTGACCTCCCTGTTGAACCTATGAAGTAGTCTTGATCTTTCTGGGGAACTGATGCAAGAGGAGCATTAAAAAAATGGGGGACAGGTTGTGTCTGAGGCCTCCACCTCTATTGAGGGAAGGATTGTACACCAAAACATAAGAGGAGTAATGTAGTGTTGAGGTCCAATGCAGTGAGGAATGTTCAGAGCTCTACATTGGAGAAATCAAGCAGCCTTTACACAAGAGGATGGCCCAGCATAGGAGAAGCGATACTACAGGGCCAGAATCAGCAGTGTCCCTCCACTTAAAAGAAAAAGGACACTCTTTTGAGGACCAAAACGTTCACATTTTGGACAGGGATGGATTTAGGAGCAACAACCTTAACGAGACTCTGCCTACTCATAGATCAGGGGTCTCCAACCTTGGCAACTTTAAGACTTGTGGACTTCAACTCCCAGAATTCCTCAGTCAGCAAAGCTGTCATAGATGGCTTGAGAGAGGAGTGAAGGAATCCATTCATGCTGAAGTGGAAAATCCTTCATTTAATAGAGGGGCAGGCCTCAGACACAACCTGTCTCCCATTTTTTAGGCGACTCTTGCATTCAACAAGGGACTCCATCTCAATCTAAATCCTGAGAGAAGGGCCATGTCTTGAAGGTTGGAATAGAAGAGAACGTCGGTAACTCGGTGTTGAACTGTGAAGATCTTGGTGCTCTCTGAACTTGGTTGTTTGCTTGCGGACGTTACATTACCCAACTAGGTAACATCATCAGTATGAGTGTTTGTGGAGTTACTGCCTGTTTATATACAGTAGCTTGCTCTTCTAGTTTTGATAGAGGTGTGGTTTCCTTCTTGGCGGTTTTGTGATTAAGAGTATTGTTTTCTGCCTGATTATCCGGTGTTGATCCTTGTTTATCTGAGTTTTGGCTGCTGGAAGCGATGCCTTCTAATCTTTTTGTTTCCTTCCTAGGTTATACATTGTCTCTTTTAAAACCTTTTTCTTTTCTAAATAGCAACTAATATTAATTAGTGTTGGAGCCTAGTATAGGAGGAATGGAAAGTAATTGTCACCAGAGGAGCCCTAGCTCTAGATTGCTATTAAATGCCATTTTGCAAGACCTGAGACAGAGTAGGAACTCCTTGAAAATCATTAGGGTGTAGGAAGCAAGTGCAATGAAAAAATCTGAAGTATTTATATTTTCATCTGGTTTTTAAATTTTTTGTATTTATGTATTTTATTGTTGGCTGTTCACCGCCCTGAGTCCTTCGGGAGTAGGGCGGTATACAAATCAAATAAACCTAAACCTAACCTTCATAATTGATCCTGACAGAGTAACTCAGTAAGAGGATGACAGTTCAGACAGATTTTTTTAAAAAAACCCAAGTGTAATATGGAAAATAACTGGAATAAAATATATTGAATGCTGTAATCAGTACCCTGTTTCCCCCCACAATAAGACATCCCCTGATAATAAGCCCAATCGGGCTTTTGAGCGCATGGCAATAAGGCCAAGCACTTATTTCAGGGTTCAAAAAAAATATAAGACAGGGTCATATTTTCGGGGAAACACGGTATCTTAAAAAAAAAGCTTGTTTTGAACATGGTTGAATGCATTTTTCTAACAGGAGCACATTTCTTCCTACTGAGAAGCATAGCTTCCATTCTGCCTTTTTAATTTTTTTTTTTTTTTAAAATGGGGTGGGAGAAACAAACCTCCAGCTTATTTTATTAGGAACAATGATTTTATCACAATCACATTAGGTCCTTTAAATTCAAGCTGCTTAAAATACCACACATACATTGATTATTTTCCATCAGTAAGTCAGGGCAAAATCTGCGTTGTGCCTTTACTAAAGGAGAATATGATTTCCTTGGATTTTAAAAATAAGAAAGCTTTACTGATTGTTGATAGAGTTTGGATTATAATAGAGAGCATTTCTGAACTGTTATTCCTATCATCTTGCTATTGTTTCATTTCCTTAGATATTTTACCCAAACCAAAACTTCTGAATTTGCCTTTGAGGTTTTGCTTCAGCTTGAATCCTGATGGGTTTACATCCATTCTTGGAAACGTTTCATTTGCCCCATCAAAATGCATCTCCCCCTTCGTCCAATTCCTAGGATATTTCATCATGGAGAATCTCCATATTGTATTGTGAAATTTCACCTTGGTAGCAGTGCTAATTAAAGTAGTTTCTGTGACTGGCCAATGTTAGGTCAAGCGTCATTATTTCTTAAAATTGTTTGTTAGGCAGTTATTCCATAATGCATGTCTTTAGCAATCTTTTCTAAGTTTATTGTACAACCTTATTAAGTCATCCACTCTTTCAGATTAGATATTCTGAATGCTAGAATGTGTTTATTCATATATGGAAGATATATTGTGGTTTCATAGACACCACCCTGTGTAGGAGGTGAAGTAGCTTCCTGCTGCTGTGGCAAGGGAGACAACCGAAGTGACTTTTGACCAACATTAAGTCACATCAAAAATGGCCAACCCATCCGCTTCACGCTGGCGGACTTTATGCATGAGAGGCTGTGGCCTAGAATGTTTCTTGCTGATGGTATATTTATCTAATTAGTGGGAGTTCTTTCTCAACAGTGTAAGATTAGTGTCCCAACCAAGAGTGAAGACTCTGCCATAATTATCAAAGTAAAAAAAAAAAAAAGAACTAACTCATAATACTCTTCAATAATTCCAGAATTAAAACCAAGGCATCTTATGAATAGAGTAACCACAATCAGGAGAAAAAAGCTGAGATTCAGCAGCCTCTTTTTCCTCCAAATGCTATTCCATTTTATGCCTTATAATGACAAACCTTGGGATCTAGACTGGGTTAGAATAAACCCACTGAAAACATTACCCTGTCAGACCTGTTTTTTATTGCCTATGAAGGTCTAGACTACTTATTGATACTGTTGATTGGAGAAGATGTTATTTCAGTCCAACATCAATTAGATGATGAAGATGGGCCATTAAAGAATGTTTCATCATTCTATTAGAAAATATTGGATACAATTTACATTTCTTTCTGTTAAGTGCCTATAAAGTATTAGGGCAACACAAGAGCCAAATAATGGTTTCTTAGTTGAGAAGAATGAATTGCCATAACCTGTTTTATGGTTGCAAAGAAGGCTTTAGTGACAGAAGTCGAGCACCAATTAGAAACTCTAGGCTTGTTAATTCAGGTTGATATTATCTGGTGCCACCTGATCCAAAGCATTCATCATTTTAGATAGAATGCATGAAAGTCTAATTTGCAATTTCCAGTCTCCCAGTAATTACATGGCTGTTTCTTACTAGTTTCTGCTATGACATTTAAATTTCCTGTCACATGAATCAAAAGCTGGGGGGGGGGGAAGCCTTTGTCAACAAGCGTTGACTACAGCACCGTGCATAGAGAAGGCAAGGATTTCAGAATTAGTCAGAGCCCAGAGTAGATAGGATAATCGATTAATTAATCAATGACACACAACTGCCTAAGGTGAAAAATAAAGTCATATATGAAGCAAATGGTGATCCCCGGGGTGTGTGTGTGTGAGTGATGGTGATCGGATCACACTCTGATTGAGGATAGGCCTATTTCTTCCTGACATCCGATATACTTCTTCCTCACCTTGACATTTTACACAAATAATGAAAGCTCACAGATTTAATGCTGTTCTTTATAGAACCTTGAAGCTACAGAGAAAAAAAGAGCGGGGGGGGGGGGCTAAACTTCAGTGGTTTCCTGAATCCCACAGAGTTAATCCACTCTGACATGAAAAATGAAAATCCCGTTCTGAATGTGTATGCTCCAGAATCCAGGTAAATGGGATGCCCCTCCCTGATTAATAACCCTAATTCCTCTGAATTATTCTCATCTCCTTCTGAAACTGGTCACCACAGATATTCTCCTAACTGTCTCTATATAGCACAACAGCAATTTCCATAATTTAACCATGCAATTTGCAAAGAAGTACACCTTTTAACCTGCTAGGGTTTTCCCATCACAGTTTCATTTTAGGATCCTGGGATCTTATTTTATGAGAAGGAGAAATAAAAGGCCTGTTCACATTCTGTATTCCACATATAAAGGTAAAAGGAGTCCCTGCGGTTTATAATCATAATTATAATTTAATTAGCAATTTTATGATGTTTGTGTGTCTATATTTTTCTTGACTGTACACCGCCTTGAGTCTTACGGGAGAAAGGCGGTATAGAAATATAATAAATAAATAAATAAATAAATAAATAAATAATCCACTAGTCATTGTTGATTCTAGGGGGCAGTGCTCATCTCCATTTCAAGGCCATTGAACCAGCACTGTCCGAAGAAATTTCCACGGTCGTGTGGCCAGCATGACATCATGGAGCATTGTTATCTTCCCACCAAAGTGGTACCTACTGTGTTTCCCTGAAAATAAGACCGAGTCATATATTATTTTTGCTCCAAAAGACGCATTAGGGCTTATTTTCTGGTTAGGTCTTATTTTTGGGGAAACATGGTACTAAATGCATCCATTTGGCTGACAATCTTAACTGGGGCTTATTTTGGGGATAGAGCTTATATTATGAGCATCCTGAAAAATCATGCTAGGACTTATTTTCCAGTTGGGTCTTATTTTCGGGGAAACAGGATATTTATCTATTCATATTTGCATGCTTTAGAACTGCTAGGTTGGCAGGAGCTGGGGTGAGGACGGGAGCTCATCCCATTGCGTGGTGCTCAGATCTCGAACCTGGACTACCAGCTGTTCAGCCGACAAGCCCAGCATCTTAACCGCTGAGCCACCACACAGCCCATTCTACATATAATCATATAATAAATCTGCATCATGTATGCCACTCTCCTTTATTACTTTTCCCCCCACAAGCGCAATTGTTGTTTTTTCCACATGGGAGTTGCTCCATTCCACTCAACATGCAAGTGGTATCTTTTATAGATGTACAATAACCATTTTGAGATGTGGCAATCAGAACTGTGCCCTAATTACAAATACAGACACATCATCAATGCATATAGGGCATTACATACAGGTAGTTTTTTTTTCCCCAGCAGGCTGCATACTGTATAGGGTGAATTAGATCATCCACAATAACCTTTCCTGGTTATTAATTCTAGGTCAGATCCTATCACTCTCCATGTCAATATTTTTTTTACCTGCAAATGGATCCCTTTATAGTTATTACTTAATCATTGAATCACATAGCAATTTGCAAACTAGGCAGAAATCCGTGGTTTAAGATCTCTTCATTTTAAAAAATCTTCCATTTCTCTATTTGGTTTTAGGCCTGAAGATTATTCCTTGCGTGTTGCAGAAAAAAGAACAAATTCCCTTCTCCTTTAAATGCCAGTTTTTGTTTCACCATCCTTTCCTTGAAGGGGGGGGGGAAATCAACCTTTACCCATTCTAACCCTGAGTAGCAAGATAATTGGATATAGGAATAAAGATGACAGAATGAGCAGTAGAATTCAGAAGACTCAATAAAATAAACTGATAGCCAGAAAAACAAGATGTTTCCAATAGAAGAGAATATTTGTAGCTCAGGGTTGAACTTTGAGATCCTTAATGTTCTCTGAGCGTGGCTGTTTTTTTGGTTTTTTTTGCAGACGTTTTCATTATTCAACTAGATAACAACATCAGTGCTAGAACTCCACTTCCTTCTAGCACTGATGATGTTACTTAGTTGGGTAATGAAACTTCTGCAAGAAAATAACCAAGCTCGGTGAAACATCAAAGGTCACAAAGTGATATTAGTTATCTGCTTGTTATAGTTACAGAAATTATATATGAGATTAAGGCAAAAGATTGGCTTGCTGGAAGTAGCTGATTCCTGTTTAAAGTTAGGGTACATTCTTCAATAGCATCACCTTACTCAGTTGATTCAAAACATATTGTAATTTTTAACTGTGACTATGCTCCATGTGATTATATTACAGAGGGGAAAAAAACAGGGGTGAAATCCAGCAGGTTCTGGAGAACCGGTAGCAGAAATTTTGAGTACTTTGGAGAACCAGTAACAGAAATTTTGAGTAGTTCGGAGAACTGGCAAATATCACCTCTGACTGGCCCCAGAGAGGGGTCGGAATAGGGATTTTGCAGTATCCTTCCCCTGGAGTGGGGTGGGAATGGAGATTTTGCAGTATCCTTCCCCTGCCAAGCCCATCAAGCCACACCACGCCCACCATGCCATGCCCACAGAACCAGTAGTAAAAAAAATTGGATTTCACCACTGGAAAAACCTCTTGCTACAATACTGTCATTTATTCTGAATGTCAATGACTCCTATTTTATCCCATTATTCCTGAGTCTGTTTTGATTTTTGCTGAAATAATATGCAGGTATAGGCTTTCATGGCTGGTCTGTTGGGCACAGTTGAGCTTCAGGACATAGGGGACTGGAGTCTAAAACATACGAAGAAGGGTTGCAGGAATTGTGTGTGTCTAGTCTAGTGAAAAGAAGGACTAGGAGTGACAGGATAGCACTGTTATAATATCTAAGGGGCTGCCACAAACAAGAAGGGGGGGGGGGGTCAACCTATTCTCCAAAGCACCAGAAGGCAAGACAAGAAACAATGGGTGGAAACTAATGAAAGAGAGAACCAACCTAAAACTAAGGAGAAATTTCTTGACACATCAAATAATCAGTGGAATGGGTTGCCTTCAGAAGTTGTGGGTCCTCCATTACAAGAGCTTTGGGACATATTAGAGGCTAAGACATGTGAAGAACGATTGCAGGAATTGGGTTCTTTTACTTGGGCTCCATTAACTTGGATGGGAAAAAATATAGAACTTTGTCTTCTTTTACTTTATTTCCTTTTTTAAATTCAATAATGCATGTAAGCAACAAAGTATTTTATGCCCCTAGATTTCAATGTTTTTTTAATCATTTCCAAAAACATTTTATTAAAGTTATAAGAGAAGATACAAATTTCAGTGTTAATCATTAACTCAGAACATATATTAGTATATTGCATTTTTAAATTTTGTAATGTTTTGCTAGTTGAGGATAATTGGTTTCCATTGTAATTTAAGCTGTATTTGTGAATTTGCCTTTTTGCATTTACATTTTTTTGAGAAGGAGACCCTAAGTTTCATCAGACTCTCCAAGAGCCTGTAGAGTAGAGTAGAGTAGAGTAGAGTAGAGTAGAGTAGAGTAGAGTAGAGTAGAGTAGAGTAGAGTAGAAAAAAATAGATTAGAATAGAACAGAGCAGAACAGAAAAACAGAGTTGGAAGGGACCTTGGAGGTCTTCTAGTCCAACCTGCTGCTTGGGCAGGAAGCCCTATATCATTTCAGACAAAGCTTGTCCAATCTTTTCTTAAAAACTTCCAGTCTTGGAGCATTCACAACTTCTGGAGGCAAGTTGTTTCACTGATTAATTCTTCTAACTGTCAGGAAATTTCTCCTTAGTTCTAGGTTGCTTCTCTCTTTGATTAGTTTCCATCCATCATTTCTTGTCCTGCCTTCAGCTGCTTTGGAGAATAGCTTGGCTCCCTCTTCTTTGTGACAGCCCCTGAGATATCGGAACACTGCTATCATGTCACCCCTCGTCCTTAAACTAAACCTACCCAGTTCCAGATTTCAGAACCCCCATCTAGCCTATCCTAATGGTATTCTTAATTGTGCGGATAGCACAATAAATAATAGCTTTTAGCATCCTACTTTGCCTTAATCAGATCTTGGGAATCTAAGTCTTGGGGATATTCTAAAAATTCTTCTACCCTTATCCGCTATAATTTTTCGCTCTCTTGAAATGATATCACAGGTGCCCCAGAGATTGAAGGAGGGAGAGAAAATTTTACTGAGATCTTATTCCAGCAAGATAGGATCTACTGTATCTAATTGGATACCCATCTAGTTTCAACTGGTTCATGGCACACTTCCGCCTCTTTGATGACATCCCATTGCAAAAAGTTGGACTCGCAGGAGTAATCCAAAACTCCTCGATAGCATTAATTTAAGGAGAACCTTGTGGATTTTCAGCAATTTGAGCCTCATTCTTTCAGTTTAAAATAATATAAATCTAACACAGTAGGGGAATCAGTCAGTTATCGTAATCAACTAGCAGGTAAACAAGTGATTTATTTCCCAATAACTTTTTTTTTTCTCATATGATGGTGACAAACTCCATTGCACAAGAACAGTCATATTCCAAAATTGCAATCAGGTTCTGGAGGACTTAATTGCACAATTGCTTACTGTGTCACATCGTAGTGCAATGACCTTGCTGTGGGAAGGGACGCTGTTTTCCTTCTCCTAAAAACTTTGTTTGACTTCAGCTGTGTAGGCTAAATACTGACATCCCCCTGTTTTTAATCAGCTGAACTCAGGGATTGGCTGACTTGTGTGAAGCTTTCGTATTTGTGTATTTATAAATCAATGTGCTATATCAGACGTCGTAATGGATACTAGCAGTGTTAGCAAACCATGAGTCTGGTTGGGGGGGGGGGAATTATTAAAGACAAATTTCTATTTTATGGGAAAGTCTTGATAAAAGTTGATTTATGTTTCAAATCCAAGTCAGTGCTACTTGCATTGCTTTCATATGCTTATAAGCAGATTTCCCCCCCACCCCCAGGAATGGATCAGTGATGGCTAACCTTTTTTTCTTCGGGTGCCAAAAGTGTGCATACTTTTGGCTATCGCACGTGCATACGTGCCCACACCCATAGTGCAATGCCCCTCCCGCACATCCTGCCCCCTGCACATGTGCATGACCCCCACATGCACATGCCACCCTCCTTCCCCCCGTGCATGCATGCGCGACTCCCCCCTTTTGGCCTCACATCCCAAAACAGCACGGGGGGGGGGAAGTCTTTGCCTCCCAAAACGGCTGGGAGGGGGGGAAAGCCTCCAAAATGGCTGGGAGGGGAAAAATAAAGCCTTTGCCTCCCAGAACGGCGGGGGGGGGGGGAGGAAAGCCTTTGCCTCTCAAAATGGCCAGGAGGGGGGGGAAAGCCTCGCCTCCCAAAACAGTGCTGGGTGGGGAATCTCCGGAAATCTGGGAAGGCAGAGGCAACGGAAAGTGAGGAGAAAGGTAAGTCCCCCCATGCATGCGCGTGTCTCCCGCTTGCAGGGCAGGGCCGAAAATCAGCTGGCCGGCGGGAAGCGGGTGCGCATGTGCAGTGGAGCTGAGCTGGGCGATGGCTCACGTGCCCGCAGAGAGGGCTCCACGTGCCATAGGTTCGCCATCACGGGAATAGATCAATATGCAAGTTCAGTGCTGAAGCTCCCCTTCATTGAGTCTTAATGTTTAGGGCCAAATGCCCCATTGTGGTCTTCCAGGTGCGCTTCAAGCTGTTGGTTACCACCTTTAAAGCGCTCCATGGCATAGGACCTAGTTATCTTCGAGACCGCCTGCTGCTACCGACAACCTCCCATCGACCCGTGCGCTCCCACAGAGAGGGCCTCCTCGGGGTGCCATCAGCCAAACAATGTAGGCTGGTGACCCCCAGGGGGAGGGCCTTCTCTGTGGGGGCACCTACCCTCTGGAACCAGCTGCCCCCTGAGATAAGGAGAATCCAAGACCTCGGTGCCTTCCGCCGTGCCCTTAAAACTTTCTTTTTTCATCAAGCCGGGCTGGCTTAACATATTTTTAAATTTTTAATTTTTAATTGGTTTGTCATTTTAAACGGGGGCCAAATTAATACATATTCTTTTAATTGTTCTTAATGTTTGTATTGTATGTTTTTATCTGGCTGTACACCAGCCTGAGTCCCTTGGGAGAAGGTGCGGTATATAAATTTGAAATAAAATAAAAATAAATAAAATAAAATTGTGTCAGAACTCTGATCAATTATCTTGACAATATAATTTTTACTTTAAAATAGCTCTATGGCCCTCAGAGTGTTGTTCCATGTTGTTTTTAATAATCCTTCCAGAAACTCATGGATTGCTAATTTTGCTAGTATCCAGCAGCAGAATTGAGGGGAAAATAGCCCTGCTCAACTCGTTGTATGCCATGTCAATTATCTCCTCAACATAAACTCTTCTCTGCTTGACATAATAGCGATAGCACTTAGACTTATATGCCGCTTCACAGTGTCAGCGTTCCAAGTAATGTACCCGTAGAAAGCAGAACTCTGAGGCAGGCAAGTTCCTCAAAGAATAATTTATTGGATACATCATATTGGCACAGATGGTGAAAGTCGATTCTGAAAGTTCCTCTGGCTTTCACCTAATTAAAATGAAAAGTTTCCCCTTTCCCCCCCAAGTCACTGGTCACACTGTCCAATCAAGGTGCTGGCCGGTTGCTTGGTTACTTCACTCCTCCCCTGGCCAGCCACCTGTCGGAGTGCCCTTGGTTCCCACAGGAAAACTTTCTTGTTTTGGCTACACAATCCCATCCAGCAATTTTCCCTCTCCCTGCCCTTTCTTCTGTTTTGTGGCAACCCTGAAGCTTCCAAGATGGCCTCAGCCAGGTTCACTTCAGGGTTTACAGCCCTCTTTAAGCGGTTTACAGAGTCAGCCTATCGCCCCCAACAATCTGGGTCCTCATTTTACCCACCTCGGAAGGATGGAAGACTGAGTCAACCTTGAGCCGGTGAGTATAATGCTTCATTCATAGTCACTGAATGTCCTCAAAGGAACAATGGGAATACATCTCTATACATAGGATAAACATCAGTTTAGAGTGAATGGTGATTATATGTAGACATTTCTATGAGAAATTCTGGATGTTCACTCCAGGATCTCCCAATTTACTATGTAATGCAGTTCTTATACAGTACAGGATCTCTCTCAAAGTAAGTTTTAAACATTGGACCAAGCTGCATCTTTATTGCTGATTTCTCACTTTTCTGGGGGTGAGAACGTTAGGTAGGATGAAATGATGAAATGTGGTTTCTGCTGCACCCAGACTTGAGGGAAAAGATGGTTTGATTAGGGTTTGAAGAGCTTAACAGTAGACACAGAAGGAGATTTGAGGGCTCCATCAAAGAAGAAAATCTCAAAGCAGCTATGCAAAAAGGCAAGATATGCCAAGATTTTGTCTAGCTCTCTGTTGTTTGCTGGATGGAGTTGTGAAAACGGGGGTCTGATTCATTGCAAAAATTACCTTATGTTTCTTCTCACTGCCATTTTTCCATTGCTAATAATTTTACAGGAGCTCAAAAGTAGGTAATTGCCATTAGGTAATTATTGTGCTCCTGGTTTCTATTTTCTTTTCCAGTGTTCCTTAGCACTGTAGATTTTGACTTATAATGGTGTGTGCTTTCTAATTTATCCCCAATTAGGGAGAGTTGAGCTGCCATTTGCTCATGTGTGTTAAAAATACATTCATTGAATACATTCCTTTATTGATCTTGTTTCTGTGCTGCTCTTAATCTATGAGAAAGCCCACAAAAGAAACCTTAAAACATTTTTGATATAGTCAGAGAACTAATCGATAAAAATTGTTGTTGCTGTTAAATAAAATCATCAGCAATCATACCAATAGTCTAAAAAGGAATTAACAGTACCAAAACCCTGTTAAAAGTCCATTTGTTAATAAAGCTGTTGGAAAGGCAGTTGGATGTCAGAGCAGTTGGTTCTACAAATAGTGGGCTAAATACCCAATTTTCCACTTAATGTTGAAGAGAAAGCAGAGATGCCAGAGGAGGCTTACCAGGAACCATTATTCAAGGAGCCATTATATTTCTGTTGTCACATGCTCCAAGCAGGACTTTATAATATTTAGAACCTGCTGCCGAACAAATATTCATAATTGTAAAAGACAATGTGCTACCAGTGTGTGTAAAATATTTATTTATTTATTTATTTTAAAAATCGCTTCTCACCCCTGTGGGTGGTATGTGCCTTCCTCAATCTTGAGTCTTTGAGGCCTGGGAATTTGAGACTTCTATGCAGTATCTTAGCTGTTCCCAGCACTGCACTGTTGTAGTCCGCCAGCAGCCTGAGGAGCTGGCAACAGAGTTGGACAGTGAGGAGGCTGGGGGGGGGGGGGACCATGGGCCAGTCCTTGAGTCTGGGGAAGGCTCGGAGGCAGAAGAAGGGCCATCTGGGAGGTATGTGCTGCCTCTGGAGCCTCCAGGGTCGGACCTCAGCGAGGCAGAGGAACAGGAGGAGCCTGTTCCCAGTGCGCACATGCACAGAGTTGCCAGAAGGCAAGAACAGTTAAGACAAAAGGGACGACTCAGGAGTAGGGCTGGGAGATGATTGGCCCTTCCCATAAGACTTAAAAGAGGAGCAAGAGAGATAAAGGTGGGTGATTATCCCGAAGGACTCTTTACAACTAATTGGGACTCATCTGTGAATAAACAATTCACAGCTGTTGCAATAAAAGAGATTTTTGGGACTACTCGTAAGATTTAATGACTCAGGAAGCCTAGGTCAGAACATGCACTCTTCTGGAGAGAGAACTCTGATTTATTCCGGGCATCAGTTGGAGCCACTCTCCCAGCTTACCTTCCTGGCCTCTCCTTCTCTAGTGCATCTCCTTAGTCTGGTAGCCACTGCAGTGAGCTTTTGTTTAGCAGTTTCTAGGGCTTTGGATGGAGTCAGGCCCTTGTATTTTTTTTTGTCAATTATCAAGTCTTACCCTTAAATCTTCACACCCTTTTATAATACCAACTGACTTTCTTTTCTACTTTTTTCTATCTAAATTCTGGAAAATTTGGGATGTTTGGACATTTAATGAGTGATTTGCTTCCATTTCTTTGTCTAGTCCAGCAGTCACCAAGTGGTGGTCCATGGACCACTGGTGGTTCATGAGAATTTTTTTTTAAAGCATTTTTTTACCACCTATTCGCCAGAACTGGTAGTAAAAAAAAAGGTTTAAAAAAGAAAAAAAGAGGTTCTGACGATCGCATGGCACAGCTGATTGTCAATCAGCTAATTGTCAATCAGCTGTGTCGCGCAATCATCGGAACCTTTTTTTTACCTTTTTAAAGCATTTTTTACTGCTGGTTCACCTGAACCGGTAGTTTTTATCACTACCAGTTCGCCCGAACTGGAGTGAACCAGTAGCATTTCATCCCTGGGCAAAACTCATTTAATAAATTTCTCACTTAACAACATAAATTTTGGGCTCAATTGTGGTCATAGGTTGAAGACAACCTGTACTGATTAGTTTACTTTTGGAAGCAATCTTTTTCACTGGACATGCAAGACAAATGGACCATTATCTTCAGGGATTCATTGAAATTCCTGTATTGAGTTAATCCTTGGATTGAAAAGCCCCTTTCAATTTTATGGTTCCATTGATTATCATTTAATAACAGATAAAGGCCCTGTTCTTTTGAAGCTAATATTCACTCTGTTTCTTAGCATTAAAGCCTATGGATGTTAACAGTTGCTTTCAAAAGTTTGTGCTTTTTATTCCAACACACTGCTTTATTTTGGAATCAGGCAAATAATAGGTCTTTCAAAATGCATGCCAGAACATTCTATGTCATTCCAAATGCCTGGCAATGTTTTGTACCCAAAATAAGCATTGAATTAGAAGTTACTTGTTTTTGATCTGTTCTCTCTTATGATGATGATGATGCTAATCCGGTTATTGTCGCACAAAAATTTGTTTGCAATTATTTTTTAAAATCTACAGATAGATTTTGTTTTCCGTAACTGAGCGTATTATATGTATCTATATAAGTTGATGGGATGGAGGGAACAGTTATATTGACTTTTTCACAAGCTGGGAACAAAATTTTTTAGATTAATCTTTCCTACCAGGTAAACTTCAGATAGATTGAATGGCAGATTCCCATAATTTTTTAAGAAACTCAAGAGCACCAATTGGGAAGGATGTGAAATATCCTTTGATCTTGTCTGCCCTTTTCAGTGTTTACAGGTTGTGAGAAAACGTATTTTTTTGTCCTTATCTCCTCAATTATTCCAGGGTAAATCTAATACAAGGTAAGCACAGATTCTGAGTTTCTCCCAGAGTTGTGCAACGGGAATTGCAGAAGTCTTTCTGTGATGAAATTATTTGCTCGTTCCTTTTCTCTTCTAACTTCTGCCATTCTCAAAAAAAATCAATTAACGTTGAGTCCAACCGGTTCACTATATGCTATCCATATATACGGTACGGTTCAGTGAAACTGTTATTTTAGATGCCAAAACTAAGATATAATTTCCTCTTAAAATTATTCAGACACCCACTTTGTTATTATTGCCAGTTTTTTAAAGAGTTGACCATCAACTGAAATTATGAAACACTTGGAAAACAAGAGCTACCAATGTGATAAAGGAAAACAAGTCCTGGCATTTTGCATAGTGTTGTGTTATGTTTGCCACCTAATGAAAGATGGCATTCATTTACTTAATTGTATGGGTTTTGATTCATTCTTCAGGAAGCAACACTGTGTGACATGCATACACTGTGGGAGTTGAAGAGATAACTAGTTCTACAGAGGATGTAGATTTGAATATAGAGGATCTATGACAGGGGTGGGAACAGAAGAAGAAATACCAGGTACAGGTAGTCATCGACTTACAACCACACATTGAGCCCAAAATTTCTGTTGGTGAGACATTTGTTAAGTGAATTTTGCCCCATTTTATGACTTTCCCTGCCACAGTTATTAAGTGAATCACTGCAGTTGATGTTAGTAACACGGTTGTTAAGTGAATCACTTTTCCCCATTGACTTTGCTTGTCAGAAAGTCACAGAAGGGGATGCCATGACCCTGGGACACAGCAACCGTCACAAGTTGCCAACCACCTAAATTTTGATCACATGATCATGAGGCTGCAACAAAGGTTGTAAGTGTGAAAATGGTCATAAGTCACTTTTTTCACTGCCATTGTAACTTTGAATGGTCACTAAATGAACTGTTGTAAGTCGAGGACTACCTGTGTAGACGGAAATGCCTATGAAAGAAACATGGTGAGTGGCCAGATCTTTGAGGCAGAAGTACAGCCAGGCAGAGGCCCTAAACAAGGTATTTGCTGGTGGGTTTGTACCATTAAGTTAGACTTTTGCACCCAAACTAATATATAGCGATAATATTTAAAATAGTGTACTGCTGCTGTATCTTTAGAGTAGTTTGAGAAGCATTGATGGAGGTGATCCTATTAACCTAGTGTGCTTGGATTTTCAAAAGGTTCCTCTTCATAGAAGTCTCTTAAGTAATATTAGTGGTTATAGGACAGTGTTGTTGAACCTTTTGGGCAAAGTGCCGAAACAGGAGCACGCGCGCCAGTGGTGGGTTTCAAATTTTTTTACTACCGGTTCTGTGGGCGTGACTTGGTGGGTGTGGCAGGCCTTGGTAGGTGTGGCATGGGAAGGATACTGTAAAATCTCCATTCCCACCCCACTCCAGGGGAAGGTTACTGCAAAATCCCCATTTCCTCCCGATCAGCTGGGACTCAGGAGGCAGAGAATAGACGTGGGCGGGGCCAGTCAGAATTTTTACTACCGGTTCTCCGAACTACTCAAAATTTCCGCTACCGGTTCTTCAGAACTGGTCAGAACCTGCTGAAACCCAACTCTGGGGCGCGCGCATGCCGGAAACTGGAAGAGCAGCCATCCAGTGCGCATGCGCGCCCCAGGAAGATGAACTTCCAGTTTCCGGTGTGCACATGTGCACTGGCCAGCTGGACTTCTGGTGCATGCGAAGAGCAGCTGACTGGGGCACATGCGCGTTCCGGAGATCAGAAGATCATCTTCCTGGCGTTCACATGCTCACTGGGCCACTGCTCTTCCGGTTTCCAGTGCTCCTGCGTGCATGAAGACCAGCTAGCTGGCATGCCAGAACCCGGAACCCAGAAGAGTTCCGGCACGCATGCCATAGGTTTGCCATCACGGCTATAGGCTAAAAGATTCTTACCTTTTATGAATTGCTGATTGGTGAAAAAACAGTAAGTAAAGAATAAACTAGAAATAAGGAGAAATTTCCCGACAGAACGATTAATCAGTGGAACGGCTTGCCTCCAGAAGTTGTGGGTGCTCCATCACTGGAGGCTTTTAAGAAGGACAACCACTTGTTTGAAATGGTATCGGGCAGTAGTTGTCAACCTGTGGTCTGAGGACCACTGGGGTGGGGGGCACAATGTCCCGGGGAGGATGTGCCCATGATGACTTGAAGAAATGTTATGATTTAAATCTTGAGTTAAGTCTTGGGGGGTTCCGTGACCACAAAAAGTATTTAAAAGGGGTCCATGGTCAAGCAAAGGTTGAGAATCACTGGTATAGGATCTCCTGTTTAAGCAGAGGTTGGACTAGAAAACCTCCAAGGTCTTTTCAACTCTGTCATTCTGTTACTAAGAATAAATAGACAATTTTCTCATTAATGGGAAGTAGGGAATGAACACTCAGGGATCTAGGTTGGGATAAGTTTTTTTTTTTAAAAAAAAAAACCTTTTTCATAAACTGACTTGCTAGTAAGAAGTTTGCTGCCCAAATTAACGGATGAGACTAAATTATTTAGGATGATTAAAAAGCCAATGTGCCTGTAAAAACCTCAGAAAGGTCTCTTAAGCCTGGATGAATTGTCAACCACATGGCAAATGCAATTCAGTTTAAGTACCTGTTATTGCATGCTCGGGTCAAAAGACCACATTCATGTGGTCTGAACTGTAACTAACCGAGCAAAAGATCTTTGAGTCCCAGAATGGGCAGCAGAATGGAGATATTGACTTAATGTGCAGCAGCTGTAAAATAAGCCAGTTCCTTTCTAGGAGTCATTAGGAAAGATATTCAAAATAAAAACGCTGACGCTGTAAAGTGCCCTTATATCAATCTGTGCTTTGTCTCTACCTGGAATACAGTGTACAGTTCTCACTGATGCTTCAAAAAGGATAGAGCTAAGCTAGAAAAAATGACCAAAAAGGCAGTTAAGACATTTCAGAAACTTAAACAGCTTCCATATGAAGAAGAAACCTGGGGGGGGGGGGGGTGTACAACCAAGAAGAGACAAGATTGCATGGCATGGGGAAATTAAACAGGGAAAAATATTTCTATCTCTCTCCCTTTCCTTTCCTTTCCTTTCCTTTCCTTTCCTTTCCTTTCCTTTCCTTTCCTTTCCTTTCCTTTCCTTTCCTTTCCTTTCCTTTCCTTTCCTTTCCTTTCCTTTCCTTTCCTTTCCTTTCCTTTCCTTTCCTTTCCTTTCCTTCCCTTTCCTTTCCTTTCCTTTCTTTTTCTTCCTTCCTTCTCCATACTTTCCTTTCCTTCCCTTCCCTTCCCTTCCCTTCCCTTCCCTTCCCTTCCCTTCCCTTCCCTTCCCTTCCCTTCCCTTCCCTTCCCTTCCCTTCCCTTCCCTTCCCCCAGAGCTGATTGAAAAGAGTCTTAAAACAGACAAGAGAAAGTACTTCTTCATCTGAAATAATAGAATATTATAGAACATTGTGGAATTCCTTATAACAGGGCATGGCAGAGGCCCCTAATTGGATGGCTTGAAAAGGGAATTGGCTAAGTTGGTAGAAGGCAAGTCTATCAAGAGCTATTATTTCTGAAGATGGGGGTGTTTCTTTACAAGTTGGGTCAAAGACCAGTTGCCAGAAAGCAACCATATATGAGGGATAGGTTTCCATTTCTGGGAAGCAAGAACTCCAGAGAGGCATCTGATTGACCATCGTGAGACACAAAGTGAGTTAAGGTGACCTTGGTTCAATCCAGCAGGGATGCACCTGCCTCCTTATGTCTAGCTGCCATGATGGTTTCCCTCTCATTTTCCTCTAACTTTGTGTCATTTTAAGGCACTGTAGGATATAAGAACAGTAGTGCTTTGCTCAGGGTATTTGGAGTGCTGAATCAAATCAACAGGGGGTTTCAACAGGTTCTGATCAATCCTGGAGAACCGGTAGCGGAAATTTTGAATAGTTCGGAGAACCGGTAGTAAAAATTCTGACTGGCCCCACCCCCATCTATTCTCTGCCTCCCAAGTCCCAGCTGACTGGGAGGGAATGGAGATTTTATAGTATCCTTCCCCTGGAGTGGGGTGTATCCTTTATAGTATCCTTCCTATGCCACATCCACCAAGCCATGCCACACCCACCAAGTCATGCCCACAGAACCGGTAGTAAAATTTTTTGACACCCACCACTGGACCAGATCTTTTGATTGAGCATGGGAGAGGAAGCAACTTTTAAGATTTCTACGCAGCAAATTGCTTGAACTTCAATTGATATCTAAGAAAACATTATCCTGCTCATGTTTTGGCCTGAAGGAATATAGTCGACTTTTGACTTACTCATCAGGTAGATGAGGGACTCAGGAAATAGACCTCAAAAGACAGAGGAAGTGAGAAGCCAGAGGAGTGTTAACAGTGTTAGCAAATGGTGAATAAACAGATTATGATTTCATCTCTTCCCCATCTTGGAGCCAAAACCTTCTTCTAGGCACCCTTCTTAAGCAAGCACTCTGTAGTAGAACTGTCATTTTAAAAGAAACACTTCGTTTTGCATGTGAAAGAAGAGGAAATCCGATTTTTAAGAAGATAACCTGCCCTGTGCACACTGATAAAGATATATAAGGAACTAAAGAAGCTTCTTGGGTGAGAAATAAAATGTTTTCAAAGAAAAAACAAGAAAGTCCAGTTGCCTTTGGGACAAGCATGAGCTGGATGATTGAGATAAACATATACAGTATAAGGAAGTTTCTTCTTTCTTTTGTTTAAATCTGCTTGATATGGAGTATGTCTGTAACTAATTGAAAAATAGTGAGATACGAGAAACGGACCTGGTGTTGTTGCCAAGCTTTTAACTTAAATCTGTGTTCAGTCATAAGACACTTCACAGTTACAAATTGCTGCAGATGTATAGAAAGGTTCAAAAAAAAAAAGACTAGGGTGCTACAGTAATTATGCCTCCCTTAATAGGGACTTTAATAAATATTATCATGTTAATGATTTAGTTACCAAAATGTAATTGCATAAACATCATGATAGATCAAGTTACTTGCTTATGGGATTCAGTTTATTTCCTTTAGTAAATAAATGTCTGTCTCTATTGTCTATTTATCTATTATCCATCTGTATCTATCTGTCTGTCTGTCGAATCAATCTATCATATATTTCTTTCTCCTTCCTGACTTATGTGGACATCCTCAGTGGTAAGGGGGAAATGATACACCTAATGATAATGTCATTATGCAAATGCCACAACTTATATACCCACATCAGAGCTTAGGATGCACATGGGTAACAGTCTTTTGCGCAGTGGCATCCTCACTTTGAGTCCTCTTCGTTCTCTAGAGATGCCATGACTTCCTACGTTCCCTCTTTCCTTTTCAAAGATTCTCAACAGAACTTTAAAACAATGACATCATGTAATTGTAAAGCAAGAATTAAAAACATAGCAATAGCAATGATAAACATGCTTGTTTATCTGGTCAAGACCAGTTAATTCAAGTTCCTCTCAAAATAAGTTGTTTTTTTAAGTAATTTTCATAATAAAAGATTTTTATTACTTAGGCTTAAAAATCTGTAGAAATATAAAAAAGTAGAAAAAAGAAAGAAAATATAAAGGAGTAGGAAAGAAAGTGAGAGAGTATTTAACGAAACAACTTTTGATCTTCTTTGCGGCAATTAAAAACATTACATCTTCACTCTCCTATGGTTCCCTTCTTCCCATACGTAAACCTTTTTAATCAGCAAATCCCCAAATCAACAGTTCACTTTTATCCATTTACAGGAAAAAGCCATAAAAGTTTCCAGTCTTTTATAAAAGTACCGGTACTTCTTGTTCCTCTTAATCAAACAACTTCGTTTAGCCATTTTTTTTTTACAAACATCCGTCTTCAAAATCCATTCCTCCATTATAGCAGTTTCTGTAATCTTCCATCTTTATGCCTATAATAATAGCTTCACCACAATTACTATGTATAAAATCAATTGTCCGTGAGCCTTTTGTAGTGACTGTCCATAAGTTCTAGTAAGTAAACCTCCAGTTTCAGAAAAGTTCCAGTTTCATCAGAGTATCATATTTTTAAAATATCTGCATCAACCTTTGTATTTGTATCCAATATCTTTTTGCTTTATCACAAGTTAACTATGCATGATAAAATGTCTCTTCATATTTTTCTCATTTCCAGCAGCAATCATGAATATTTTCATACATCTTAAGTAATTTCTTTTGCATCATATACCAACGGGAAATCATTTCCCAAAAGTTCTCTTTTAGATCATAAGACAATGTGACCACATCATCTTCTATTGATCCATTCGGATGTTATTTATATGGTTGTTTGTTTATATCTTGCCTTTATTATTTTTACAAATAACTTAATTTTCCCCTCAACAACAACCCTGTGAGGTGAATTAGACTGAGAGAAAGTAACTGGCCCAAAATCACCCAGCCGGCTTTCATGGCTAAACTGGGTCTCCCGTCTTGTAGCTTGGTGCCATTTTACGGTACATTATTTAACTTTGCTCAAAATGAGTATTTATAAAACACCCTTTTGCCTAATTCATTGCAGGTCAACTCTTGATGAATTGCAAGTAGTTCTGAGGGCGTGTGACAATGATTGTGATATTCCTACTACAAGGTACCCTTCCATCTTGCCTGAATTGGTCACAGTCTCTTCGCAACATGGAATGGGAAGTATTACTACATGCTTGCAATTACGAAAAGATATTAAATTAACTAAAGAAAAACAAAATCAATACATTACACCTATAACAAGTTTTTTTTAAAAAAATCACTTGTTAGGGCAAATGACAGGAGCAGGAAGAGAAATAACCTCTGCTTCTTCACCAAATCAAGAGAAATTGCCTCTATTTCTGTCCTACCTTTTTTTCAAGGATGTGGTGCTGGTCGGTATAACTTTTTTTCTGTTTTATTTCTCTTCTGTGAAATTGCTTGGACTCTGCTTCTCATTTAACATAACATGCACACAGACACATCCCCCAAAGGAATACATGAATCCAACATTTCTTGGCCTATATTTTCTGCTCTGTACATGATGCTGATTTAATATTTCTGTGTTGATATCCCAAACACTGATGGGAATACTGTTAAACAGAGGCTTTCATCAATTTGTGTTAGAATTTTTGAAAGTGGTGTTTAGAATATCTTTTAGAGCAGGGGTCTCCAACTGGGAGTTGAAATCCACCAGGCTTAAAGTTGCCAAGGTTGGAGACCTCTGTTCTAGAGAAAATATAATGAAACTTAGCTTCTATGAGGATTAGAATGATATATTGAAGAAAGACTGGCTTTCAATTTGGAGGTAGTCCTTGGTTTAAGACCATCATTGATTTCTGTTGCTAAGCAAGACAGTTGTGAAGTGAGTTTTGCCCATTATATGACCTTTCTTGCTACTGTTGTTAAGTGAATCACTGCAGTTAAGTTAGTAACTTAACAAAATTTAAGTTATTATTAAATTTTCTTAAATTTCTTAAAACGTAAGAAAAAAAAATTAAGAAAATATTTATAGACCCCTCGCATCCTGGACATAAATTGTTTCAACTCCTACCCTCAAAATATAGAACACTGCACACCAAAACAACTAGACACAAGAACAGTTTTTCCCTGAACGCCATCACTCTGCTAAACAAATAATTCCCTCAACACTGTCAAACTATTCACTAAGTCTGCATTACTATTACTATTAGTCTTCTCATCGTTCCTCTCACCCATCTCCTCCCACTTAGACTGTATGACTATAACTTTGTTGCTGGTATCCTTACGATTTATATTGATATTGTTTTCTGATTGCTTATTTGTACCCTATGACTATCATTAAGTGTTGTATCTCTTGACGAACGTATCTTTTCTTTTTATATATACTGAGAGCATATGCACCAAAGACAAAGTCCTTGTGTGTCCAATCACACTTGGCCAATAAAGAATTCTATTCTATTCTATTCTATTCTATTCTATTCTATTCTATTCTATTCTATTCTATTCTATTCTATTCTATTCTATTCTATTCTATTCTATTCTATTCCATTCCATTCCATTCCATTCCATTCCATTCCATTCCATTCTATTCTATTCTATTGTGGTTTTTTTTTAAATTTGATTTATATGCCGCTCTTCTCCGGAGACTCAGGGCGGCTTACAATGCGCTAAGCAATAGCCTTCATCCTTTTCTATATTTATACAAAGTCAGCTTATTGCCCCCACAACTGGGTCCTCAATTTACCTACCTTAGAAAGGATGGAAGGCTGAGTCAACCTTGAGCCTGGCGAGATTCGAACCTGCAGTAATTGCAGCCAGCTGGTCTTAATAACAGGGTGCTTTAGACCACCAAGGCTCTTCTCTTCTCTCTTCTCTTCTCTTCTCTTCTCTTCTCTTCTCTTCTCTTCTCTTCTCTTCTCTTCTCTTCTCTTCTATTCTATTCTATTCTATTCTATTCTATTCTATTCTAACACGGTTGTTAAGTAAATCTGGCTTCCCCATCGACTTTGCTTGTCAGAAGGTGATCACATGACCCCGGGACACTGCAACTGTCATAAATTCATGCCAGTTGCCAAGCGTCTAAAATTTGCATCATGTGACTATGGGGATGCTGCAATAAGAGTGAAAAACACTCATAAATCAATTTTTTTTTCAGTGCCGTTCTAACTTTGAGCAGTCACTAATGAATGGTTATAAGTCGAGGGCTACCTGTGTTCAGTTCTGAATCCTCAGGTTGATTCACAACCATTTTGTATTTGAAATGTAAAGCCAGATTTATCTTCTGCCCTCACTTGAAGGCTTTCCTCTCTGTTACCAAAAAAGAAAGTTTATAGTCCTGGAGCAGCAGAGAACTGAATGTGCTTCCATAGAGACCGGGCAAGTCCAGGCATGGAACTGGAAGAGACATAGATTGATACGGTCAAGTGAAAACTCCCCAAACATCCTTTGCCATCGCAGTAGTCTCTTGAGCGTATAAACAAGTGGAAAAAAATGTAGATGAGCCAAGCAGAAGCAATGAAGCCAGGTTGGTGCCAGATCCACACAAAAGCCAGGAGATGGTTGCTTAAAAGCTCCATTGCTTCAATAGTTCCACCTGCTTCCATTGAAAAGTCCCTTTTTTTTCCTTCTTCTTTTAAAAAGCTGACATTGAACAGACAATTCAAGGAACTGGCTATTTATTGCTTCCTTGTTTAACAATTTGCAGGGACTCCAGGTTGGGGATTTTCCAACAAATGTTTAACTTTAAAGGGTTGCTAATTTCCAGAATAACCCCATCCGATGTAGAAATGCCGAGGCAGGCTGGGATATTTTCTCTCTCTCTGGGCAGCATTCATGCATTGCAGTAAGCTAAGGTTGTTTAACCATGGCTTTGAATAAACCACTGTTGGTGAGTCTATACAACAAACAAAGCCAGGCCAGATCACAGTAATATTAAACACAGTTTGGGAATCCAGTCAGAATCTTGTACAGTCTTCTGATTGCAGTCAACGATGGCTACAACACTGCTCTGACAATGATAGTGTCTGAGTCTCAGCACTGACATAGAAAAGGGAGGATGAAGCCTGAACTTTTGCCTGCTAAATCCCTTTGAAGATTCGGTCTCCTCGGAGATGAGGAGGGGGGAAACATTCCTGTGAACTGATGAAAAAGGAATCAGGAGAGTGACTTGGAAGATAGCCAATGAGAAGCAGAGAATTGGGGATCGGAAAGGGAGGGATTGGGGGGCAAAGGTCAGTATTGACCGCGAAGAGTCAGGATCAGGTTGCTGTGCTCGAATAAAGAGAACATTTCCTTAAATATTGGCAGTTTGGAAGTTCATTTACTTTGAGATAGCATTGAAACCTGACAGATAGTTTACAAGAGGACCATAGCTTACACGCGAACATTCAGCTGAAAATAGATGGTCAGGCAACCACTCTCTGTTTGCTGAGTTATAAGTGCCATTTTATTTTGTAATACAGGTAGTCCTTGACTTATGACTGAAATGGAGCCTGGCTACTATGGTTGTATAAATTGTGACAGTCGTAAAGAGTGACAGAGCCAATTTTACCTTTTTTTCAAGCAGGTGTCAAGTAAATGCCATGGCCCCTAAATGACCACTAGAGTTGTTAAGCTAATGCTGCAGGGGTGGGTTCTACTTTTTTTTTTTTTTTTTTTTTTTAAATTTGATTTATATGCCGCCCTTCTCCGAAGACTCAGGGCGGCTTACAATGTGCTCAGCAATAGCCTTCATACTTACCTTTACTACCGGTTCGCAACAGGATCGCTAGCGCTCGTTTCGCTCGTGCACACGCCTTACTTCTGCACATACGCAGAAGCTTCTGTGCATGCACAGATCACTTCTCGTGACATCAGGATCAATGGGCGGAGCCTCCCACCGGTTTTACTACCGGTTCTATAGAAGCGGTCCGAATCGGGGGCAACCCACCACAGTAATGCTGTGGTCCGTAAGCGAACCAAATGTTCGCTATGGGCTGGTTTTGGGGGGGGGATGGAAATCGTTTTTTTACAAAAACATCATAAAACATGATCACATGACTGTAGGATGCTGCAAACGACCATAAACGTGGGCCGGTTGCTTGACTTCCAAAATGCATTCACATGACTGGGGGGGGGGCGGGGGGGCAGGGGCAGCCATCAGAACTTTGGAACTGAGTCATAAGCACCCCTGGGGAGACCTGCTGTAGCTTTGAATGGTCGCTAAGCAACCAGTCATAAGTAGAGGACTACATGTATTTCAGTGACCTCTTGATTACGTTTTGTGCTATTGATGGACTAGCGCAATCATGCAAAGAGGATTGCAGTTAGTCCTCAATTTACAACCACAGTGGGGGGCCAAAATTTCTGTTGTTAAGTGAGACATTTGTGAAGTGAGTTTTGCCCCATTTTCCGACCTTTTTTGCCACTGTTGTTAAGCAAATCAATGGAGTTGATAGGTTGGCAACCCGGTTGTTAAGTGAATCTGGCTTCTCCATTGACTTTGCTTGTCAGAAGGTCATAAAAAGTGATCAAATGACCTTGGGACTGAGCAACGGTCATAAATATGAACCGAGCATCTGAATTTTGATCACGTGATCACGGGGATGCTGCAAAGGGCATAACTGTGAAAAACGGTCATAAGTCACTTTTTCCAGTGCCGAACTGTCACTAAATGAACTGTTGCAAACCAAGAACTACCTGTATTTGATTAGTAGGCTGAAAAGTAGACCAAAAAGAGGGCACACTAAAATTTAACCAAAACATCTCACACTTTTTGAAAGAAACTATACAGATTGTTATTTTTTTATTTTTTTTTAGAGAAATCCTTTGAAAGGTGTTTTGAAATATGTAGAACTTGTATGAAGTTTCCGCGGTGTTTGTGCAGTTGAGGTCATCTTGCATCACAGCATAGTTTGCACCACCGTACCTATTTTAACTTCCCCATCCTACAGAGAATGCTGCGAATGATCACTTTTTAAATCCTGAATGTGATGATTTCAGAAAAAGAGTTTCCATTCTTGAGCACCACTTCTGGCCATCTTTTGAGCAGGCTGGGAATGATGAGGCCTGCTCAATGATGGGAATTTTGGGGCCTTGAACTAAATTTTCCATTTTCCACTTCTGCCATTCTCAACTTAAGTCTATGCCAGTGATGGCTAACCTTTTTGCCATTGCGTGCCAAAGGCAGGGGGAGCGCGGAATTCAATGTGCCTCACCCCCCGTACATGCGCGCATGACCCCCCTCACATTCCCCCCACGATGGCCCGGTGGGCCCGGTAGGCCTGGGTTTTTTGCCCTCCCCAGGCTCCAGAGGCTTTCTTGGCGCCTGGGGAGGGCAAAAACGGCCTTCCTCTCTCCCCTGGAGGCCGGAAATGGCCTGTTTCCTGACTTCCGATGGGCCCAGAAGGCCTGAAAATCAGCTGGCTAGTGCATGCATGCACGCTGGAGCCGAGCTAGGGCAATGCTTGCGGGCCCACAGATATGGCTCCATGTGCCACCTGTGGCACGCGTGCCATAGGTTCGCCATCACAGGTCTATGCATTTCCTATCAAGTTGTTGGAATACAAAGATTGCCTCACATTGTGCATAAAGCTTGGAATCACTGTGATTTCTGAGAGGGAAGATAACTTCCTTTTCAGAAGCTTTTTGTGGATTTAGAACTGAACAAGGAAACAGAAAGTGAAAATGTGACTTTTTGCCCCGCCAATAAAAGTGCACCAATTTAACTGAAGAAGGAAGTTACACTTTCATGATAAATGTTAGTCATTGGTGTTTTTTCCTTTGTCCTTCTAAGGGAGTGAACACATTTCCTTCCACAATTATGGCAGTCAGGGGTGACATTAGAGGTGAACCAAAGGGACATATTATCTCTGAAGCCTTCAGCACCAAAATGCTGATGAATTTGTTCACAGCAGCAGGAACCGTTTCTCTGTTTTGTTGTGGCAAAAACAACCGTTTTGTGATACCTTAAAAACTACACATCATACATTTGTTAAGCTGGACTGATTTTTTTCCTACTCGGAAAGGAGATGTTAGTGGCTTATTTATACAACACCTAAAAATAGAAGTGGTCTCTAAAAATGTGAATTGCGAATGCCACAAACATGAATGTGCAAACATATGAATCATATAAATATTTGTGAATGTGTTCGGTGTTGATTCCTATGGCAGAATTCATTTTTTCCTGATGTAATTTTAACATTTTGAGTAGATGTTACATAGCATCCATCTTCACCTTATTTAAAATTAATTGGAGGTTCATTGTGAATTTTGTTGCCTGTTCAGAATGTTATTGCTTAGAAATAATGTGATGGACCCAGGGGTGGGTTCTAAATTTTTTTACTACCGGTTCTGTGGGCGTGGCTTATTTTGTAGGTGTGGCTTGGAGGTCATGTGACTAAGTGGGCGTGGCTAGCTGGTCAGAGTCATTTCTGGAAGGTCCTCGCACTTACAATCAGTCCTCGCACTTACGGCCTGACTCATTTGTTTGCTTTTAACACTGATCAGCTGTTGGACGGCCCTTTGAAGCCCCACGGCAAGAGTTTAAACAGTTTTTTTCCCTCTAGTCATCAGCTGGGACTCAGGAGGCAGCAATAGATTGGGGGTGGGACCAAATAAAAGGTAAGAATAACGTGGGGAGGTGGGAGGGCGGGGAGGGAGAACTGGTTCGGTGACGTCATATCGTCACCGCTACTGGCTCGGCCGAACCAGACCGAACCGGGAGGAACCCACCACTGGATGGACCCTAAACATTTCCATTGGTATTCTGTTTTAGACTTTGAGACTTAAATTTCACAGTGGTTGTGAAGAAGCAGTGCATCTTGGGTGCATTTGTTGGACACATTTCTCACTTGTTTACTCCTTTGGTGGCTTACAGTTGAATATTTGAACTGACTCGCTTGTGAGTATGGATGTGTCAAGAGTTGGCAAAGTTTGTGCCCATTTGATTTGTGGCTCAAGGAAAGAGGGATATGTGCACGAACTAGGCTTTAATAAGTGATGAATGCAGGCAAAATGTTTTGCTAAAAAGCTGAAGTTTGTTTTTCAAAAAAAAAAAATTCTCTGGGTTGCTCATAAGCAGAGCAAATGTAAGACAAATAACATAATTAAAAACAGTGGAAAAAAAGTTGCATAAGTGAGCAATCTGTGAGTAGGATACCAGCACCATCAAATACAGTAGTTTCTTCTATATCTGCTGCATCATCGTCGCAAAGGGAATTGGGGTGAAAGCCTTCAGAGATTATGACTGGGATTGCTATGTTTCTCTGTCAGTTTTTCCTAAACTAGACCCATGCGGACATATTGAATTTCAACTCCCATCGTCTCAGTACATAACCATTCAGTACAGAGGTGGGTTTCAGCAGGTTCTGACCAGTTCTGGAGAACCAGTAGTGGAAATTTTGAGTAGTTTGGAGAACCGGTAGTAAAAATTCTGACTGGCCCCGCCCCCATCTATTCTCTGCCTTCCAAGTCCCAGCTGATCGGGAGGAAATGGGGATTTTGCAGTAACCTTCCCCTGCCACGCCCACCAAGCCATGCCACGCCCACCAAGCCACGCCTATAGAACCCGTAGTAAAAATTTTTGAAACCCACCACTAATTCAGTAGCATTCAATAACCATCTGCTCAGAATTCACTTGGTCACAAGGTCTAAACTGAAACTATAGGGTTCTTGTTAGTAATCCATAACATGGCTAGGAGGTCCATTAGATTTCCAACACTCTGAAGCCCATTTCTTTCTTCTCCCAGGTTTGGGATTGGGAAAAAAAAATTCATTACAATATTTTGAAAACAGACTTTGAAATAGACCAGCTATTTGGATAAAGTTGATGTCAGCATTCTGATGCTGCCATAAAAAGGAGGAGACGAGGCTTGACTTTTCACCTACTTATTTTCTCTGTAGATAATATCCCCTAGGAGATGGGATGGGAGGAGGGCCTTCTCTGTGGGAGCCCCAGCCCTGTGGAATGAACTGCCCCCCGAAATACGAAAGATTTCCGACCTCCGGGTGTTTCGCTGCGCTCTGAAGACCCTGTTGTTCCGCCAGGCAGGGCTATTAACATAACGTTTTAAATTGGGGTATTTTAAATTTCTGGGATTTTAATTGGAGCCTAATTATTTAATGATTTTAAATTTTAAATTGTTGTCGTGTTTTTTGTGTTTTTAAATAGGCTGTACACCGCCCTGAGTCCTTCGGGAGAAGGGCGGTATAGAAATAAAATTATTTATTTATTTATTTATTTTTATTTATTCCTGTGGGGTGAGGTCAGAAGCTGGGGAGACTGACTTGGAAGATGGCCAATGAGAAGATGAGAATTGGGGAACGGAAAGGGAAGGGTTTGGGGGTCAGAGGGTTAGTATCGGCTACGATGAAGTCGGGGCCAGATCTGTCGTACTCAATAAATGGAATATTTCAGCAAAGATTAATTGTTTGGGAGTGCAATTTATTTGAGATGACATCGAAACCTGACAGTTGATCAATTAAAATCCTTAACGTTCTCTAAGCTTCGTTGCTTGCTTGCTTGCTTGCAGACATTTCATTACCCAACTAGGTAACATCATCTGTGCAAGTGAGTGTGGGGTTTTCTCCCTGTTTATATACAGTAGTTTGTCCTGCCAGTGGGGTGTGGTTTCCTCCTTGGTAGTTCTTTTATTAGGACATTGTTATATGCTTGATTATTTGCCTGGTGTTAATCCCTATTTATCTGGGTGTTGGTTGCTGGGAGGATGTCTTTTTATTTCCTTTTTAGCTTTTTTATTGTCTCTTTCATGTTGTGTAAATACAGTTTATATTTATGTGTTTGAATGCCAAGATTGCCTAGCGTTTTTAAATTTAGCTTAGTCTAGGATGCTTACAGTTTTCCAGTTGAAATTATGTTTGGCTTTATCCATGTGGTGTGAGATTAGGGAGTTTTCATTGTGTTTTTGGCTATTAGTGGGTGCTTATAAATAAATAACTTTATTGTCATTGTACGTGTATACACAGTATACCCATGGATGTGTTCTGGTAGGCTTCTGAAAAATGTCCTACATAATGGCTGTTACAGTCCTTACACAGCATATTGTACATGACTCCTGTTTTTTCTTCTTCGACTACTGGGTCTCTTGGTTTATTTAAGATATTTTGGAACACTTTAGTTGGTTTGTGTGCTACAATGATGCCATGTGATTATAATAATCTGTCGGTAGTTTCTGACATGTTTTTGATGTATGGTAGTGTTACCCTTTTCATAGTTTGTGTTGGCTGTGCTGTAATGGTGATCAGCAATCATGCATGAATATCCTTTGTATTGGAAGATATATAGACACTCTTTCCTTTTTCTGGTGTTCCGGATTGCTACGGTATATTTGTATTCATCTGAATAATGTTCTCACAGAGTTCCTTTTGTGAACATTTGGGTTGTTACTTTGGTAATGCAGCACTTGGTTAGGGTGAATTGATTTTCAGTAGACTTTCATTTCTAATTTGCTGCCTTTTTCTCTGCTGATTAGGATATCCAAAGATATCCAAGAAAGATAATGTGCTGTTCTTTTCCTTCTTCCCTTGTGAATTTTATTCCTTTTAAAAATGTCTTCATGTACCTTCCCTAGTTGTTCCTTTATTATTATGACAAAGATATCATAATAAAAATTTGGATATGTCTAGTTTGATGAAAAGAAGGACTAGGGGATGACATGATAGCAGTGTTCCAATATCTGAGGGGCTGCCACAAAGAAGAGGGAGTCAACCTGTTCTCCAAAGCACCTGAGGGCAGGACAAGAAGCAATGGATGGAAACTAACCAAGGAGAGAACCAACCTATAACTAAGGAGAAACTTCCTGACAGTTAGAACAATAAATCAGTGGAACAACTTGACCACAGAAGTTGTGGGTGCTCCATCATTGGAGGTGTTTTAAGAAGAGATTGGACAACCAATTTGTCTGAAATGGTATCAGGTTTCCTGTCTGAGCAGAGGGTTGGACTAGATGACCTCCAAGGTCCCTTCCAACTCTGTTATTCTGTGCTGTCTACATATCTAATAAAGAACAACTCTGAATGTACAGGGGGAAGAAGAATATAAAGGCATTCATATATACAATTTTTTAAGCTTATTAGGGCGTCTCATTTGTTAGAAGTACCCAGACTACCTATGAAAAATGCTCTTTCAGTTGCTGCATTCCATTGTTTTAAAAGGCAAATATATATCTTTGGCAAAAAAAAAAAAAAAAAACTCAGCCAAACCTTTGTCCAATTCGAATGTTGTGGTTTAAACAGAAGTATAAACATCTGCCTAATTCTTTCTTCCCCGCAGTCGGTGGATTTTTAAACCTGCTTGATTTTGGCTGCTTTATGCTCTTTGACCGAAGGGCTGCCATTAGCCTTTCTAAGTGCTTTATCTTAACCTCTAGTACAACTGTGAAACTGCATTCTCAATCTGGTTACTAAATTAATCCTTTTCACCAAATATTCTAAGTTTGCAAGCTAAACTGCCAAACTGCCAAAACTAATTGTGGCATGTCCTGTGAATGGTTCACTAAGCCCAGAGATCAGACTAAAGATATTGGACAAACACAGGATATTCATACTTTGTGTGCATTACTGTAATCTTAAATTTTCTTTTTCTAAGCCATGGCCCCCAGATTACTTCCTCGAGTGGTCCCAGGTTTTAAAAAAGCCTCTCTGATCCTATCCTAACTTTTCCTAAAAGCGGTACACTGGTATAACAACACCCATCTGTAACCTTTCCTCTGTATATTTTCTTCTCATCATAAACCTGCCTGTTCACTGCTGTTTCCCTTTGAGAAGAAATTGCAATCCTAGGCAGATGGTGGGTTCTGATACAAATGCCCTGATGACTGAAAAGAAAAAAAAAAGTGATTCTGACTACTTTCTTACTCAGAGTTTTCCTGCTTCATCCTGGCCTATTTTAATTTGCCCTATTCCACCTCTGTAATCTTCATCAGGGATAGTCAACTTGATGTCTGAATCAGGCCCCTGCAGCAGTTTTCTTGTCAGCAAATGAAGATGTGATAAAATGCGTACGTACAGTTTCATATATAAGGCCAAGATAAAAGTTCTTCAAGCTTCAAAGAAATCGAGTCATCCTCATTTTATTGCATTATAGAGCAGTGGTGGCTGATGCAGCCTTTAAAATTAAGCAGGAACTACTGGTTATCGCAGGGGGAAAATTAAAGGCAAATTCCTTTCTATGATCCTACCAGAAACCAATGAAAAGTGGAGAAAGAGAAGTAGGACAGGCTGACTAGCTAACAGCACCCTAGGCTGATAACAATCTTTGGGTGTCATTTTAAAAAAGTTAGCAAATTCAATCATTATTTGCAGCCAGTGCTAAACACAGGCATTTCTACCCTCAATTTAATATAAGATTAATATAATTTTGGTTTTCATATGAGCTTGCCTTTCCTCAGTAAAAACATTTCATGATGAGGAATAAAGCTTTTTTTTTGAAGTTTGGGAGTAATGTCCTGGCTAAATCTGAGGGCATGTATTCTAAAATAATGAATGCAACTGCTATATGGTGCTTTACCATTTGCAGATGTTCAGAAATCAGTTTGCCCAGCAAAATAGATCACCAAAGTCTCTTCTTCTGCCACTCATACTTTACTGGATTTCAGCTGCATAATGCCTAGTTAGCGTGGGCCTGTCGCATGTGGTTTATAGGAGCTAATTGGCAATAAATAGTCATTGTACCTTAGGATGTATTAAAAAAAAATGCTTGTCCATACATTGTTTCTGCCCCTGAAATTTAATACTCCTTTTTACAACATATAGTTATAGCACATTGGAAGATTAATTCCACATCTGCCCTGTTTTAATATGCTATGAAATCTGGATGACCTCCAGATGGTAGCAAAGAGATATAGAAAAGTGCTGCTCTTTGCTGCCATCCCATGGTCATCTAGAATTTTGCAGCCCATGTAAGGTTTCAGTCAATTGGATCAAATAACCTTGCATTCGTCTGCCTATGTCACAAATTTCCATACATTTTGTTGCATTTTCTTTAATTTTTCTTATTGATGATGTGTGTACAATAGTTCTCTTTAACTGAATCCACAGTTTGCATTTTGCTTCTTCTTCTTCTATGTTCCCCCCCTTTTATAGTTTAGTACATCCAAAAATACAAAAAACAAAACCCCATTCATTTCTATGAAATCTGAGATCAAAAAGTTGCTCAGCCCTATCAGACTCTCTAAATGTTTCACAGTAATACTTCTATGGAAATTTAAAAGCCCTAGGTGCCAGCTGCACTGCGGCAGAGACCATAGGACTAGGATTTTGAGGGTTTAGCATTAGGCCAAAGCTTATATCACACACATCTGAATGAGTTTCTGTGGCAGTGACATGAGCCAGGCTTCTCTATGACTGTAATTTAATCAATGAATCTGATTTAAACGATTGAACTTCATTATGTTTATGAAAGAATTTCAGACTTCCTCCCGACGAAACTTTTATCCTTTGTGAAGTTACATAACGGAGGTATTTACGGATTAGGTGATTGGGTAGCTTTGCAGATAAGTTTTGCCAAAATATCTGGATCTGGTTAAAAGCTAATCAGATGAAGCCAAACAACTCCAGTCCTTTCAACGTGAATTTCCATGTAGCACGTTGAAGAATACTTTCCATTTTATATCATGTGTGGCAATGAGATCAGCCTGGGGTTGTTTTTGAACCATAATTGTGTGAGAGCAGAGGGAAGCAGGCAAGCGTTGCTGTCATCTGCAGCAGCCCCAAAACTTCTGTAATTATTTTAAATATCAAATGAGCAACTGCCCTTTTAATGAAAGTACTTGAAAGCAAATGAAACGATGGGATCTAGCTACAGGAGCTGATGATGCTCAGGAGAGGTAGTGAGAGATGCCCGCTGCCCTATTTAAATGAAATTTTGTGAAAGAATCTGAAGTGAAGAGTTGAAGTAGGTTGGGCCATTGCCCTGGTCCAATGGAGCTCTTATGAATATCAGTAGAAGAGACTATGAATATGCCTTACGAATATGTTTTCTTGTGGCTAATCTGGACTTCCCTGTATCTGGCATTAAGTGGATGGCTTCCTTCACACTCCAGTTTGAAGAAAAGGGTTTATGGTCTGGTATTTCTCAAATAGCAGTCCTTGTATGCTACGTGGAAGTTGCTTTTTCAAATGGAAGGAATGTGAGTGCTTACGGAGCATACATCCAAGCAAGTTCCTAAATAAACTCAATAGTTCTTTTGAAGGAACTTAGCTGCAGAACTTTTTCCTTCTCTTCTCTATCATTCTCTCCTTATTTGTTAATTTACTACCAATTTCAGTTGCTAGTACTTGGTTAGAAGAGCCGTTTACCCTTACAAATCCCTAAAGACAAGCTGTCTTATCTGTATTATTATACATTTGCCTGCACTGCTTTTTTTAAAATTTGCAAATTCTGTCATTCTTATTTCTTTTACTACATACCAAGGGTCGACCCAAGTAGGCAAAGCTGCAAAAGAAAAAAGAAAAAGAAAAAGAATGTGCTTCTCAATTATTTCTGAACAACAAACCCCAGGAGAAGATCAGTGGAAAGAATATCAGATCATTTATCCTGTTTGATCAGGAATCACACAACTGTATTAGCTCTTATTGGACAATGGCATACAAACATTTCTGGAGGGTTAGGAATTCAGATAGTACTTTAGTTTCCAACAAAATATCATCTGATCAACAGTTTAAAAACTTTAAGCATTTTTCTTCATATTGTCTTTGATCCAAACATTAACCGCTTCCAAAATAAGCTGAGAAAACTGTACATGGTAGACAGGATAAATTCCAGTGGCTTAATCACAAGCGCCATTTCACCCCTAGTGATTCATAGCATTTTCTAGAATCCTCTAACCATTATTATGCTGATGCAAATGTAGTGAGGATAGGTTTTATATTGCCTCTGTGATGGCTAGGTAACATTAGAAAGTCATAGAAATCACTAGTGGCACACAGAGATACAGGTAGTCCTCGACTTACAACAGTTCATTTAATAACGTTTCAAAATTACAAGAGCAGTTTCACACTTACAACCTTTGCAGTGGCTCTGTGATCATGTGACAAAAATGCAGATGTTTGGCAGTTGGTTCATATTTATGACCTTTGCTGTGTCCCAGGATCATGTGATCGCCTCTTGTGATCCAAGCAAAGTCAATGGAGAAGCTGGTTTTATTTAACAACCGGGATACTAATTTAACAACTGCAGTGATTCACGAAACAACTATGGCTTGAGAGGTCGTAAAATGGGGCAAGGCACTTAATAACTTGCCTTGGGCTCAATTGTGGTCATAAATCGAGGACTACCTGTACATATTTTCTGAACAAACAAGCAACTTGACCACGGGTAGATTGTTTCCCCATCATTTTTCTGAAATATATTTTCCATTTTGAATCTGTTGAGAAATACAGGTAGTCCTCCAATTACAATCATTCATTTAGTGGCCATTCAAAGTTGGCACTGAAATGGCACTGAAAAACAAAGGCACTGAAAAAAGTGACTTATGACCATTTTTCACACTTACAACCATTGCAGCATCCCCATGGTCATGTGATCAAAATTCAGGCGCTTGGCAACTGACTTGTATTTATGACGGTTGCAGTGTCCTGGGGTCATGTGATCATCGTTTGCGACCGGACAAGCAGGGAAGACAGATTCACTTAACAACCCTGCGATTGACTTAACAACTGCAGTGATTCACTTAATAACTATGGTAGGAAAGCTCATAAAATAGCAATAGCACTTAGACTTATATACCGCTTCACAGTGCTTTATAACCCTCTCTAAGCGGTTTACAGAGTCAGCATATTTCTCCCAATGCTCTGCATCCTCATTTTTATTTTGTTTGTGTGTCTATATTTTTCTTGACTGTACACCGCCTTGAGTCCTACGGGAGAAAGGCGGTATAGAAATATAATAAATAAATAAATAAAATTTTACCCACCTCGGAAGGATGGAAGGCTGAGTCAACCTTGAGCCTGGTGAGATTTGAACTGCCAAATTGCAGGCAGCCGGCAGGCAGCAGAAGTAGCCTGCAGTACTGCACTCTAACCACTATGTCACTGCGGCTCATGGGGCAAAACTCACTTAATAACTGTCTTCTTTGGCAATGGAAGTGTTGGGCTCAATTATGGTTGTAAATCAAGAACTACCTATAGATCCTTTTCCAATTTTATGTTAAAATCGCTTGGGTTGCCTGTATTGAATCTCTCTCTCATGCCCACCCATCACTCTCTGTCCAGTTCTAACTGATACCTCCACTCCTGTTATCACATACTGATGGTCTTAAATCTCCTTCTCTGTAAGAATTAGTAAAATTCTGATACCATGGAGGAAGGCTCAAAGCTTCAAGGGAGAAGGGAGTCAAGCCTATTATCCAACTTCTCCCTCTGTTGTCTCTAGTTTCCAGCAGAGTTTAGAAGAATCTTGGCCAAGTTTCTTTACCACCAGGCAGGCAGCTGCCAGTGGAAACATTCCCTGAAGCAGTTCTGGCAGCCAAAAATCGCTGGCTCATGAGAGGGCTTCTTTCCTTCCTTCCAGACACGCTCCAAGCAGTCATTAGACCCTGGCAAGTAGATGATGTTTCCTGCAGCAGAGCTACAGCTGGGCTCCAGATCTCTGGAGGACTGGCTAAAAGATTTGACTGCTCCACAAATGGGTTTTGAGATCCTTTCCTCCAATCCACAGCATCTTCCCTTATAGTTAAAATCACAGAAAGCAATTGTGGGACTTCGGTCACACCTCAAAACTGACTTCAAGAACTATGTCCAGTTTAGAGCACCATACTTAAAAAGTAGGATTCAAAGATCTGGTTTGAACACCTGGTCTCTCCGTGTGGTGGAATCTCCAGCTAGATGGAGGGAGGTGTTAAGAGAGGAGGAAGCTTAGAGTCCTTGCACTGCAGAAAGTGGCACAGGTCCAACCAACCCCAGCATCCCTGAAGCCTTATCTGACCCTTCCCGAGGGAATGTAGTCAGTCTGGCAAGATTCTTGTAACATCGATGACTAATAATAAAGCTTCTGCTTGAGATTATTCTGGTTGCTTGCACCTGACACCTGCCATTTTGGGAGTTATTTCATGTTGTTTGTTTTTTTAATTTTTGTTTTCATTTACATTTGATGTTTTTAATTGTTATTATGCTGGTAAGTCTCCCAGGGTCACTTTTTTTGTGAGATGGGCAGCTACATAAAGGTATTCAATATATAAAATAAAATAGATATGTCAGGAGCAAGAATCCGGGAGCCAAGACAGAATTCAAAACAGTGGTGAAATCTAAAAAAAAAAATTTTTTTTACTACTGGTTCTGTGGAAGTGGCTTGGTGGCTATGGTGTGGCTTGGTGGCCGTGGCTTGGTGGCCGTGGCAGGGGAAAGATGCTGCAAAATCCCCATTCCCACCCCACTCCAGGGGAAGGATACTGCAAAATCTCCATTCCCACCCCACTCCAGGGGAAGGATACTGCAAAATCCCCATTCCCTCCCCACTCCTGGGGAAAGGATATTGCAAAATCTCCGTTCCCACCCCACTCTGGGGCCAGCCAGAGGGGGTATTTGCCGGTTCTCCGAACTGCTCAAAATTTCCGCTGGAGTTCACCCCTGGTTCAAAAGCACTATAAGTTTATTTCATGCTACTTAAGCTTATTCCATGCTATCAATACACAAGACTCTGATCTGCTAATGGTCAATGCAGATTGATTCCAGGTAAGAGTCAACAGACTTCAAGGAGGCCTGGACTTGGGTGTCCTTCAGGGATGCAGTGTCCCCAGACTAATGATGTGTTTGACCCCACCCTCAGACTCAGCCTGGTCATCTTCTACAGATAAATTGAAAAAGGTGTCAAGAAGGACACTTGCAGATGATGAGGAAACTTAAATGCCAAGAAAAAGTTTTGAAGAGCTGGGGATGTTTTGTTTTGACCTAGGCTTCCTGAGACAGTAAAAAGCACACGATTAGTCCCAAAAACCCTCTTTTTATTTCAACGGCTGTGAATTATGTTCATTCACAGCCCGTAATGAGTCACAAATAGTTTATATAGAGTCCGACAGAAGTCTGCCACAGTCCTTCGGGATAAGGCTGATAAGCTCCCACCTTTATCTCCCTTGACATGCTGCCAAAGACCTAATTGGCAATTAGCTTTGCAAGGCCACACGGAGCACAGAGTCAAAACTGAGCTTCAGAATTTAAACCGGCCAGAACGAACAAAGTTGCATCTTTCAAAGGCTCACGTGCCTTTGCTCCTCCTTTACGTCTTATGGGAGGGGCCAGTCGTCTTCAAGCCCTACTCTCGAGTCGTTCCTTTTGTCTTAACTGTTCTTGCTTTCTGGCAGCTCTGTGCGTGCGCGCACTGGGAACAGGCTCCCCCTGTTCCTCTGTCTCGCTGGTATCCAAGGCTCCGGAGGCATCACATAACTCCCAGATGGCCCTGGTCCCCTCTCTGCCTCCGATGAAAAGCCCTCGTCCGAGCCTTCCCCAGACTCCACGACTGGCCCATGTCCCTCCCCAACCTCCTCACTCCAACTCTGCTGCCAGCTCTGCAGGCCATCAGCAGACCACAACATGTTTAGCTTTGAGAAAAGAAGACAGAGGAAGTATATATCTAAATATCTGAAAGAATGTCACATAGAAAAGGGTTAAAACTTGTTTCTTCTCATTCTTGAGGAACTGATGGATGTAAATTACAAGAAGGCATATTCCAAGAAAACATTAGAAAAATACATCCTAATAGTAGGAGCAGTTCAATAATAAATTCCAAGGATATATCGATGGTCTTCTGTTCATTAGATGCCTCCAAACAGAACCATGAAATCTTTAATTCTTGCATTGAGTGGGGTTTGACCTCAATGCCTATTAAACATCTTCCCAACTTTAGGATTCTCAAGAGACCTGCTGGATTCAACAAGGATGTTTGAACCACAGATTAAGCAAGAGGACAACATCTCTGGCATTAGTAGGAAGTTTGAGGAATCAGATATACTCATTTCTTATGTAATAATTTCATAAATTAGTCAGTCCCTTCACTGAGTCCATTGTGTGCTTCCAAATCATAGGATAAGTAAGATTGTCCCCGATAAACTTCCCTCTGGTGTTTCTGGTGTTTCCTGCCCTTCCAGAAGACCTTACTAATAATTTACTCTTAAATGCTGACTTGAAGAAAATATTGTGCAGGATTCTTATATGGCTACTATCCACATAAGGGCACGCACCCAGACCTGTATTTTAGCTTGGTTTCCACACTTCCCAACAAAGGAAATGCCTGTACATTAAGATCATTTGCAATATCTGATATTTGGATCTGTACAAGTAAAGCAAGTTTTAAGAGCTTACTGTTAGACATTTACTGTATCCCAGCAGAGGAAAAATATAACCATTTATTTATCACGATGATAGATTTATGTAAATTAACAGATGTAGGGGCCTGGGAGAGAAATTTGCAAATAGATCTGGAAGAGGAAAATTATGATCAGTGGTATATCTGTCATCTTTTTTCTGCCTAAACATACATCTGCCTATTTTTGGACATCGCATCAGGCTCAGTCACAAATCTAGGCACGTTCTGACATTTAGCCCCTTATTCAGGAAATGGTATGACAGGCAGATAATATGGCTATGCTAATCTCTTTACAGGTAGTCCTTGACTTACAAATATTTGTTTAGTGGCTGTTTGAAGATACAACAGCAAAAAGTGACTTATGACCGTTTTTCACAGTTACAACCGTTACAACTTCCCTATGTGATAAAAATTTGGAAACTGACTCATATTTTTGATATGAGACTGAAGTGTCCCAGGGTCACATGATCCTCTTTTGTGACCTTCTAACAAGCAAAGTCAATAGGGAATCCAGATTCACTTAACACCATGTTACTAATTTAACAGCTGCAGTAATTCACTTAACAGTTGTGACAAGAAAGATCTAAAATGGGACAAAACTCACTTAACATCTGTCTCGCTTAGCAATAGGAATGTTGGGCTCAATTGTCATAAGTCAAGGACTACCTGTATTGCAATGAAGCCACACACTCAGAGAATATTGGCATATGTATATTTCCACATAGAGAACTCATTGCAGTTTTGTAAATGGAAAAAAGGAATTAGTTCTGTATATAGAAATGCTTGTGTGTTTGTGTGTAAATATTAGGCTTTTTTCTGCCCTGCCTTTCCAAGTCAACAGATTTTTGACTATTCTTTTGATCCTTTGGCAAGCATCGGATCTTATATTGACATAGCAGTTATCTCTGGTTTGAGAATAGTTAGTTCCTTCTCTACCAAGTTCATTCTTCACATGTATCCAAATAATACATCTTTTCTCCAATTAACATTTGAACCTGATTTAGAAAATGATCTTTGTGTGGGAGGAAGGAATATGTTATATAGAAAATTATATACACTGAAATTAAGATTTACATTGCTTAGACATACTCCATTCATAGTGCCTATCATTTTAAGCTGTCAGCATTACGACTTGGAAAATACACACAGTTTTGAAGGTAGATCTGGTTCCCTTCTCAGCTTCCCACTCTGCATGTTAATTAATTCCTCATTTTGATCTTTTATTTACTTTGTTTATCGTCCCGTTCCTGATTTTGTAGCTATTGTAGTGGAACATTTTACTTGTGTTTATGCTTTACGCAATTACCTTTTAGTGTTTTAATTATTTTGTACGTGTTAAATGTCTGCCTGTAATTGAATCTGTATTCGTTTCTGGAAAGAAAAAGAAAAAACACGTTGATTTGAAGGGATAGCATTTCAGGGGAATGGAAACAAAATCAGCCAGATGCCAAACCGAATAAGGCCCGAGGGGCCTTCAGAAATTGCCTTCACCCATGACTTATTTCCACATAAACTGAAACACAGAATGTCAATCTCTTTCCTCTCTCCTGTAAGTATAAACAGTGGGGCAGGAAATTGCATGCTGTCATTGGCCTTTATTCAGAATCATCTTTGAAGCTGGCAGGTGTGTGAGTGCAGGTGAATCCTATTAGAGCCTCTGCTAAGCCTGTTGGTCAAAGGGGCTATAAGAAGAGAGCCTTAGGGCCTTGCTAGATCCATCTGGGGTGCTCCGGGATCTAGCAAGGGCCGTGCCAACTGAGGAGACATTGTTTGCTGATGCTGCATAACAGTCTTAAGGATGTGGTTAAGAAGCATAACAACAAACGGGGTTTCTCTCTGGCTGAAGGTTAATGCTGGTGGCAGTATGGAAACTCCCAAGCCCCAAGCTACCTATCTCTCATGAACAATCAGCAGTTTGGGAGATCAAGCCCTAACTCCGCTATTGTCAAGACAAGTAGATCTGGGTCTCTTCATGATCCTCTAAACAAATAGCAGAACTTTAATCATAAATCGCAGGTCAGCTTTAGCCAAATGCCTTCCACAATGTAATAGCCGTGTTATAGTCAACTTCGTATATTGGTTGCGTCACCCTGATTTATGGAGGAGATAAAGGTGGTTGTGGAAAACACAGTGCAGTAACGATGGCAACGGTTATTTGATCTCACAATAATTAGCTAAGCATTTGGTTGCACAATCCTTTCACAATACCTCTACGGGTTAGTTCATTAAACCAAATTAGCTTTGGCTTGAACTTTCATCATACGTTGTCCTAATCTTGGCTTCCTCTCAAAAGGGCTAAGGGGGGAAAAAAACCCCCTCTATTTCCACCTCAGATGTTTCTCCTCAAACCGCTCCATGTGGAGGATGCTGTGAATGTGTTTAATGTATACAGCTGTGGATATACCAGGTTGAAACTGCACATTTCTGCATCTCCTTTGTCATTTTAATATGCAGTAGTGTCTCATAAATCGAAGGATGCCATTTTTTAAAACAGCCCTACTTCTTTGAGCTTACTGTAACCTTGCATGCTGACAAACCACAAGGAAAGATTTGCCTGTTACTTTGCTCAGTAACAGAATCACAGAATTGAAAGAGGCAATTTCGGCCACCAGTCCAGCCATTGATCCAATTAAGGAATCTAATTAAGTCATTCCTGAAGATGGTTGTCTGACTTCAGCTAGAACACTTCTGGTGAAGAGAAGTTCAATATCTCCATCAATAATTAGGTCCAAACTCTTCTTCCTGTTAGAATTTTTTCCCCCAACAATCATTTAAAATTTGATTTTCCTGTCACTATTATTCCATATCCAGCATTCAGGAACAATAGAAAAAGAGACCATCACTTCTTTTCCATAACATTCATACAGGTATTTGAAGAACATGGTTGTACCAGTTTTCTTTTCTTGATGTTAAACATGTTTACTTCTCCCAACCTCTGCTAATAAAATTTAAGTTTCCAATCCTTTGATTTTCTCTACTGGCCTTCTCTGAATCTGTTCCAGTTTGTGTGGAGTGAGATTCAGGAAAAAGAAATGGGGTTTAACTAGCATAGAATAAAGTAGAATTATTACATTCCTCACCTTGGGGACTAAACTTTTATTTGTTTATTTAAGTTTATACCACTGAATCCAGAATAACCCATGGCAGCGTACAGTCCAGTTCCATTTGTGTGAGCGGCATGTGTGTGTGCCCACTGTTTGTGCTGTGCGCCCTTGTGCATGCGCCTGCCACTCACACAAAACCATCCCCTCTCCTCCCTCCTCCCCCTCCCCCCCCACCGGCCAGGCCGCCAAGCCGGAAGGGTTGGGGACCATTGCCCTGCCCATTTTTATTTGAAATATTTTCTGTCTTGCTCTTTCAGTGTGTTAGCAGTAGTCAGAGTGGCCTCCACCAAAATAAAAGCTAATAAAAGCAACCAGTCAACAAAGAGTTATGTGCTATGCATATTTAATTGCGTGTAACAAGATCACTCGATATATAGAACCAAGTGAATGCCAGAGAGCACGATAGATGTTCCTGAAGACTAATTAAACACAATCAGAAATTGATCCTGGGTGGATGAGTGACTGCTGACCCACAGCAGAATCATGTTGTAGTTGGAGTCCTGTGTCCTCTAAATCCTCACTGTAGAGCAGAACAATTTGTAACCAAGGTTTGTTGTTAACTATGGGCTGGTATGCTGGTAGAACCCAGCCTGTGGATAAACAGCATTAATTCTCTAAGAAAGTGACATGGTTGCAGGAACAGCTGCATCAGTGATTCTTAGTTGTTTTCCAAGAAACTTTTCTGTACAGAACCGCTAGGCCTTAATCAAGCCTCAAGGAAGTTCCATAATCAAAATTCTGTTCTATTAACAGAAAATACAGATAATCCTCAATCCTTCCGAGCATTTGAGCTCAGAAGTACTGTTGTAAGTTACGGCAGTCATTAAGCAGGTCACAACGTGACTATGTCTGATTTTATGACCTTCTTTTGCCATAGTCGTTAAGTGAACGCTATTTTCCCAATGGGGATTTTTTTGTCAGAAAATGGAAGTTTATGGAAACTATCCGCAAACTAGCAAAAATGCTAAACATCGCAGTCATGTTAGCACGGGATGTTGCAAATGGCTGTAAAATGCGAGCTGCTTGCCAAGCATCCAAAATGCGATGATGTAACTACAGTTGTATGTGTGGGCAGCCATCAGCAACTTTGAAAACTGGTCATACGTAGCTCTGGGGAGGTCTTTTCATAACTTCAAATGGTTGCAGAGTGGCCAGCCGTTAAGCGAGGACTACTTGTAAACATTTTGAGTAAGTGACTCAAAGATAGAAAAAACAGCTCAGTTCTGCTTTTCAGAGCAGTGCAAAAATTCCTTGACCTCTTCCAATACCTCTCTTTTTTCCCTATTCTTTCTTCACTTTTAGTTAGGACAAGATCAGCTGACTTAGAAGTTTGCATATATTTGGGTCACTTTTGGAACTTTTTTATTAGGCTTCTCCAGGGGTGGGCTGCTGGGGGTTCGCAGGGGTTCGGGAGAACCTCTAGCTAAGATTCTGTGCAGTTCGGAGAACCCCCAAATCCCACTCCTGGCTGGTCCCGCCCACCCCGCCCCTCCCAGATGTCCCCACGTGGCCCATTTTGGGTGCACGCAAGTCCTCGGGGAGGGCGAAAAATGGGCCTACCGGAAGTTTCCGGCCTCCGGAGCCTGGGGAGGCCGTTTTTGCCCTCCTAGAGGCTCAAGGAAAGCCTCCGGAGCCTGGGGAGGGCAAAAATGCCCCCCCTGCCATGGTGCAGGAGGCTGACTAGGTCACGCCCACCCAGCATCCAGGCAGAGAACCCCTTGCTAAAATTTTTGAAGTCCACCCCTGGGTTTTGCGTATTTGAAGCAGAGACTTACCATTCACCACTAACTATACTTTCCGTCCCTGAGAACAGGATATGAGAGAGCATTGTTTTCATCCCAGCCCGTATCTTAGTTGTCATATACAGACAGCAAAATGCACACACACACACACACACTTTTCCTGGAGTTTGCTGAAGCAGGCAGGCATAAACTCAGCCTAAACTGAATTTGCTTCTGTAAAGAACTCTTGAGGATTTCACTGAATATTTCCAGCTGATCTCCTCTGCAGAGAGAGAGGCGGCTATACAAAAATGTCCTTGTTTTCCCTTTTACATTTTACACATCTCGCATACAACACTGCCCACCATCAACTGTGAAGGAATATGCCAGCCTGGCCTGGCACATGATTCACTCTTGATGTGTTTGAAGAAGTTTAAAAAAAACACACAAAAACCCAGCAGTTTTGAGCAGATGAAATCATGGATATTTCTGGATTCCCTCAACACGTGCAGTACGTTCCCTCCTTCCTTGCTTGTCCCCAACCTACTCTGCTTTTTAAACTCTATAAAATTAAAACCAAAAAGAACTTTACTGTATACTTCATAAAACAAAGCACCAACCTCCGGTGTAATTTCCTTTTAAGACCATTCTTTAATTCCGTGTAGGCTACTAGAGGTGGGATTAGGAATGCAGCTTTGTTTGTAAGTGTGTTTATTTGTTTGGAAGAAGACAAAGATAAGATGGGATTTGATAATGAATAGCCTGGAAGCTATTCCATATAAGCTATTCCATATATAAGTAGAGATATCACCCTGCCAACAAAAGTGTGTATAGTCAAGGCTATGGTTTTCCCAGTTGCAATGGATGGCTGTGAAAGTTGGACCATAAGAAAGGCTGAGCGCTGAAGAATTGAGGCCTTTGAACTCTGGTGCTGGAGAAGACTCCTGCAAGTCCCTTGCACTGCTAGGTGATCAAACCGGTCAGTCCTAGAGGAGATCAACCCTGACTGCTCTTTAGAAGGCCACATCCTGAAGATGAAACTCAAATACTTTGGCCACCTAATGAGAAGGAAGGACTCACTGGAGAAGAACCTAATGCTGGGAACGATTGAGGGCAAAAGAAGAAGAGGACGACAGAAAATGAGGTGGCTGGATGGAGTCACTGAAGCAGTTGGCGTGAGCTTAAATGGACTCCAGAGGATGGTAGAGGACAGGAAGGCCTGGAGGAACGGTGATGGATCGGACACGACTTCTCAACTAACAACAACAAGCCTGGAAGCTACAGAGGATAGAGGTGAATGGGCAAGCAGCCATTCCCTCCTCAGTTTCTTTTGAGTACCTCCAACTATTAGATCTGTTCCTTCGCCACTATAGTTGGAGTTTCCTGGGTTAGTCTTGTGCATACAGAGTTCATACTCTGGGTATAAAGCATGGGCGTCCAACTTTTTGGCTTGCCAAGGCCTCAATGAGTGAAGAGGGATTGTCTTGGGCTTCCATTAAAATACAGAGAGTCCTCAACTTACGACTGCAATTGAGCCCAAAATTTATGTTGCTAAGTGAGAAATTTGTTAAGTGAGTTTTGCCCCATTTTACAACTTTTCTTGCCATAGTGAATCATTGTTAAATGAATGATTCAGTTGTTAAGTGAATCTAGTTTCCCCATTGACTTTTCTAATCAGAAGGTTGCAAAAGGGGATCACATGACCCAGGGACACTGTGACAGTCATACATGTGAGTCAGTTGTTCCAGCATCCGAATGTAAGTCACGTGACCATGGGAATGCTGCAGCGGTCATAAAGACTGAAAACTTAAGTCACTTTTTTTCAGTGTGGTTGTAACTTCGAACGGTCACTAACTGAACTGTTGTAAGTCAAGGACTATCTGTATATAATACAGCTTATGTATATAAATCAAATAATAACATTAAAAGTTTACGATCTTCTGAGGCCACATTACTAGCTCTCCTGGGCTGCGTGTGACCCATGGATGTGGGCTGGACACACCTGGCGTGAAGAGTTGCTCTTTTGTTTTGTTTTTTGCTCAGTTACTAAGTCGTGTCCAACTCCCCATGCACCCCATGGACTACAGCACAAAAGCCCCCCCCCATCCTCCACTGTCTCCCAGTTTGTTCAAATTCATGTTCATTGCATCTACCATGTTTTCCCGAAAATAAGAGCCTGTTTTATATTTTTTGAACCCCGAAATAAGCTCTTGGCCTTATTTTTGGGGAGCTCTTATTATTTTGGGGTACATGGAGGAAGACGGGGCTCCTCTTGCTATCTTACCTAATTTCCAGCTTTGTCTCCCTAACCCTAACCAGAGGAAATGATGGGGATCTGCTGCACATGCGTTTAAATATTTTCAGGGAGGACTTATTTTCGGGGATGCGCTCAAAAGCCCAATTGGGCTTATTACCAGGGGATGTCTTATTTTTGGGGAAACACAGTATGATGCTATTTATCCGTCTCATCCATTGCTGCCCCTTCTCCGTTTGCCTTCCGTCTTTCCCAACATCAGGGTCGTTCCCAATGAGTCCTCTCTTCTCATGTGGTGTCCAAAGTATTTGAACTTCAGCTTCAGTCTCTGTCCTTCCAAAGAACAGTCAAGGTTTATTTCCTTTAGGATTGATTGAGTTGATCTCCTTGCAGTCCAAGGGACTCTGAAAAGTCTTCTCCAACACCAGGTGGAAAGAGAGGATGCACCAAATTCCTTGAGCTTATGTAGAATCCTGCATGCATCTGTTTTAATGCTGCTGTGGGAAGTAGACAAATCCTGCACAACTTTCTGTGTTTACCATCTCGGTTTTGTTTATCACATCCCTTAATAGCACATACTGTATTTTTTGGACTATAAGACACACTTTTTTGTCTCCCAAAAGTGGGTGAAAATGTCTGTGTGTCTTATAGACTGAATATTGCCGAAGCCCCGCTCACCTGCCGGCCATTTTTTTGCCTCTGCATGCCAATTTTCAGGCCTTTTTGTGGCCTGTTTTTGAGGGGTTTTGTGGCCTGTTTTTGAGGGGGTTTTTTGGCCAATTTTTTCAGAAAAAACGTCCTGAAAAAAGCCTAAAAAGTGGGCTGAAAAAAGCCTTGAAAATGGGCCAAAAAAAGCCTCGAAAATGGGCCAAAAAAAGCCTCAAAAACCGTCCGAAAAAAGCCTTGAAAATGGGCTGAGAAAAGGATGGAAAAGGCCCGAAAATGGGGCCTGCAGACGGCAAAAACTTTTTTTTGTTGATTTCCTCTTCTAAATTTAGGTGTGCCTTATAATCAGGTGCATCTTATAGTCTGAAAAATATATAATCACATTGCAGGCTTCTGTATTGTTTTTACATTAGGAGCATGGATTTACCTGTGCATCTCAGAAACCCTGTCTCAGGTTTGGGTTGCTATAACTAAAATTATTTTAAGAACCTCAGAAATAAAGTAACTGTATCCTGAATGTTGTCTAGGTTTAATTAGTATGATGTGCTTTCGTGCTTTAAATGTCATAAATGAGAGAGGATCATGGAAAGCCTTAAGGGAGGAACTTTGAGGGAGGAAGACTTACAAATCAGAAGTAAAGCATTTTTAAAAAGTAAAACAACAGCACTGAATGAGCGACATTCTAGAACAGCAGTAATAATATTATTTACTTTTTTTCTTTAATGATGGATAATATTTAGACTCTTAATATTTGGAATGGGGTCAAAGAGCCTTAAAGAAATCCAGTTGTTTAAAAGCATTGTTAAGAATTTGGAATTTTTTTAACCTCATCTTTGTACTCCTATCTGCAATTTATAAGCATATAACTTTTTTTTCTTTTTGACAATGAAGAGCTGATTTCATTTTCTTCTATTTCTTTCTTTCAAGCACCGATATACTGTCAGTCCTTTATATACATTTAGAGTTTTCATGACACTAATAAAAATACAGAAATGTAAAAATAGTAGATGTTTTTGAAACAATTTGGGAATTTTTCAAAACTATGTTGGCTCAAAATGCTTCCCTAATTCATGATTAACTGAATCACCGTATATTCATTTTTCTGAATTCACCTAATATATTGAAGCAATATATTCACCTAATATATTGAAGTCACAGGCTGACACAGTTGATTAAAATACATCGGCTAATTTGTGGTCTACATGCTCCATGATCTCAGGCATTGTATTTCTAATTCTCATTTATATAGAAACCAAGTTAATTGTATGAGAAAGGTTGGTAATCACGGTTTTGTTTGGGTGGAATGGGTCATGACATCTTCTCACGTTTGACAATGCTAAGAGGATAAACTATTTTTGAACTATTATCTCATCCACTTTTGGAATATAGATAGGAAACAAAATGATTCCATGACATCCCTTGAGTTAAAAAAAAAAAATAGTATCCATAGAAAATTGGAAAATTTGAGTAAAAGTATAATAATGGTAATGATTTTGTGGAAAATCATTTTGATTTCCCACAAATTTAAAACAATGTTGTGAGTTGTTCTGCTGTAATACATGACAAAACCAGCACATGAGGTTAGTCACAGATATTTAAATTTTCCATGTACAACATTAAGCTTATTTATTAAATTACCTCCCTCCAAAGAGCTTGTTTATTAAATATACATCCTATCTTTTTGTAATAAGAGCTCAAAGTGACATATCTAGTAGTCTTTTTCTTCCATTTTCCCCCCACAACAGGAAGTATGGTTGATTTCCAAGCCAGTCAGTAATTGAACTCTTTAAAAATTCTCCCAGTTTAGAGCTTAGCATAAAATGCCAAATCCAGACAATGCAGCAGGTATAAAAAGATAAACAGAGAACGAGAGAAATTTATATCTTAAAAGCTTTCCTTAAAACGTAAGGTCTTCAGGATGTCAGTTGTGGGATGTTCTCCTGAAAAGTGAGTTGCAGAGCCAAGGGAAAGTCAACAAGAGAGTTTCTCCTTAGCTTCCAGTAGAAGCAACACAGTCCAGTCATTCACAAAGAATATTAATAATTAGAACACAGAACATAAAATAATAGGGTGGGAAGGGACTTTGGAGGTCTTCTACTCCAACCCCCTGCCCGTTACCTGGAGATCCTATACCATTCTGGACTTTCTTTGGGCTTGATGGGATGGATACATGTGATCATAGAAAGAATAACAGAACAACAAAACAGAAAAACAGAATTGAAAGAGATTTTGGAGATCTTCTATTCTAACCTCCTACTCATGCATCAGTCCTGATACCATTTCAGAGAAACGGCTGTCCAGTCTCTTCTTTAAACCTCCAATGATGGAGCAGCCACAACTTCTGAAGGCAATCCATTCCACTGATTAATTGTTCTCACTGTCAGGAAGTTTCTCCTTAGTTCTAGGAACATAGTGTTTAAAGCTGGCAAGGAGCTACAAATAGGGTAATGAAAGCAAACAGATGAAAGGGAGGTAGTAGAAAGAGAAGCTTTAAATAGTAGAAAGAGAAGTTGTAGCTTCAAGAGGGATGAAGACCAATTAGAAGCCTTGCTCACCTCTTACTACTATTCATGTGTCCAGGGCAAGTTTTGCATTGGCGAGTCTCAATTAACCATGGAGGCTTTCTATGTAAATAAGGATTATCTTTTATTTTTACAGGCAGAATGGAAAAAGCAGTTAAATACCCACAAGAGCTCATCCATAATTTCCATCTCAGCATATGGAATAAGGTTGAACTAAGCAGCTAATTTTTTCATGTGGTGTATTCTAATAATTAATCATCAATTCCAGTCAATCTTGTTTTACTTTTTTTCTCTTTGTCCTGCATTTTTCCATCGTTTGGAAATATAATCTCTGGCACTGCATTCTCCCTCCCTCCTTCTCTCTGTGTATACACATTTGAGGGAGGAAAATTTTTCCAGGATTGGCTACAGTCAGAGTCAACAACCCTAGTTGACAAGACAAAAGCTGAGTAAGTTCAGAAAAATATATCTGGAGGTTCTCTTATCTTCCTTTAGGAGACTAATCTTAAATTGAGGGCTGTCTTCCTTTTACATAAATCCAATAACGGAATGATGGGACACACAGGAGGACTCCAAGAGATTGATTTTATTAAGCAATTTCTGGACATAAAAGCCAATTTTTCATATGGTTCTAAACCAGGGGTCTCCAATCTTGGCAACTTTAAGACTTGTGGACTTCAACCAGTGGTGAAATGTAAAATTTGTTACTACCTGTTCTGTGGGCGTGGCTTGGTGGCGGTGGATAATATGACTGAGTGGGCGTGGCCAACTTTTTTTTTTCTTTTAAAACCATTTTTTCTACAACCTCTTCAGCTGAGGAGGTGTTCTGTCCCCATCCCACACGCACACACACCAACAGACGTCCAAGAGTTAAAGACCAAACCAGCCGGCAAAATCCTTTTCCTTATGATAAAGGAACTTCGCAACAACCTAGTGGCTGCCTGCCAAGAGTTTATTACTTACGAAGAGGAGAGATAACTTCTCCCCGCTTCTGGTACATCAAAGGAAACAGCTCAATAATTACAGAGTCAGTCAAGTCCAAAGATAATCCAGCAAAGTCTATAGCAAAAGTCCGGCAATGCAGAATGGCGTGGAAGCTTTCAGCTTTGTTCGTCACAAGGCTTGACTGGCCACCACGCTCCCTTTTATACCCTGTGGGATGTGGTCCAGTGACTCAGCCTAATCTCGGGCACGCCTTTTCTTCTGTTGCACGCGCTTATCTCTGCGATGCCGGCGTGGATCCAGCCAAGACTCATTACTCTCATCACTGTCCACCTGTGGCTGCGTGGACGTGCTTGGCCCCGGCCCTATCTCTTACCCTTCGGCGGACACCGAAGGCATTGCCAAAGAGGAGGGTCCTGGAGAGGGAGGCCTTGCCAACTCCTCTCCTTCACTCTCGGAGTCCTCTCCTGCCGATGACACAGGCTCAGGTAACGGAGCCACAACAGGAGGTTGTAAAAAAAATGCTTTTAAAGCCTCTGACGACCCCAGCTGACTTGCCTGATTGGCAGAGGCTTTTTTTCCTTTTAAAAACATTTTTTCTATAACCTCTTCGGCCGAAGAGGTTGTAGAAAAAATGTTTTTAAAAGCCTCTGATGATCCCAGCTGAGCCGTGCGATCATCAGAGGCTTTTTTTTTTAACTTTTAAAAGCATTTTTTTGGCCAAAGAGGTTGTAGAAAAAATGCTTTTAAAAATTAAAAAAAGCCTCTGATGATTGCGCGGCTCAGCTGGGCAATGGGGAGGAGCAGGGATTTTTGCTACCGGTTCTCTGAACCACCCGTCTCCATCGCTACCGGATCAGATGATCCGGTCCGAACCGGGAGCATTTCACCCCTGACTTCAACTCCACAACTCCAGAACTCTGGGAGTTGAAGTCCACAAGTCTTACAGTTGCCAAGGTTGGAGACCCCTGTTCTAAACCATTCAAAGAATGTATTAAATCACTGCTAGTGCTCTGAAGAGGAGACAGAAAGAAAAGGGAAGTCAACATCTAATTTTCCATAACCCGATAGTATCTTCCACGTATATCAAACTATGGATCTCTCAGCAAGAATGACAAAAAGAAAAATAAAATTGATAGTAGGATTATATTAATAGTGCAGAAAGCATCTTTTTGTCCTTTTCCAAGTGGTAAGAAGAAGGGGGGGAAAATCCCGAAACTGACATGCACGTATCTGTTCACGTTTTTATGCAGCGAAGACCTACCATCCCAACTCATCGTTGGGTGCTGTAACAGCTAAAATATGTGCTAATATTTATATATAAAATTCCCCCTCTCCTTCCTCTTTCTCGAAATGAACTACAAGCTTGGATTATTTTAATTCTGGGAAAAGCTCATAATTTCCCCTTATTCTGCAGAAGGACCCTGAGAAATACATTTTCTTTCACTTGAAGCTTTTGTGTACGATTAGCAACAATGGAAGCATTCAGTTGCAACTTCAAATCCCAAATTGGGATGCATATCTGATATCTTGGTAGGTGTTGCGCAGTTTTTGTGGGAGGAGGGCGGCATGAATATCTCAGCTCCGGACAAGGGACCGTATTGTCTTCTCTGTGACATTGATGTAAAGAGAGAACAGCCCATGCAGTGAAAGTGATCTCATAATCGAGGCAATTAAATAACAGTTATTTTGCCCAAATTGACCACAGCATTTCCTTACTTTTTAACAGTCCTTTCACTAAGCGCTTCTCAGAAATTCAGCTGAAATGACCTTTGTAGCCGTACCAAACTTTTACGGAGAAGACAATCTGTTTGACTTGTTGGTATGTGGTAAAATGCCTTGGATGAAAGAGGTGGGATTCTCATATGCAGGATGGCAATGATATTTTCCCTCTATGGCTACTGCTGGCCTGTCTTTGTTGATTGGTCCAATGCTGCCATTAAATATAGGTGTGGCCTGGAGCACACAATGTCATTGTTTTCTTCTCTGTCTCTCTCCCCCCCCCCTCTCTCTCCCTCTTTCCCTCTCTCCTTCTGTCCCCTCCCTCCCTCTCCCACCCTCCCTTCTTCTCTCTCCTTCTCTCTCTTCCTCCTTCCCTCTCTCCCTCTCTCCTTTCTTTCCTCCCCCTTTCTCCTCCCCTCCCTCCCTCCCTCTCTCCCTCCCTCCCTTTCCCCCTCCCCTCCTCCCCTCCTCCTCTCCCTCCATCCCCCCCTCTCTCTCCCTCCTTGCCCTCTTCTCTCTCTCTCTCTCTCTCTCTCTCCCTCTCTCATCGGTTGGAATGGAGCAATGTGCCAGACATCCCAAAGGAAGAGCAGGGTCAGAAGATAGCAAGAGCTGGCACCAGAGTCTGTTTCAGGGCAGGGATCTTGGCAAGAGCCAGTGGTATTGACGCCCAATTCCAACCCTCGACTCATAAATCTCAGGAGATAAAAGCTGCAGATACTTATTGGGTCTGATGGTATCGTGCTGATATTGAGAGCAAGTGAAAGCAAGTGTAAATCACTTTTTCAAGGAATTCTGGAAAAACAGTGCCAAAAAGAAATGTGTTGACTGGGTGGGTTTTGGGCTTCATTTGCTTTTGGTTGCATGGACTTTTTTGTATATTAATAGTTTACGTGCACATGTATATTGGTATCAGAAAACATGGAGCTTAGTGGCAGATCAATATGAAAAGTAGTGGACATCTTATTATCCAAAGCAGCCTCCAACTGAGTTAGCTTTTAGCCAACATCATCCAACCCCCAATGTTTATCACTGAATCACATATGAGTGGAAACAGCTATACTGTCCAATTGTTTAGAGCAGATGCCAAACTGGGAGAGGGTGTGAAAACATTATCATTGTTATTGCTGTTAATATCCCGTTTTCCCTTTAGGAGTTAAGGGTAGCATGCAAAGCATTCTGTTGAAGTTCCATCACAGCAGGGGTGAAATCCAGCAGGTTCTGACAGGTTCTGGAGAACCAGTAGCGGAAATTTTGAGTAGTTCGGGGAACCGGCAAATACCATCTCTGGCTGGTCCCAGAGTGGGGAAGGAATGGGGATTTTGCAGTATCCTTCCCCTGTCACGCCCACCAAACCACACTACACCCACCAAGCCACGCCCACAGAACTGGTAGTAAAAAATTTTGGATTTCACCACTGCATCACAGCAACCATTTTGGTTGGGCTGAGAGAGAATTCACAACCTAAAGTCATCTATTGTGATATCATGTGTAAGAATGGATTTGTCTCTTACCAGGGGTGTCAAACTCCAGGCCCGCGGGTCGGATCCGGCCCTCAGGGTACTTAGATCTGGCTCACGGGGCCGATGTGGAAACAGCAAAAGACCGGCTCGGCCACCACAGGTGACCCCAACATGAGTGATGTTGAGCTGGCCACCCCCGCCCCCCCAAGGTCATACACAACCCTGATGCGGCCCTCAATGAAATTAAGTTTGACACTCCTGCCTTACAGTTTGACATCACAGTCCTGGTCTAGGGCCTTAGCCACTATAGGACACTGACTCTTTGCATGAAAAACAGGGTACAGTAGAGGCCCTGAGCACAGTTATCGAGAACTCGTTCAAAATATGATTCAATACAGATAGTCTTCGACTTACGACCACAATTGAGCCCAACATTTCTGTTACTAAGCGAGACAGTTGTTAGGTGAGTTTTTCCTCATTTTAACGACCTTTCTTGCCACAGTTGTTAGTTGAATCACTGCAATTGTTCAGTTAGTAAGCTGGTTGTTAAGCGAATCTGGCTTGCCCATTGACTTTGCTTGTCAGAAGGTCACAGAGTGATTTATTTATTTATTTATTAGTCCAATTTATATGCCGCCCTTCTCAGTAGACTCAGGGCGGCTTACAATGCATTATAGCAATAGCCTGCATACTTTTTTGTATATACCTGCTTATTAGGGCTTTCGCCCCCCACCCCCCCACAAGCAGTGTTGTTCTATACAAAGTTGGCTTATTGCCCCTACAATCCGGGTCCTCAATTTACCTACCTCGAAAGGAAGGCTGAGTCAACCTTGAGCCTGGTGAGATTCGAACTTGCACTAATTGCAGGCAGCTGGCAGCTAAGTGCTAGCACTTAACAGCACTTTAGTCCGCTGCACCACCGAGGCTCTTTGGAACATGAACATGGCAACCATCATAATTATGAGCCGGTTGCCAAGGATCGAAATTTTTATCTCGTGACGATGAGGATGCTGCAACAGTTGTAAGTATGAAAAATGGCCATAAATCAGATCTTTCAGCGCCATTGTTCACTTCAAACGGTCACTAAACAAACTGTTAGATTACCTGTATTTAGAGGATCAGATGGATTAATGCTACTCATTCAAGGTAGAAGAACGGGTCGGTTTCTCTAGAAGATTATTTATCTGTCGGGCTTTCTCGTACCCTCATGGCTCTTAACTTTAATGAACAGGAAACAGGAAAATGATCTGGGCTGCATTGGAATGAAAATGAGAGCATGAGTTTCAGCAGGGAGCCAAGAAGGGGGCAAAGGGCAAGAGGTCATGACATACGTGTAGAGACCAGGCATGACGCAAGCGGGACAGACGTGATGATGCAAGGGCTAACTTCCAACCTTTGCTGATGACATGATGTTGTTATGACATGTGTGTCATGTTAATGTTATTGAGGCTTGAGTAAACACCATTGAATGAGAGTGTGGCTGACTATATATTTATGATTCTTGGGGAGAAAAAACTAGGGAAGGAAGAGGAATTATTGGTATCTTTTGAAAGTGTGCAAGAGAAACTAATAGTAATTTTACTGGGGGGAAAAACCCACACTTTTGTTTCCCTGCCTCTTTGGGTTGCTCCGGTCATCATTTCTCCAGCTTTTGAACCTTGGATGTTCTTCAGAATCTAATATCTATTCCCCGTTAGCCTCTTTTCTCCTCTTGGATGGCAGAGCAGTAAATGGTATGTTTATAAGAGGGCTGAGCTTTCCAACAGACAACCACAAATGTCTTTTGTGAAACCACCAGGAAATAGTATCTTTTGGGATATTCATCACTTTTTTCTGCCACGGCTTTAGCTTGCCAGGAATACATTTTCCCCTCTAAAATTGCTGGACTTCGTTGTGGAAGAAAAGATCCCTTTGGAAGCACTAAATGAGGCTCAGATGTTACCTGCTGTTTGCTTTGGTCTATTCACCAAATAACTCCTAAGGGGAACGGAGTGCCTTGCCAGCTTCTTTGTATTTTTACATCTACCACCTTGAAAATTGGAGATGCCCTTTTAGCTCAGCTCTACTCTTTAAATCAGAGTAAGTTAAATCTCTGGACCACTGGCAGACCCCACCTTTTTATTTTTTATTTTTGCAGCTCCCATCGTCTTTCTGCCAAACCTGTGTTAAGAAGTTGATGATTTATTGACACGATAGTTTTCGCTTTGGGATGGAGAGAGGAAAATCTCTCTTGCCATTTACAGAATCACTGATCCCACCCTCCTTTTACTTCTGGCTTTTAAAAATTGTTTTAATACAATGAAAAAGAAAGCAGACTTGCTGCAAAGTCTCCAAATCCTCTCTGTTTTTTAATGAAAAAAAATTGTCTCTGTGGCGTTCCCCGCCTATCGCAGGCTGTGTTCATGTGGCACTTCGAGGCAAAGGCAGGGCTAACTTTAAAAAACTTGCACACTTCTCATTAAATATCGCCATGGGTGTCCTGAAGATTTCCCTTAACATGTACTATAGATAGTTGATTTAAGTCCATAATGGAGTCTGCCAATTATAGTCATAGGGCATAATGGTCACAAAGTGCATCATCATGTGATCAACCCGATTTTACAACCTTTTCTTATAGCGGTTGTTAGTCAAAACCATGGTTGCTAAGTATACCCATTGTTCACTATGGGGTGATTTGTCGAAACCTGGAAGTAAATGCCCCCTTTTTTTTTTTTTTTTTTTTGCAAAACTGTCATAAATCTCACTCTGTAGGACAGTGATGGGGAACTATGACACACGTGCTGGAAGTGGCACACAGAGCCATCTCTCCGGGCATGCCAGACAAATCCAGTTGCTCTTCCGGGTTCCGCTTTGCGTGCGCATGCGTGCCAGAAACCGGAAGCTCAGCTTCCCAGCACGTGCATGCTCCATCCTGGGGATGGAGCAAAGGTTATAACTGTGAAAAATGGTTGTAAGTCACTTTTTTCAGTGCCGTTATAACTTTGAATGGTTGCTAAATGAACTGTGGCAAGGCAAAGACTGCCTATAAATCCTTCCGTTCTGCACCATTCAGGCAGAACTGAAGAAGCCTATTGAATGAGAGGCGAAACATTTTTCAAGGAAAAAACAACAACAAGAAAGTCCAGTGGCCTTTTGACTAGCACCTTTGAGATGCCATAAATGAAGGCTGGTTGCCCAGCAACCAAAATATGGTCATGTGACCATGGGAGGGTGGGGGGAGAGACATTGGAATTCTAGAACCAGGTGGTAATTCGGGAAGTCTGTTGGAACATCAATTGGTCATTAAGCAAGTGACCGTACGCTGAGTGCTACTTGTACCATCTTGATGTTTCTTCACATTTCATCCTATGACCCGTGAAAAGTACACAGAGTGGACAAAGTCTTAAGCGTGTTTTAAGCAGAACTTTTCAATAGAAAGAGAAGCTCCAGTTTACTGGCTCCTTCCGTGTATGCAAACACTCCACACGCATTGTTGTCGTTTTGCCTTTGACCCTGCAAACTGGATATCCAAATATCCATTCGGTACAGAACGACATTTCCTTGGCTAAGGTTTTAAGAGCGCTGGAGTATTCAATATTTGCTATTCAAAGTAGCAGGTGCCCATGGCTAGGGATGATATATGCTTTCGGCTGTTGGGACAGACTGTGCCAGCAACAGAAGAGTGGATAACAGAATAACAGAATTGGAAGGGAGCTGGGAGATCTTCCAGTCCAACCACCTGCTCAAGCAGGAAACCCCCATACTATTTCAGTCCAATCTCTTAAAAACCTCCAGTGTTGGAGCAATTCTGGAGGCAAGTCGTTCCATTGATAAATTGTTCTAAATTGTCAGGAAATTTCTCCTTAGTGCTAGGTTGTTTCTCTCCTTAGTTTCCATCCATTGTTCTTGTCCTGTCCTCAGGTGCTTTTGAGAACAGCTTGACTCCCTCTTCTTTGTGGCAGCCCCTCAAATATTGGAAAGCTGGTATCATGTCATTCCTAGTCCTTCTTTTCATTAAACAAGATACACTTCTTGTTTATTTATTTATTTATTTATTTATTTATTTATTTATTTATTTATTTATTAGTCATATTTCTATGCCGCCCACTCTCCGAGGACTCTGGATGGCTTGCACCAAAGGCAGTATACTAAATAGCATATTGCCCCCAACAATCTGGGTCCTCATTTTACCCACCTCGGAAGGATGGAAGGCTGAGTCAACCTTGAGCCGGTGAGATCTGATCCGCTGATCTGCTGAACTAGCAGTCAGCTGAAGTAGCTGCAGTACTGCACTCTAACCACTGCGCCACCTCCGCTCATTGTTCATTAAACTAGGCATACTGAATTCCTGCAACTGATCCCTTTTTAATGCCTGCCTCTGATCTTCTCAGGTGCATGGATCAGAAATCAAATTTGCCCCTTAAAATGCCTGCAAATAAGTTTAGTGGCAGATGCTTTCAAGAAGCATATTCAAGCCAGGCTAAAGCTCCATTGTCTGCATTATTTTCCTGCTGTCAGTGATGAGGAAAGTACCTCTAAAAAAAAGTCTCACCCTCAATTATTCTTTATGAGAAGGAACTAAAGTCACTTTTTAGTTCCTGATAGGAACTAAAGACTTTTTTTTCACCAGGGCACATATTGTAAATCCTTACAGGCATTCCCTTAACTATACTTATTGTATATGGTAAATTTTAAATGACATATGCTGGATCCCATGTAGACTGCTGTGGAGTCCCAGCTGTGCTTTACATACCACCAATTCAGCTACATTTCCTTTAAAGAAGAATTGAAGATTTTTTAAATTTCATATTCTGCATGATCTGCATAAGATCCTATAACAGGGTTTCCAACTTGCCAACTTTAAGACTTGTGGACTTCAACTCCCAGAATTCCTCAGCCAGCCAATGCTGCTGGGAAATTTTAGGAGTTGAAGTCCACAACTCTTAAAATTGCCAAAATATCCCTGTCCTATAATGTAGTTTTGTATATAATCTTCCAAGAGTTCTGAGGGGTGCCCAGATCCAATCCAAATATACATATTACCAACAAAGCAACATAGAAGAAAGCAACTGGAAGAGTTACTAGCATTTTCTCACTTTTCCAAGGGATCCTTTCAGGGGTGAAATCCAGCAGGTTCTGACAGGTTCTGGAGAACCGGTAGCAGAAATTTTGAGTAGTTCGGAGAACTGGTAGTGGAAATTTTGAGTAGTTTGGAGAACCGGCAAATACCACCTTTGGCTGGTCCCAGAGTGGGGTGGAAATGGGGATTTTGCAGTATACTTCCCCTGGAGTGGGATGGAAATGGAGATTTTGCAGTATCCTTCCCCTGCCATGCCCACCAAGCCACGCCCACCAAGCCACACCACGCCACACCACGCCCACCAAGCTACGCCCACAGAACCAGTAGTAAAAGAATTTGAATTTCACCACTGGATCCTTTATATATTATCCTGGCCACAAGGAAGTTAATACCTTTTGAATGGCTTCTGTGTGGCTGGAGTGATCATTAAAAGGCTGAATCATGGTGATGATAGGCAATTTTCCCATAGATTTGCAAAGTGTGCTAGAGGAAACTAGAACAGGGGATCACAGCCTGTGACATAGTCACTGCCTTAGAATGTTACATAAAGGAAACTCGCATTAAACCATAATTGTGTGTATAGCATAAGGCGTGAACCCAATCACGGTGCCTTTTTATTGCATTGTGCAAACATGTACCGTGGTTTCCCCATCCCTGTGTATAGATCATTTAACGAGTTTACCTGTGCCGTGCATTGAATTATTCTTGGAAAATGTTTAAACTCATAAACATTCCTATGTGAAATGGTTTTGTTCTATGAGTGAGGAATAAAGGAAGAAACCGATCTATTGTCTGAAATCTGGCTGTAGACAAGATAAATAGACTATTCAATATATCTTTGCCAGCATCCTTGTTGATTAATCATGTAAGCTTGTATTTGTTAATCAAATAGCATAAATAGTTAAGTAAAAATGTCGTCCAGCTGAGCAGTTGGGAATACATTCTTATGATACTGAATGAACTGTAATTTACTGAGTAAAATAAGGGAGTAAAATGAGAGAGAGAGAGAGAGAGAGAGAGAGAGACAGAGAGAGAGAGAGAGAGAGGGAGAGGGAGAGAGTGTTTAAAATATAATTTGGTGCCCTCGTATTTGGTACTAATTGGGAATTCAAGTCCAACCCATTTGATAGATGCTAGAATCGATCAAGATCTGGTGAAAAACATCTTGGTTTTTAACCTTCAACTTTTTAATATGGTATATCTGAATTAGAGCATGCCTGATTTCCCATTTCTTTTGCATCAGCCTTTCCCCATTGGGCACCCTGCAAGTGTAGAGAGACTGTATATTCCCAAATGCCCAACCAGCATAGGCTAGCAAACATTTCTGGATATTTAAATCCAATGTACCTTAAAAGAAAACTGCAAGAAAAAAATTGGTTACAGAATTATAGCTGTCAACTTGTGCCAATTTTTGGAGATATATATTATTATAAATATATTATTTACATATTTATCAGCTCTCCACTCATGTAAATTAGGGAGTGACCATAACAGTTTGAGATCATGTATTTTCTTAACGGGGATGTTATTATCCACTATTAATGTCAGTATTATTTTTTTTAATATATTGTATGTCTATTGCTGGTCGATGACCATAATAAAGTTCTATTCTATTCTATTCTTCAAGAAAACTGCAGAAACTTGTCTAGACAGTCCCAAGGAATCAACACTGGCTCAAAACATAAAATACATACTGTATATATGGGGCTTACAGCTTCAAATAGATAGGTGCTAATTTATTGCCCTTTATGTGCATTGGCTACACTACCTTCTTTTAAACCCTTCAATTTTATAAGGAGATTGTCTCTGCCATTGGACAAGATGATAGACCAGATAGGTTATAGATGCAAAATCTTTTTTTCAAACAGCATCTAGGTTTATACATCTCTTAAGGTGTATAATACTAATACACGGTACACAGAACAAACATGGTTTATTAGGTTTTGGCTTAACATGCTGTGGGAGCTCAACCATTGTTGCTTGGAATTGGATGTAGAAATGCAACTATTGTACATTTCATACTGTTGGAAGAAATATCCTTCTGGGTTCAGTTCCAAGTGGGGAAAAAGACACTGGAAACATGGAAACTGTTTGGAAAGATGGTTTAATGGTGGACAGGATCACATGGCTTCAGTTCCTGAGCAGAAAAGGGCCGAGATGCTGACAGTGTCTTGGTTTTATGCCCTCTCTGGACCCCACCATAGAGCTTCCTGTTCCTGTGTAAAAATGCACTCTGATTGGTGGTTAGACTCCCAGGGGGCGGGGGTCTTAACAAACTGTCTGTCTCCCAGGCTTGGTTGAACCTTACTGGGTGATGCAGTCTCCCCAGGTGCCATGTGGTGAGTTTGGTTGTTAGATGAGTAGAGGGCTAATCCTATCTTTGTTGGATCTTGAGTGAGGGCATTTGCCTATGAATAGACTTAGCTATCTCTTTTTCTCTTTAAGTGTGGACCTCTGCTGTGGGCTATTGAGTATGGTGGGGGCTATTAAGAATGAGTCTGTTTCCTGCCTAAAAATATATTTCTCCATTTCCCATCCAGGGAAATATAATATTCTGCTTTTTTAAATATTTCCTCAAATATTTCATTTTTCTAGGAGGGGGGGGTGCTAACTTCCTACAATACGTAAAGCAAACTCTGTGCAATATAGGAACTTTATTAGGCCAACTCAAGATGACAAAATGCTGCAGTGAGAATGCCAGTGTGGAATAGTGGTTAAGGGTCAAAGGACTCTTCATCAAACAAGATGGCGAAAACGTGAATACTTGCACCCTGCTACACTATCTTGAGTTTGACTCATAAAGATATATGGTTAGATGCAGCAGATCATGGTAATTTGCTCTTTGGCAACTGGTTATCTCTGCTTCTTTCTTGGTTGTGTTTCTCTGATTCAAAGAAGCACTTAATAGTATTTCTCCAAATCTTGCAATCCAGGTTCTGACCAAATCAGAAACTTTCTTGAAGTGGTGCAATTCTTTTGAGATTTCTTCCAAAACAGAACCAGGTAACAAATTCTAGATGACAAATCTATCCTTGGAATCTCTTTACCCTGAGGACAAGCCCTTTCTTGACTTAACAGTGTGTTTCTCAGGAGTGAGAGTTGTAAAATATTCACACAGCTTGAAGCGTTTTCTCACTTGCTCAGAGCAGCTGGCAAATTAGAGCCCCGTGAAGCATCAAAACGAAGATTTACAAAGACCTTTATCTTTCTCGCTCTCTGTCCGCAGTAGAAAAAGCTAAACGGAAAGGAAATCCCATGGAAGTGGGACAGAATACCTTGCATAGGCATATCCTCCTCAAACCGAGGCGAGATTGTAGTGTGGTAAATAACCTTTTGCTTTGTCTGCACAAGGTTTTTAATTCAGCCTCTGGTATCTTTCCTTGACAGGATCTCAGGCAGCCCATCTGGGAAAACCCTCCAGCTGAAGTAATGCAGATTACTACAGTTAGTCAGATTGGATGTGGCTTTAGGCATGATGGGGCAATTTTCTGTTGTTATGCCGTTTTCCAGGGTTTGCTTATTCCTTATTCCTACTCCAAGATATTGAGCTCGCAAGCATGGATCTCATACCTAGTTGCAGCAACATTTGGCAAGGTGACTGGAAAATCTGGAAATTGTGGTTCTAATACACCTGGAAGGCACATGATTTGGAAAGGGCTTACTTATTTATCTCCCATGTCTGGTCTTGTGATATATGTGATATATATATTGCTCCTGCATATTGAGCTATCCTAGATAACAGATGTTGATAGGTTGGGTCAGTACTTGTAAAAGAAAATTTCTTTCCCTTCCATTTTCAGACGCAGATGGGAGCCAAAGGGGTGCTAAATGAGTATGCCCTGTTTTTTTCCCCTCATTTCCCCCCTCCCGTTCCTTGTATCTAGAAAAGTAAACATCTGGAAACAGAGGCTTTAGTTTTGTCGACTCATTTGCTTTGACCTTGGTGTTTTGTTTTGTTTTCTCCTTCTGGGAAAAACAAGGAAAGTGACAGCTAGCCAGCATTAGGGTTCCTGGAATCCTCTCTTTTTTACGGGGCTGTTGGGTTAACTAGTGTTGGAACCGTGAGTAAATTATTCAACTTTGTGACTAGCCTTGTGGCTTGTTTGCACTCAGGCTTTCCCAAAGCAAAATCCTGTGTGTAGTGTCAGCATGCTGGCAATTGTGGACCAACGTTGCATGACCAATTGTCATGCAACGGGCCATCCTGATTATAAGATGGCAGGGATTGGTTTTTTCCTTGAAGCTGTTGCAGCCTGTGTATGAGAATAGTAGGAATGGTTGGAGGATTTACTCTCAGGTGCCAGAAACAACTGCCAGTGATAAAGATCTGCCAACTAATTTTTATCAATCCGAGCATCTTCAAGAGGGTTTGGCTTCAGATAATTATTTTTTTGAGTTCTTCTAATGGATTTGTCAATACCTCTAAGAAAACTCTCTAGTGGTGATAAAGGGTAATTGCACACATAGTCAACAAGGATTTTGAAATGCAACAGCCCTTGAGGCCATATCCTATCCTATTTATTGCTCAATGTGTTTGCCACTTCTTGGTTAAGATTAATCCTATACACAGAATGGAAGCCCCATTAACATGCTGGCGATAGGCATCTTATGATTCTTTCCCAATTAGAATCTGCAAATTCATTACCTGATGTGAAGAAATGCGCAGAGGGCATTGCCAATAAAGTAACATTGATGACTTGTTCCCAACCCTGAGAAAGTTGAGGTGCTTCAATTGAGTATGCTATTGAGATGAGATGAAATGAAGCAGTTGGCTTGCAACTTCGTCTCTCTCTGTTTCAAAGTGTTTGTACAGAGGTGCAATGCAATAGAATTAAGGCATCTTTCAACCATGCCATTCCCATCGGAAAACTTTGTGCATTTAGCGTGTTATGAAACATTTTGGTTATTAGGCCTGTGCAGTCTCTTTGGTGGGAAGTTTGTCTCAGTGAGGCACCTCTCAGGATTGCAAAGCTTAATTAGTTTAGTTTTCTTCATCTGCTGTTCCTAATTTTCCTTCCTCTTAAATGTTTTGGATTTTAGCAAGCCAGCTGGGTGCTGATTTGAGCAAATTCCATATCCATTATTTTCATCTGGTTGGGGGGGTCCTTGGTGCTCTCTGAATTTGGTTGTTTTCATGATGATGTTACCTACTTTGGGTAATGAAACATCTGCAAGAAAACAAGCATCAAGGACCCCCTGATTTCAATGAGCTACAAATATTCTTTATTGGATTTTCTTTTTTCTTTTTTTAATGAAATTTTATTGAATTAAGAATATATTACAATTCAAACTATACGGTTCGGCAACGTGTAGTCATATTGTATATTTACAAGTGCGGTGTCTAATCAATTATCTAATTAATTATACAGTTTGTACAAAAATTCTTATATATGAAATTAATTACTGTTTAATTAAGGTTATTGGATTTTCATCTTGGTTCTTCCGCAAAATGCTCAACATATTCAAAGATAGTAATGTTTATCCAATATAAAATTTTGATTAGAACATGCAATGGTTATCTTGGTATTAATTATATAATAAAGCTGGAAATTGGGACACTTCCTGAAACCGAACAGATAATAGCTTCAAAACTGACCATATGGTTATCACAGAATGTGGCGATGGCGAGCACCATAAATTATTTTAAAAGCAATTAACAGAATAATAAAGTTGGAAGGGACCTTGGAGGTCTTCTATCCTTGGAGGTCTTCCCTGCTCAAGCAGGAAACCCTATTCTTTTCATTCAGTTAGACAGATTCATGGATAATATTTATTTATTTATTTATTTATTTATTTATTTATTTATTTATTTATTTATTTATTTATTTATTTATTTATTTATTATATTTCTATACCGCCTTTCTCCCGTAGGACTCAAGGCAGTGTACAGCCAAGAAAAATATAGACACACAAACATCATAAAATTGCTAATTAAAATTATTACTTAGTTTGGCCAATTAAATAAAACTCAGAATTAGATAACATTTTAAAAAATCATTCATATGTTCATATGCTTAGCCCCGCCTGTTGGAACATCAGGGTCTTGAGGGCACGGCAGAAAGCACGGAGATCAGGGATATTTCGTATCTCAGGGGGCAGTTCATTCCAAAGGGTTGGAGCCCTCACAGAGAAGGCCCTCCCCCTGGGAGCCGCCAGTCAGCATAATTTGACTGACGGTACCCTGAGTAGTCCCTCCCTGTGAGAATGAACTGGTCGGTGGGAGGCTATTGGTGGCAAAAGACAGTCTCGTGGGTTCCCAGGTCCCAAACCATGGAGCGCTTTAAAGGTGATGACTAACACCTTGAATTTAATAGCCACTAAATGTCTTAGTTTTAGGGATCCTTTATTTTGAATAATAGATGCTGGGGACAAAGAATCGGATCGGGTATTACCTTTGTCCCACGCTTGTGAGTTGCTAGAGATCATTTCCTGTAGGAGGCTTTTCATATGCAGACATATATGCAGAACATTATCTAATCCCTCCACCTAATTCATGCATATGCTCTCATAAATTTCATTCATAGTATTGCCTCATGTTAGACCCTTGCAAGGGTGATGTCAGCTAAATACCACAGAATGAATTCATTATTAGCCATCTGCAAAGTCAGTAAGATATCTGAATGAATCCCTTGGGAGGCATCTATTTAAAAAGTCACATCAACCTTTGGACTGGACTTGGGCTAATGCACAATACATAAGTCAGGCCCTGACTTAATGCAATATACATGTATTTCAGGCTTTCCAGTTGCTTCATTTACCTACCTGTGAGAGTAGCGAGATGCAAGGCTTAGTCATTGCAACAGACTTAAGTGGATTGCTCTGCAACTCTTCTTCCCATTCCGTACCGCAGAAACACAACTCTTGATCTTTTATTGATTTATCTGGGCCCTTTGCAGATATATTGCTTAATTTCAGTCTGCGCTTGCCAATATAATTCTGTGAGGGTTTCTTGTTGTAAAAGTATCACGCTGCTTGCTATAAGCTGTGAGGTTCTTGGAAATGAAGAAAACACAATGCTCGGCATGTGTCAGCATTGTGGTGTGGAGCTGATGTGTAAGATAAAAATGGAATGAGCCCTGAATTTCATATTGTGTGGGTAGTGTCTTACTCCAATTAATTAGTTGTAAGTTGTCTGTTGCTACTACTCTGGAACGACTCCCAAACAGAAGAAAGCAGTGATTTTCTAATGTGGTTGTTCCTTTGATTAGTGCTGAGATGCGAGGGAAATGAGAATATCCCTTTAAAAAGGGATAATTAACCAACTATTCTAAATAGACTGATGGCATTTTGCTAGCAGGAAATGTAGGCTTGTCCCAATTTTAAAGTGCCTCTTAGCAGAACACCTTCAGACAAGTTATTCCAGTAGTAATGGCAGCAGAAAGAGTTCCTTAGCAAGCCTTCATTTTAATGCCTTACCAATGTCTCCATTACAGAGGGATGCTTGACAAACTCTTGCCTTGGTTAGGGCCACCAAAGCAGACGTCTCTGGTGACTCTCTGGCAGCTGTTTTATAATGCTAGTTGGCAACAGTGGTCTATAAAGAGGAGAGAAGAAACTTCACATCTGGAGCAAGAGATTTTAATGAAAAGGAGGACTAGGGCTCCAATTTTTTTGTACTACCGGTTTTGTGGGTGTGGCTTGGTGGGCATGGCAGGGGAAGGATACTGCAAAATCTCCATTCCCACCCCATACTGGGGCCAGCCAGAGGTGGCATTTGCCAGTTCTCCAAACTACTCAAAATTTCCGCTACCGGTTCTCCAGAACCTGCTGGATTTCACCCCTGGCTAACATGATAGCAGTGCTCCAATATTTCAGGGGCTGCCACAAAGAAGAGGGGGTTAATCTATTCTCCAAAGCACCTGAAGGCAGGACAAGAAGCAATGGATGGAAACTAATCAAAGAGAGATCCAATCTAGAACTAAGGAGAAGTTTCCTGACAGTTAGAACAATTAATCAGTGGAATGACTTGCGTCCATTCTGTCCCTGGAGTTTTTTAAAGAAAAGATTGGACAGCCATTTGTCCAAAATGGTATATGGTCTTCTGTTTGAGGGGGGTGGGGGGGTTGGACTAGAAGACTTCCAAGGTCCCTTCCAACTCTGTTATTGTTATAACTGGTTGATAATTGTTTCCCCCCCCCCCTTCTCCTCTTCTTGTCTACTCTTTTTAAAACCGACTTTAGGTTTAATAGACATGTAAACCATAATATTTGGACTTCTTATTTTCAATGTATTCCAAAAAGCCACTTGCACGGAAGTTTAGGTAAAGGTCTGGGATGTGCAATGTTTTGGATGAGAAGTTAGAAATGTTTCTTGGTAATCCCACAGGAATTCCTGTCTGTTGCCTTTTTTCCTAAACAAATCAGGCTTGGTTTAAGAGGTTGCAGATAGTTGTTATGTTCACACCTCTGTACCGTTCCAGACATCTGTTTTGCTTTCAGATCCAGAGTATTGCATGGTCATAAACACGTCATTACATTTAGATCAATGTTTCTCAGCTTTAAGGGAATTGAGAATTATTCAGTTAATGGAAACACCAAGCAAATTTTCTTAAAGGGCTTCTTTTTAGCTTCAGAAGTGACATTATGGCATCACTCTGCTAAAAAAATTCCCTCAACACTGTCAAACTAGTTATTAAGTCTGCATTTCTATTAATCTTCTCATCGTTCCTATCACCCATCTCTTCCCACTTACGACTGTATGACTGTAACCTTGCTGCTGGTATCCTTAAGATTTATATTGACTGTTTCCCTATGAGTGTTGTACCTTATGATTCTTGACGAATGTATCTTTTCTTTTATGTACTCCGAGAGCATATGCAACAAGACAAATTCCTTATGTGTCCAATCACAGTTTTATGTACTCCGGAGTACTTTTATGTACTCCGAGAGCATATGCAACAAGACAAATTCCTTATGTGTCCAATCACAGTTGGCCAATAAAGAATTCTATTCTATTCTATTCTATTCTATTCTATTCTATTCTATTCTATTCTATTCTATTCTATTCTATTCTATTCTATTCTATTCTATTCTATTCTACTCTACTCTACTCTACTCTACTCTACTCTACTCTACTCTACTCTACTCTATTCTGTTGCTTTACCAGATAGTGATTTAGTCAATGTACAGTCACACTCAGGTTAAAGGGTTCTAAATAATAGCTGGAAGAATTATTGTAGGGTTTGCCAGATAAAGATATATAAAATGAGCTTGAGACGCCAAACTTGCTTTGTTTCAGAGCAATACAAAACAGCTGGTGTTTTTCCAAAAACGCCATGCATTCATAGTAATAGCCAGATGTCCTTTTGCTTTATAACTAAGAATCTTTGTGTAAACTCAAGGATTCTCCAGTAATGCATGCAGATGAGATTTGAGGTAGATTAAGTGGCTAAGGAAGTGGCCTAAAAAATCTAAAAGCCTTCCACAAAATCTGTACATAGCTATTGGGCATGTTGTAAAGAAAACCAGAAGAACTTCCAATGAATAAAATTTCCATACTTTATGTTTCTTAGAAGGGTTTAAGGGCCATTTTCTAGGGTAAAATATCCCTGAACAATATACAATAGAATTTAAAACTGCAAACATCATAAAGCAATGTAAAAACAGTATTAAAATATGTCTGTCTCTGTATGTATGTGTATTTTATCTCACTCACTGGAGAAGAGCCTAATGCTGGGAAAGATTGAGGACAAAAGAAGTAGGGACAGCAGAGAATGAGGTGGCTGGATGGAGTCACTGAAGCAGTCGGCATGAGATTAAATGGACTCCAGAGGATTGTAGAGGACAGGAAGGCCTGGAGGAATGTTGTCCATGGGGCTGCGATGGGTCAGACATGACTTCGCAACTAACAACAAAATAGATACACACAGTATACCAAAAGTCAGACCACAAATGCTAATCATTAATGATTAGATCACTTTTCTTATTTTTTTTTCTAGTGAAAATGTTACTGCACTAAGTAATGTTCAAAGCTCATGCTTCAAACATACAAGGAAGTGTTTAGAAGGAAATACTAACCAATTGGAAATTTAATGTAATATATATAAATAAATTGGGTATAGTGCCTGACTGTCTATTGAACCTGACTTCATGTATTTATATTTATATATGCTGTGTATGTTTGTGTGTGTGTGTGTGTGTTATTTGTTGACATCTTATGTATAACTCAGAGGCGAGGGCTAAATCTGGGGGACTCCATTTGAAAGCCTGTGAAAAATTGTCATATTTCCAATATGACCATCTGATTTTATAATGAAGAAAAACTGTACAGTGATTAGCAATGATTGCCTTCTAATTCTGCAAGCCCTAGAGTGTAAAGTCAATCTGGTTACTTTAGCAGCTTTAAATACCTTTTAAATTCTACAATTCTAATATCCGATTCCTTTCCTCCAGATGTGATGTCTTGGAGTTCACATCTCATAATCTGTGCCCATCTGGTCAATGATTGTAAGAACGGAAGATGAACAAATTTAGTTTACAACAAGGAACACCCCCCCCCCCCGTGTGTGTGTGTGTGTGTGTGTGTGTGTGTGTGTGTGTGTGGAACACAGTGTTCTGGAACTAACGGTACTGTTTGTGTACAGAAATCGAGCAAAGAAGAAGATAATAAAACTGTCTAAAGAAATAATAGGTGAGAGTGTTGAATCACTGCTAAAGAATATGGTGATTGGATTGGATGAGTTTTTTAGAAAGGTTAGGCAATCTTTCATGGAAGAGAATTAGTTTGGTCCAGATATAGCGAGTTACACAGATGTCAAAGTGTTCTGAAACAACATAACTTTCAATTTTAATTAGGAAAGTTCAAGTGTAGCCATGGTCTTTCATCTATTTTTGTTGGTTTTCTGAAGGTTGTTTTCTGTAGAACCAGACAGTCCTTTAATCTGATCTAGCATGATTGCATTTAATAGAAAAAGTATCAGAGACATTGTACTGCCTGTTATTTGATGTGACTTCTCTCCATAAATTGCCTCTCCATAAATAAAGACAACAGTCCTCAACCATTTTGGCCTCAAAAACTTTTCAAAGGCACTCAAAGACTGGATGCTAAGGGGAATGGGTTTTTTTGCTTATCTACAGTATATATACTTCATTCATGCTTTGATTAATTTTTATAATTGTAATTACTTTTCCTTTAAATGTTCCCTTGATGCAACCTACCGGGAGTCAGCAGGGATAATGGCATTTAAAATATATATATATAGATAGATAGATAGATAGATAGATAGATAGATAGAGATAGAGATAGAGATAGAGATAGAGATAGAGATAGAGATAGAGATAGAGATAGAGATAGAGATAGAGATAGAGATATAGATATATATAGATATATATAGATATAGATAGATATAGATAGATAGATAGATAGATAGATAGATAGATATAGATATAGATATAGATATAGATATAGATATAGATATAGATAGATATAGATATAGATATAGATAGATATAGATATAGATATAGATATAGATATATAATCCATAAGAAGGCCTTTTAAATAAAGAAATGAAATCTTTAAATGAATTTCAGGTCAAACTGCACTCGCGGTTCTTGCTGGTTTTGGAAATGAAAATGCAATCGAAGGAGCTTTTAGCTGACATTTGTGGACTCTTCTCAGAAGGAGCCATTATGTCATATGAGCCAGGCCAATCTGCGGTTTGAAAGGAAGAAAACCCAACCTTGTAGATGATCCTAGAGTCTGCAAATTATGTATGATGCTTGCCGTGAAATAGAATAGCCATTTAATACTGATAATGTTGGATTTGTCGACTGTGGCTTTATTATAATCACCTAGATGCTGAGTTGCTTGCAGTTAACAGCTTCCAGTAATAGGATACAAGTTAGGGATCTAGGAAAACGAGTGAACTTTAGTTGCTACTCCAGGATGGTGATGAGAATAATGGAATATGTTAAAGCAGGTACTTGACTTACAACCATTTGCTTAGTGACTGTTCGAAGTTACAATGGTGACTTATGTCCATTTTTCACCCTTACTCCTGTTGTAGCATCCCCATGGTCAGGTGATCAAAATTCAGATGTTTGGCAACGGGGTTCATATTTATGACAATTGCAGTGACAAGGAACGTGGATAGGGAAGACAGATTCACTTAATAACCACATTACTAACTTAACAACTGTAGTGATTCACTTAAAACTGTGGCAAGAAAGATTGTAAAATGGGGCAAAACTCAACAAAAGTCTAGCTTAGCCACAGAAATTTTGGGCTCCATTGTGATCGTAAGTCGAGGACTACCTATATAGTGTAGATAGGAACACCTTGCTTTCTGTTCTGTTCTGGAATCTACAGTCATGATATTCATGTTTTGGTAGGTATTTGGAATGAGTAGAGTAGAGTAGAGTAGAGTAGAGTAGAGTAGAGTAGAATAGAAAATAGAAGAATAGAATAGAATAGAATAGAATAGAATAGAATAGAATAGAATAGAATAGAATAGAATAGAATAGAATAGAATAACAGAGTTGGAAGGGACCTTGGAGGTCTTCTAGTCCAACCCCCTGCTTAGGCAAGAAACCCTATACCATTTCAGACAAATGGTTATCCAACATCTTCTTTAAAACTTCCAGTGTTGGATCATTCACAACTTCTGGAGGCAAGTTGTTCCACTGATTAATTGCTCTGTCAGGAAATTTCTCCTTAGTTCTAAGTTGCTTCTCTCCTTGATTAGTTTCTACCCATTGCTTCTTGTCCTGCTCTCAGGTGCTTTGGAGAATAGCTTGACTCCCTCTTCTTTGTGGCAGCCCCTGAGATATTGGAATACTGCTATCATGTCTCCCCTAGCCAAGGTCGGAGACCCATGATCTAAAGAGCTTACAACAATGGCAAATACTCTTCTCATCTTAGGCCTTGTGCCACATGTTACTCGTTCAGTTTCACTTGAGGTGCGCAGACCATTTTTTACTAATTCTTGGAAGCAGATCCCTGTTCTAGGTTCATGGAAAACACTTTGAACATCTGCTCGCAAGAATTTGCAATGGGAATTTGCAACCCTCTGGTTAAGGGATTTGACTCATTTATGATGGGTTTCACAATATTGCAGTGTTTTTTTGTAGAGAGGACAATGATTGAATTCAGAAAAATGCTTATTTTGTTTTCTCCTCATCTAATATTAGTATGAAAGAGTAAAGACTGATTTCTGGGCACACAGGTTACGGCCTACTCGGGACATGAGCACCTGCTTATTCAGTTCTCTGTATTGGTAACAAAAATAAGCTTTTGAGTAGGCAGCAAGTTAAAATAAAAGGTACTTTCAATATACAGATTACTTGTTCTTCCTGTAGAAGGAACTTAACAGATTACTTGTTTTTCCTGTAGAAGGAACTGAATAATGCCCTGAAAAATGACTTACCAAAAAAATGTGACTATATTCTCAATTGCAGTAAAATAACTTCCCAAAACTTGGTGCCCTTCGGACGGGTTGGATTTGAAGTACATAATCCTTGGCCAGTCAGTTAGTCGCTACCATGAGTAGAGGTTGAACTGTAATGTATCTTCAGGGACAGTGGCAGTTAAAGGATGTAAATACCATGATGGATGTATTGGGGAATGGAGGTGAACTTTAATTGAAAACCAGGGTATCAGAATATCATACATATTGCATGTCTTTTAAAAATGGAAAGCTTTACAGTTTTATTCATGAGTGCCACTAGTGAATATCAATGCAGAAGGGAAAAGTCATCTGAAAGACTGGCTCAGCTAAGTCAAAGCTGAACCCAGAGAGAAACATTTCTTCACCTTGTAACTCCAATTGTATGTATAAAAAAATCAATATAGGTAGTCCTCCAGTTATGTCCAACAGTGGGTTCTACATATGCTCAGGCCCGGTTCACCCGCCAACTCGTGCACGCCTTCTGTGCATGTGCCTTTCCTTGAAAATGTGGCTAACTAGGATGGCATTACGTCCAGACGGGTCGCCGCTACAGGTTTGCATGAATCTGTACGAACCGGCTGAATACCACCTCTGGTTATGAACCTAATGGAGACTGCCCAACATGGTCGTCACTCATGACGGGCATGAATTCAGCCATCCAGGTGACCGGGCTGATATAACCTTTTTTTTTGCAGTGGTCATTAAGCGAATGCTACAATTGTTAAGTGAACTATTGGTTCATTAACAGAAAGGATAGAATCAAGATCACGTGAAGTGTTAATACCATTTTATACTGCCTTGGTAAGGCCACACTTGGAATACTGCATTCAGTTTTGGTCGCCACGATGAAAAAAAGATGTTGAGACTCTAGAAAGAGCGCAGAGAAGAACAAAGATGATTAGGGGACTGGGGGCTAAAGCATATGAAGAACAGGTGCAGGAATTGGGTATGTCTAGTTTAATGAGAAGAAGGACTAGGGGAGACATGATAGCAGTGTTCCAATATCTCAGGGGCTGCCACAAAGAAGAAGTCAAGCTATTCTCCAAAGCACCTGAGGGTAGAATAAGAAGCAATGGGTGGAAACTAATCAAGGAGAGAAGCAACTTAGAACTGAGAAGAAATTTCCTGACAGAACAATTAACCAGTGGAACAACTTGCCTCCAGAAGTTGTGAATGCTCCAACACTGGAAGTTTTTAAGAAGAGATTGGCTACTAGAAGACCTCCAAGGTCCCTTCCAACTCTGTTATTCTATTTTATTCTAATGGTTATGGGCTGGTTTTGCTCCAAACCAAAAAATGCTGGGTTTTGGCAAAGCCATTGTAAAATGTGATCACATAACCATGTTTGCAGAGAACATGTGGCAAGAAGGGTCATAAAATGAACCAAAACTCACTTAACAACTGTCTCAATTAGCAACATAAATTTCGGGCTCAGTTGTGGTCATAATTCGAGGAGTACCTGTACAGGATGACAATGTAGCACTTTTTAATCCTATAAAAGAGTTTGTGATTGCTCACATTTTATTGATCAAACTCCTTATCAGCATGATGGAAAACCCCAGCTGAAATTTCTGAAAATCTCATATTCTGCTTGCTTGCTCAGATCTGTGTTATATAAGGGAGTGATGCAATACTTCTACAGTGGGGTTTCCCATTTTTATTCCTGCAAATTAGAACATTTACAAGCAATCTCTGAGTGTTGAACCGGAACGTTCAGGATTCCCATCCCCCACACCCATGTTTTTTGGAAGTTATATAGCAGATACTGTAAATACAAAGCTTCATTATTTCGCCCAGAAAATGAAGACAATCTGGTAGCATTTTCTGAAACCAGCTGTTGAAAATTGGTTGAAGTTTTACTTAACAAGGATGAAGGAAGGAGGAAGCAACAGAGTGTTCACAGCTATTCAGAAAGGAAATATTTTTAAATATGGCATTTAACAAAAACTATGGGTATCAACATTATTAACCCTTTAAAGCAAGGTAGTGCCTTTAAGAAGTACAGATTTATTTTCACATTCTCATCTGTTTCCTAATTTTAAAAAGCTACTTATAAAACTGATTTAATTTGGTATGGATATTTTTCCTCTCCAGGGCTTCAATCTTGGACGTGAAAAAAATTAATAAATTAACATTCGTAATTTTAGATAATTTGTTAAGGCTGATATTTTGATGACTGATTTTCAATTCTAGTCAATATAGACTTGACTCTGATTATCTACTTGTTTGTTGTGTTGTAAATTGTCACATCACTATGCCAAATTGTGTGAGCCATCTTATTTATTTGCTTGGCTGCTTCTGGGACAATTTTATGTCCCCGCAGTGTGTATAGGAGGCAGCATGACAAAAGGAGCACTGTGCCAACAAGCCATAAGCCATGCCCAAGACAACACATGCACACCCAAAAGAAGTGGAGCCTGTGGTCTGATAGTGCAACCCTGCTTTTGTCATTTGAAGGAAGACAACTGGAGTCTGCAGTTGGCCCAGAGCATCTTTCAAAACTCTAGGAAGCTCAGAGGATTAAAAATATATACCCAACCATTAAAACAATATATTAAATGTTTAAAGTCAACAAAGTAGAACCTATTATGTGGCTTCTAAATGCATAATATTAGAACTTTGGATCTGGTTCGTAAGTCTCAAAGTAGGTCGTAACTTCAAATGATCACTAAGTAACTGGTTGTAAGTCGAGGACTACCTCTGCTTCCTTCCTGAGTTTGCTACTTCCAATTCAAGTTATATCTTCTACCTCATTTGAAAAGCATGTTGAAAGGAGAACAACAAACAAAGCATTTCCTCTTGGGTGGATGCTGATTCAAAGGGATGGAAGGGGGGGGGGGGCTATTAGGATAGCTCATTTCCTACCAACTCTTCCCCCTTTGACCCAGTGGTGAAATCTAAAATTTGTTACTATTGGTTCTGTGGGCGTGGCTTGGTGTTGGGGGGTAATGTGACTGGGTGGGCGTGGCCAATTTTTTTTTTAACTTTTAAAACCATTTTTTCTACAACCTCTTCGGCGAAGAGGTTGTAAAAAAATGCTTTCAAAAGACTCTGAGGATCCCAGCTGAGTTGCCTGATCAGCAGAGGCTTTTTTTCTTTTAAATGCCTCTGACGATCAGGCAACTCAGCTTGGATCGTCAGAGGCTTTTAAAAGCATTTTTTCTACAACCTCTGAAGAGCCACGCGATCATCAGAGTCTTTTTTTTTTTTACTTTTAAAAGCATTTTTTCGGCCAAAGAGGTTGTAAAAAAAATACTTTTAAAAGTTTAAAAAAAGCCTCTGATGATCGTGTGGCTCAGCTGGGTATGGGGTGGGGGAAGAGATTTTTGCTACCGGTTCTCCGAACCACCCGCCTTCATCGCTACCGGATTGGGCAATCCGGTCCGAACCGGGAGCATTTCACCCCTGCTTTGACCTCTTACAGTTTTCAGCCTGTTTGAATTGGGTGGATGGATTCTACCAGGGCCAAGTGGCTCCCAAAGTCATGAGGATCTGAGACATAAAATACTTTGTATGAGACAATCAGCCACAAAGAACAGGGGGTAAACTTATTTTTCAAAGCACCCGAGGGCAGGACAAGAAACAATGGATGAAAACTAATCAAGGAGAGAAGCAACCTGAATGAAGGAGAAACTTCTCCAGTGAGAACAATTAACCAGTGGAACAGCTTGCCTCCAGAAGTTGTGGGTGCTTCATCAGTGGAGGTTTTTAAGAAGAGTCTAAACAGCCACTTGTCTCAAATTGTATAGGGTCTCCTGCTTGAGCAGAGGTTTGGACTAGCACAGGGGTTGTCAAACTCACGGCCTGCGGGCTGGATGTGTCAAGCACTGGCCACGCCTACCCCCAGTTTAGCGAAGGGAGGAAAAAGTAGTGATACGTCATGTGATGACAACGTGACATTGTGAGTTTGACACCTGTGGACTAGAAGACCTCCAAGGTCCCTTCCAACTCTGTTCTGACTGATCTTGACTTAAATCTGGAAGTCTACTGCTACTCACTGCAGCTCTGATGGGATTAAGGATACTTGGCTGTACCAGTATTGACTAAGACAGCAGAATGGTGACTAGATCCTGAGCAGTTATAATTTTGGACTTGTCTTCAAGGGCAACACCACACGGACTGAGTTGCAAGATGACAAGGGCATGAGATCCTGTCCTTGAGCTGAAGTTCAGACTGAAGAGGCAAAGCTCAGCATTCTGAATTTGAAAAGGGAGAAGATAGTTACCCAAGACTGGGCGTCTTGGGTGTGGTGATCTTCATGGGAGAAAGAATGAGATGAGACAAATAAAAAGTAAATTGGGAAATAAATTGAACAGCCCCCTCCAAGCTGAATCTAATCTTTTAGGACTGGAAATAATCCACAGGAGTCTGTGATCATCCAGTTTTTGTCAAAATTGTAAGCAGATCCAGATCATTTTCTAAGGTCTTGCTTCTTGTTAATGTCAGAATATGAATCACTGGTTATGCCAGACGCTCACTCTTTCAAAATTGCTGAAAGAACACAAGAAATGAAATTGCTGCCCCCAGTTACCCCTCACCCACCCTCCCACATACCCAGCACACACAGAAGCTATAATATGTCTTTTTAAAAAAGGAAAATTGCTCTGTTAAAGGGAATTGGTGTTTCCAAACAAATACGATAATTGCAAATATTTAATTCCTCTCCCACTATGTATGCACTGCTGTTGATAAAAAGTGACCTGAATTTTTTGAGATAGTTAATGGTGTCTCAAAGCTTTTCTGCAGCCTTTCTCAACTTCTCCAGGCATCTAGGTTGCATTAACAGAGGGATAGAATCAAGATCACATGAAGTACTAATACTGCTTTATAAAGCCTTAGTGAGACCACACATAGAATACTGCATCCAGTTTTGGTCACCGTATTATAAAAAAAGATGTTGAGACTCTGGAAAGAGTGCAGAAAAGAGACACAAAGATGATTAGGGACAGTGGTGGGATCCTGCCAGTTTAACAACCGGTTTGGTGATCACATGTTTTATACACGATCGCTTCATGCGTGCATGCGCCTGACATGCGCTGCATATATGTGCGTACTTTTAACAAAACTAACTTTCCACGTTACTTCTGGGGAGTAACACAGCTGCCGCACATATCAGCTGAGAGGATAAAGGTAAGTAAAGCGCAGAGGCTCTGGAGGCTGGGGACAGCAAAAAAGTCATTTCCTGTCCCACCGGGAGTTGGGAAATGGGCTGTTTCAGGCCTCCGGAGGACCTCGGAGGGGGTGGGGAAGGCTGTTTTCGCCCTCCCCAGATTCACAGAGAGGATCTGGAGCCAGGTGAGAAAGAAAAACGGGCCTACCAGGCCATCGCGTGCCAGGAGCTGGGGGGGAGGGGGGTTGCGCACGCATTTGCAGGGTAGGGCGCATAAAATTATGGGTGCAGGCACACACACGAACCTCCCCCGCCCCCCCCTCCTCCTGGCACATGATGGCAAAAAGGTTAGCCATCACTGGTATAGGGTCTCCTGCTTGAGCACGAGGATGGACTAGAAGACCTTCAAGGTCCCTTCCAATTCTGTTATTCTGAAATGTGAGCATCTTGGGACTACATCTTCCAGTATTCCCTATTGGTATGGGTTCTATTAATTCCTATGTATAAGATGGAGCTAATATGGTGGAAGGAGTCCATTGGAATGATAAATTCTGACAATGGAAAGATAGGCATGAAACACAATGTATTTTCCTTGCTTGTATGTTTTCAAACAAAGGCTGGTTGCTGCCAATTGCAGATGCTCCAAAGCGTATCTTAAGTTGGCAGAATGATGGGCATAAATTACTCTGAGGCAACTTCCAACTTGCCACCATTGGATCTTGAAAACCACCCTCTCCTATTTTTCATCATATTCTGATTGCTTAGTTATTTGAGAATAATATTAGTTCCCACTTTTCATTACTCAGATGATTTCATTGTCAAGGAAGTCATTGTCAATGTAAATATTTTGCATTATTCTTAAAAGTGAACTAGGTGTTCTTTTATTCATGAGTACATGGGTCAGGAAGCCAAAAGCAGAATCGGCTTAGTGATGCAGGAAAAAGACAGCTGCACTGCCTTTCGAGACAATTGCAAGGGACGGGCCAGTCAGAACAGGGATACTGATTCCTGTATTAGGAAAAAAGTCTATAATCTGTGAAGTGGCTCATACTTACGCCTGCTTTTTTTTAAAAAAAGTCCTTTCCCTGTCGTGCTTCATAAATGGTTAATCTTCTCTCTGGAGCTGGGATAATTTCTGAGGTAAAAGGTAAAGGTTCCCCCTCGCACATATGTGCTAGTCATTCCTGACTCTAGGGGGCGGTGCTCATCTCCGTTTCAAAGCCGAACAGCCAGCGCTGTCCGAAGACGTCTCTGTGGTCATGTGGCTGGCATGACTAAACACCGAAGGTACACGGAATGATGTTACCTTCCCACCAAGGGTTGTCCCTATTTTTCTACTTGCATTTTTTACATGCTTTCGAACTGTTAGGTTGGCAGAAGCTGAGACGAGTAACGGGAGCTCATCCCTGTTACGCGGCGCTAGGGATTCGAACCTCTGAACTGCCGACCTTTTGATCACAAGCTCAGCGTCTTAGACCCTGAGCCACCGCATCCCTTAATTTGTGAGGTACAGACAGACAAATGTGATTGATAATACCTGCTTCTTTGGGTTCCTTTTTTTAATTGGGCTTCTAGTATAGTATATTAATTACAGGTTCCAGTTATGTCTGTTTCTATGTCTGTTTTTTAAAACACTATTTTGGATGGGTTGATGTGAGGAAAAGAGCATTTAAAAAATTCCAGGGAATTTCTTAAAGCTCTTATGGAGATTTATGCACAGCTGTGCAAATAGTCCTTAATAAACGACAGTTGTTGAACATTGGTGTGGAGTTACAATGGACTGGGAAAGGGTGCTTTTATGTCCCATAGAGCACTTCCAGTGGTCCCTCTATCCCCCCAAGTCATGTGACCACATTTCAGGTGCTTGGCAACTTTTCTTCACATCAACCCATCCAAAATAGTGTTTTTAAAAAACAGACATAGAAAACATTTTATTTATTTATTTATTTATTTATTTATTTATTTATTTATTTTTGCAATTTATATGCCGCCATTCTCCCGAAGGACTCAGGGCGGCTTACAACAACAATCAATAATACAAATCACAAAATCACAAAATAAGTTAAAAAACCCTTAAAAACCATATTTAAAATTATTACAGTTTATGCAACCCCTAGCAGATCAAGTTATTTGACAGAAGAGCCACGTCTTCAGTTAGCGGCGAAAGGAGAGGAGGTCCGGGGCTATCCTGAGCTTGGTGGGCAAATCATTCCAGAGGGTCCGGGCTCCGACAGAGAATGCGCTCTCCCTGGGGGCCGCCAGTCAACACTGGAACCTGTAATTAATATACTATACTAGAAGCCCAATTAAAAAAAGAATCCCAAAGAAGCAGGTATTATCAGTCACATTTGTGAGTTACATTTATGACTGCTTGCAGTGTGCTGTGGCCATAGGACCATCATTTACAATGTTTTTTGCCGACAAAAAGTGCCCACTTGGGAGAACGGGTTTGCACTTAAAACTGCATGATTCATTTAACAACTGCCATAAAAATAGTTGTAAAATCGGGTCCGGTCACCATGAGTCCCTCGATTTATGGATGCAATTCCAGTCCCAGCTGCAGTGGTAAGTGAAGGACTACTTATATGATTGTTTTTTAAAGATACAGTACATTTAATGTCTCATTTAATATCTTTAGGGTTCATCTAAGCTAGTTGTCCTCCAAAGATCTAACACCCAGTTCCCACCCAGCATGGCTTTTGACTATGTTGGCTGGACTTCGTGTGATTTAAAATTCATTACACTTATCGTGCACCAAGTTGAGGAAAATTGATCCAGATAACCCCAGATTATTATTTTGTTGTAATTCCATACTTCGTTGTATGGGTGGATTGCAATTTAATTTTTGATTTGAGCAGTTGCATTGATTACTAAGGAAACTAAAGGACACACAATTTAGGGTCAGATCTTAAAGAATCTATAGATGGGACAAAAATGAATAACAAGTCCATAATTGGTTGGAGAGTGCAGAAAAATTCATCCTAGGAACAAAAATCTGCAGCAAAGCTGAGCTTTATTAAAATGAATATATATGAACGTTGAGCATTCCAACTTGAAACACACCTGAAAGATTTTATTAAAACTGCCATGATCTGTTGGAGAGATAGAGTTTTAGCAAAGAAAGGGAAGAAAGATAAAAAAAAAATCAATAAGTCCAACTTCCAATAAAAGCATCCTTAATGGGACCATGCAGCTCTCTCTGTTTAAAATATTTCCTAATATTTTATTTGGAATCAGACTTCTTTTATGAACTGCAAAACCAGTATAGGAGACTTAAAAGACTTCTAAGAGAAGTGTTAGAAATAAATATCTATTGGTTGTAGTGATTTCAGGGCTCATAAATAGGTACTAACCATTGATTTTCACACCAGGAATATAATTTTATGTTATATAGTATTTTTTTTAATCAAATATAGGTGAGAAAGTTTGTAACTACCTGTTATGTAAGGAGAGAAGAATACGTGGTGTCGGATGGTTGTTAGTTTGTTTCAGTGGTGAAATCCAAATTTTTTTACTACGGGTTCTGTGGGCCTGACTTGGTGGGCGTGACTTGGTGGGCGTGGCAGGGGAAGGATACTGCAAAATCCCCATTCCCTCCCCACTCCTGGGGAAAGGATATTGCAAAATCTCCATTCCCACCCCACTCGGGGCAGCCAAAAGTGGTATTTGGCGGTTCTCCAAACTACTCAAAATTTCCGCTACTGGTTCTCCCAAACCTGCTGGATTTCACCCCTGGTTTGTTTTCTCTTTTTTTCCCTTTTACTTTGTATTTTAACTTTGCAAATAAAATCTAAAAATTAAAAAAATGGAATATGCACTAACAAAGCAAGGGAGAAGGAATTCTAGATTTTGACCTGGGTAAAACAGAAAAGAAGGCTAACACAATCACCACATCATTAGGTGAGTTCCATAAATTGTATTGGATTCTAACCGCTCTATAATTACCGCACATCCGATTTGCAACAGGAGAATAATTATAGGCCCTGCTCAAAGGAAGGCAACTTATAAAACTGAATGAAAAGTCTGATTCATCTCGCAAGGCAACCTACCCACTCACTCTGGCACAGAGATTTCGTCGTCTTTATAGTCCCCCCCCCTTTTTTTTTTTACAATATCTAAGGAAGGGGAAACTCCTGACACCTGTCTGAACATGGGCCGCTTGTAACATTTCAATCCAAGTTGTAAAATAATGTTTTGATTATAAGGTTTCGCCCACCTGAAAGGCAATTTCCAAAGTACTAATGACTCTCAGCAATTTTCCCCAATCTTCTTGTGAAATTCCCCTCTTGTTGCGCAACTCTGTCTCTTCTTGGCTGCAGATAAATCAAACTAATTTCTGTAAAACTCTAAAGTTGGCCTGCTTTAGCAATTGACTATTGACGAATCGTTAGGCTCTTTTTTCTGTTGTTGTTTTTTCTCAGAAGTGGAACTGAGTTCTTCAGCGAATAAGTTGATATCAGTCTGCTCTTGACTGGGGCCCTCCAGATGGACAGCACTGTAATTCCAATTAGCCCCATGGACTAATCTCTGCAGTGGTCAGAGAAGCTAAGGACAAACCAAGTTGGAAAAAATTTTGGAGCATGGCGTCAGAGGTGATCTGAATTAGACCTCATTTTTATAGGCAATAGAATTGGCTGAGAACTAGTTTGGCATAGTGACTAAAGCACCAGATTAGAGATCAAGCGATAGTGAGTTCTAGTTCTGCCTTAGGGGAGAAGCTAGTTGGGTGACTTTGGACCATCCATTCCCTCTCACTCTTAGGAAGAAGGCACTAGTAAACCACCACTTCTGAAAATCTTGCCAAGAAAAATGCAGGTACTATTCCAGGTTACCAGATTTGGGCTGCAAAAATCGAGACAACCATTAGATGGCAGCAAACAGCAATGGGGTTTTGAAAATCTTTTTGCTACCATCTAGTGGTCATCCAGAGCAGCTCAGATCTGAATGCAGAATGCAGAATAACAGAGTTGGGAAAGGACCCTGGAGATCAAGCAGGAACTCTTATAACCATTCCAAGCAGGAAATCTATACCACTCCAGACAAATGACTGTCCAATCTCTTCTTAAAAACTTTCAGTGAACTTCCAAACCCGCAAGGTTTGAAGGTAACATAGTGTTTCTGACTAGCAATGCCCTTGTCTTGATTTAGACCGCGCCCCCCTCCCAATCTGTTGCTCTCTTGAGTGCTGCCTCCATAGCCATGTAATCCTGCCGGAGCTCTCTGGCAAAACAGTTGAATGGCTTAGCATCAAGGGATTTTCAAATCCAACCCTTTGCTTAGGGTAAACATGCAAATTGAAGCCTTGTCTGACAGCTTCCATCTGTCCTGAAAAATACCCAAAGAAGGGGAACTTAAGTACTGTCTAGAACTTCCACTATACATACGGTAGTCAATTTCCTCCAACGTTCTGGCTACTTCAATTTTATCAGTTAAATGTTCCTTATTGACTTATAGAGTCAAGGATGGCTGAATGTTTTCTATCTTCTTCTTCCCACCAAAGAACCTTGCCAGCAAGGCTAGCCAGGGATTTCTACAGCATTCTTTTATCAGTAGAGTTTATTTTAAAGGACATTGTGGTTGGTCTAACATTCCCTTCAGGATTCTACTGTCTTTTTGAGCTATTTGTCTAGGTCTGTGCATACCAATTACGGTCCCGCATGATTCATTCACTGGGAAGTTTCCGTTGTACTTACAGTTTATTTTTACATGGCTTTGGTATATATTCTGCTTCATAAAATCAAAGAACGATGAAGATGCACCGATTCCAGGCAGTCAGTGTCTGTAAATGAATAATGTATTGGACAGAGAAATAAAAGTTCATTGCAATAGGGGTGGTAGTCCTTGACTTATAACCACAATTGAGCCCAAAGCTTCTGTTGCAAAGCAAAACAGGTGTTAAATGAACTATGCCCCATTTTGCGACTTTTCTTGTTACCGTGGTTAGCAAGGGAATCACTGCAAGTTGCTAAGTTAGCAATATGGTTGTTAAGTGGATCTCTCTTCCCCATTGACTTTGCTTAGTCGGAAGGTCGCAAAAGGGGATCACAGGACTCCAGGACACTGCAGCTGTCATAAATATGAATCCATTGCCAAGCATCTGAATTTTGATCACGTGTCCATGGGGGTGCTGCGATGGTCGTAAGTGTGAAAAATGGTCGTGAGTCACTTTTTTCAGTACTGTTGTAACTTTGAACTGTTACTAACCAATGGCTTAAGTCGAGGATTTCCTGTGCTACTTATGGTACTCATACTTATCAGAATCTTAGTTAGAAAGTCCTCTGAAGCAGGGTCTCCAAGCTTGGCAACTTTAAGACTTATGGACTTCAACTCCCAGAATTCTCAGAATCCCTGCTCTGAAGGATTTTTAGGAAAAACCTGGCACTCAGCCATTCTCTTGACACTGGCAAGACCTCCATCTTCAGAACCCGATCTAGGAAGTGCCAGCTCTTTATGGCATTCTGGAAGGGGAAGGGGCCTGCCAGATCTCACGGGGAAAGGTGTTTTACAGGACAGGGACTGCTATGGAAATGGCATGTGTCCTAGGTCCCACTTCATCCTATCTGGTGGAATGGTCAGACACCTTCAAGGAGAGAAGCCAGTTTCTTGAGGTAGGCTCAAACTTCTCCCAGATGACCAAGCCAGACCAATGCTTTAGTTACCCTCAATAGGACATGCAAAGCCGCAGTCCAACACAGAGCAGATCTGAATGTTTTTATCAGTCATGGGCCTGGAATAATCTCCATGGCAGCTCTAAAAATAATTTTTTTACCAACCCTCTTTCCTTAAGAGAAGACAGGACCATCCTAAACAGGGTTACCAGGCAGGAATCTGCAGAGGCAATAAGAGCAGAAAAATAAATACCTTGAAGCTGGTGGCAAATGTCTATGGAGATTATCAGTCATGCAGGTCATGGTTGTCCCAAAGGGTTTTTTTTTTCCCCCTTCAAAAGGCAGCTGGACTTTGTTTTTCCTTGAAGTGAACCGAAGAACCTTCTGAGATGAGAAGCGAAAGGTCTCCAAAGAAAAACAAAAGTCCAGTTGCCTTTTGAAGAAGCACCTTTGGGATTCTCGTGGCGACTTAAACGGTGGTGCATCTGGCAAAATGGACAGCCGTTCACAAAAGCTGTCAGAAATTCATTTTTAAGGTGCCGCAATTCTTGGCTAATTGTCTCTATGGAGAGATTTGGGTATAATAGGCCCAAACTTCTGCTTGGCCAGAAGTTGCAACCTTATCCTTGCAACCAAAAAGGCTCTTGCTGTTCATCTGATTCAGCGCTAAACCCAATTGCGGAATTGCCAGTTGTAATCTCAACATAGCATCCTTCTCTCTCTCTCTCTCTCCCTCTCGGCCTCCGACCAAAGTGGAAAAGGAGCCAAGGACTGGGAGAGACGGCAACGTCTTACAAAGCCTTTGTAGGAAGATTCCCAGGGAAGTGAAAGGGTTGCATCACATAGATTAGAGATGGCCCCATCAGTGTTAATTATCAGAAGGGACAAGGGATGGGTGTGGTGGCATTTTCTTGCTTACTCAAACCATACTTTCTTTCCCAGGGTAAAAGGGGGCAGGAAGATCTGCAATCCCCCTCCCCTACTTTGTCAGTATTTCTCTGTAGATTTTGTGGGGGGTGGGGGAGTAATTTAAGGATTAGAGATTCTATATCTATATATATATTTTAGTAGAATTCCAAGTTCCAGATTTGATGCGATGCTTCAGCCATGCTCATAAAATTAAGGAACAAAGTGGTGTTTTACAATTAAAGATAACACATGAGAGGTTGTGATTGCAGTTCTTGAGAATATGTACAGGGAGTCCTGGACTTATAACCACAATGCAGTCTGCCCATTCTGGTCATAAGTTGTCACAATTGTAAAGCAGGTCTTCATGCAACCGGATCCAATTTTACAACCTTTTTTTTTGCAACAGTTATTAAACGAATTTGCAGAAAACTGGAAGTAAACACTGATTATTATTTTTTGTTAAAATATGCTGGAAGTTGTGGTTACATGATTGTGGGATGCTACAAACAGCCATAAATATGGGCCAATTCCTGTGTGCTCAAAATGCGGTTATGTGACTGCTGAGGGGGAGCCATCAGAATTTTGGAAGCAGGTTGTAAGTACCTTTTGGAGGATCTATTGTAACTGTGGTTACAACCAATTGTAAATTGTACTGTACTGTATTTCAAAGTTCAAAGCACTTTCTGTGTCAGGCGAAAGAAATCAGGATCCAATGTTGTTCAAATGAGTACAAATTTATTCCATGCTAGCTCTGTACAAGAACCTGAATTGACAAGGCAAATTGGAGGTAGATAAGAGTCAATGGAATTCAAGGAAAGCTGGACTTGGTCTCTTGTGGGGACAAAGGGACTCAAGACTAATGACATGCTTGACTCCTTCCGCATCCTCAGCCTGGTCATCTCCTACATTCTATACATTAACTTTTCCCACCTTGATCTTTCCAGGTGTGTTAGATGACTCTCAAGATTGTCAGCAGGTCCCACAGTTCTCTGAAGGGCACCTCACATCTGGAAAGCACCATGGCCATGTTATCTGGGAATTCTTGGGAGGTTTCATCCTGGGAGGACCAGATCAAACATGAGGCGTGTGAATTCAGTGACTTTTGTGACCATCTTTCAAGATGGAAGAAGGTTGTTGATTGCAAAAGTTCTCAAAAGAAATGTGATTTAGTGGGATCATGACCTAAGGTTTCCTCCTTTATTGTTGATGATTTCTTTGATAAGATTTTAGGCAGTAGTCTTCTTATCACTGCAATTCTTTGCTTACCATTCTGAATCCATCTTTTCATCACCACTCCAAGTGTTAAGCACTCTTTTTAAAATACTCTTGTTTCAGCTAGCTATTTATATGCTTATTTATTTATTGATGATGAACGTTGCTCACTGGAGGGAGCGTGGGAGACTTTCCCCATTTATTCATAATGTAAATTTATGCATGATTTATATTGTGTCCTAAAAAAATATGTCCCTAATACCTTGAAGTAGAACTGGAGCAACTCTTTGCCCTAAAGGACTAAGAACACAACCAGATTGTAGGACCAATGCGATAAAGAAAAAACAGGGGATAGAGACTACCGATAGAGAAACAAGACAGATTGGATTCTAAGGCTGATTTCGGGGTTAATAAGCATGTCAATTCAACCTTCATAATGTAGACTCCATCCTTAACTGTTATAGGTAAAGGTAAAGGTTCCCCTTGCACATATGTGCTAGTCGTTCCCAACTCTAGGGGGCGGTGCTCATCTCTGTTTCAAAGCTGAAGAGCCAGCGCTCTCCGAAGACGTCTCCGTGGTCGTGGCTGGCATGACTAAATGCCAAAGGAACACAGAACGCTGTTACCTTCCCACCAAATGTGGTCCCTATTTTTCTACTTGCATTTTTTACGTGCTTTCGAACTGCTGGATTGGCAGAAGCTGGGACAAGTAACAGGAGCTCACCCCATTACACGGCACTAGGGATTCGAACCGCTGAACTGCCAACCTTTCGATCGACAGGCTCAGCATCTTAGCCACTGAGCCACTGTGTCCCTTGCGTTAGCTGTTATAGTACTGCCTTTTCAGTCGTCCTTCTCTCTTCCACAGATGCTACTTTGATCACTAGCATCATTTCAACTTAGTTCCTTAACATGATGCTCTTGAGGTGTTGGGACTGTCAAGACCAAGGCTGGCTAAGAATTTTGAAAGAAGCACATCTGACACATTGGTGCTAGGCTGACAAACAGGGGGCCTTATGAGACTTCCTTCCATCCTATCCAACGCGGTATGGATATTATAAGTGACGAACAACCCACTTCCTCCTTCCAATTATTTACTATGAGTTGCTTCTTACATAATGCCACTGCATTGCTTAGTCAGGCAACTTGCAGCTGTAAGAAGCATTATCTCATACTAGAGTGGGCAAATGAGTTCTGTGGAACCCTCTTTGAATATAGCAACTCATTATTCTCATTATTTTCAGATGTGAAACATGAAACGTAGTGCTAGTCTAAAATTGGCTGAGATTCCCAACTTTTATTCCTCAGAACAGATGGGGAAAAAAATGTGTGACCTTTTCACATTTAAGATAGTCCTCAACTCTGTGACTTTCATCACCCACTTGGAATCCATTGTCCAATCTTCTACCAATGAAATGTTGCTCCATCTAGCTAAGAGAAAGTACGGTAGGTTTTTTTTTTTTAAGATGCTGAGCTTGTTGATTGAAAGATAGGCAGTTCAGCGGTTCGAATCCCTAGTGCTGCGTAATGGGATGAGCTCCCGTTACTTGTCCCAGCTTCTGCCAACCTAGCACTTCAAAAGCACGTAAAAAATTCAAGTAGAAAAATAGGGACCACCTTTCCGTGTGCCTTTGGTGTTTAGTCATGCCGGCCACATGACCATGGAGACATCTACTGACAGCACTGGCTCTTCGGCTTAGAAACGAAGATGAGCACTGCCCCCTACAGTCGGGAACGACTAGCACATATGTGCGAGGGGAACCTTTACATTTACCTATCCCACTTTTGTTAAGTATTTGTTTTACAAGAGTCATCTAAAAGTCTTTCTGTTTACATCCTGGTTCCTTTTGTGATGAGCTATCCAACAGTTATCCTGGAAGGGGCAATATTTAGCAGGCTGCACTTAATTATTTGGCTTTCTAGCTACTGTTGGGAATTCCGCCCACCTCTTCTGTAAAGCTGGAATGTGATCAATCCAACGTAATCAAGGCCTGGTCAGCGTATCAATACACTGTATATTATATGACAATAAAATAATTAATTGTGCAAAGTTCTCGTTGACAGGATGTTGAAAGCAGGTGGAATCTTTGCATGACTGCCTCGTGTGGTGTGTATAATTGCAGTCAATCAGAATATTTACATAAGCAGTGAAGAACTTCATTCCCCAGACTGAACTTTCTACTCTAGGCTGACACTGTCTTTTAAGTCTAAAGGCATTCAAGAAAGACTAGAGGACTAAGGGTGAGAGGACAGCAGTCTTCCTATAGTTGAGGGGCTGTCACAAAAAAGAAGGGTCAACCTATTCTCCAAAGCACCTGAAGGCCGGGCAAGAAGCAATGGATGGAAACTAATCAAGGAGAGATTCAACCTAGAACCAAGGAGAAATTTCCTGATAGTCAGAACAATTAATCAGTGGAACAGCTTGACTTCAGATGTTGTGGGTGCACCATCACTGGAGGTTTCTAGAAGAGATTGGATAGCCATTTGTCTGAAATGGTGTAGGTCTCCTGGTTGAGCATGGGGTTGGACTAGAAGACCTCCAAGGTCCCTTCCAACTCTATTATTATGGTTAGGGTTATGGTTATGGTCTTCTTGGAGGAATCAAAGCCTTTTGCCTTCATTCCTGATCAGTGTGGGCAAGCCAGCTTCTCTTATTTTAAAAACTGTCTGCACTACATAAACCATGGCCTGAAATTTGGTAATCCAGGAATGTGTAATCCCAGCTAATAACACCTCTCAAGGGAATGCCACTGACTTGCAGATGACTCTGATTTCTGTTTCTTCACCTGATGGGTGTGGAGGAATGGGAAAGAGTGAGCACACATGTGGGTAACACAGCATCTTGCCAGGAGGAAGTTTTTCACTGAAAAAAAAAAAAGCCTGTGTGTTTACGAAGTCGTGTCATCATGACTCAAAAGCTTTTACTGCAGATCCACCCTTTCCATCTTTTTTCTTTTAAACAACGATTTCTCTTCTTTCTCAACATGTGCAGTTTTGCTCCGAGAATCTTTCACCAGGTCCTCGACCTCCTTTTCTGCACGGTGGAGTGGTAGATCTCAGTGGATGAGTCTTTTTTTTTTTCCAAGCCATTAATTCAACAGAAAGCCAACTGGCGAGATTTTTATTTATTTATTTTATTTTAAATAGATCTGCACAGCAAACACCTCTAGCACGTTGGGCCCGTTTAATTTGCATCATTTCTCCCAATTCCAGGCTCAGCAGCTGAAAGGCAAAGCTATTTGAAGGCACAGGGGGGATACATTTATACCGTTCCATGCTGTTAGCTCCTGTTTTGGCTGTACAATATGGTTGCATTTGTGAACAATTTAGCTAAGATGTGGAAAAGGTGCAGCTGGTTTGTATTGGCTGGGGCGATGGACCAAGAAATTGGCAGAGCAGCGTTCTGTCATAATTGTCAAATTCAACCAATTGTTATGCGAGATACTACCGCTTTACGGAGAAGGTATATATGTATTATGAGCCTGTGGAGCTCTCGGGATACAAATTTGCCTGTCAAAATTTATTGCAGCGGAGACTTGTTTACCTATGGATTTACCTTTCCATGATTTACTAGCAAAAAATTGCTTCTCTCTTGAATGGCCAGACGGCCATCCATTGTGCTCTAAGGGTCATTTCAAGTAAAGCCACTTAGATTATTATGTCTATTGTCTGCCCATCTGGAAAAACCCAGGAAGAAAAAAATCCATAAACAAACCTATGAGAAAGTAGGGAATCTTTGTCTGTTTTTTTTCCAACCAGGAGTAGTCTTCGTGGCAGGTTCACATGACAGAGAAACCTAGTTTACAGGCCAGTTATTTGCAGAACAGAGAACGTATTTTGTAGGATGGAGAATGTATTTGTTGCTCAGCTATGGGGTGCTGGGGTCACTATCACCTGATCCATACATAATGCTCAGTAGAAATGGGTAGCTTCACATATAACACTAAGCCAAAATCAGCAAATCATAATGTAGTCCTTGATTTACGACCACAAATGGGTTGTTAAGTAAGTTGTGTCCAATTTTACAACCTTTTTTTGTTTTTTGTTTTTTGCTATGGTTAAGTGATTTGCTGCAATTGCTAAACAAATCACCCAGTTGTTAAGCAAATCTGACTTCCCCATTGCTTTTGCTTGTGGGAAGATCACAAATGGCGATCACGTGATCATGGGACCCTGCAACCATTAATAAATACACGCTGATTGTCGATCACTTGAATTTTGACCTCATGACCCTGCAGGATGCTACAGTGGTCATGAGTGCAAGGATTGGTTGTAAGTAACTTCTTTCAGTGTTCCTTTTTTCCATTGCAACTTCAGTCTCTAAATACATGGTTGTAAGTCAAGGACTACCTGTATTATGTTTCGCATTATGTGTAAAGCAGGTTTCTGAATCAATTGCTGCATTGGCTCCCGGTGGTTTTCCGGGTGCGCTTCAAGGTGTTGGTTACCACCTTTAAAGCGCTCCATGGCTTAGGGCCTGGGTACTTATGGGACCGCCTTCTGCCACCGATAGCCTCCCACCGGCCAGTACGCTCCCACAGAGAGGGACTCCTCAGGGTGCCGTCGGCCAGGCAATGTCGGCTGGCGACCCCCAGGGGGAGGGCCTTCTCTGTGGCAGCACCTGTCCTTTGGAACAACCTGCCCCCGGAGATACATAGGATCCCAGATCTCCGTGCTTTTCGCCATGCCCTTAAAACTTTTTTATTTCATCAGCTGGGCTGGATTGACCCCCCCACTCTTAGATATTTTTATTTATTAATTGATTTTAGTTGGGGTGTTTTAAATTTTATATTGGGCCAAAACTTGTTTAAGTCTTTTAAAATTAATCTTAAATTTTGCATGTGATGTTTTTATCCTTGGCTGTTCACCGCCCTGAGTCCAGTAGGAGAAGGGCAGTATAAAAATCTAATAACATAACATAACATAACATAACATAACATAACATAACATAACATAACATAACATAACATAACATAACATAACATAACATAACATAACATAATAAAATTAAAATAATAAAATAAAATAAAAAAAATAAAAAAAATTAAATAATAAATAAATAAATAAATAAATAAATAAATAAATAAATAAATAAATAAATAAATAAATAAATAAATAAATAAATAAATAAATAAATAAATAAATAAAATTGCAGCTGGTTTGCATGATAGTATTCTGGCTCATATGATGGTATCTTTTATACCGAAGATGCTGAACAAAGCATAGCTCCTCCATCAGATAACAAGTTATCAAGAAGACTTTTTTAGATGGAAATATGATACACATAGCTGAAAGGGATAAGGAAGGTGCCTATTGAAATTCCTTAAAGGTAAAGGTAAAGGTTCCCCTCGCACATATGTGCTAGTCGTTCCTGACTCTAGGAGATGGTGCTCATCTCTGTTTCAAAGCTGAAGAGCCAGCGCTGTCCAAAGACGTTTCCGTGGTCATGTGGCTGACATGACTAAACGCCAAAGGTGCATGGAACGCAGTTACCTTCCCACCAAAGGGGGTCCCTATTTTTCTCCTTGCATTTTTTACATGCTTTCGAACTGCTAGGTTGGCAGAAGCTGGGACAAGTAACGGGAGCTCACCCCATTACGCAGCACTAGGGATTCGAACCGCTGAACTGCCGACCTTTCGATCGACAAGCTCAGCATCTTAGCCACTGAGCCACCACGTCCCTCTAGACATTCCTTACACAACTCTTAAGTAGGATTTCCATGTTCAAGAAAAGTATACACTGAAGAATATGTATCATGGATAAAATTGGGCATGGTTGTCTTTATACCATAACTTAGGGGTCTTTGTAGGCTTGACTAACTTCCCCTAATCCTTTTAGGGTTTTTATATTCCTTCTAGCAGAGTATTTGGCAACTTTAAGACGTACGGACTTCAAGTGCCGGCATTCCCCAGCCAGCCATTCTGTGAGTTGTAGTCCACATGTCTTAGTTAGTATGGTTGAGAAATACTATTTTAGGATGCCCAACAATTATATGCCTAATATTAGCAACAATAGTGTCACTCCCAAGAACCCTATTTCTATAGTTCAGGGGTCTCCAATTCCTGGGCTGCAGCCCCCAGTTGGGGCTTGAACCTTTCGAAATTGGGCCATGGAAATGGTAGGCGAGCGTGCATGTGCGTGCATCCTCTCTAGTGCAAGCAGTGGGCGAGCTCTTATGTGCATGCTCCATCTGCACGAGTGGCGGGCACACATGCCCGTTGCTTGAGCGAATGGAGCTGTGCGTATGGGCTTGCCTGATGCACGCATGGAACCATCCCCTCTGCTTCCAACGACCGATCTGCAAAGCCAAAAAGGTTGGGGAACTCTGCTATAGTTTATTCTCAGCAATACCAGCCTTCATAGCAGTATATCAAAGCTGGTGAGATATAGTCAAAAACATTTTAAGGATTCCCACCTTTTATAGCTCTAAAAATTTGTAAAAACAGTGTTGTGCATATGAGTGAGTGAGAGAAAAGCAGGAAAAGAAATCATTATTTGGTTATGGAGACTTTTTTTTTTTTTTGTTCTAATGACATATCTTAGAATATAAGCAGGTCTCGCTGAAAAGATCAGAAGGAATGCTGTTCGAAAACACCATAAAAAGTAGCCACTTTTCCACGAATTTGCCCATTTGTTGTCTAAGATAAAGTCTTGTGAAATAGGCCAATATAGTAATAAACCACCTTGCAAGAGATGATGCTAAAATGCTGCAATATCCCATTTCTGCTGAAGTTAAATATTTATTTTTGAAGTAAAACCTTGACCTATAACATAAATGTCAAAATCAAATAATGTAACAATACCTTTTAAATTCAGGAAGGAATCCCTGCATGCTTCTAAGTTTGTTTAACCTCTCTTTGGTTTTTTTCCCAAACTGGCCACAGTCATAAACATAACCATCCCAGTGCCTTTACATGAGTTGGGAAATAACTGAAATGAATTTATCTGTAGCTGACTAAAACATTAGAATCAAAGACATAGTCAAATGTGTGACAAATGATTGGTTTGTAAAGCTTTGCATCTCAATAGTTGTCAGTTTGCAATCAGTATAGTAGATTTGATGTGGTGGAACTTTAATTTGTCATGGGATTGGCTTCAATAAAGCTTGGGAGTTCATGACCTTCAGAGCATCCATCCGCTTATCTTAGGTCAGGGGTGTCAAAACTTGCGGGCTGCAGGCCACGGCCATGCCCAGTTTAGCAAAAGGGGGGGAAGTCGCAATTTGTCACATGACAACGCCATGACGATGCGAGTTTGACACCCCTGTCTTAAGTAATGTCAGGCCTGACACATACATACACATCAGGGGTCTCCAGTCTTGGCAACTTTAAGACTTGTAGATTTCAACTCCCAGAAGTCCACAAATCTTGAAATCCATGGCTGCCTGGGGAATTCTGGGTGTTAAAGTCCACAAGTCTTTAAGTTGCCATGGTTGGAGAGCCCTGCTTTAGATCTTGCGTTTGTCTCTGAGCAGATGTTAAGAGAACTGGAGATGGCAAGGATTTTCATCACTCCTTTGTCGAGGTCAGATTGCGTTCTGATCCAGTTTTGCCTTGGTAGCTACCCATCCATGCTCTGCAGGGTAGAGGAACCTCTTTCGTTCATCTGCCACACATACCTGATGGATACAAAGGCTGAAGTGGTTCCATTCCTTCTTCAGTGGGTGTGTCAGTGCTCCAAGTATTTCACGCATAGAAAGCAGAACTCTGAGGCAGGTAGATTCCTCAAAGAACAATTTATTGGATACATCATATTGGCACAACTGGTGAAAACCAACTCTGAAGGTTCCCATGATTTTCACCTAATTAAAAAGTAAAAGTTCCCCCTTCCCCCCCAGGTCATCGGTCACATTGTCCAATAGTGGTGCTAGCAGGTTTCCTGGTTACTCCACTCCTCCTCTTCTCAGCCACCTGTGGGAATGACCTTGGTTCCCACAGGAAAACTTTTCATGTTGACGGCTAAGCCGAGTTATGTAAAATTCCCCCCTCTCTTTCTCCCCCTTCGCTTTGTGGCCACCATGAAGCCTCAAAGATGGCCTCGGCCAGGCTCGCTTCAGGGTTGACAGGGTGATTTCAACCTGTGACAGTGGAGTTAGGTGAGATTAACCTGGTGCCCACTGATATTCAAGGTGCCGGAGGGGTCAGCTTCCCTGCTTCTGCTTTTTCACATCTATATGAAGCTTCTGGGTAGTTTAGGGTACAGTGTCATCAGTAAAAGTGATGAAATTCAATTGTTTGTCACTTCTTCAGGCTGTAAGGGCGATGCTGTTGATGCCTTTCCCAATACTTGGAGGCTTTAAGGGTTTGGATAGGAGGCAACAGGTTGAAACTGAACCATAGTGAGATGGAGTTGCTATTTGTCCATTGGGTTTCTCTGTTGCTGACAGGATTGATGCTTGATGGACAGACACTATTCCTGAAGGAGTATATCCAGTGGTGGGATTCAAATAATTTAACAACCCAGTCCTAATGACCAACTGGGTGGGCGTGGCCATAATGGGCATGGCCAGGGGATGTGACAGGCAGCACTCGGCCTCCTGTACCCCCCTGGGAGCAAAAACAGGCTGTGGGGGGCACCCCGTCCCCGCACCCCATTTTGGGCCTAGTAGGCCTCCCTGCACTTACCTGGGAGCCAAAACAAGGCACATGGGGACTCCTGGAAGGGGAGGGGCGGGGCCAGCCAGCAATTTAACAACTGGTTCACCCAAACCGGCTGAATCCCACCACTGTGTATATCGTTACCTCACAGTTGAAGAAAACCTGGGGAGATGTCCTACTTGGGTGGAGATCTGCACTCCTTTTATTTGCTATAAATGCCCCATGGCTTGAACAAGGCACCTTTCCCTTTCATTTAAATTTAACAGGAAAATAAGACGGGTTTAAAATTCAAAACAAAAAGATTTGCTTCCATTTATATCCACGCAGGAGGGAAGGGAGAATAGAGAGTTTTTCTTTTTCCTGCTTTTCTTTTTTTTTTTAGCAGCCAGGTGTTAGTTTTGGACTCCTCCTGAGAGAACAGCAGTAGACTTGGCAGTTTTAAGTGGCCCATGTCAACACTACTACTTAGTATTCAGCTTCTATGGTTTTGCACCGCGATTGCAGGAAAACACAGCCATGTTAAAGATGTCCCCAAAGTAGCAAATGGATGGTGTTACTTTGTCTAGATTTTGCAGGTAGCTTTGGGAAGCTTCAGGTTTTGATTTTGAAGAGAATGGGGATTTTTTCCTCCCCATTTTCCACTAGAAAATGATTTTGCTAATTTTCAGCAATATGATACTAAATAGCAAGACCACAATGTCAGGTACTTCCGTGGATTTTTTTAGATTGGTATATCAGATATGTGTATGAGATAGATAGATAGATAGATAGATAGATAGATAGATAGATAGATAGATAGATAGATAGACAGACAGACAGACAGACAGACAGACAGACAGACAGACAGACATCAAACATACACATCTGCCTATCCCAGATCCTTGGGAAGGACTCCATAGGCAGACAAAAATACCAAATCCAGTCTGAATACCTGGCTGACTGTGCAACAAACCATAATAAATATAAATAATATAAATATAATGTTTATGTTATAAAGAAAATAAAATTCTCCTCATCCCATCCGGAAGTAAACACCTTTCCGCCCCCAACAATTGTTTTCTGTCGAGGAAATAACAACACCCACCCATCTCACTTAAAAAATGAATAGAATAGTAGCTTTGGTTTAGTTTTGGCACTGTTGTGTATCTTGTAATTATACTAAAATAACTCCGTTCCAAAAATGTTGTTTCAGGTTGCGTTATGCAACACGCCTTTGAACTGCTTGATATTCTTTTATTGCTATATATTTCCATTTTTATCCCAGAACATCTGTTCTGGCAACATTTACTGAAAAGTGTGTGTTCCACCAGTTTATTCTAATCAGCTCGTCTGAGAATTAAGGCTTGGGAAGGAAAATTGCTACAGGCATTGAAAAAAAAACCACGAATGGATCTATTTAAATGTAATGCAGAAAAAGTCTGGTTTTCATTCCCATTGAATTTATTATGTTTATAGCCTTCCTCAGTCCAAGACACAGGCAAAATAATTTTATCCTAAATACTAAATATGCTATTTCTAGGACTCCAAGATGTGGGCTGCAGAATTCCGAGCAATCATTAGAGTAGCAGAGAGTTTCCTCTATCTCTTTGTCGTCATCTGGTGGTTCTCCAGATTTTTGCAACCCACATCTAACATCTACTAGTTAGAATAAAAATAGCTCCTTCCATTTCTGGAAGATCTATAATTGGAGATTCTTTGTGGTGAATCTCTAATGAAAGATGTTTCTAGAGTCAGAACCAGAGAAGAACATCTCTGCCTGTTTTTGGAATCTGATTTGGTTATAAATGATGTCCTTAAGCAAGAATCTCCACACTGAGAAAAGAGAGGTATGCATGACACATGACTTATCTTGCCCCCTTGTACTGCAATGTATGAAGCAAAGATGAACCTATTTCATATGTGGCAAAAGCTGTTTTTGTAACTGCCATAGTTCATGGGTCTCTTACAGACCTTGGTGAGAAAAATTCAAAAGGTATATGTGGCGTCTCCATGCCCCAGCTCTTGGTTAATTTATGAGCAAGGATGATGTAGGAGATGACGAGGTTGAGTCTGAGGGAGGGGTCAAGTGCGCTATCAGTTTGGAGTCCCACCCACAAGAGATCTATGTCAAGCCCTCCTTTTATTTATTTATTTATTTATTTATTTATTTATTATTAGATTTATATACCGCCCTACTCCCGAGGGACTCAGGGCGGTGAACAGCCAAGAAATAAAACACACAGAATTACAAAATTTAAAAACAGTATAAAACCTAATTAAATAAATTTGGCCCAGAACAGATTAAAACAACCCTAAAATTTTAGACAAATTTAAAATTTACACTTAAAAAGGGAGGTTAGGGTTATTAAATCCTTAAATTCCGTTGATTCTTATCTACCACCAATTTGCCTTGACCATTAGTAGTTCAGATTCTTGTAGAGAGCGAACATGGTATAAACATGTACACATTTGAGCAACCCTGGTTCCTGGTTTCTTGCACCTGAGACATGAATTTGAATGAATGCATGTTATTACATATTATTTTTTTAAAAAAGGTAATTCAAGATGCTTACTGGAATGGTAAGACTAAGACTAAGGTCTTCCGGGTGCGCTTCAAGGTGTTGGTGACCACCTTTAAAGCACTCCATGGCTTAGGGCCGGGGTACTTACGAGACCGCCTTCTGCCACCAATAGCCTCCCACCAGCCAGTACGCTCGCACAGAGTGGGCCTCCTCAGGGTGCCGTCCGCCAGACAATGTCGGCTGGCGACCCCCAGGGGGAGAGCCTTCTCTGTGACGGCGCCCACCCTCTGGAACAACCTTCCCCCAGAGTTACGTACAATAACAGACCTCCAGATTTTTCGTTGGGCCCTGAAAACCTATTTATTTCAACTAGCTGGGCTGGCTTGAGTTTAATTTTAAATTGATTTTAAATTGGGTTGTTTTAGTTTACGGCCAAAATATTTAATTATTTTAATACTGTTTTTAAATTTTGTATGCTCTGTTTTTACTTTGGCTGTGCACCGCCCTAAATCCTTTTTGGAGAAGGGCGGTATAGAAATTTAATAAATAAATAAATAAAATAAAATAAATAAAGAAGCTGCAAACCGAACGGTCGAGGATATTGCGAAGCACTAGTTCACACACAAAGAGGTAGACACCTAAATTTAATCTTAAAGGCTGCTGGAGTTCCATTTCACTTTGCAGTGCTTAATGATGAGGTCAGCCATCCCTTTAGGACAGTCATAAAAAGATTGGAACATCTATTCAAGTACCATCTTTATGTCTGAATGGCGCAATCTATGCAGATCGAAGGAGATAAATATTGCTATAGAATTTATGGAGAAATTAGATTAGGAGAAGGCATGGGGATTGAGACATATATTCTGAGGTTTGGGGGCAGTGGGCAGCAGATCTGGGCATTTTGCAGCCCCCCCAGGTCATATCCAGCCCTTTGGCTGTCCCTGTCTGGCCCACGTGAGGTCAATCAGAAATTAGAAATCAAATGTAAATAAGTGTGGCATGTATACAATACATTTGTGTTGCTTTATTTTGAAGGTGACTATTTTTTCAATGTACATACCGTATTTTTCAGAGTATAAAATGCACCGGAGTATAAGACGCACCTTAGTTTTTGGGGAGGAAAATAAGAAAAAAGCTGATTGGCGGTTGGATTGGCGTCCCAATCAGCTGTTCACAGAGGTGAATTTTAGCAACAGATTCGTTGGTTGTGAGCTCTGTGCCACTGAACTTCTGAAACTCCATCTCAGAAAAAAAAAAAAAATTTTCTGCCTCCGAAAGCCTCCGAAACAGAGCTTCAGAAAAAAAGAGGCTTTTTTTTTCTGAAGTTCTGTTTTGGAGGCTTTTTTTCTGAAGCTTCCTTTCAGAGGCTTTTTTTTTCTGAAGCTTCATTTCTGAGGCTTTTTTCAGCCTCTGAAACCTCCGTTTGAGAGGCTGGGCAGGACTACATTCGGAGTGTAAGACACACTCAGATTTTCACACTCTTTTTTGGGGGGAAAAGGCGCGTCTTATACTCTGAAAAATACGGTACATCATGTAAATGTGCACCTATTGGTTCAGCCCTTCATAGCAGTCACAGTTTCTCATGTGGCCTCTTGGGAAAATAAATTGCTCATCCCTGATCTACAGTAATCTGAACAATTATGTAGGAAAAATAAGTCACGTTTACTCCTGGTCCTACTTAGTTTCATGGAACAATCATACATAAGTTTGAGGAGTTTGGATTGAAAAATAAATCCAGTTAATTAGAACAAAAAGTCTATAGACCTTTTGTAGCCCTGCTGGTAGAAGAAAAGTCCATGATAGAATTAAAAAGGACCTGTTAAGCTTTTTAGGTCCCACGTCCCATTGTGTGATTGTGTGCTATAATCCGGTTGCTAATAAATAAAATATCTCCTAAAATTTTGAGCATGCATGAAATCTGTTAAGATTTTGTCCCACAAAGGAGATTTTGCATGGAATCTCAAAGATTGGGGCCATTTATTTGTTTAGAAAATCTGTTTTGAGATTTGCAAGCATGGCCAAGGAAAAAAAACACCCTAGATATACGGGGGGACATATTTCCAATTTCTGTTCTGAACTGCAGGTAGTCCTTGATTTACGAACACGATTGAGCCTGTTGCTAAAGCGAGACATTTATTTTGCCCCATTTTTCTACCTTTCTCTCCACAGTTAAGTGAATCACTGCAGTTGTTAAGTTAGTAACACGGTTGTTAAGTGAATTTAACTTCCCTATTGACTTAGCTTGTCAGAAGGTTGCAAAAGGCAATCACCTGACATCAGGACACTGCAACTGTCATAAATATGAGTCAGTTGCCAAGCGTCTGAAATTTGATCCTGTGACCATGGGGAGGTTGCAAGGGTCATAAGTGTGAAAAAGTGTGAAAAGATCGTAAGTCCCAGTGCCATTGTAATTTTGAACAAGGGCTGTTGTAAGTTGAGGACTACTGTATCATCTAGCCCAGGGGTCTGCAACCTTAAACACTCAAAGAGCCATTTGGACCCGTTTTGCACAGAAAAGAAAACACCGGGAGCCACAAAAACCCTCACGTGCCTGACTGTTTCTTGAGCGGCCACAAAACTAGCATATGTAGTTGAATTAAACGTTCTGTTTTCTTCTGAAACTTTTCTTTTCTTGGATTTATCCATGGTTGGCCTTCTGAAAAGCTCAATAAATCACATGCCGGCAGGTGTTGCACATTGGCAGTTGTGATGCATATTTTGAGTGACAGGGAGCCGCAGCAGAGGGGTGAAAGAGCCACATGTGGCTCCCGAGCCGCAGGTTGCTGACCCCTGATCTAGTCTTAGGTCCAAATCAAAGCCCTTTATGTGTTAAGAAATCCAAGGTTGAACACCTAGTATGCCATGTGTCTAGCAACCCCTTGGAAAATTTATTTCAGTTCAGAAGATCCCTTGAAATCCTGCCAAGGCTGGACTTGAGCGTCGATCTGATGGAAAGACCCGGAGTCCTGTTTCCCAATAACTGTAGTGCTGTGTAGCTTTTCAAACCCACAGTCTTGCGAAGGCCATTTGCTTCAATCAAATTGCTTACACCAAGCTGCCACTGCTTGAACGCAGATGTTGAAAGAGCCATGCTGATCTCTTCCATCCTTGGGACACTGACCTCTGACTGAACTACTCTGAATAATCACCTCTCAGGCCATTCACTCTGACGAGCAGCTTACTACTTTGGGAGGGGTGCTGATAAATCCATCTTTCCTCAGAGTTCTCCTGCCTTGTGAAACCTTCCTTTGTGGAGGGGTGTGGCCTCTGTGTGTGCTCAGATTTCACTCTTTTATCGGCGTGTCGTCCAGATAGGTGACTCACTTCTGCAAGCCCAAATGTTGGGGCGCTGCTCCAAATAGCTTCTGTTCTCTTCAGAAGGGATTTAAGAACAACAGTAGAGTAAACCTTGGCAACAGAGATGGTATTCAGCAGGTTCTGACCGGTTCTGGAGAACAGGTAGCGGAAATTTTGAGTAGTTCGGAGAACTGGTAAATACCACCTCTGACTGGGCCATCTATTCTCTGTCTCCTGAGTCCCAGCTGATTGGGAGGAAATGGGGATTTTGCAATAACCTTCCCCTGGAGTGGGGAGGGAATGGAGATTTTACAGTATCCTTCCCCTGTCACGCCTACCAAGCCACGCCCACCAAGCCACACCGCGCCCACCAAGCCACGCCCACAGAACCGGTAGTAAAAAAATTTGGAATCCCACCACTGCTTGGCAAAGAAAGTATCTAGAATTCAAAAATTTAAACAGGTGCTTTGCTCACCCCTGTATCTAAGAAAAGTGGGTAATATTGCATTCTGAGTGTATAGCTTTCCTCAGTTTTATATAATTAAACAATTAAGGGGTTGTTTCACTTACTACATTTAATCCATAATGTATATGTTCGATTTTTTGTTTGTTTGGTTGGTCTTCTCTGGTTTATCAGATCAAATCTTTATTCTGGTCCAAGACCAGCATAAGGAGGGTGGAGTCTAGCTGATCATGTTGTGGGTGATAGACCATGATTCATGGCTTACTATGTATTGTATGATTTAAGTTATTCAAGAAGCCACGTTTGTTTGTTTGTTTGTTTGTTTGTTTGTTTGTTTGTTTGTTTGTTTATTTATTTATTTATTTATTTATTTATTTATTTATTTATTTTGTTAAATTTTTATACCGCCCTTCTCCTGCTGGACTCAGGGCGGTGCACAGCCAAGAATAAAAAACATCCCAATACAAAATTTAAAATTTTAAAAGAATTAAACAAAATTTGGCCCAAAATTTAAAACCTCCCGACTAAAATCCATTTACAATTAAAAATATCTTTAACGTTGAAGAATGATCAGATTCCCGTCCAATCATTATACAGATGAACAGATTTATTCTGTCACAAGCTTTTTGCAGATTAGAGTACCCTTCACAAGATGTATTTTCTGCCCAAGGAAAGTCCCCAAACTGCTTTTTCAAAAGGCAAGCGGACTTTCTGTGTTTGTTTGTTTTTTTCTCTTGGAGACTGAGAATCACCGTAGACATCTGCCCAGTGAAAAGGATTCGGGTCTCAATTGTTTATGCTATTAACAGGAGGATCTGTAACAGTGGTAGGTTTCAAAAAATTTTACTACCGGTCTATGAGTGTGGCTTGGTAGGCATAGCATGGCATGGCTTGGTGGGTGTGGCTTGGTGGGCGTGGCAGGGGAAGGATGCTGTAAAATCTCCATTCCCTCCCCAATCAGTTTGTGAGGACCCAGTTTGTGGGGGCAATAAGCTGACTTTGTATAAAATATACAAAAGTATGAAGGCTATTGCTTAACGCATTGTAAGCCGCCCTGAGTCTCTGGAGAAGGGCGGCATATAAAAATAAATAAAATAAATAAAAAATCCAGGGGAAGGTTACTGCAAAATCCCCATTTCCTCCCGACCAGTGGGACTTGGGAGGCAGAGAATAGATGGGAGCGGGGCTAGTCAGAATTTTTACTACCAGTTCTCCGAACGATTCAAAATTTCTGCCACCGGTTCTCCAGAACTGGTCAGAACCTGCTGAAACCCACCTCTGGTCTGTAAATGGAAAGAAAGTAGTGGAGTTCAAATCTACAAGATTGTGGGCTCAATATTATAATGGAAGTTCAGCCTCTTTTTCAATGTCCCTGGCTGTTGACGGAAGGGGGAAAAAAATACAGTGTCAAAAAATTCCTTCTTTCTGCTGCTTGCAGCCTGAGAAAACTGTTCCTTTTGGAAAGGCAATTAGCTGAGAAATAGAACTCACTGATCCTGTTTCAAGTTCAACCTTGGAACAAACAAAAATTTCTCTGTGTAAATGCACATATATAACTTCTACATGCATACACACAGCCGCCCCCAAAGTAACAGTACTGGTACTATTTGAACTTCACACGTCCTTTGGAAAGCCCAAAATAGAAGTTACGCTAAATATAAGACTCATCATTATTAGAGGTGAGTTTTGAAAAGTTTGTGCAGAGGCCGTTCAAACTGAATGAAGTGGACATGGTGTGATGTTCTTTCTAGATGAAAGGAAGTACAATCCGGCCCCTGCTATTGAATGCCAGTGGGTGGTGGCCCCTGCTTTTTCTCAGAAGAACATTGGAGAAGAAAAAAAAAACACCAAGATTTTGCTTACCAAATGCCCACTAAAAAAAAAAACCAGCTTCAAAAAGCTTGATTCCTATCAGCCCAGAAAGAATAGTGTGTTCCATCTGCCAAGATGCCCTGATACCATAAAAATAAAAAATGGGGAGGATATGCTAGTTATTTATTATTATTATTTCTTATTTATTGGACTTCTATATCGCCCTTCTCCCGAAGGACTCAGGGCAGTGTACAGCCATATTAAAACACATATAAATTTACAAAATTTAAAAACAATTTAAAATCAAATATATAAAAAATTTGGCCCACAAATTAAAAAACTAACATACACCCATTATAAAATTCATATTAGGCCAGCCCGGCTTGTTGGAACAGAAGGGTCTTCAGCGCGCGGCGAAAGGTACGCAGGTCAGGGATTGTACAAACCTCTAGGGGGAGCTCATTCCAGAGGGCTGGTGCCCCCACAGAGAAGGCTCTCCCCCTGGGTGTCGCCACTCAGCATTGTTTGGCCGACGGCACCCTGAGGAGCCCCTCTCTGTGGGAGCGTATTGGCCCCCAATACGCTCCCACAAAGCGTATAGTTGCATCAGAGAATGTAGGGGTGGTTGCTTGTACCCATGTATGTATTATCTGACTATGCTAAAGCCTTTGATTGTGTGGATCACAACAAATTGTGGCAAGTTCTTAAAGAGATGGGAGTACCAGACCATCTTATTTGTCTCTTGAGAAACCTATATGCGGGTCAAGAAGCAACAGTGAGAACTGGACATGGAACCACTGATTGGTTCAAAATTGGGAAAGGAGTCCAGCAAGGCTGTATACTGTCATCCTGCCTTTTTAATTTATATGCAGAGCACATCATGAGAAAGTTAGGGCTAGATGAATCAAAGTTGGAATTTAGATTGCTGGGAGAAATATCAACAACCTCAGATATTCAGATGATACCGCTCTAATGGCAGAAAGTGAAGAGGAACTAAAGAGCCTCGATGCGGGTGAAGGAGGAGAGTGCAAAAGTTGGCTTGAAACTAAACATTAAGAAAACTAAGATCGTGGCATCCGGCCCTCTCAATTCCTGGCAAATAGATGGGGAAGAAATGGAGGTAGTGACAGATTTTATTTTCCTGGGCTCCAAGATCACCGCAGATGGGGACTGGAGCCAAGAAATTAAAAGACGCTTGATCCTGGGGAGCAAAGCTATGGCAAATCTAGACAGCATACTAAAAAGCAGAGACTTCACCCTGACAACAAAAGTGCGTATAGTCAAGGCTATGGTTTTCCCAGTTGCAATGTATGGCTGTGAAAGTTGGACCATAAGAAAGGCTGAGCGCCAAAGAATTGAGGCCTTTGAACTCTGGTGCTGGAGAAGACTCCTGCGAGTCCCTTGGACTGCAAGGGGATCAAACCGGTCAGTCCTAGAAGAGATCAACCTGACTGCTTTTTAGAAGGCCAGATCCTGAAGATGAAACTCAAATACTTTGGCCACCTAATGAAAAGGAAGGACTCACTAGAGAAGAGCCTAATGCTGGGAAAGACTGAGGGCAAAAGAAGAAGGGGGCGACAGAGAAGGAGGTGGCTGGATGGAGTCACTGAAGCAGTTGGCGTGGGATTAAATGGACTCCAGAGGATGGTAGAGGACAGGAAGGCCTGGAGGAACGTTGTCCATGGGGTCACGATGGGTCGGACACAACTTCGCAACTAACAACAAAAATGTCATTATCTGTTTATCTTGCACATTTAATAACAGTAATAAAAGAAAGAATCCGGCGACAATACTTTTTAATATCAAGCAAGCACACCTGCCTACCTTTCCCAGCCCCACTCACTGCCTCTTGTTAAAATTCCACACATGTAAATACCACTAAATATAGGAGGTCAATTTAGATCAGGGGTCTCCAACCTTAGCAATTTTAAACCTGGCAGACTTCAATTCCCTGAATTCCCCAGCCAGCAAAGTTGGCTGGGGAATTCTGGGAGTTTAGTTCCTCCAAGCTTAAAGTTGCCACGGTTAGAGACCCTTGGTTTAGATTCTTTGACAGACCACCAATTATAGATGACATCCCCTATGCTATGAACACAATACTATATTAAGAATATCTAAGTTATTGGCTGTTGCCATGTTTTCTGACAATGCAGTCAAAAATTAACGTTCCAATTGAAGGATCTGCTTCTGTAAATTGGCTTCTAAAAATGAAGTCTAGCAAATTTACCAAAGTTACAAGCTCACCCAAACAAATAACAAGTAAATTCTCCTGTTCCTCAACAATACCAGGGTTAGTTGTCCATGGAGCAAGAAAGCGGATATACTTTATCGCTTTTAGGTGATCCTTAATCATTCAGGCAAGCAGGAATTCGGCTGTTCACAATCCTAGAAAGTTTGTGTGGTGTGTGCATCAATGCATCACAAGGGAGGATCTGTGCTGTAAATCATTTCTGTGCAGTCTCCAAGTCAGTTTGACCCAGGTGAATGGCATTGTTCAAGCAGCATAATTAATTTGAGAGCAGATATAAAAGTATAAGAAATAGCACAAGGCTGTAATACAGTACATATACTTCCATAGAAGCTACACATTTTTTAAAAAAGGCTCTTGAATGCAGGAATAAACAGCAGAGTTTCCAACAACTCTTAACAATTGGTCGTATGACACATTCTTTGGGGTGGCACTGACTTAGATTTTATCCTGTCTGTGTGCTGTATAAGTGAATTGTTGTTTTATCTGTTCTAAGCCAACTGCAGTGCACGTGAAGATATTTAATTTAACAGTAACAGAGTTGGAAGGAACCTTGGAGGTCATCTAATCCAACCCCCTGCTCACACAGGAGACCTGTACTAGAGATTTGAACCGCCGAACTGCCAATCTTTCTGATCGACAAGCTCAGTGTCTTAACCACTGAGCCACCTAGTCAGGATAAGATAAGAGAACTGTTTTAACTTGTAGCTTTTTATGTTTATATCTGTCTTACCCTTTGTAGGCTTATTTACGTAAGCAGAAAATCAGAAAGCAATGACAGTAAAGAATAAGCTCTTAAGCAAAAAATAATTTAAAAAATTAAAGATTCTTTTAGTCATTAGAAGATACTATAAATATAAGTGAGGATGCTTATTTCTCTTACATAACCAATATGATATTTTAAAGTAGCTAGAGCCATTTATATGTACTGATTATATATTGAGGGAGGCTAGATTGAAAAATGAACTTTTATGATGCGACTGATGCCACGGTTCTGATAAGTGAAAATGCAAAAGGATCTGGGAAACTGTGATAATGAAAGTATAGAGAAAAATGGAACTAAGATAAAATATAAAAAGCAAACTAACGACAACAGATACAATCAGCCTCAAAACGAAGATACTGAAGTGATGGGCAGCTTCTGCCTTTTAGAATTGATAGTCAATTGACTGCACTTTTAGTCAAAAGTGCAGTCAAGATTGCTGGCAATGGCTTACTCTGTAACCCTCTATGGAAGCCAAAGTTGGGCTTTGAAGAAGCAAAACAGAAGCTTTTGAACTTTTGGGCTGAAGAAGAATTTTGAGAATGCAGTGAACAACCAAGAACACAAATGGATCCTCTAACAATCCAATCTAGGCTTTTACTTTTTTTTTCCACCCCAGACCACCCCAACGATGCCCTTAATGTGATGTCTCGCTGCCTGGAGACCGTGCGGGTCTGGATGGGGAGAAATAGGCTCAGACTCAACCCCTCCAAGACTGAGTGGCTGTGGCTTCCGGCGTCCCGATATAGTCAGCTGGTGCCATCGCTGACTATTGGGGGTGAATCTCTGCCCCCCCATAGAGAGGGCTCGTAATCTGGGCATCCTCCTGGATGCACGGCTGTCTTTAGAAGAGCATATGACGGCCGTGGCCAGGAGGGCTTTTTATCAGGTTCGCCTGATTCGCCAGTTGCAGCCCTTTCTGGACCGGGAGGTCTTGTGCACGGTCACTCACGCCCTTGTCACCTCCCGGCTGGACTATTGTAATGCTCTCTACATGGGGCTCCCCTTGAAGAGCACTCGGAGGCTCCAGCTAGTCCAGAATGCGGCCGCGTGGGTGATTATGGGCACAACCCGTTGTGCCCACGTGACACCCCTCCTGCGCGAGCTGCACTGGCTCCCATTGGTCTTCTGGGTGCGATTCAAGGTGTTGGTTACCACCTTTAAAGCGCTCCATGGCATAGGACCCGGGTACCTTCGAGACCGACTTCTGCCACCAACAGCCTCCCACCGGCCAGTTCGCTCCCACAGAGAGGGTCTCCTCAGGGTGCCATCGGCCAAGTTATGTCGGCTGGTGACACCCAGGGGGAGGGCCTTCTCTGTGGGAGCCCCTGCCCTGTGGAATGAACTGCCCCCGGAAATGCGTAAGATCTCCAACCTCCGTGTATTTCGCTGTGCGCTCAAGACCTTGCTGTTCCGCCAAGCCAGGCTATCAAAGTAATGATTTTTAAATTGGGTTTTAAATTTTGGGGTTTTAAATCTGAGCCGAAATTATGTAATAATTTTAATTATTTTTTAACTGATGTTTGTCTTTGTGTTTTTAATCGGCTGTACACCACCGTGAGTCCTTCGGAAGAAGGGCAGTATAGAAATAAAATTATTTATTTATTTATTTATTTATTTATTTATTTATTTATTTATTTATTTATTTATTTATTTATTTATTTATTTATTTATTTATTTTTTACTCAAAGCACCAATGGCCAGGCTCAAATTTACATGTTTTGGACACATTGTGTGATAACCCAGCTCCCTAAATACATAATGCGGCGGAAGAGAAGAGGACTATTAAACAGCAAGGTAGATGGACTTAATTTCAGAAACAGTGGGGCTTTGTGGGGAGATCTCAAGGGTCAGATTAGGAACAAATCACCTGGAGAAGGTCTGACTGTTGAAACTGAACTTGATGGCACATCATGAGTCAGGGCCATTTAGAATGGAGGGTGCCACACTCCTCACAATGAAACAGTGTTTTATGAGTGGTGGAGTCAGAATGGACATCAATTTTTTCAGTAAATGAGGTTGCATGTCCAACAGCCATGACAAGTTTGCCAAGCATCCCAATGATCACATGAGCACGGGGATGTTGCAATGGTCATGTGAAAAAACAGTCATAACTCCCCTTTTTCAGTTCCCATTGTAACTTCAAACAGTCACTAAACAAATGGCTGTAAGTCAAGGAGTAGTTGTATTTCTTTCTGATTATACCCAATCCATGTTTTTCAAGCCACTGATGTTAGAGCACTGATAACAGACTTGAAAAGACAGTGTCAAGAACCAACCCTCAATCTTAGTATAAGGCAAATAACTGACAATAACTGATAATGTGACCTTGAGGAAGAAGAGTGTATTAAGAGCTTCCAAAAGTGTATTTCCTTGAATCCCTACATGAAAAGACCTATTCAAGGATTGTTTTAAATTGCTATTGAATGAAGAACTCATTTGATTTCTTAGCAGACCGAAAGATCTATAAAGATAAGCGCATGATTAGCGCGGTTAATGAATCCCACAAAATAGTCTTATTGTTCAAGTTCGGACTATTAAAAATGATCTTGCTATGGAAAATAGAGGAACTGGTTCCAGCTCAGTGGAAATAGGCAAATGAAAATGTTTAAACATTAATTTTATAGGTATATTCATAAAATATAGTAAAGAATAAAAAGAATACAACTGAAATTTATGGGAGCTTGAGACATTCCAACATCTTGCTCTATTTTAGTGTTGTTATGTTAGGACCTCAACGTGTTCCATTATGTGTTCCATTCTTACTCTAATGTAATAATGAGCTTTTTTAAAACTTCTGTTCTGTTTTCCTCCGATGGATTCTTCCCTTTCTCCATTTTACACACAAAGAGGTGTGAAGGTGAAACTGCTACTTTTCATGTTTACACTAGATAGATAATCCTAAACACTTCAACTCATGCTCGGATTCAAGCGGTCCCAGTTTCCATATCTAGTATCTCCAGTTAACCTGAATTATGGTTGGGGGGGCTGGAGAAGGTAGCTGCTTTTAAAAAGCCACTGGCTATCCAGGCAAATAATACTGACTCAATTGTGTGGGACTATATTTCCAATTCATCCATTACTCATCACATTGTTCTGACCTAGGCTTCCTGAGACATTGAAAAGCACACGGGGGAAAAAAGGTCTTTATGGAGTTTAAAGACAAGTTTAACTAGCCTTGACTAGTTCTTAAATCAGTCCAAGTTTTAGTTTAATACAGAACTTTCTTTCTTCTAAAGCTACTCATTTCTCCCTTTTCCTAATGCAGTGTTTCTCAACCTTGGCACCTTTTGAGATGAGTTTAGTTTAGTTTAGTTTAGTTTATTATATTTGTATACCGCCCTTCTCCCGAGGGACACAGGGCGGTGAACAGCCATGGTAAAAACAATGTACAACAAAAATTAAAAGCTTATTAAAATAATTCAATCATTCGGCCAAATTTAAAACATCCAACTAAAATCATTTTAAAACCGCTATCAAAACCCAATTTAAAAAACCTTTATCCTGTCAGCCCAGCTTGCTGGAATAATAGGGTCTTCAGAGCGCAACGGAAGGCACGGAGGTCGGGGATCCTTCGTATGTCCGGGGGCAGTTCATTCCATAGGGCCGGGGCCCCCACAGAGAAGGCTCTCCCCCTGGGGGTCGCCAGCCTACATTGTTTGGCTGACGGCACCCGGAGAAGTGAGTGACATGGGGTTGGCCACGCCCACCCAGGTTTTGTGGCTCCCAGTGTTTTCTTTTCTGTGGGAAATGGGTCCAAATGGCTCTTTGAGTATTTAAGGTTGCAGACCCCTGCAATAGTCCAACACAGTCTGTGAAGATTGACAAGTGTACTCAAATTCTCCTCCTTTTTGTTTTCATTTGAGAAGAAGTAGAATCACTCGGATGTTGGCACCCTGAGCATAGCTTGGATTCTCTTTCAGCATCACAGGTTTGTCCTCGACTTTACAACAGTTCGTTTAGCGACCATTTGGAGTTGCAACGGCACTGAAAAAAGCGACTTATGACCGTTTTCACATTTATGACCTTTACAGCGTCCCCATGATCACGTGATCAAATTGCAGCTGCTTGGCAACTGGTTCCTATTTATGACGGTTGCGATTGTCCCGGGATTATGCGATCACCTTTTGCAACCTTCTGACAAACGAAGTCAGTGGGGAAACCAGATTCGTGTTACTGCATGGATTCACTTAAAAATTGTGGCCCCCCAAAAATGTCTTAAAATGGGGCAAAATGCCCTTAACACATGTTTCACTTAGCAATAGAAATTTTGGGCTCAATTGTGGTCGTAAGTCGAGGACAACTGTGTATTGGCTGTTTGAACGCAATCTTTGTGCAAACTTAGGTTGCCTAGCCAGCCTTCAGCTGTCTGTTTCTGAAATATTTTGGTCTGGTGGCTTAAAAAAAAAAAAAGGAGAGAAACAGATGTCATTTGGTACACAAGGATGAAGGGTATTACGTAACAGACAGGATGCTCTTCCATTCTATTCCACCAGCTACATCCCTCTTCCCACATGCACGCAACCCACCACTCCCTGCAGAGAAACAAAGTTGTGTTCTGCAGATCCAATTTTTGTTTGTTTTTCTGCCTTGACAGATGGAAGGAGTTAAGCTGGCACAACAAAGCATGGCACCACGTAGAAATAGCTTGATTCATCCACGGCATGAATCATCCCGAGTATTCAGCCCCCATTATAAGACAAAAATTAATCTGGAAAGGCTGGCAGTGAAACTACGATCTTGGTAGCCATGGAGGTAAACACTGGAGTTGGGTTTTGCCAGCCGTCATTCAAAGCTGTCTCACATATATACACCCTCCCTCTGGCATTGCCCAGCCTTGCAACTGAATACACAGAAGAAACGACACTCACGGAGGGACATTTGCCATTTTTCTTACAAGTCCCAATTTTTCCCGTATGCCTATCCTGAGTTTTGGGGATACATTAAGGATGTGGGATACATGAAAAATTGGACTTATAAGAAAGTCCAATTTTTCCTGTATGCCTATCCTGAGTTTTGGGGATATATTAAGGATGTAAAAACTCTCCCTCCCCCCTCCCTCCCTCTCCCTCTCTCTCCTCTCTCTCTCCCTTTCCTCTCTCTCCTCTCCCTCTCTCCCTCCCTCTCCTCCCTCCCTCTCCTCTCTCTCTCCTCCTCTTCTCTCTGCCCCTCCCTTTCCTCTCTCTCCCCTCCCTCTCCTCTCTCTCCTCTCCCTCCCTCTCTCCCTCCCTCTCCTCCCTCTCTCCCTCTCCTCTCTCTCTCCCCCTCTTCTCTCTGCCCCTCCCTCTCCTCTCTCTCTCCCTCTCCCTCTCCTCTCTCTCTCTCTCTCTCTCTCTTCACAAAAAACATCTCTACTAGATTGCTGTACATAGAGATATGTAATACGTTGTAGATCACTAGCCTACGCTCTATACTGTTTTATTTTTTTTATATATTGAAGTTTGTTATAGTGTGAAATACAAATAGAAACAGAGATCATATATACCGTATTATTAATGATGTATTAATAAGCTGAAACTTCAGGGCAAGGTGCATGAAACATCAGCTTATATGGGAAATGCTCTTTTGACATTCCACAACCATGAAACATATGTGGGATATTTGTCCACCTACCCATATTAGCAGCAGCAATAAAGTTGGATAGGAATATATTGTACTTTTGAAAGTCAGCCCAGAAAAATAACATGATAATACTAGCCAGCTATTATGGTAATGGACATTCTCCCTCTCTCCCCCTCTCTCTCTCCCTCCCTCCCTCCCTCTCTCGCTTTCTCCCCTCCCTCCCCCCCCTCTCTCTTTCCATCCAAATACAGTAGTCCTTGATTTACAACCATAATTGAGCTCAAAACTGTTAAGCAAGGCAGTTCTTAAGGGAGTTTTCTCTGATTTTATGACTTTTTTGGCCACTGTTAAGCAAATCCCTGAAGTTGTTAAGTGAATCTTGCAGTCATTAAGCAAATCTGGCTCTTCCCCCCCCCCTCCCCCCATTGATTTTGCTTGTCAAAGGTTTCAAATAGTGATCACATGATCCTGGGCAATACATCTGCCAAATATATATATATATATATATCCCAGTTGCCAAGTGCCCACATTTTGATCACATGATCGTGGGGATGGCTGTAAGCTTGAAAACCAGTCGTAAATCACTTTTTTCAGTGCCATTGTAACTTTGAATAGTCACTAAACAAATGGTTGTAAGTCAATGGCTACGTATATTGGACTTGAGGTATGCAGCCTTAATAGTTACACATAGACAGTGCAGAAAAAGACTCTTCTATTTGTCTATTGCTGCCAAAAATGGAACTTAAAGTCATGTTTAAGTCTAGTTGAATTCGTAGAGGTTATAGATAAGCCCACCTAATATTCACGATAACAGTACTGGAGGGCTTTACCAATAGCAATAGCACTTAGACTTATATACTACTTCATAGTACTTTACTGCATTCTCTAAACAATTTACAAAGTCAGCATATTGCCTCCAACAATCTGCAAATGAATATCTGAATATCAGTGGGATAGAATCACTTGTTCAAGAGAGTTTTAAGGGGGAATGCCTACGTAACCGAAATTGAAAACAATGCTTGCTAAATGATTGCCCAACTGATGCAGAGCTGCTTTTGAATTTATTAAACCATCGTATTTGTGCAAATTGATGTGTAAATCTATTTTAACGTTCTTGCAAACTGGGAGTTGACGTAGCTGAGTAAGAAAGCTTGAGAGGTGGATCTGGACTATCTCTGCCTTTTTTCGAAACATGTAGTCCAGCTTTAACACAACAAATATGAAAGTAGGAGACCAGTTGCATTGCCCCACATTTGGTGTCTATAGGCAAGAGGAGCTACAAATAATTATCAATAGCACTTAGACTCAGTGGTGAAATCCAAATTTTTTTACTACCGGTTCTATGGGCGTGGCTTGATGGGCATGGTGTGGCTTGGTGGGCATGGCAGGGGAAGGATACTGCAAAATCCCCATTCCCTCCCTACTTCTGGGGGAAGGATATTGTAAAATCTCCATTCCCATCCCACTCTGGGGCCAGCCAGAGGTGGTATTTGCCGGTTCTCCAAACTACTCAAAATTTCCGCTATCGGTTCTCCAGAACCTGTCAGAACCTGCTGGATTTCACCCCTACTTAGACTTATATACCACTTCATAGTGCTTATATAACACGCTCTAAGCAGTTTTGGGTAGAGGACAGGAAGGCCTGGAGGAACATTGTCCATGGGGTCACGATGGGTCGGACACAACTTCGCAACTAACAACAACAACAAAGCAGTTTACAGAGTCAGCATATCATCCCCAACAATCTGGACCCCCATTTTACCAACCTCCAAAGAATGGAAGGTTGAATCAACCTTGAGGCAGTCAGGATCGAACTCCTGGCGGTGGACAGAGTTAGCCTACAATAGGGTACTTTAATCTCTTCTTTAAGGTGATTGGAGGAGAGGGGGAGAGATGATCTAGCCAAGGGGTGTGAAACTCGATTTCATTGAGGGCCGCATCAGGGTTGTGTTTGACCGCGGGGAGTGCGTGACTGGGGTGGGTGTGGCCAGCTCGACATCACTCGTGTCGGGCGTGTCAGGTGTGCCTCCTTTCAGTACTCAAGAAAGAAAAACCCCGACTCCATTTTCATAGAGAAAGGTACTTTTACTGAGTGTGAACTGAATGCCACCAAAGAAGAGCAAGGTCTGAGGCAAATCACATATAGAAAGCATCCTTAAAACCCTCCCTCCAATCGTCCAGTCAGGATTATCCAATCCACATCCCCCCCAGGGGTCATGTGGGGTGCAGCTTCCGATGGTGCCATCCTCCTGGTATGCCACGACGGTTGATCTTGAGTGGTTATCAGCGCTCTTCCCAGCTGCAGAGAAAACGCTGAGGAAAACTTTCTCCCCTCTTCTCCACCAGCTCACTTCTCCCCTCCCAGACATTCAAATAGCTCCCCCTCCCCCCATTACAATGGCAGCCGAGCAAGCAAGCAATAAAAAGGAAGAGGCTGACAGGGGGTGTCTGTGGTGGCCCAAGCATTCTGCCGACTCCCGAGCTCCGTTTTCATCTGCGACGGCCTCCTGTAACCCTCTGCCAATGAAAACAGAACTTGGGAGGGCCACCCTCAGGCCGTCCTCAACCTTCCCGAGCGCCGTTTTCACTGGCAGAGGCACCCAGGTCGGTCCTTCGCTGTTTCCAGGGCAACCTGAGGTGAGCCGAGGTGGCGCAGTGGTTAGAGTGCAGTACTGCAGCTACTTCAGCTGACTGCTAGTTCAGCAGATCAGCGGATCAAATCTCACCGGCTCAAGGTTGACTCAGCCTTCCATCCTTCTGAGGTGGGTAAAATGAGGACCCAGATTGTTGGGGGCAATATGCTATTTAGTATACTGTCTTTGGTGTAAGCCGCCCAGAGTCCTTGGAGAGTGGGCGGTATAGAAATATGACAAATAAATAAATAAATAAATAAACAAACCCCGTGGACCAGATCTAAGCACCCTGCGAGCCGGATCCAATACCCGGGCCGTGAGTTTGATACCCCTGATTCAGCCTATAGATTTGAGAACTCCTTGTGGTCTCCAGTCCAAGTACTACTAACCAAACCTAACATTTTCCTATGTCCCAGCAATGATAATTTTTTTTTTTAAAAAAAGCCTTATTTATTTCTTATTTATTTATGTATGTATTCACATTTCTGAACTGCCCATCTCCCTCAAAGAGAGAGATTTGCATCCGCAGTTAAATGCGTCATTCTCATGCATGTTACCCAGAGTCACTTGTCAAGATGGATGGCTATAGAAATCAAATAAATAAATCATGACCAAAACAGATCCATCCAGAAAACGAACAAGCGGGACTGAATGTCATTTTTCCCTTCTCTCATGCTACAGTTGGGATCCAGCCGGATGCAGAAGAAGGACCGGCCCTTGAGCAAGTCGATGAGGATGTTGCAGTGACTCAAAGTCAGAGGAAATTTATTTGCCCCATCACACAGGTAGGTCCTACATCTAGGTAGCAGAGAGAAAAGAATGATAGCTAGCAATAGAAGAGAATATTTGTAGCTCAGGGTTGAATTGCGGCAGTGTTGAAATCCAAATTTTTTTACTACTGGTTCTGTGGGCGTGGCTTGGTGGGCATGGTGTGGCTTGGTGGGCATGGCTTGGTGGGTGTGGCAGGGGAAGGATACTACAAGAGCCTTGGTACTACAGTGGTTTAAAGCACCCTGTTATTAACACAGCTGCCTGCAATTTACTGCTGGTTCGAATCTCTCCAAGGCTCAAGGTTGACTCAGCCTTCCATCCTTTCTAAGGTAGGTTAAATGAGCACCCAGTTTGTGGGGGCAATAAGCTGACTTTGTATAAATATACAAAAGTATGAAGGCTATTGCTTAATGCACTGTAAGCCGCCCTGAGTCTCCGGAGAAGGGCGGCATATAAATCAAATAAAAAAAAAAAATCTCCATTCCCACCCCACTCCAGGGGAAGGATATTGCAAAATCCCCATTCCCTCCCCACTCCTGCGGAAGGATATTGCAACATCTCCATTCCCACCCCACTCTGGGGCCAGCCAGAGGTAGTATTTGTCAGTTCTCTGAACTACTCAAAATTTCTGCTACCGGTTCTCTGAACTACTCAAAATTTCCGCTACCGGTTCTCCAGAACTTGTCAGAACCTGCTGGATCTCACCCCTGAATTGCGGGCAGAGGTGAAATCCAGCAGGTTCTAACAGGTTCTGGAGAACCGGTAGCGGAAATTTTGAGTAGTTCGGAGAACCAGCAAATACCACCTCTGACTGGCCCCAGAGTGGGGTGGGAATGGAGATTTTGCAATATCCTTCCCCCAGGAGGGGAGGGAATGGAGACTTTCCAGTATCCTTCCCCTGGAATGGGATGGGAATGGAGATTTTGCAATATCCTTCCCCTGCCACGCCCCCCCAAGCTACACCCACAGAACCAATAGGGGAAAAAAATGGTTTTCACTCCTGATTGCGGGATCCCTGCTACCTCTCTGAGCTTGGTTGTTTTCTTGCAGACGTTTCATCACCCAACTCGGTAACATCATCAGTGCTAGAAGAGAATGGGGGGGGGGTAAACTTCACTCTCTTCTAGCTTTGACAATAGTACCTAATTGGGTACCGAAATATCTACAAGAAAACAAACCAAGTACCAAGGACCCCACAGTGATAGCTAGAGAAGACATAGCAGGTTCACAATTGCATTCTGCTCACATTCCGCAATATGAAATCATATGCTGGAGGTTACATGCATATACTGTATAGTGTGTCTCTTACTTTATTTGACGTTTACCAATAGTTTTTGGCTCAAGCCTGCAATGAAATTGTTAAAGAGGAGTGTTATTTTTTCTGTAGTGAAAGCCTTTTAAGTGTGAAATGGCTGCAGACTGATTTTCTTCTGCAAAAGTCCCACCAGTTTGTGCAATATAATTTGGACACAAAAACTGGTGTGGTTAAAAACTAAAGGGATACAATGCCTAATGGACAATTGAACAGAGAAGATTATGGTCTGTTGCCATCCACTTTCTTTGCTTGCTTTTTACCTTATTCATCTAATAAATATATTTCTGGTGGCCCACTAATATTTTGCAAGACAAAAGTGAGCCTACTTGTCGTATGCAAACTTGAACATATCCTGTTTTTTAAGAATGTGAAAAAGATGCCTTATTAATGGGGACTCAAGTTCTACCACCCTTGCAGGAATCCTATTCTTTTTTAAGCATTTACGTTTTATTTTCCCCTCTTTTCCTTCTCTTCTTTTAACCCTTGATTCAGCAATCCTTTTATTTGTCCTCCCTTTAAGCAAATACCTGCCTGTGTATGCCTCTCCATGTATGCGAGAAAATCAATTCCAAATTACTTCATTCGTTGGCAGCCTTACGTCACAGTAATAATCATAAACAACAGTAGTCGTAGTTGTCAATTAATGGGGTTTAATTTGTGGAGCCACTGACAGACACTACTGAGTTGTTGATTTGAACAATTGGTTATGCGGCCCAATAATTTTATTGCAGGAAGAAATGAAGAAACCAGTTAGGAATAAAATCTGCGGCCACACCTATGAGGAAGAAGCCATCTTGGAACACATCCGGCGCAGACAACAACATAAGAAGAAAGTCAAGTAAGCAGTCCTGAGTGTTGATGGAAAGTGGAGGGGGGGGAAGAGAGAAAGAGAGAGCGAGAGAGAGAGGAGAGAGGAGAGAAAGTGGAGGGAAAGAGAGGAGCGAGAGAGGAGAGAGAGAGTGGAGGGAAAGAGAGAGAGAAACAGGCAGAGAGAGAGAGAGAGAAAGAGAGGAGAGAGAGAGGAGAGAGAGGGGGAGGGAAAGAGAGAGAGAGAAAAAACAGGCAGAGAGAGAGAGGGAGGGAGAGGGAAAGAGAGTGTGCGCCTTATTCCACTTGCAGAAGTAAAATGCAGATTGTGTGAGTTTACAAAATTCTAGCTTGGAAGCCAACCCAAGACCAGATGTGTAACTTACTATCTCATAAGAAGATATGGGTAGTTTTTGCCATTACATTTCCTCATAAAAAATATTGCTCAGAGTGACAACTGAAGGACGCAATTTGACACATCCGTAACATGTAGGCCGCTGTTATGGAAATTGGAGCACAGATAGTCCTCGACTTACAACAGTTTGTTTAGTGATAGTCCAAAGTTACAACGTCTCTGAAAAAGGTGACGTATGACTCTTTTTCCCATTTACGACCATTGTAAGCAAACTCAGCCTGCAATACTGCATTCTAACCACTGTGCCACCACGGCTCTTAATTTTGGTCTCATTATGTTTGTAAGTCGAGGACTACCTATTGAGAGTTCCTGTGTCTCCTAGTTCTTTTAATAGCTCATACTCCAGCTTTGTCAGACATGTTGGATTGATAATAAGGTGCCATCACATTGCCTCCTAGCAACCACACAGATTAGACTTCTTCAGGGTAATTTGTCTCTATCTTAATTTTCAAGTCTTCCAACGCTGTACCCATTGCTACTGTAATTGAATTTATCCTGCTTCCTGCTATATAACAGATAACAGATTAACAAAGTTGGAAGGGACCTTGTAGGTCATCTAGTCCAACCCCCCGCTCAAGCAGGAGACCCTATATCATTTCTGATAGATGGCTGTCCAGTCTCTTCTTGAAAGCTTCTAGTGATGAAGCTCCCACAATTTCTGAAGGCAACCTGTTCCATTGGTTGATTGTTCTCACTGTCAGAAAATTTCTCCTTATTTCTAGGTTGAATCTCTCCGTCCATTATTCCTTGTCTGGCCTTCAGGTGTGTTGGAAAATAGCTTGACTCCTTCCTCTCTGTCGCAGGCCCTCAAATATTGGAACTGCTATCATGCAGTTGGTCCTTCTCTTCACCAGACTAGCCATGCCCAGTTCCTGCAACCGTTCATTGTATGCTTTAGGCTCCAGACCACTAATCATCTTTGTTGCTCTTCTCTGCACTCTTTCTAGTCCCAACATCTTTTTTATAGTGTGTCGTTTACAGCGTATAGATTTGTCCTCTTCTCTTTCCTTCCCCTTCCTTCTTTTCCAGAAAGCTGTCTTAATATACCGTATCCAAATAGCCTAATTTGAGCTTGGTTGTTTGGGCCTTCAGTGAGAACTCTGGATCGCCTCTTTTAATTATCCCCAGCTACCACAGTTGCTAATAGGAACTGTTATCTGACACATCTAGAGGAACTAAAATGGGAAAAGCAGATTTCTTCTGAGCTTTCCAGTCCTGGATGTCTGATAACAGTAGTATAACTAATCAGACGCTAATTACTGTATGTCAGTTGGAGAAAGAAACAGCTCTTTGAAGTATTAGTCCTGAGGACATAGTGTTAGCCATAAAGCAAAGCAATTTGGAACAGGGAACGAGGGATTTAATACAGAAGCATGCCATCCTTTTCCCTAATTTTGCTCTCCATCCCAAAGTATGGCTTCTGTTATCTTAAAACAGCAGCTAAGGCAAGCTGGCAATATTATTTGGTACCTGGGAAGCTTATGACTGTCGCCATTCATTCATTCCTTCACCCACCTGCCTGTCCGTGGCAGGTGCTGCAGCATGTAATTTCTCTCTCAAGGTATAATTAACACCAAGTACAATATTAAGATGAGTCAAGCAAGGATCCAGATGAAATATCTACACTAGAGAGTTATAACAGGCTCTGTTCTGACTGGTTTGCTGGATTGCCTTTGGCAACTTAAGCGCATAAAAGGAACTCTCCTGGATCAAATCATTGGGCTGCCTTGTCCAGTCTTCTGATGTCAATTTACAGGTTAACCAGAAGCTTCCGAGAAGATATGAAGTGATGGCCTTCCCCCCTTGTGGTTCCACAGCAATGGTTTCTAATCCATGCTACCCCATGTTCAGGAAGTAGCAAATAGCCATCATTTTGATTGTCTATGAATTTGTATTGTCCTTTTTTTTTTTTTTTACACTATTTGAATTAATGGCCAGTCTAGTAAATGGCAGTAAAAAGCTGAAATACAAGAAGGAACAGTTCTTGCTGAGCTGGCTTCTGCTTGCATCTAAATTTCTGGGAAAAAATAACATTTAACAATATCCAAGTTAAATATTTAGATGTGTAAGCAGCTGGGAAACTTATAATCTAAGCTCTGACCTTGTTTTTAATTTCCGCTCAAGAGACTCCAGACTTTATCCCGCACTGTACAGGAACATCCTTTATCTCCTTCCAATGTTTCCTTTCTCAATTCTTAATTTCAAAAGCGTTTGAGCTATTGTCTGAATTCACAGATGACATTGTCTGGTTGCTTAGTCCATAATCGGCTGGGTTCATGCATTGCTCTGTGTCATAACCAGGGCCTACAAAATACACAGCAAGATTCACTGGAGATGGTCAATTAAAACTAGATGATGATCTAATGCAGGGGTGTCAAACTCACGTTATCATGGCGGTGTCACGTGACGTATTGGGACTTTCTCCCTCCCCTTCGCTAAACCGGGCGTGGGCATGGCCAGCATGTGACGCATCCGGCCCGCGGATCAGGAGTTTGACAGCCCTTATCTAATGCAACATGTCATCTTAGCCCAATCAAGAGCGGCCAATACTTTTTAATACCTTGGATTTGGAATCCTAGTGTATCACTTTGCTGTTTGAGATCTACTGATGGTGTGTCCGGAAGGAAATAGGGAAAAAAATTCCAGATTTCCAGCAACGTAGAAAGTAATGTTTTAGCGTCACCAGGTGAATCCATGATTATGGATGTTCAGCTGCACCAGCTGCACACTCTCAGTGTTTCTCAAACTTGGCAACTTTAAGATGTGTGGACTTCAACTTGGATTGTGGATTTAGACTGGAATTAAAGTCTTCAAGCAGTGTCATCTCAACACTTGCCGTTATTCTGGGTTTGGGATAAACAGATTCCATTTTAGGCAGCTCAGAAAGTAGATGACTATACTTAGGACAAAGGTCAGCAACCTGCGGCTCTGGAGCCGCATGTGGCTCTTTCATCCCTCTGCTGTGGCTCCCTGTTGCTGGTTGTCTCCACAATTGATAGAGCTTTCAGTTAGGACAGGTAGAGGAAAAAGGATGCCGTGCTAGGAGGAGACTCTATGGTGGGGGAACTGGACTTCCGGTCAGCAGAGGAAAAAGGATGCTGTGCTAGGAGGAGACTCTATGGTGGGGGAACCAGACTTCCGGTCAGCTCCAGAATTGAACGGGGGCTTCCGGTTAGGACCTTTGTGGCTCTTTGAGTGTTTAAGGTTGCCGACCTCTGACTTAGGAATGGAGCATCTTCCAAACTTCTTTCTTACCATAGACCGGTGTTTCTGAACCTTAGCAATTTTAAGAAGAGTGGACTTCCAACTCCCAGAATTCCCCAGCCAACTGTGCTGCCTGAAGAATTCTGGGAATTGAAGTCCACACATCTTAAAAGTTGCCAAATTTGTGAAGCACTGCTCTAGATAAAGAATTGGCAAAGCGTCCTTCCACATTAGGAAGCTAGTTTCCTAGATAACTCTCAGCAACGTTTAAACACATGCTCATGGACATATTCAGTATTAAATGTTGGCAGTAATACATTTTCTGTGGTTAAATCCTGGTGTTTAAATCAGGGATTCCTTTCGGGTCCTCTTTGGGGGACCCGCTCCCCACAAACTGTTGTATGCTGCCCAGACTCACGATGTGCATGATGGGTGCTATAAAAATGTGATAAACAAAATAAATAAATAAGACACCCACCCTCCCTGTTGCTGTTTCAGGAGCCGAGAATAATTGCTGAGCAGCAAAAGTACCAGCCTTGACTGTGTCATACAGCTCCTTTTTGACTGGAGGCTTTCTAGGCAATTTAACAAAATTAATTAATCTGGGTAAAAACATGTGCCAGAGAAATAATAATTATCTTCACCTCTTTGTAGATTGGGAGAAACAAACCCCAAACTGTGAGACTCTGTGGTTTGCCCAAGGCAAACGCATCACGCTGGAGACACAGCACTGGAGAACTGCCTTTGTCGGTCTGGGGCAAACGCCTTCCCAGACGGGATTTTGGGCTGCCTGCGGAGTGAAGGGCCTCGGAGTGGCTGTGGCTGAGTCCGTCTCTCCTCTCCTGGGCCCCTGTGCTGCAGAGGCTGCGAATCGGGGCCGGAGAACAGGTTTTATCAGAAGGGCTTGCAGTAGTCATATCTGCAGCACAAGCAGTTTGAAAATGGGCCGGGAACATAGATGTGGCAGAGAGGATTAATATCTACATTTTATGGGGAAGAGGGAGATCCTCAGCAGTTGATTTTTAACAGAATAACGCAGTTGGAAGGGACCTTGGAGGTCTTCTAGTCCAACCCCTGCTTAAGCGGGAAACCCTATACCGTTTCAGACAAATGGTTGTCCATTCCAGTCTCTTCTTAAAAACTTCCAGTGTTGGAACATTCACAACTTCTGGAGGCAAGTTGTTCCACTGATTCATTGTTCTAACTATCAGGAAATTTCTCCTTAGTTCTAGGTTGTTTCTCTCCTTGATTAGTTTCCACCCATTGCTTCTTGTCCTTCCTTCAGCTGCTTTGGAGAATAGGTTGACCCCCTCTTCTTTATGGCAACCCCTTAGATATTGGAACAATGCTATCATGTCATCTCTAGTCCTTCTTTTCATTAAACTAGGCATACCCAGACAGTTCCTGCAACCGTTCTTCATATATTTTACCCTCCAGCCCCCTAATCATCTTGGTTGCTCTTCTCTGCACTCTTTCTAGAATTTCAACATCTTTCTTTTTTTTTTAATATCATGGGGATCAAAGCTGGATGCAGTATTCCAAGTGTTGTGAACTGCTTGAGCAGGCTATATAGAAGTTTAAGAAATCATTATTATTGTCATAATCGGGGGCCGCGGTGGCTCACATGGTAAGACACTGAGCCTGTGCATCAATGAGGTCAGCAGCTCAGCGGTTCGATTCCCTTGAGTGAATAAACCGCATAAGGACAGGAAAGGAGCCTCCCCTGTTTGCCTACCGGCATTCAGGCATCCCGCAGGTAAAGATAACACTGCCCGAAAAAATTCCTTTCACAGAGGCAGCCGGCCACTTTAGTGATCCTGGCTAACACATGCCATACGCTAAAAAGCTTTTTTTTTTAATTGTCATTATCATCATCAACTCTCCCCGCTTCCCTTGGACATGTACTTCTACCATTTCAAGACAGATCTGATTCAAAATGCAAACTTCCAGTCCATCACAGTTCTGCCCCTTCTTTGAGAAATTGGGAGAAAGCAAAATAAAGGTAATGCTTGAGTTATCACCACTTGCTGAGCAGCCATTCAATTTGCAATGGCGCCGAGGGAGGGAGGGAACTTAAAAAGCGGCACACAAGGTACACAGTGACAAAGTGGCAGCCATCGTAGCGTCCCCATTGTCACGTGATTGTGATCTAGGCACCCAAGCGCCCAGCTTGTGATTGTGACATTTCAGTGAGCTAAAGTCATGTGATCGCCATTTGCAAACTTCCATGCCAGCTTTTCACAAGCGAAATCAATGGGGAAAACTGGAAGGGAAGGTCGCAAGTTGCTCTTGTAAGATGCTCCTCTTGTTCTCCCGAGGAGCCCCACAGACTACAAGACCCCAGAGATCTTGTACTCTGTTGTGCCTCTTCCACCTGCCTGTCTGTCAGAGGTGGTATTCAGCCGGTTCAGACCGGTTCAGGTGAGCCAATACTGGCGACCTGCGGGTGGGCGCAATCCCATCCTATATCGCTGTGTTTTTGACGCCGCACATATGTTGGCTGGAGAATTCTGGGAGTTGAAGTCCACAAGTCTTAAAGCTGCCAAGTTTGAAGACCTCTGGCCTAGAGCACACAACTGCAATACACTGTGGTTATTTGGGTATATCTTTCAAACTTTTTAAAGGCAGGAGCAGGATAACAGAGGATAAGAATCGTGAAGATGAGAGGTTTGGGAACATTTTAGGAATGAGAAGGAAGAGCCAACCATGGCTATAGGAATCAAGCTAGGAAAACCTATCATAAAACTTTTTTTGCTATCCCAGGTATTATCTTAAGGGCTGGAAGCATTACTTCATGTTTTAAAAACCAATTTAAGCTTGCCAATGCCACATGTTGCATTATATCAGACTAGAGATGGTTACAGAACTGGGGAAAAAAATGGTAGTTTGGGCTTATCTGTATTGAGTGATCAAAGTTGGTGTATTTATTATTATTATTATTATTATTATTATTATTATTATTATTATTATTATTATTATTATTATTTGAGGAGGCAACCCTCTATTTTTTATATATATCTAGAGATTCCCAGTCATCCAGGTCATGGCAACTAGATTTTGTTTTTCCTTGAAAACACTTCCCTTCTCATTCAAGAAGCTTCTTCAGTTCTGACTGAATGGTGGAGGATGGAAAGATTTATATTCCTTGCAGTCATCTGGTGGTTGGGGGCACTTGGAGGTTTCAGTGTCACCTGAATAATGCAAATTGGTGTGGAACCTCCTTGGAACTTTCTTCTATTTTTCATGCTATTTGGTCTTCTGTAGCATTTCCGTGTCAGCCAAGGAAGCTGTCTTTTCGCCTGTCTTCTCCCCTGTCTCTTCAAACCTCTCAGAGTATCCTCTGAGAATCTGCACAGTTCTTTGAAGGTATCAAACAATATGCAGACTCTACAGTCTCTAATGCTATTACTCATCATTACTACCACCACAGGCAAATGGTGTCTCACTTACGATTGATCTACAGGGAGAAATGTTCCTAAATCTCAGCAACTCATTCCTCCCCAGGCTATCCATTCTCACCTGTTTATATAATTACCTTCTGCAGTCTCTCTCTCCGAACAAAGCTGATTTACCTACCAAAAGGAAGGTTAGCATTAAATCTCAGAAAATCTCTCCAAAATCCAACATATGGCCTGTTATTTTCTTTGCATTTATTCATTGTTCCTGACTTATTTTTTTTTAAATGCCCCTTCAAACTGAACTACATTTGGATAAAATTAAGTCAATAGGGAAGGATGTCAGCCCACAAATAATCTTAATTTGTGTGGGTTTATTGTACGTACAATATGTGCCCCAAAGAATGCACCAACTCTGAGCACAGATCTCAAATCATAACCTGCAAGGCAGATTCAGTTTTGCCTTCTAGAACTCTTGAATTTTACAAAATTCAGATTATTCTCACTGTAATTTCAAAGCACTATAACCAATGTGTATTCTGCAGCAGATTGGATGATTCATTACCTAGTTGCCTATATTTATAAACTACTCTTACAACTTTCCTGAAAATAGAATACCAGGCAACAGTATACAAATAGAGGCACTCCAATTCTAGACTAGGGGAATCGGTTTATATATGTTTTTATTAGTTTATAATGTAGCATACAAAGAAAATGCAGAAGTAAATAATAGGAAAAATAGGGAAGGGAAAAGGATAAGGGAAAAGTGAGGAAAAGAAAAGGGGAAAAAGAAAGAAAAGGCATTGACTTCCGATTCTTCACAGGTTCTCAGAGTTATGGGTTCCAAGAGCCATCCACCTTTCAGTTTGTTTTTTCATCAGTACCATTAACTGGAGGATGTATTTTTTTTAAGCTGTTACAATTTTTGGACAACTGGAAATCAGAAATTCTTGCTTACCTGTTACTGCTCACCTGAGATTAATGTAGGCAACGTAGCAGAGAAGGAACAGACAACTTTCCACAGTCTAATAATTTCCTATTTGCCAGACTACAAGTCCCATTAATCCCTGGGCAGGGCAGACATCTGACCATGAAGCATGGGATTAATGGCAATCACAGTTCAAACATCTGAGTGAAATTATGAGCCCTTTGCAGTTGAATCCAAGGCAACCCTCAAAGAGAAGTTTTGAAGAGTCAAATAAATAATGGAGGAAAGATGCAACTCCATTGAAAGGCTATTCCAGACTGAGAAGCCACCAGTTATTGGCTGCTACCCTGCTCAATTATTAAACCGATACAACATCCAAAACAAATCTCAGCATGTGGATAAGATGAATGGAAGCAGCCCTTTGCATTAGCCATTAATGGCCATTAATGGACCACACTAGTCCATTGCTAGTGTCAGGCGTTTCCATCGACAGGAAGACATCAACTGAAACGGAGCTAATTTTGAAGCCAGTGTCTTGTTTCTAGTCCCAAAGGTGCTTTTTCAAGAAGCAACAAGTCCAGTTGCCTCTTGAAAAAAAGCACCTTTGGGACAACCATGATTCAGATGACTGAGAATCTCCATTGATGGCTTGTTTCTCTGTTTGAAACATAGATAAATATAACACTTCTTCTGAAGGTCATTTTCCCACTGAAGGAGCTCATCGGAACCGCCCCACTGGATTTCAAGATAAAAGTGAGAGCTTCTGTTTTGCTAATTTGGGTGTGATTTTAACTCAGACCGTTTCCCCTTCTTTACAGATGCCCCCAAGTTGGCTGCAACAACAAGGAAGTCAGGAAAGCAGATCTGGTGTTCGATGAAGTCCTCAAAAGAACGATTGACATTTGGAATAAACGGAGCCAGTCAACACAATAGAGAGAGTCCCGGGCCCTAGCGGTTGTTACAACCAAGAACACGGGGCATTAGAAGAGTTCAACTGAGCCTAGGTTTCTAATTTTCAGCTGGTTGTGTAAGAGATTGTTGCTGCAAGTATTTCAATAGCAGGCAAAGTTGAAGGTCTGACCTGTTGCTAAAAGCATTTTCTTGGAAGCTGCCAAGTGTAAAATGCCTTGCTTTGTTTACCTTTATGTAGATTTTTTTAAAAAAACCAGTATTCAGCTCCTGCATTTTGTAAATAAAACTATGAAGTCCATCTTCAGTCCCCTTTATTTGCAAGGAGAATTTCTGCAGAATTTCTCTCTGGGGTTCATATTACAAAGTGTACTGTAAAATCTTAAATCGTCATCTTCTGGTAGATGCTTTTCCCCATGGACAAGACATAATAAGCTATCATTTGTGAATTTTTGGATATGTGATGGTAACGTGTCACTTTTTGTCAGTCCACTCCATCTCACAGAGGAAAGAAGCAGCATTGGGTATTTTCACTACCCTGTAAGTGAACTAATAAAAGGTAAAGGTACAGATTTCCCTTGTCCAGTCAGAAAAACGACTCTAGGGGGCAATGCTCATGTCCATTTCTTAGCCGTGGGAGCCAGCGTTGTCCAAAGACATTTCTGTGGACATGTAGCCAGCATGGCTATACATTGAGGTCACGAAACACTGTTACTTTCCCAACAAAGTGGTACCTATTTATCTACTCACATTTGCATGCTTTCAAACTGCTAGGTGGGCAGGAGCTGCAGCAAGGGACAGGAGCTCACCCCATCACACATCGCTCTGGTCTCAAACCCGGGCTGTCATCTTTCCAGTTGACAAGTTCAGCAGCTTTAACCACTGAGCCAACGCCCTCCCCCCCGTCCCCCCAAAGCAATAAAGCCAGGATACAAATCTAATAACAAAGTAAAATAAATGTATTGATTTAGCCGCAGTAAATCGGATTCATGCTACTGAGCTAAGTCCTATTTGGTGATTTCTAAAACACCATGGCTGTATTTACACAGTGGCCCTAAGCTTAAACTAACCTTATTATGACTTGGTATGATGCATGAAGTAAGGAATGCATTGCCACCACCTGAGTAGAGATAGAAGGGTGTTAACAGGTAGTGAAAAAGGGAAATGTTAGTGAAGGAATGTTAGTAGCATTAAGACAAATAAATACTTGATGCTTTCTTCCAAGAACAGAGCAGCTAAATCACCCAGTCTAGTTTCTCATTCTGATAAAACCTTGTGAGACAGCCTCAGAGGGGAGGAAGTTGTTCAAGGAAGCTCGCTGTGGCAATACATGTCTACCTAGAAACAAGTTTTCAGGAGCCGCTACTCTAACCTTCTAGCCCAGGGGTATCAAGCTCGATTTCATTGAGGGCCGCATCAGGGTTGTGTTTGACTTCGGGGGGAGGGCAGGGTGGGCATGGCCAGCTTGACGTCACTTGTGTCGGGGTGCTTGTGGTGGCCCGAGCACTCTGCCAGCAAAAATGGGCTCCCGATCTCCGTTTTCAGCTGCGACGGCCTGCTGCAGTCCTCTGCCACTGAAAAACGGTGCTGGGGGGGAGTGGTTCGTGCAGCTGGCAGAGGCACCACAGGCTGGTCCTTCACTGTTTCCAGGGTGCCTGCCTCCCGAGCCAGATCTAAGCGCTGCCTTGAGTTTGACACCTCTGTTCTAGCCAGTCAAGAGATCAAGTTGGTGTCTCAACCCTAGTGGGCTTCTCCTCTCCTGTACAATATCTTACCTAGAAGTAGATTCATAGGCTTGTAACCTCAGACAGCTTTATGGGTCTGCAGAGATACACATTCGTCCCGCTATGGTCGAAGAATTCATCAGCAGTGGACATACTGGTGGGATCAAGATGTCCTTTGGTAAACGGTGAAGAAAGTAGTGAGAATGGAAATGAGAACATTTAACAGCACAAGTTCTATTGATGCTTGAAGAATGTGAGAGTAATCATCTAGGAGATGAGTCTGAGAGAAAGAGAAAGAGAAAGGAAAGCTGACATGTTTTTGATTGCTTCTGTCTAAGACATCGGCTCCTCCAAAGGATTATTACAGGTAGTCATTGACTTACAACAGTTCATTTAGTGACCGTTCGAAGTTACGACGGCACGGATAAACAAGTAACTTATGACCGTTTTTCACACTTAATTACCGTTGCAGCATCCCCCCATTACATTTGAATGTTTGACAGCTGACTCATATGACGGCTGCAGTGTCCTCGGGTCATGTGATCCCCTTTTGCGACCGTCCAACAACCCAAGTCAATGGGGAAACCAGGCTGACTTAACAACTGTGTCACTAATTTAACAACTGCAGTGATTCCCTTAGCAAATGTGCCAAGAAAAGTCATAAAATGGGGCAAAGGTCCCTTAATAAATTTCTGACTTGGCAACATAAATTTTGGGTTCAATTGTGGGTCAATTGTTGAGGACTACCTATATTGAATACAGACTTATGGGGAGTGTGTGTGTGTGTGTGTGTGAGAGAGAAAGAGAGAGAGAGAGAGAGAGGGAGAGAGAGATCTGTGTGTATCTCTCCCTTCCTCTCTCTATCCCCATCTGTCTGTCCGTCCATCCATCTACTGTATCTATCTATCTATCTATCTATCTATCTATCTATCTATCTATCTATCTATATCTAAAAAATAACTGTATATGTGTATATACGTGTGTATAGACAAATCCCTACAATTTTCTTGGAAAGGTTTTTCAGAAGTGGTTTTCTATTGCCTCATTTCTAAGACTGAGAAAAGCGAACGGCCCTCGGTCACCCGGCTGGCTTCATACCTAAGGCGGGACTAGAACTCACAGTTTCCCAGTTTCTAGCCTGATGCCTTAACCACCGTATATACCAGACTGCCTGCTCTCAGAGCATAGATAGGGCAGTTCTATGAGATCTTTACGCAAGGTCTGAAGAATTTAGTCAGCTTTTCTATAGAGTAGTGATGTTGCTGACCACAACAACCTTTTGAAATCAACACATAGTCAGAGAAGAGGAAATAGCGGTCTTAAAGCTAGAAGGTGAGCTAGTCTTCTTTCCGAAATTCTCCAGCTGATCTTGGAAACATCTTAGAATTAGCGATTGTGTCCGTGTTTCAATGATAGTTTAAAAAGAGCCAAGCTCTGTGTGTAATATACTCGCACAGAGCATACTTAAATGGGAAGAGGGAAATTTTGGATCATATCTGGCTGTCTTATATGAGGAGTGTAATTATTGCACCGGCTTTCCACGAATAATTTACAATAAGAACTGAGTAATATTCTTCTCATGCAGGCAGGACTGAGTTACGTGGCTCTATGCTTAAATTAAATTAAATAGGATTGCCAACATCATCGCCAACGTCTGATGATGCATATGGCACAAGAAGAAGAAGAAGAATGCTTAAATTGATATAAGGTAACTATCTCTAAAGACAATGTGTCTACATTAGAACCACTTGCTTATCCAGATCATTTATAGACTTTGTGGCTGCATTTTCTAAGCTTGATTCATTTTCACATCAGTTAGGTTTTTGTGTCTTACTCTGTTTTTGCAAACCCATCCCTTGGCTTCAAAATGTAATATATTGTCTGAACTGAGCTGTGGGTCTGGGTTCACACATCACATAAAGACACAAGACATGGTTTGGATTTGATTTAACATTTCATTTTCATTTTATTTTCATTTTATTTAATTTGTATACCGCCCTACTCCCGAAGGACTCCGGGCGGTGAACAGGCACAGAATAAAACACATAGAATACAAAAATTAAGAGCAAAAGTAAAATCGAATTAAATCAATTTAGCCCAAGACAAATTTAAAACCCCAGGTTAAGAACAAATTAAAATTTATATTAAAAAAAAGAATGGGAAAGGTTAGGCCAGACCAGCCTGGTGAAATAAAAAGGTCTTAAGAGCGCAGCGGAAGGTGCGTAGATCCAGGATCCTCCGTATCTCCGGGGGGAGCTCGTTCCAGATAGTAGGTGCCCCCACAGAGAAGGCTCTCCCTGGGGGCCGCCAGCCGATTGTTTGGCCGACGGCACCCGGAGGAGTCCCTCTCTATGAGAACGTACCGGTCGATAGGAGGCCGTTTGCGGCAGCAGGCGGTCCCCTAAATAACCAGGCCCTAAGCCATGGAGCGCTCTAAAGGTGGTAACCAAAACCTTGAAGCGCACCCGGAAGACCATCGGGAGCCAGTGCAGCTCACGCAGGAGAGACGTTACATGGAAGTGCCACGTCGCTTCCAGAACCACCCGCGCCAGTTGGAGCCTCCGGGTGCTCCTCAAGGGGAGCCTCATGTAGAGAGCATTACAGTAGTAATCCTGTAAGAACTGAGACAAATCAGCCATCAACAGGTACATCAAGATAAATACCATCCACATACCATTCAAAAAGGTAAAAATGAAACAAAAAAAACCCAAACACCTTCTCACCAGCAATCAATACCCACGGATACATTTCAAGGTGCTGGTGCTCACCTATAAAGCTCTTCATGGCTTAGGCCCGGGGTACTTGCAGGACCATCTCCAGCCATTCTCCCATCGTCCTGTGCGCTCTCACAGAGTCGGCCTCCTCAGGGTGCCGTCGGCCAAACAATGTCGGCTGACGACCCCCAGGGGGAGGGCGTTCTCTGTGGGAGCCCCGACCCTCTGGAATGGATTGCCCACTGAGCTCAGGACAGCCCCCAACCTTCTTTCCTTCCGTCGCGAGCTGAAGACGTGGCTCTTCCGCCAATTAAACTGATCTGTTTGGGGGTACACTGGTATAATTTTAAATTGTTTTTTAATTGGGTTACTGATTTTAATTTTGTATTGTATTGTGATTTGTATTGAAGTTGTCATTTTGTAAGCCGCCTTGAGTCCCTAGGGAGAAAGGCGGCATATAAATCGCAATCAATCAATCAATCAATCAATCAATCAATCAATCAATAAATAAGCAAAGATTAACACCAAGATTAATATTAGACCAATAATCAAGCAGTAAACAATAATCAAGGAATTACCAACACAATCAAACCGTAACCAACAATCTAATCAAGGAACATTCCCAGCAAGGAACATGAAAGGGCAAGTCAACTGTATATAAACAGTGAGCAGATCCCACTCCCTTCTAGCACTGATGATGTTACCTAGTTGGGTAATGCAATGTCTGCAAGAAAACAACAAAGCTCAGAGAGCACCAAGCATCCCTCTGTAAGAATTCTGTCATTGCTGTTTGCAAACCTTGGGTTATAGCTTGGGGTTTTAATCAAAACTTGCTAATGCCAGCCGATTTGGTGAATCATATATGAACAAGTCATAACTTGGTCACGATTTTGTGAATCGGATCATCACCAAGAGAACAAAAAGGATCAGGGAGGTAGGAAAAATAAATTCAAGTAATCCTTTTTCATACATCATAAAGTGACAACAACAGATGAGCTAGTTCTAGGGAGCAGAGAGAGAAATGGAGAGTGGGTTTAGCCCTACTTCTTCCACTTACTATGGACTTCTTTTAGAAGCATCTTTGTTGCTTCTCTTGAACCTAACAAGGAGACAAATGGGAAGACTGCTTGAAGAATGCCAGCAAAAGGGTTGCATTTAGAAGAAGACAACCAAGGCTATTTCATCAGTGACCTGTGCACCGGACAGAAACTATTGCCACATACAGTTATTATCTCACCTTTACTTCATCCTTGCTTTCAGTTAAACAACATCTGAAAAAGTTATGAAACCTGAACTTAGCAGCAAGAAGCCAAGGCCAGTGGGTGGAGCAATTCAAGCCATTTTGTGTTCTGTTGCGAATTTAGTTGCACAAGAACTCAAAAGAAGCTTGACTTCTATTTATATGCTCCTGGAGATGCTTAGCTCCTCAGGATTGCTACTGAAACTTGAACATCACTTAAGACATCTATCCATCCATCTATCCAGTTCCTACACTAGAAGTTAAATGTCTATGGAGATTCTCAGTCATCCAAGTCATGGTTGTCCCAAAGGTGCTTTTTCAAGAGGCAACTGGACTATCTGATTTTTCTTTGAAGATGTTTCGCTTCTCATCCGAGAAGCTTCTTGAGCTCTGGCTGGCTGGTGGTTGAAGTTGAAGTTCAACTCTTGAGTTGTTGCAGGTAGTCCTAGACTTATGACTGTAATGGAGCCTGGAATTTCTGGCATAAGTTATGATGGTTGCAAATCGAAGCACTCACATGACCAGACATGATTTTATAACTTTTTCTGTCTTGGTTGTTAAGCCACAGTTGTTGAATGAATCAGAAGTATTCCTTTAGGCATTTTTTGGGCAGAAAAGGCCAGAAACTGGTATGAATTGCAATCATGTGATTGCAGAACACTGCAACTGGCCATAAAAGTCAGCTAAAATGTGGTCATGTGATCACAGGGATGTATGCAGGCATTGGAGCTCTGGAATTGAGTCTTAAATAGCTTTGGGGGAGTCTGTTGTAACTTTAAATAGTTGCTAACTAACTGGTCATAAGTCGAGGACTACTTGTATTACACTTAAACTCCCATGATCATAAGTGATATTACTTTAATAGGACAACATATTGATGGCCTCTTGTACTCTATGCCTTTCCAGCAGACTGGGGGAAGCTAGATTAACCAAAGCAGACTGTTGATATCAGGGGTGAAATGCTCCCGGTTCGGACCGGATCGCCCGATCCGGTAGCGATGGAGGCGGTGGTTCGGAGAACTGGTAGCAAAAATCCCTGTACCCCCTCCATGCCCAGTTGAGCCGCGCAATAATCAGAGGCTTTTTTTCTTTTAAAAACCTCTGACGATCCAAGCTGAGTTGCCTGATCGGCAGAGGCATTTAAAAGAAAAAAAGTCTCTGCCGATCAGGCAACTCAGCTGGGATCGTCAGAGCCTTTTGAAAGCATTTTTTTACAACCTCTTTGCCAAAGAGGTTGTAGAAAAAATGGTTTTAAAAGTAAAAAAAAAAAAATTGGCCACGCCTACCCAGTCACATTACCCCACCACCAAGCCACGCCCACAGAACCAGTAATAACAAATTTTAGATTACACCATTGGTTAATATATTGAGGCTCTAGAACAGGGGTGTCAAACTCACGGTGTCATGGCAGCATCACATGACATATCGAGACTTTGCCCCCCTTCATTAAACTAGGTGGGGGCGGGGCCAGCACGCGACGGATCTGGCTCGCAGGCCGCAAGTTTGACATCCCTGCTCTAGAAAGAGTGCAGAGAAGAGCAACAAAGATGATTAGGGGACTGGAGGCTAAAACCTATAAAGAACGGTTGCTGAAATTGGGTATGTCTAGTTTAATGAAAAGAAGGATGAGGAGTGCCATGATAGCAATGTTCCAATATTTCAGGGATAAACCAGGGATGAAATGCAGCAGGTTCTGACAGGTTCTGGAGAACCGGTAGCGGAAATTTTGAGTAGTTCGGACAACTGGCAAATACCACTTCTGGCTGGCCCCAGAGTGGGGTGGGAATGGAGATTTTGCAATATCCTTCCCCCAATAGTGGGGAGGGAATGGGGATTTTGCAGTATCCTTCCCCTGCTACACCCACCAAGCCACACCACGCCCACCAAGCCATGCCCACAGAACTGGTAGTAAAAAAAATTGGATTTCACCACTGGGATAAACCTATTCTAGCACTCGAAGGCAGGACAAGAAGCAATGGGTGGAAATTAATCAAGGAGAGAAGCAACCTAGAACTAAAGAGAAACTTCCTGACAGTTAGAACAATTAATCAGTGGAACAACTTGCCTGCAGAAGTTGTAAATGCTCCAACACTGGAAGTTTTTAAAGAAGAGATTGGATAACCATTTGTCTGAAGTGATATAGGGTTTCCTGCCTAAGCAGGGGGTTGGACTAGAAGACCTCCAAGGTCCCTTCCAACTTTGTTATTCTATAAGTTACAATACATGCCAGTTGACAAGCATCTGAATTTTGATCATGTGACTGTAGGGATGCTGTGATGGTTGAAAGTGTGAAAACTGGACATAAGTCACATCAATGGAGATTCTCAGTCATCCAGGCCACGGTTGTCCCAAAGGTGCTTTTTTCAAGAGGCTTCTTGGATGAGAAGCGAAACGTCTTCAAAGAAAAACCAGAAAGTCCAGTTGCCTCTTGAAAAAAAAAAAACACCTTTGGGATGGACATGTCATTTTTTCAGAGCGGTTGTAACTTTGAATGATCACTAAATGAATGGTTGTAAGTCAAGAACTACCTGTAATGGAATTGCTCAAAATATATATTTCAAAATTATACTTTGGTAGCAGTTGGAAGTTGTATTGAAGATTGAGGGGGGAGGCTATATGTGGCCCCATGACCGGGTTCACATGACACACTAAACCAGAGCATATACACCTAAGACAAATTCCTTCTGTGTCTAATCACACTTGGCCAATATTCCTATTCTATTCTATTCTATTCTATTCTATTCTATTCTATTCTATTCTATTCTATTCTATTCTATTCTATTCTATTCTATTCTATTCTATTCTATTCTATTCTGTACTTCTATTCTATTCTATTCTTCTTTTCTCTACGCTACTCTACTCTACTCTACTCTACTCTACTCTACTCTACTCTACTCTACTCTACTCTATACTCCACTCCACTCCACTCCACTCCACTCCATTCCATTCCATTCCATTCCATTCCATTCTACTCTATACTCTACTCCACTCCACTCCACTCCACTCCACTCCATTCCATTCCATTCCATTCTATACTCTACTCCACTCCACTCCACTCCACTCCACTCCACTCCATTCTACTCTATACTCTACTTACTCTACTCCACTCCACTCCACTCCACTCCATTCCATTCCATTCCATTCCATTCCATTCCATTCTATTCTATTCTATTCTATTCTATTCTATTCTATTCTATTCTACTCTACTCTACTCTATACTCTACTCTACTTACTCCACTCCACTCCACTCCACTCCACTCCACTCCACTCCACTCCACTCCACTCCACTCCATTCCATTCTATTCTTGACTAGCTCAATAGCAGTTTATAATCCTAGTGTTCCAAACAGGGGTTAAAATCACTAATGGAACTAAAGAAATAACATACATTAAATCAACAAATTCATCAGGATCACCGCAACATATTCTGATGTTCTGCGAGCAGAAAAATCCATATCGTCATAAATCCATGTAATATGTGGTTGTTGTTTTCTTCAGTCATACTTTCTAAAGGTAAAACCGTAGTGAAAACTCAGTCTTGCTGGCTCTCTGAAACAGCTTATGATTTCTGTTCGGTCCCCTTGATTCCAGCTTCTAGTCTTCATGAAACTCCAAGTCCAAGAAGTGGTGGAAAATATGTCTGCAAATTGGGGTTGCCCCGAAAGATTTTCTCCATAAAACCGAGGTGTTTCTTTTTTTTTTTTTAATTTGATTTATATGCTGCCCTTCTCCGGAGACTCAGGGCGGCTTACAATGCGTTAAGCAATAGCCTTCATACTTTTGTATATTTTATACAAAGTCAGCTTATTGCCTCCATAATCTGGGTCCTCAATTTACCCACCTTAGAAAGGATGGAAGGCTGAGTCAACCTTGAGCCTGGTGAGATTCGAACTTGCAGTAATTGCAGGCAGCAGATGTAAGTGGATGTTAATAACAGTGCTTTAGTCTGCTGAGCCACCAGAGCTCAGATCTCAGATCAAATCTTCTGAATAAGATTTGCCTGGATTTAAAAAAAGAAGGAAGGGACCAAATAGACTGACTCAAGTCTTTTCACTCGTGTGACCTAACTTCTGAGGGAGGAGAAGAGAGAGGGGGAAAAAAAGCAAGGTTGAATGGGAATATGAAAAGTTTGACTCGCAAGTTTCCTATAGCAAAAAAACAAAGCAGGCTTTCAGGCAACAAAGTCAGGAGACGGGTTTTCATGAGATCTTGGCTGAGGCCCTCTGCTGTGCTGGCACAAATCTCTCCTCCCCACCCCCACCCCCCCCACCCCATTACTTGTAGACATAATGAATGCCCTACAGCCTGCAGAACAGAGGTGCCTCCCTTGGTTCTCCATGAGAGCAGTCCTGTGCCTTTAGGGCACTGCAGCCACTTCCTGTCACTGGATATTCATGCTTCAGCCCACAGGATGGGCAGGGGGGGGAGGGCGGAGGGAGAGACTGGTGGGACGTTTGGTTTGGTTGGGTTAAGGGTAGAGGAGTGATGGCTAACCTTTTTGCCATTGCGTGCCAAAAGCGGGGGGAGTGTGGGGAGTCGCGGGCACGTGTGCCCACATCCATAATTCAATGCGCCCTCCCCTTCCGTGCATGCGCACACAACCCCCCCCCCCGCGCGACCCCACACTTTTTGCACGTGATGGCCCAGTGGGCCCGGTAGGCCATTTTTCGCCCTTCTTGGAGCTTTCTTGGAGCCTGGGGAGGGCAAAAACAGCCTCCCCCACTCCCCGGAGGCCCTCTGGAGGCCAGAAACAGCCAGTTTCCTGACTTTCACTTCCGGTGGGACCGGAAGGCCTGAAAATCAGATGGCCGGCACGCGCATGCGTGCTGGAGCTGAGATAGGGCAACGCTTGCGTGCCCACCAATATGGCTCCGCGTGCCACAGTTGGCACGTGTACCATAGGTTTGCCACCATGGGGGTAGAGCATTATAGCAATAGCACTTAGACCCATGATGGCATATCTATACCACATGTACCACAGGTGGCACACAGAGACCTCTCTGAGGGCACACGAGCTGTCGACCCAACTCAGCTCCACTGCTCATGCGCGCATCTCAGTGGTGAGATTCAAACATTTTTATAACCGGTTCTGTGGGTGTGGCTTGGTGGGTGTGACATGGCATGGCATGGCATGGTGGGCGTGGCAGGGGAAGGATACTGTAAAATCTCCATTCCTTCCCCAAACCAGGGGAAGGTTACTGCAAAATCCCCATTTCCTCCCGATCAGCTGGGACTCGGGAGAATAGATGGGGCGGGGCCAGTCAGAGGTGGTATTTACTGGTTCTCCAAACTACTCAAAATTTTCGCTACCGGTTCTCCAGAACTGGTTAGAACCTGCTGAATCACCTCTGGCGCGTGTGTCCCGCCGGTCAGCTGATTTTGGGGTCTCTGCTTCGCATGCACGGGAAGCGGGGCGCATACGGGAGACGCGTGCGCATGTGTGTAGAGCAGGTGGGAGCACAGGAGGGTGCGGGGCACCTCCCGCAGCCCGTTTTTGGTCCCAGGAGGCTGCAGGGAGGCCTGCTAGGCCCAAAATGGGGTGCGGGGGATGTCGCGCATGCATTCACGGGGGAGTCACGCACGCATGCGCAGGGGAGTGCGGGGGAGGTCACGCGCATGCGCAGATTGTGGGGCGCGCAGAGGGGCATCACACACACATTGAACTGCTGTTGCGCTTGCACGCGTTCAGCACACAATGACAAAAAGGTTAGCCGTCATTAACTTAGACTTATATACCGCTTCACAGTGCTTTTACAGCCCTCGCTAAGCAGTTTACAGAGTCAGTCTATTGCTCCCAACAAACTGGGTCCTCATTATACTGACCTCGGAAGGATGGAAGGCTGAGTCAACCTTGAGCCGGCGAGAATCGAACTGCTGGCAGTGGACAGAATTGGCCTGCAATATTGCATTCTAACCACTGCGCCACAACAGCTCTTATCCCAGAGACGGGACTTGGAAGATGGAATAACCAAAGAGTCAGGGATGCATGTTGTATGAAAGCGATCAAGAGATATCTGGAAGTAAAAATAGGTACAGGTAATCCTCGACTTACAACAGTTCATTTTGTGACAGTTCGAAGTTACAACGACACTGAAAAAAGTGACTTATGACAATTTTTCACTCTTATGACTGTTGCAGCATCCCCATGGTCTCGTGATTTACATTTGAATGCTTGACAACTGGCTCATATTTATGACAGTTGCAGTGTCCCAGTGTCATAGGATCCCCTTTTCTGACAAGCAAAGTCAATGGGGAAGCCAGATTCACTTAACAACAGTGTTACTAATTTAACGACTGCAGTGATTTGCTTAACAAACGTGGCAAGAAAAGTTGTAAAATGGGACAAAACGCACATAACAAATTTCTCACTTAGCAACATAAATTTTGGGCTCAATTGTGGTCGTAAGTCGAGGACTACCTAGAAAGGTTTCCCTTGTCCAGTTGTCTCATCTCTTGTTTCTTAGCTAAGGGAGCCAGCATTGTCCAAAGACAATTTCTGTGGCCAGCTTGGCTATACATCAAAGGCGCATAGAACGCTGTTACCTTCCCACCAAAGTGGTACCTATTAATCTACTCGCATTTGCATGCTTTCGAACTGCTAGGTGGGCAGGAGCTGGAGCAAGAACGGGAGCTCACCCTGCTGCACAGTGCTCTTGTCTTGAAACGTAAGAGTGAAAAACGGTCATAAGTCACTTTTTTTTAGGGCCCTTGTAACTTCGGTCACTAAGTGAACTGTCGTAAGGATTACTCGTACTGAATCCATTTCTTCCAAAGGCCTCCGGTGTTTGCACGGAGCTGTTGGGGGAAGAAACAATCTCGGAAAATAAAGATGATACCATCTGCTTTCTAATTAATTCTTTTGAAGTTATTTCGGTATAGTAAGAGTCACAAGCATCATACCAAAAAAAAAAAAAAAATCTCGGGACAAGCCGCAGAAACATTCCCTGTTGCAATAAAGTGGCTTTTTCGGAAATTGTCCCTAGTCTACACACCCTGCTCATTTGCCCTGTCTTTCAAGCACCCTGGGAAAAATGCCAGCAATGGTTGAAGACAGCTGGAACACCCAAGCGGCTTATAGCATCCACCGCATCCATCTATGATGTGCTGGTGGAAATACTTTTCTTTCATGCTACTGAAAATTCCTGTATCAGAGGTGACCATTTCTGTCGCTGGGGGAAACTACCATTACCCCATCATTATTATTTACTTTATTCATTAAACATGAAACTCAAGTCAACTGAACATTCAAAAATACATCACAAATACCAAGGACTGGTGCTAATGGTTGATACGGGTTGCTGCCAGCGTCCTAGGTATCAACCAAGTACATTATTATTATTATTATTATTATTATTATTATTATTATTATTATTCACCTCTCCTCCTTAACAGTCTACAATTTTGTCTTGGGAGAAAATGGGCAGTGAAAGCCCCTTTTTCTCAGCTGATCATAATGCTGCAGTAGTGTGACCCATGTCAGAAAGCATCTTTTCTTCTCCTGTTCCCAGCATTTCATGTCCAGCGCGCCAAACAATTTCTAATGGCACCCATTGAATCATGGCTCGAGTTAAGATCTGTTTTTAAAGGCCGTAAGAACATCAACATCCATCCTAAAACTTGAAACCCATGGCAAAAATGACCTCTATTAGAGGAGTTCTACTCTCTTTTCTACTCTCTCTTTTTCCTTCCTTCCTTCCTTCCTTCCTTCCTTCCTTCCTTCCTTCCTTCCTTCCTTCCTTCCTTCCTTCCCTTCCTCCCTCCCTTCCTCTCCTTCTCTTCCCCAATCCTTTTATCCCCTCCCTCCTTCCATCCCTTCCCTCCCTCCCTCCCTCCCTCCTGTCCCTCTCTCCCTCCCTCCCCCTCTTTCCCCCTCCATCACTTCCTCCCCTCTCTTCCTCCTTTCCCTCCCTCCCTCCCTCCATTCCTTCCCTTCCCACCCTCCCTCACTTCCTCCCTCCCCTTCTTTTCTCACATCCTTTCCTCCCCTTCTCTTCCCTCCATCCCTCCCTCCCTCCCTTTCTTCCTTCCTTCCTCCCCTCCCCTTCCCCTCTTTTCCCTATCCTCCCCTCCCTCCCTCTTTCCTCTCTCTCTCACTCTCTGAGAAAGAGAGAGAGTGAGAGAGAGAGAGAGGGAGGGAGAATTCTTCCCACCATGAGTCACCCTAGCAGTTTGCTGTCAGTTTTCTTCGCCACCACACAAGCAATGAAGCAACTTGCCTCCCTCGTCAGCGGAAACCCAAATACTTTCTGCCGTCCTGTAGTAGCTCCGCTCCTACTTCCAGTGAATTTTGTGAAATGACTTTGACAGCGTGAAAAAAAAAAAAAAAAGAATCGGGAGACTCGGGATTTTCTGTAAAACGTTTCAGTCGAAAGACCCAGCTGTTGAAAATTGAAAGACCCACGCTGTTTCCTTGGCTGCCCCCCTCCCCCCAATGCCAGGCCTCATCAGTCCATCCATGTGATTGAATCTCTGACATTTATGGATGCTGACTCAAGACGGGGTACTGTGGTTCCTATCCACCCCCCCACCCCCGGCGGCACATAAGCGTTCCCTAATGTACAGAATTGACACTTCAGGATGTTCTCAGTCAGTCTTTTGCCTCTGAATTCTTTTCAAACGCTCAAACTTTCCATCAATCAGAGGTTTCTGTCAGTTGCTCTCTCAGCTCTCGGAGTGGGTGGTGGTGTATCAGGTGAGGTGTGAATGCCTCAGACTGCTAGTGTAATACAGATTGCTCTACAGATAATCCTCAATGTACAATCATTTCTTTAAAAAAATATATATATTTATACGTTTTTCTTTAACATGTATAAGTATTTAACAAACAGTGTATTGTCTGGGTCATTTTACCTATACATAATAATAGTAATAATAATGATTTAAGGTCCAATAATAATAATATAGTATATATTATACTATAATATATACTATACCATATACTATGGTGGCGCAGCAGACTAAAGTGCTGTTAAGTAGCCCCAGCTGCCTGCAATTACTGCAAGTTTCAATCTCACCAGGCTCAAGGTTGACTCAGTCTTCCATCCTTTCAAGGTAGGTAAAATGAAGGCCCGGATTGTGGGGGCAATAAGATGACTTTGTATTAAAAAAAAAAAGAACACCGCTTAGGGGGGACCGAAAGCCCTACTAAGCAGGTATATACAAAAGTATGAAGGCTATTGCTTAACGCATTGTAAGCCGCCCTGAGTCTCTGGAGAAGGGCGGCATATAAATCGAACCAATAAATAAATAAATAAATAAATAAATAAATAAATAAATAAATATTTACAGCATGCAGGTATACAAAGACATCATATATCATACATATATATGTTGCAGGAAACAAATAACAAGTTTCTACTAATTCTAGTATTTCAGTATATCCTTATTATTATTTCCTTACATTAATATTCTTTACTTGTATATAATAATATTCTTCCAGCTTCTAATGTCTACCTTTATTATCTAACCATTGATAAAACAAATCCCAAGTTAAAAAATATTCCGTGTATTCTTTATCCTTTATCTTTAGCGTTAACCTATCCATTTCCGCACAATCTAATATTTTTTTTGATGATATTTTCATCTGAAGGAGTTTCCTCATTTTTTCAGTGTTGTACAAATACAATTCTCGCTGCCGTCAAAACATGTAGAATTAAATATACATTCCCTATATATATTACATATACATTACCTAACATACAACCATTTCTTTAGTGACTGTTCGAAGTTACAACAGCCCTGAAAAAAAATGACATATGACCGTTTTCCACATTTACAATTCTTGCAGTATCCCCATGGGATCAATGGCCAACTGGCAAGTATTTATGACCGTTGCACTGTCCCAGAGTCATTTGCAATCTTCCCAGCTGACCATTTATGCTTAATAACTGCATAGTTCATTTAACTGCAGTGATTCGCTTAACAATTGTGTCAAAAAACATTGTAAAATGGAGCACAACGTGCTTAACAACTGCCTTGCTTAACAATGGAAATTTTGGGTTCAATCGTCATAAGCAGTGGTGGGATTCAAAATTTTTTACTGCCGGTTCTGTGGGCGTGGCTTGGTGGGCGTGGCATGGCATGGCATGGCATGGCTTGGTGGGCATGGCAGGGGAAGGATACTGTAAAATCTCCATTCCCTCCCCACTCCAGGGGAAGGTTACTGGAAAATCCCCTTTCCTCCTGATCAGCTGGGACTCGGGAGAGGCAGAGAATAGATGGAGGCGGGGCCAGTCAGAGGTGGTATTTACCGGTTCTCCGAACTACTCAAAATTTCCGCTACCAGTTCTCCAGAACTGGTCAGAACCTGCTGAATACCACCTCTGGTCATAAATCAAGAATTAACTATAGTGGCATAAGAACCCAAGAAAAGCAAGAATATTTCATTCCCACAGTGGCCAATCAGATGACTCCCAAGAAATCCATACATTAAGCATGAACCTGGTTGAACCTTCCTGTCTGTGTACCGCACGAACTAAGCATTCATTCATATACTACTTTGGAATACTGAAGTTCCATCTAGTTATCAAGATTATTAAAATAGTCATCTTCTCACTCTTGGAGAACTTCTAAACTTTTTCACTGGTTCCTCAAATGTCTATGGAGATTCTGAGTCATCCAAGTCATGGTTGTCCCAAAGGTGCTTTTTCAAAAGGCAACTGGACTTCCTTTGTTTGTTTGTTTTCCACAAAGATGTTTCGCTTCTCATCCAAGAAGCTTCTTGAAAAAGTACCTTCAGGATTGTTCCTCAAAGGAGTTCCACCTCAAAGAGGGACATCTAACCTCCACCCTCCATGCTGAACCAATATTCTCATGGAAACATTTGCCGTCTTTTATTTCTTTAGTACAGTGTGTCTCAATCTTGGCAAGTTTAAGATGAGTGGACTTCGAGTCCCAAAATGCCCCAGCCTGCTGAGGCATTCTGGGAGTTGAAGTCCACCCATCTTAAACTCGTCAAGGTTGAGAAACATGGTTCTAGTACCACAGAAAGGAGAAAGAAGGTGAGTGTTTAGAACAAGGTGGGCAGTTAATTTTCCCAAGGCACCACATGAGAAACTGGGATTTTTGTGGCAGGCCAAACCAATAGGACCAACACATTACTGTGTAGGTAAATAGGCACGCACATACACATACACGTAAATTGGAAAAAAAAAATAGCAGTCACCTTCAAAATAAAAGCAATGCAATTGTATTGTGTGTATGGCGTACACTTATTTACATTTGATTTCTAATTTCCGACTAACCCTCATACGGGCCAACTCAACCAAATTCTCACAATACATTGAAAGGTGAACAACTCTCTTGTGTGCTCCCCCCCACCCCCAGCTCCATTTTTCTGGCAACACAAACTTTGCACTTTCCATTTTAAAAAAAAATTAACCCAAACTAGACAAGCTAAATTTGAATAACCTCCTATCCAGTGGTGAAATTCAAATTATTTTACTACCAAATCTGTGGGCAAGGCTTGGTGGATGTGGTGTGGCTTGGTGGGCGTGGCAGGGGAAGAATACTGCAAAATTTCCATTTCCACCTCACTCCAGGGGAAGGATATTGCAAAATCCCCATTCCCTCCCTACTCCTGGGAGAAGGATACTATAAAATCTCCATTTCCACCCCACTCCTGGACCAGCCACAGGTGGTATTTGCCGGTTCTCCGAACTACTCAAAATTCTGGGGCCAGCCAGAGGTTGTATTTGCCAGTTCTCCGAACTACTCAAAATATCCGCTACCGGTTCTCCAGAACCTGTTAGAACCTGCTGGATTTCACCCCTGCTCCCATCCATTCCCAAGGGCTGAAAATGCTGGCTCCGTCTCCAAAGGGTTAACAGGACCTCTGCAGTCTTTGGATACTAAGACAAATGCTAACAGATTATAATGCAGGGCCTGTTCTGCTCTACCTTTTAAAAAAAATATTACCACCCTGGTCACAAACAAGTCCAGAAAGGCTACATCCTAAGCATAGCATAAGCCAGCATCTAGCCAACCACATTTTGACTTGACAACTATTTGTGACTCTGCTTGAAATCTTCAGTCTGTTCCATTTTTCATCTCAAATTGGCTGGTGGCTCACACGCTCCATGCCGTTTGTCTTTGACCCCGCAATAATCCTGATGATAGCCCTGTGAAATTACACGTTTAATGCTGTTGGGAAGAGAAATTGGCAGAACACATTCGACAGACAAATGCTCATCCCAGACACAAAATATGACCTTCCCTTTTCTTATTTCAAGTCCAACATTTTTGGCCATGCTAGTAAGCGAGTGGTGTTTTATAAACAGCGGTCTCATTTCTGCCTGGGACCCAAAGAACTATTATCCTGAAGAATGTCTACGTGTCTAGTGCAGTGTTTCTCAACCGTGGCATCTTCAAGATGTGTGGACTTCAACTCCCAGAATTCCCCAGCCAGCATAGCCTGCTTCCTGTCTAACAAGAAGCACCAGCGACTTGGTTTGCTGGCACCCTCCAGGCCAAGGACATGGCATAGGCCTGACTTGGGTGCAGAGGTGGGTTTCAGCAGGCTCTGACCAGTTCTGGAGAACCGGTAGCGGACATTTTGTGTAGTTCGGAGAACCGGTAGTAAAAATTCTGACTGGCCCCGCCCCCATCTGTTCTCTGCCTCCCAAGTCCCAGCTGATCGGGAGGAAATGGGGATTTTGCAGTAACCTTCCCCTGGATTGGGGAGGGAATGGAGATTTTACAGTATCCTTTCCCCTGCCCCGCCCACCAAGCCACACCCACCAAGCCACGCCCACAGAACCGGTAGTAAAAAATAATTTTGAAACCCACCTAATGCATCGTTTGTTACTGCTATAAAAATACTAATAGGAGTTGTGGATTACTCATTGGGTGGTTGTGAGGTCAAGGAAGAGAAAGCATTCAGCCCTGTAATAAAGAGCAGCCATAAAACAATGCCCCAAATGTGACACAATCTTGCCTGCCTCTTTAGATCAGCAAAACCGGCTGAACAAATTGACAACAATTATATAATGAAGAATGTGCCTCTTCTATTAACCCAGCAGCAGCTGTGTCTGGGATGGTTCGTCTATTCTTGAGAGCAGAGCCTGTTCAGAGGCAGAGAATAAAATGGCTTCTTTGAAGGCTTTGTCTTAAAAATCAGTCTATTTCAAGTCGAGCATGGGAAGTGGATCACCTAAAGCGGGTGTCAGCAACCTGTGGCTCCGGAGGCGCATGCGGCTCTTTGGGCCCTCTGCTCCCTGTCCCATCACTGGCTGGCCCTGCCCCTCGCCCTCCCCTCCCAGTCACTCCTTACCTGGCCTTGGAAATCCAAGAGATACAGAGAGGGGGGGAGGACAGAGGGAGAGGGGGACAGAGACACAGAGATACAGAGCAGTGGTGGGTTTCAAAATGTTTTACTACTGGTTCTTTGGGTGTGGCTTGGTGGGCGTGGCTTGGTGGGTGTGGCAGGGGAAGGATACTGTAAAATCTTCATTCCCACCCCACTCCACGGGAAGGGTACTGCAAAATCTCCATTCCCACCCCACTCCATGGGAAGGGTACTGCAAAATCTCCATTTCCACCCCACTCCAGGGGAAGGATACTGCAAAATCCCCATTTCCTCCCGATCAGCTGGGACTCAAGAGGTAGAGAATAGATGGGGGCAGGGCCAGTCAGAATTTTTACTACCGGTTCTCCGAACAACTCAAAATTTCCACTACCGGTTTTCCAGAACTGGCCAGAACCTGCTGAAACCCACCTCTGATATAGATTGCATTAATGTTCTTTGTACCACACTGAATGTGCTTCAAGCAAATTTTGTTAATAAGTATTCTGCTACTTGAGTCTTCTCCAACTTGATGGCCTATAAAAAATATTGGCACTTCGACTCCCGGAATTCTTTATCAGTCCAAAACTAAGAATTCTGAGAGTGGTGAAGTCTTAACGTATCTGGAAACTGACCTACAGGATCCCAATTTACAGTTTAGAAAAGGAAGTCTATAAGCAGTCTGAAGATCAGGAAGAGGGAGGCTTGGTGGTAAACAGGAACTCTTCAACAGAAGGGGTAAGAAAAGAGAGCACTCAGTATACAAGAGAGACAAGATGAGTTGCTGGGGGGGGGGGGAAGGATTTGCAAAACCTTTTTCCTAGGTTTTGGAAGGAAACGGCAGACGGAATCCATGGAATAGCCCCCCCTAATCATGTATAGGGCTTAATGCAATTAAAACACAACGATTCCCCTTGCAAAATAGGTTTCATGATGTCCCTCTTCAAATAAATTGAAAGTAGCAAGTGGCATGGAGGTTACTGCTGTGTGGTTGGTGAATGGGTCAATTTGAAAACTCTACAAATACCTGTATTTGGAGCCCAGTATTCTACAAATGGTTGGCCTCAAGGTGTGTATCTCCTTTGACAATCTCCAAATCAGCGTTGCTCAACCTTGGCAACTTGAAGACTTCAACTCCCAAAATTGTAAGAGTTGAAATCCACAGACTTCCAAGTTCCAAGGTTCAGAAACGCTGCTCCAGATGTCTGGAAGCAGCCGCCTGGCTAAGCAGTGAAATGTTTCAAACCCAACAAAAGTAACTCCAGTTGCCATGACTCCACTTCCAGACAAGTCTACCTGGATGACTGAGAATCTTCACTGATGTACTGCTCCAGATGGTCCTAACTTCAGCACCAGCTGAACATGCAATTAAGCCAAGGATCTGGCTGATAAATCACTTACTAGCCAAGCTCCACTGTCACAACTAAGTCAGCCCTGGAGTGTGTGTGTGTGTATGTTGCATGTGTATGAGAAAAAGTAAATAAAAGCACACTAGGTTTTACAACTACCTGTCATCTATCATCTATCTCTGATCTATCTCTATATCTGTCATCTATCTATACCATCTTCCTTCCTTTCTTCCTTTCCTCCCTCCATCCCTCCATTTCTTTTTTCCTTTTTTTCTCTGTCTGTCTAGCTGTCTGTCTCTGATCTACCTATCTACCCACCCACCCACCTATCTATCTATCTATCTATCTATCTATCTATCTATCTATCTATCATCTATCTATCTATCTATCTATCTATCTATCTATCTATCTATCATCTATCTCATCGGTCCGTCCATCTATCCCATCCACCCACCCACCCACCCACCCATCCATCCAACTATCTATCTATCTGTCTATCTATCTATCTATCTATCTATCTATCTATCTATCTATCTATCATCTATCTATCTATCTATCTATCTATCTATCTATCTATCATCTATCTATCTATCTATCTATCTATCTATCTATCTATCTATCTATCATCTATCTCATCCGTCCGTCCATCTATCCCATCCACCCACCCATCCATCCAACTATCTATCTGTCTATCTATCTATCTATCTATCTATCTATCTATCTATCATCTATCTATCTATCTATCTATCTATCTATCTATCTATCTATCATCTATCTATCTATCTATCTATCTATCATCTATCTCATCCGTCCGTCCATCTATCCCATCCACCCACCCACCCACCCACCCATCCAACTATCTATCTGTCTATCTATCTATCTATCTATCTATCTATCTATCTATCTATCTATCATCTATCTATCTATCTATCTATCTATCTATCTATCTATCTATCATCTATCTATCTATCCTATCTATCTCTATCATCTCTGCCCCACCTGTCATACTCCTGTTGACAATATCTGTGTGGGTAATTTTACACAGAATATCAGCTGCCCTGCAAATTAGCAACTGGTTCATCAGAATAAGAGTTTGTGGTTTAAGTTGGAGGGTTATGAATTTCCCTAACTGATTGTTACAGATTGAAATAGGTTTGTTTTTAAAAATCTGCCTATTCCGCAAATATGTCCATTTTGCTTCACAAACAAGCACTTTTTTGAGAACCTGCAGGAAGTCAGACACCTCCAGCTGACCAGATTGAAACTTTTACACCACACTGTGAAAGAAATCTTTTTTCTTCATCTTGAACCCCTATTTGAAGTGCGATAAATTACAAACAGCTTTAGGTGAATTGAAAAGTCTGTAAACATTCACAGCAAGAGAGAGATATTTTGTGAATCGATTTGCAAGTTTTTATAGCAACATTTAGCACTCATGACGTCCATTTTGAGAGGTCTTGGCGTTTCCTGATTTCTGTACACCTGCTAGATTTGTATCACACAGTGATACAAAGCAAGTAGGAAAAAGGTGCTTTTTCAAGAGGCAGATGGACTTTCTTGTCATTCTGAACACAGATGATGACAAGCCCAAGGTGAACTGTCTTCTGAACTGAAGGACACTGTCATGCACAAGACTCTGAAATCTCACCAGCTGTTACAAGAAGAAGGTCATTGATTTCTTGCAATGCCTACTGAAGTACAATGTCATTGACAAACAATAATACTACTGTCTTTACCCTGGGGAAGCTACGCTATGCATATAATGGACTCCCCAAAATCTACAAAGAGGGAACTCCACGCAGACCAATTGTCAGCAGCCACTTGCAACATCGCAAAACATCTAAGCACCTTATTAGCTCCTCTACTTGACAACACCACCCATCACATCAACAATTTACAGGACTTTGCCAGGAAGGTTTGAAAACTGGACCTGGATGAGATCATGGTTTCCTTTGATGTGACTTCCCTCTTCACAAGGAAGTCCAGTTGCCTCTTGAAAAGGCACCTTTGGGACAACCATGACCTGGATGACAGAATCTCCATAGACAAGTAGGAATAAGGTGACATCTACTATGGTTTTCCATCAGAGTTGGAATGTTACATGTAGCTTGTTGAAAAACCTATCCAGTTCCATCCAATACAGATCACCCCTTCACTCATTCTGAATTCCTTCTTCTTCAGCTTGGTCACCAAGCATTTGCCCCAAGCATGTGTTGTAAGTTCAACCTAAGAAAGGTTCCTTAGAAGAGATGCAAACTTTGTCAAGAGTTGCCAAACAATCATCTCTCAACCAGGGAGTCCTCAGCTGTGAACTGAGAAAGTGTGAGAAGTCACTTGCACAATGTTCCCAGGGAGTGCGCATGGCTTACACATCATCTAATTCCATTAGAACTAGACATGCACAAAGTCATAACCCCACACTGATTATCAAATAATTTGGACACAAGAATTTTGTTTATATATTTATTTATTCATTAAATTTAAGACCCTCAAAAGAGTGCAGAGAAGAGCAGCAAAGATGATAAAACAACCAAATCATACAATGAACAGTTGAGGGAATTAAATGTGTTGAGTCTATTGACAAGAAGAACTAGGGGTGACATGATATCAATCTTCCAATACTTGAGGGGCTCTTCCAGAGAAGATTGGCGGGGGGGGGGGAGAATCAACCTGTTCTCCAAAGCACCCGAGGGCAGGACAAGAAGTAACGGATGGAAGATCATTAAAGAGAAATCCAACCTAGAACCACAGAGAAATTTCTTGAAAGTGAGAACAATAAATCAGTGGATCAGCCTGTTTTCAGAAGTTGTGGGTACTTCATCTCTGCAGGTTTTCAAGAAGAGATTGGACGGCCATTTGTCCGGAATGGTGTAGGCCTGTGATGGTGAACGTATGGCATGTAACCCAAAGGTGGCATGCAGTGCCCTCTCTGTGGGCATGCAAGCCGTCGCCCCAGCTCAGCTCTGCCGTGCATGCGCGTATACCTCCCACCAGCCAGCTGGTCTTCAGGTCTCTGCCATGCATGAGCAGGAGTGGGGTGCATGTGGAGTGGCCGCGCACGCATGCTGGGGGTGGGGCACATGCGGAGGACACTTGTGCATGTGTGGGGCGCATGCTGGGGGCACTCGGTCCAGAAAAGGTTAGCCATCACTGATGTAGGCTCTCCATGCTGGCTCAGGAATTCTGGGAGTTGAAGTCCACAAATCATAAAGGGGGCCATAGTTTACAGGGTTGTCTTTTCAATTCTTATTTTATACTGCACAAAATGGAGTATCTTGCAGAATATGGTATAGAAAGTTACGAATGGCCTGATGGCAATACGACTGAAGCTCTGTCTTTTTCATAGGTCCATTGCACAGGTGACACAAGTTAAAAAAAAAACCAGTCATCGATTGCACTGTCTGACTGCTAGTTTGATTTTTTAATATGACATCCTGCAGCAAACCCGGCTACATCATTTAGGAAGTGTTGGCATCTCGTCCATTTTGTCCTATTGAGGTTTTTCCTTCTGGATTTTTCTATCTATCTATCATCTATCTATCTATCTATCTATCTATCTATCTATCTATCTATCGTATATCTATCTATCTATCTATCTATCTATCTATCTATCTATCTATCTATCTATTGTATATCTATCTATCTATCTATCTATCTCTATCTATCTATCTATCTCTATATCTACTGTATATCTATCTATCTATCTATCTATCTATCTATCTATCTATCTATCATCTCTATATCTATCTATCTATCTATCTATCTATCTATCGTATATCTATCTATCATCTATCTATCTCTATATCTACTGTATATCTATATCTATCTATCTATCTATCTATCTATCTATCTATCTATCTATCTATCATCTATCTATGTATCTATGTATCTATCTATCTATCTATCTATCTATCTATCTATCTATCTATCTATCTCTATATCTATCGTATATCTATCTATATCTATCTATCTATCTATCTATCTATCTATCTATCTATCTATTGCTTCCTTAGTGCTGACGCCAATGGCATTCATTTTGAACAACTCAAGTATGACACATTGAAAGAGCTGAGGAAGCTTTTACTGAAAGTGTGAGTTGTTGGCTGTCATGCTCCATTAGACAGGTTGCTCAGCGAGTGACACGCTGGATGTCGTGCTGAGCTGGTCTTCATTTCAAGGAAGGGTGCAAGGAACAGTTTCTACCGAGGGCTTATTACAGGAAGTCCTTGATTTACAGCCATTCATTTTGCGACTGTTCAAAGTTACAACGGCACCGAAAAAGTGACTTATGGCATGTTCCCGCGATCAGAACCATTGGGATCAAAATTCAGGGGCTTGACAACACGTTTGTATTTACGATGATTTCAGCAATCTAGAGTTACATGATTGCCAGTTGTGACTTTCCCAGCTGGCTTCCAACAAGCAGAGTCAATGGGGAAAGGCGGATTTGTTTAATGACCGGGTGATTCACTTAACATCTGCAGTGATTTGCATAATCACCAGTGCAAACACGATCATAAAATCTGGTGTGGTGTGGTTTACTTAAGAACCACTTTGCTTAGCAATGAAGCTCCCAATTGTGACCACAAATCGAGGACTACCCATATATTGGCTGCCAAACAGGCAAAATGAAAATACAATATTGTAGGTTGTCTTTTTACATTTCTCAAATCTCTGAGCTTCAGACCAACTGCATGAGCTTGCAGATAGCCCTATCTCCAGAAAAATATAAACAAAACCCTTATGTTTGGTGAAGTGGCGAAGAGATCACCAGTTCTAGTTCACTGTGTCAAGTGGAACTGAGGGGAACGAGGCTGAGCTACACAGGTCTATGACAACTTGCCATGACTATCTCACCACAGCCAATTTGCCACAGGTCAAGAATTACAACAACAATAATAATAAGTCACGATATTTCATGATTTTTTCCAGTTCTTTTTCTTTGACTCTGGCATTGCTGTACCTGGAGATGGCAGAGTCGAAGAAAAAGAACTGGAAAAAAAATCACGAAATATCGCGACCTGGCCATTGAAACTACACGATTATGGATGAAACATGTAACAGTGATACCCATTGTCATCGGGGCACTTGGTATCATGTCCAAGAATTTTATAAGATACATCAACAAATTGCAGCTTCCTGCAATAACACCAGCAGAACTGCAAAAAACAGCGCTACTTGAAGCATTCTACATCTTAAGAAGGTACTTGGTTGATACCTAGGATGCTAGCAGCAACCCGTATCAACCATTAGAATAGAACAGAACAGAACAGGACAGGACAAGATAGAATAGAATAGAATTTTTTATTGGCCAAGTGTGATTGGACACACAAAAAATCTGTCTTGGTGCATACGCTCTCAGCGTACATAAAAGAAAAAATACGTTCATCAAGAATCATAAGGTACAACGCTTAATGATAGTCATAGGGTAAAAATCCTATTAGCACCAGTCAATGGTATTTGTGATGCATTTTTGAATGCTCAGTTGACTGAGTTTCATGTTCGATGATGGTGATGATAATAGTCAAATAGACTATTCATAGTCAAATAGAATCATTAAAGGAAGCACGCCAAAAGAGGGACCAAACAAAATGTGAAAGACAAAAAGTAAATCTTTTTAAATCGTTTGAAATAATTAAATTGAATTGCTGAATTGTCCTCCAGCGAGTTTTTCCTGTGGCAAAGTCAGCTACGGGCAAATTGCCCAGCGGCAAGTTGGATGAAACCAGCTGTCCCATTCCGGAGCTACACTTCCAAAGCACCCGAAGGCCAGACAAGGAATAATGGATGGAAACTGACCAAGGAGAGATTCAACCTAGAAATAAGGAGAAATTTTCTGACAGTGAGAACAATCAACCAATGGAACAGAAGTTGCCTTCGGAAGCTGTGGGAGCTTCATCTCTGGAGGCTTTCAAGAAGAGACTGGACTGCCATCTGTCAGAAATGGCGTAGGGTCTCCTGCTTGAGCGGGGGTGGGGTGGACTATATGACCTATAAGGTCCCTTCCAACTCTGTTAATCTGTTACTATCTGTTACTTCCAGTGTCTCGCCCCTGGGGGGAAAAAAGCAGGGCGCATCGATGGGTTTGAGGCCTGGCAACTGGGACCTTCACCCAGGGCTGAAATCCAGCAGGTCCTGACAGGTTCTGGAGAACCGGTAGTGGAAATTTTGAGTAGTTCAGAGAACCAGCAAATACCACCTCTGGTTGGCCCCAGGGAGGGGTGGGAATGGGGATTTTGCAGTATCCTTCCCCTGGAGTGGGGTGGGAATGGAGATTTTGCAATATCCTTCCCCTGGAGTGGGGTGGGAATGGGGATTTTGCAGTATCCTTCCCCTGGAGTGGGGTGGGAATGGGGATTTTGCAGTATCCTTCCCCTGGAGTGGGGAGGGAATGGAGATTTTGCAGTATCCTTCCCCTGGAGTGGGGTGGGAATGGGGATTTTGCAATATCCTTCCCCCAGGAGTGGGAAGGGAATGGGGATTTTGCCGTATCCTTCCACCGGAGTGGGGTGGGAATGGGGATTTTGCCGTATCCTTCCCCTGGAGTGGGGTGGGAATGGGGATTTTGCAGTATCCTTCCCCTGGAGTGGGGTGGGAATGGGGATTTTGCAGTATCCTTCCCCCAGAAGTGGGAAGGGAATGGAGATTTTTGCAGTATCCTTCCCCTGGAGTGGGGAGGGAATGGAGATTTTGCAGGATCGTTCCCCTGCCACGCCCACCAAGCCCCGCCCCGCCTACCAAGCTCCGCCCACAGAACCGGTAGTAAAAAAAACTTGGATTTCACCCCTGCCTTCATCCCCCCACCACCACCTTTGGCTCCCTCCCCACTTCCACGCTCCATCTCGGTCTATGCGGAGCGCACAGAGAGAGAGAGAGAGAGAGAGAGAGAGAGAGTGCGCGCGCGCCCTCGCCCGCCCGCTTCTCTCCGCTCGCTCCCGCGGCTTCTGAATGGAGCCGAAGCCGCCAATGAGCCGGCGGGCTGGCACCCCGCAGCCCCGCCCACTTCCCTTTGCGTCACGGGGCACTTCGGATGCGCTCCCAGGAGTTTGGCAGAAGCGCCGGCAGACGGTGAGGGCGGCTGGGCGCGCACGGAGCTGCTGTCGGCGGGGGGGGCTCCAGGAAGGGATGCGCGCCAGCCCGGACGGCATTGCCCAACGCTCGCTCACCGCCCGCGCGGCTGCTCACAGCGACCTTTAAGGCGGAGCGGGTGGAACCAGCCGGGAGAAGAAAGCACGGCAGCCCGCTCGGCTCCTTCCGTCGGCTGCCCGTCCGGCTTCCTTTGGCGCAGGAGCTCGAGGTCCTGCCTGCCTGCCTGCTCGGCCGCCGCCGCCTTCCAGCTCCATGAGCCGCCAGCTGGAACCCCGCAGCCCCGCCGCGCTTCTGCACTCGCCGGCGGCCGCTCCCCGCTGCCGGAGCGCCCCTGCCAAGCGCTTGCTTTTGCACGACGCCGCCGCCGCCGCCGCCAGCGAGGAAGCTCCGGCCGCCGCCAAGTGCGCCCGCCTGGCCGTCGATTACACCGCCGCCGCCGCCGTCCCCCAGGATTGCCTCAGCGCGCCGGGGTCGCCTTGCGCACCGGTTCCGCCCGGCGAAGCTTCGCTTGCCAGCGCCCAGGGCCCCAGCTTGGTGGCCGGCTACCTTTTGTTGCCCTTGCTCGACCGGGAGCACGTTTCGAGGGCGCTCGACATCAACACCGGCCGGGAGCTGCGTTGCAAGGTAAGCCCGGGGCGCGATCTGGGCAGCCTCTGCAGCCGCCTTCGGGGATTTGCGGGCGGGCGAGAGAGAGCGACCTTCCCCCGGGGCGGTGGGGAGACCAACAGCGCGCCGCTTCTTCGCCCTGAATGGGACTCGGTTAACGGCAGCCGTGACGATGAATAGCCGGCGTTTTCAAGGGCAGCCGGATCGGCTGTTGTGCAGCGCAAAGCGAAGATCTTGACTTGCAAGGCTGAGCCTTTGGACGACGGTGTGTGTGTGTGTTTGTGTGTGTTTGTGCGAAGGGGGGGGGGAACAACGTGAAAGGAGCCTGGATAGCTCAGCAGACTAATGCATTGTAATTTAACTCCAGCTGTCTGCAATTAGTAAGTTCGAATCTCCCCCAGGCTCGAGGTTGACTCAGCCTTCCATCCTTTCTAAGGTAGGTAAATTGAGGATCCAGTTTGTGCGGGCAATAAGCTGACTTTGTATAAATATACAAAAGGATGAAGGCTATTGCTTAACTGCATTGTAAGCCGCCCTGAGTCTCCGGAGAAGGGCGGCATATAAATCTAATTTAAAAAAAAATTGAGAACTCGGTCCGCAAATTGCCTCTCGAACCCCACGAGTTCCCTTCTGCCTTTTGCTTTTAAAGGGGAGCTTTAAAAAGCAAAGAGAGAGAGAGAGAGAGAGAGAGAGAGAAGCCCACATTCCCACTGAAGGGGGGCTTCCTTCCGAGGAAACCTCAACATCTGGAAGCCGAGAAGGCATCGATATGTGCCGGGATCGGAACAAAAAAAATAAAATAAATAAAATAAAAAATTGAAGGTCCCGGGAAAGAAAAGAAAAAATACCTGCAAAAAACGCGATGCCTTTCTGAAAATTCCCAAAATTGGGACCCGATTCGCTTTGCAAGCGCAGACTTTGGCCCAGAAATGGGTCCCCCCCCCCCCCCGCGATATTTGGGAGGTGGATATGGATGCACGAAGAAGCGAATCCCTGCAAGAAAAGAAGCGCATCCTGGCTGGATGCGTGCGTTGTGTATATGTGTGTATTTTTAACTGCATCGGGAAAAGGTCCTGGGAGTAAGGAAGGGTTAAGGTTTCCTCCGTCATCCTCCTCTTGTTTTCCGCTCCCCTCCTTGCAGCCTAGTACGCAAGCAGGACTTGACTGCCACTAGAGCTGGGGAGAGCTTTCCAAGTTTTCCATGAGGTCTCTCCTCGGCTCTTTAAATAAAACACGCACTGTGCCTCCCCTCGCTTCCTCGCCTTGCCGGGAGAGAGAAAGGCAGAAGCTGCAGCCGTGAAGTTTCCTACTGCCACCTGCCGGCTCTCTGCAACAAATGGGGCTGCTCCAAACGTTAAAAGTCCACGGTGGAACTCTTGGGATTAATAACAGGAACAGAGGTCATCTAGTCCAACCCCCTGCTCATGCAAGAGACCTATCCTAGGGATTCGAACCGTCAACATGCTGACCTTTCTGATCCACAGGCTCAGCATCCTTTGCCACTGAGCCACCTCGTGATGCAGGAGAGGGTGTGTGAAGAGTCCTTGGAGGTCATCTAGTACAACCCCCTGCTCATGCAGGAGATCTATCCTAGGGATTCAAACCGCCGAACTGCCGACCTTTCTGATCAAGCTCAGCATCTTAGCCACTGAGCCACCTCCTGATGCAGGAGAGGGTGTGTGAAAATCCACCTGCTGCCATATAATGGACTCCCTCTAGAGCAGGTGTTCCTCCTCCCCAAACTTGACAACTTTCCTCCTCCCTCCCAAACTTAACAACTTTGAAGTCTCAATTCCCAGAATCCCCCAGCCGGCACACTTAACTTTAAGATAATGTGGACTGGCTGGGGAGTTCTGGGAGTTGAAGTCCACCAGTCTTAAAAGTTGCCAAGTATGGAGATTCCTGCTCTACAGTAGAGCAGTGTTTCCCAACCTTGACAACTTTAAAGATAGGTGGACTTCAACTCCCAGAATTCCCCAGCCAGTCTATACATCTTAAAAAGTAACCAAAGTTAGACATGTTGGCTGGGGATTATGGGAGTTGAAGTCCACACTTCTTAAAAGTTGCCAAGGTTGGGAACCACTGCTCTAGAGAGCCTTTTGACCACTGACTTCCACTTTTAACCTCCTTCTGCTTTTCTCCTGGTTTTAGAAACAGCCTAAATATAGTTAGAACCCCGTATGCTCTTCCTTAAAGTGTAGTAGTTACAAGCAGGCGTGCCTCCGGTTAGGCTCTTAAGTTGCCAGATCAACTTCCCTGATACACCTTACAATCTACATTCTAACACAGGGCAGATAATAACAGAGAAAAGAGAAGAAAAGGAACGTAAGTGGGTGGGTAGAATTTTGTTTTGTTTTGTTTTTAGGTCCCAGGCAATTCTGGGAGTTGAGGTCCACAAGTCTTAAAGTTGCCAAGGTTGGAGACCCCTGTTTTAGAGGATTGCCTGTTCTGGCTTGCAAACTCTTTGACCTGTGGTGAGAATTGCTCTTTTCCAAGTCAGGAAAATCGGTCTCATTCTCTTGAAATATTTATTTTTTTAACCTCCGCTGGGTTTGCAACCAGGCTGGTGTAGCCTAACACGGCTTTAGCATGTATGGGAGATGAAGTTCCGATAGAGAAGAGGACTTTGATGATCCCCACCCACCCAAGAGAGAAAGTAGCGAGGAAGAAGAGGCTCTGTGTGTGTGTGTGTGTGTGTGTGGGAAAATTGTTTGGAGACCCTTTGCAATATATTTTCTCTCTGGGAGTTTGTGCCAAGTTGGAAGAGTCACCATTTCCAGCTTGGCTTAGGATGTGAGTAAGCTCTTTGCAAGTCCCAGAACATGATTGCAGTCTTGCAAAATATCTGTGAATAAAGTATGAGAAGCTTTAATCTTCTTCTTCCTTGCCTAAATGTTTCAGCTCGGTTGCCTTCACCTTTGTTTGACTCACTGGGAGGTGATTGCTTTGGTGGCTTTTAATAGCTCTTCAAACCTCCCCCCCCCCAAACACACCTCCCCTTCATTTTTCCTTGACCGCTCCGGAGAAGGGAGCATTACTGTACATACGTGCTGGCAAGGAATTGCTGGTCAGTGTTTACAGTGAGTGTGCAAAGGATTCAGGGCTGGGTTTTTTTTGTTTTTTTGGTCTTCCTCGAATGCAAAAAGCAGGAATTGCAGATATTAAAAGTTTTAATGCAAAGAGGCGTGATGTTTAAGCGGTGTCTGGAGAGAGGTATCCCAAACAATACGGTACATCAGAACTACTTTCCCAGATTAGATCAGCGTTTATTTGGTATCGGGTTTTCCAGTAGGCTGTTAGCTGGATACTTCTTGTCCTTGTTAGGGAATTAAGACTTTCCTTGCTATCTAATGCCAGATGCTCTACAGGCAGAAGTTCTCTCTAGCTCAGGAAGAGCCTTATGTACCTCCAGGAGGTGGTAATTTCCAAAACCTAGCAGCCCAAGACATCATGCGGATCTTGGGCCATGAGGGATGTCCTAGTTCAACAGTTTGGGAGATGGCCAAGTTGCCACCCTTTCTTTCAGCTACTTGGACTATTGTTATTCCATCACGTTCCCAAAATAAAACCCCCTTCCTCATCTAAATATCTTTGCACAGAAACGAAATGCATCTTAACTTCAGTTGCCTGGTCCAGGAAGTGTATAATTCTTCCAAAAGCTTGATTTGTCTCTCTTTTTCCATGCTGTTCTGTTTGGATCATAGCCGCGTTCTTCAAAGGCGGCAGTTTCTGCGATCTCCTCTTTGGTGGGTGGTTTGATGGAGAGTCTTCCTGTACTAGTAATTGTAAGAACATGGCTTAATGAATGTAGAGATGTCAATAGAAGAGAATATTTGTAACTCAAGGTTTTTGGTGCTCTCTGAACTTGGCTGTTTCTTGTAGACGTTTCATTACCCCACCAGGTAACATAATCAGTGATAGAAAGGAGTGTGGTTTCTAATAAAATCCTGGTCGTGTTTTCTAATTAGGTAATGAAATGTCTGCAAAAAAGCAGCCAAGCTCAGGGAGCACCAAGGACCCCACAACTGCAGATATTTTAATCAGGATCCATCAAGGTAATCTATCATGCTGCTTGTATTCTCCAATAAAACCTTATTTAATCTCTTTTTTTCCCTTCTTGGTTCTATCTCTAGGTCTTCCCTCTCAAACACTACCAGGACAAAATCAGGCCTTACATCCAGTTACCATCACATCGAAACATCACTGGGATTGTGGAGGTCATCCTCGGAGAAACGAAGGCATATGTCTTTTTCGACAAGGACTTTGGTGACATGCATTCCTACGTTAGGAGCTGCAAGCGTCTGCCGGAGCAGGAAGCCGCTAGACTCTTCAAACAGATTGTGTCTGCAGTCGCTCACTGCCACCAGTCTGCCATTGTGCTGGGGGACCTCAAACTCAGGAAATTTGTGTTCTCTAATGAAGAAAGGTGAGCCGATGGGCCTATGTGATGGTTGGCTTTCAGGCCTCTCTCCAAAGAGGATCCTCAGACCACGTGCTCCCAATTGCCACGTCTAATACTAAACCCGTAGTCTTTGTGTTTTTTGGTTTTCGTCGCTAGGCCGGGTTTGGCCCAGGCGAGGCCAGTTGCTTACCCCTGCTGTGAATCATAGAGCAGTTCTCTGTACCAAATAGGCCTCTTTAGAATGAAGAAAAGATGGTGATCCAGTCTGGGGAAACTAGTACTTTTATTTTTTTTCTGAAGGGAATAATTTATTTATTTATTTATTTAATTAGTCCAATTTATATGCCGCCTTTCTCCGTAGACTCAGGGCGGCTTACAATGCATTATAGCAATAGCCTGCATACTTTTATGTATATACCTGCTTATTAGGGCTTTCGGCCCCCCCCAAGCGGTGTTGTTCTATACAAAGCTGGCTTATGGCCCCTACAATCCGGGTCCTCAATTTACCTACCTCGAAAGGATGGAAGGCTGAGTCAACCTTGAGCCTGGTGAGATTTGAACTCGCACTAATTGCAGGCAGCTGGCAGCTAAGTGCTAGCACTTAACAGCACTTAGTCCGCTGCACCGCCGAGGCTCCTATATAATATCTGGTAACACCTCCCATAATGTGTAGCAAGCCACAGCCATTTTGATGATAGCCTGCGAAATTATACCCTTAACGCTGTTGGGAAGGGCAGATAGGCAGAGCACATTCAAGGGACAATGGGCATCCCAGGTGACCTTCCCTTTTCTTATTTCAAGCCCAACATTTTTGCCATGCTAGTAAGCGAGTGGTGTTATATAAACAGCTGCCTCACTTCTGGCTGGGATCCAAAGAACTATTACACTGAAGAATGTATAAATGTCTCAACCTTGGCATCTTGAAGATATGTAGACTTCAACTCCCAGAATTCCCCAGTCAGCATACTCTGCCTTGATTTGCTGGCACCCTCCAGGCCAAGGCCAGGGCAGTCCTGGGTGCCATTATTCCCCCTCCTAATGCATCAGTTACTGCTATAAAAATACTAATAGGAGTTGTGGATTACTCATTGGGTGGTTGTGAGGTCAAGGAAGAGAAAGCATTCAGCTCTGTAATAAAGAGCAGCCATAAAATAATGCCCCAAATGTGACACAATCTTGCCTGCCTCTTTAGATCAGCAAAACAGGCTGAACAAGTAGACAACAAATTATATACAGGTAGTCCTCGACCTGCGACTAAAAGGGAGCTGAGAATTTCCGTTGTACATTATGAGGTTCGTAAGCCGAGACACTCACGTAACTAATCCTAAACTGATGACATTTTTGTGGTTGTCATTAAGCGGATGTCATGGTTGTTAAGTGAACCCGTTGTCCCCAATGTGTGTTTTGTTGCTGGAAATTAGATATAAATTCAAGTTTCTGGCCAAAAAATAATATGACCATGGGATGCTACCAACAGTTGTAATTGCACACCGGTTTTTACCCAACATGTCACTGCAGGGGGAGGCATTAAAACTTTGAATCCGGGTTATAAGTCATTGGGGGGGGGGAGGAGGTCTGTCATAACTTGGAACGGCCAGTCGTAAGTCAAAGACCACCTGTAATGGAGCCTTTGCCTTTTCTATTAACCCAGCAGCTTTGTGTGGGATGATTGATCCATTCTTGGGGAATTCTGGGAGTTGAAGTCCACACAACTTCAAGCTGCCAAGATTGACAAACTCTGGTCTAGTGAAATGTTGAAAGTTGAATGATTGCAATGTAGGCATAGCACAAATAATTTTTGAAACGTGACATGTTTTCTCTGTTCCTGACCTCCTTGCAGGGGTGGGTTCTAAATTTTTTTACTACCGGTTCTGTGGGCGTGGCTTATTTTGTGGGTGTGGCTTGATGGTCATGTGACAATTCTTTAGGATTTATTTATTTATTGGTTCGATTTATATGCCGCCCTTTTCCGGACGGCTTACAATGCGTTAAGCAATAGCTTTCATACTTTTGTATATACCTGCTTAGTAGGGCTTTCACCCCCCCCAAAGTGGTGTTCTTTTTTATACAAAGCTTATTGCCCCCACAAACTGGGTCCTCATTTTACCTACCTCGAAAGGATGGAAGGCTGAGTCAACCTTGAGCCTGGTGAGATTTGAACTTGCAGTAATTACAGGCAGCTGGTGTTACTTAACAGCGCTTTAGTCTGCTGCACCACCAAGGCTCATTTTACATTTAGCAGAGGTACTGGTCTACCAGGCTTTTAACCGTTTGCAGAGCTGTACCAGTCTACCCGTTTATTTTTGCAGGCACTGATCTACTCGTGTATTTTTGCAGGCACTGGTCTACCCATTTATTTTTGCAGGCACCGGTATACTCATTTGTTTTTGGAGGCACCGGTCTACCACCAAACTGCCTTTTACTACTGATCAGCTGTAGGGTGGCCCTTTGAAGCCCCATGGCAAGAGTTTAAACAGTTTTTCCTTATAGCCCATCAGCTGGGACTCAGGAGGCAGCAATAGATTGGGGGTGGGGCCAAATAAAAGGTAAGAATAACGCGGGATGGGTGGGGGTGCGGGGGGGGGCAGAACCGGTTCGGTGATGTCATATCGTCACCGCTACCAGCTCGGCGGAACTGGGCCGATCCGGGAGGAACCCACCACTGCCTCCTTGGGCTACTTTTTAGACCTTGAACCTCATGGCGCTGTTTTTAATCAGACTGCTTTCTTCCTTCCACATTTTTCTTCCTCCACAAATCCCACTTAAATATCCTTTCCAAAGATATCACAAAAAGGTTCCTAGGAGAAGCACGCATGCTTGTTTGTTTAAATTGCAATTCTTTCCGCCTCTTAAGGTCATTTTTGTGCTTTTTTTTTTAAAAATCTACATTCTTATTGGAGCAAATAAATACATAATGCAGGATGGTGTATGAACAAGAAGCTTGTTTGTCCCAGAGTTATGAACTGGCAGTTTGGTGCCAGATCCTGGCTTCTCAGCAGGGGCACACATGACTAGGTTAATCCTTGTCGGATGTTTGAATGTTAAGCTTTTTCACTGAGGCTCGTTTGTACACAATGTGCCATGCGTGCCCTTAAGGATCTTAAGTTGCCATATTTGCAAACAAATAAATTCACTACAGAAACGGGGATGGGATTCTGATTGCTAAGTGAAATAGCTTAATTTTCGACTAACAGACTCCAGCTGCGGGCATGAGATTGGAGGCTGTTTAAAATCCAAAATGCTTCCTCTTGATTGAGCTGAAGCTTCCCAATGGTTAATTGGCTTCCATCCAAACAATTTTAAAAAAAAAGAAAAGAAAAGAAAGAAACTAGCATAACTGGTCTATGAATGACTTTGTCCCATGCGGTTTGACTTGGATTACAAGGTTAGGTGTGCGGCGGAGTAGACATGAATTAAAGATTGATGTACTTTTAAGTGTCATGCATTTAAATGAATTGTATTTGGGCATTGACGGCAAATGAGAATTAGATAAAGAACCTGTGATGAATGGAAGGGTTGGGAGAATGGAAGCTATACAGAGAGGTTACAGGCTTAGCTGGGAATGCCATCAGTGGCACAATGGGAAGGAATGAGTGTGTTTTCGGCAATTGCGTACAACCTATTTGTGTGCCCTGCTAATCTATTGTTTCAATAAAGTCTTGAAACTTTATTGAAGGTCACAAAACTGCCTTGGCTACCTTCAGATTTGGAGGCCTTCAGGCCACCTTGGTTTGATGTAGAAGGAATAGCGTTGGGGTCAACTCAATACTATTCAGCCCAGATTTTCTGTTGCTAAACAAGACAATTGCTAAGTGGGTTTTGCCCCATTTTACAACCTTCCCTGCCCCAGTTGTTAAGTGAGTCACTGCAGTTGTTAAGTTAGTGACGCAGTTGTTAAGTGAATCTGACTTTCTCATGGTCTTCGCTTGTCAGTAGGTCGCAAAAGGGGATTGCATGACCCTGGGGCACTGCAACCGTCATAAATAGGAGTCAGTTGCCGAGCATCTGAAGTTTGATCAGGTGCCTCCAGAAGTTGTGAATGCTCCAACACTGGAAGTTTTGAAGATGATGTTGGATAAGCATTTGACTGAAGTGGTGTAGGGTTTCCTGCCTAAGCAGGGGGTTGGACCAGAAGACCTCCAAGGTTCCTTCCCACTCTGTTATTATAAAAGACTTCTAAAAGACTATGGGGATGCTGCAATGGTCATAAGTGTGACAAACTGCCATAACTAATTTTTTTTCCCAGTGCCGTTGTAACTTTGAACGTCTCTAAACAAATGGTTGTAAGTTGAGGATTACCTGTGATGCACAGCTCGGCACCATCTTCCTCCTATCCCCGGTGTAGGTTTACATTGTATTTTTAGAGAACGAGTCGTGTAGTTTGTGTTAATCACAGTTTGTGCTGAGAGCTGGCCCAGTTTATTGGCTATCTTGAAAGAATTGGGTGGTCCTTTCGATCTTGGCCCTATGCAGGGGTGAAATGCTACCGGTTCACACCAGTTCAGACAAACCGGTGGTGGCGGCAGGTGGTTCGGAGAACCGGTAGTGGCGGCAGCAGAGCAAGGCTCTGCCCACCCGCCTGGATGTCTTTACTTCCTGGTTTTAACCCGTTTTTTACTCTCTGCGCATGTGCAGAAGGCTTTGCACATGCATAGAGGGTCCAAAATTGCATGTGACATGCGCACTTCCAAACCGGTAGGGAAGATAAGTAGATTTCACCCCCTGCCCTAAGGGCAGGTGGAAAGAAAATGTTGTGAAGTATCAATGGATGTATTTCACAGGCTTGGGTGCACGCTGCTCCACCCAAGCTCACGACTGTGCCAGCAATGCAAGGTTACTTTTCTTTGCCCTCCTCTGGACATAAACTGTAGGACCCCTTAAAGAAAGAGTGCTACGGGCAGAAGGGAGGAAGGTAGGGATTTTTGAGATCCTCCCTTTGAAGATAACTGTAGTTGGGTCGTGTGTCAGCTGGCCCAGAATAGGTAGGAAAAAGCAGCCCATTTGAACTTGGTGGGAGTCCTGCTTTTGGCATCCAAAGCAATTTCACGCCCGATTGCTGCAATCCGTACATTACTTTGAAGTGATGGAGCACAGTTGCTTGTGAATGCTAGGGATTGTGTCGTTAATTCTCCCTGTATGCGCGCCCGCGTTGCGTGCTCTAAAGCCTTTGGTGTTTAATTTCACTGTTTTTGGTTTGGGTGAAGGAGCAGCTGATTGTTCTGTGTTAAATTAAGGAACAAATTATTCCCAGCCTAATTCTGAATTCTTGAATCCGGTAGGGGTTGCTCCTCACTATGGACTGGAGGTCCAAAGATAACATTCATTTCCCTAAGACAGGGGTCTGCAACCTTAAATACTCAAAGAGCCATATGGACCTGTTTCCCACAGAAAAGAAAACACCGGGAGCCACAAAACCTGGGTGGGCGTAGCCAACCCGATATCACTCACTTCCACCAGTCATATGACCGCCCCTAGCCACGCCTACCCAGCCAGTCATTAGGGCAGAGAACCAGTTGTTAAAAAACACCGGGAACCACAAAATCCTTTTGACATCTCTCTCTCTCCCCTCCCTCCCTCCCTCTGTATCGCTCTATGTCTCTCTATCTCCCCCTCTCTCTGTATCTCTTTGTCTCTGCCCTGGCCGCTTCTCCATCCCCCGCTGTCGCCCTTACCTTCTCAGGCCAGGCGAGGAGTGACTGGGAGGGGAGGGGAGGGCCAGCCAGTGGTGGGATCACCGACAGGAAGCCACAGCAGAGGGTCCAAAGAGCTGCATGCGGCTCCAGAGCCGCAGGCTGCTGACACCTGCCCTAAGAGTAGATTACATCGTCGTCGTCTTCTTGCATTTAATTCCTGTGTCTCTTAGTCCCAAACCTTTTGGGGTTTTTTTTGGGGGGGGGGGGTGTTCAGGGCTCCTGTTGCAAATTAGCACTTCTAAATAACAGTGGGATAGTGGCACATGAATGTGGGCATCCAGAGTAACAGTTGGGACAAAGAGATTGCTGAATGGAAGCTTTCATGGTGAGATGGGTAGCTGGGTTTCTGTACCGTAGATGAAGCATCTGAGCTGTTCTCCTGCTTAAGTGTTTTCAGTGCCATTAGGTGACTTTGTAACTTCCAGCCATCGGGCGCTCAACGAGGGTTTTAACAGGCGTGTGTGAATCAGTCAATCAAAGTCAAGGTTGAAAAGCCTGTAGCGAAACAATGGCTCTTTGGCAACCAGCGGGGCCTGGGGATGAGAGCAATCTATCAGAAAGTACATGTTGACCTAAAAAAAAAATAAAACAACAACAGCAACTGTTTCTCCTTGCAGGGAAACAGTTGTTTGTTGGCTGCCTGTGATAAATTTGAATCACTTGCTGAAATAGCAGATTGCCCCTCCGTGCTGCTAATTTAGAAACTTAGTAATTGCACAGGGTTGATGTTGTGTGCAACGCGTTTGGTAACCCCGGAGGTGAAGCAATATTGGGCAAGAGGTTAGCCTTTAGTAAGCACAGGTGTGAAAACATGAGTCCCACCAGCCAGTTGGAGAGCAGGTAGGGCAATCTGACTCATATTTTCCATGTACAGGACCAGCTAGGAGAGGGGAAAGGGAGGAGGAAGGTCAGGGCAAGGAGGCTGGCCAGCCAACGGTGTCAGGAAAAGCGGCACCCCGCCCCACAGAAGCCGGAAAATATTTAATCCACAAATATAAAAAACAGCACTCTAGCAATGCAAGGTTTGGGGAAGAGAATTCTGCATAAAATAAAAGCTGCACGGCTCTTTCTGTACATGTGCTGTGAATTGAGGGGTGGGGATGTTGTATAAACTGAACTAGAGAGTTACGACTATTTCAGGAACAAAAGGGATGTAAGTTTTGGCTGCAATCCCATCAGCGAGTTAAGGCTTGATGTCACCAAGACAAAACTGGCTTTCATCCAAGATCATCGTCGCCCTGTGAATGTGTCTTGCTGTAATGGAGTCTTTCTCATTTGCACATGTCATTTCCTTCACTCCTTTCTCCTTCGATGACTGACAACCCATTGACAATCCAGCCAGTGAGGTTGGATACTGGCTCTCTTGTGGCCTCATTCATGCCTAGAAGTTTTGCTGTGATTTTTTTTTTCCTTTGAAGAGGTGGCCATTCTGAAGGAAGCAAATGATGGCTAATTTATTCCCTTCATCCGCGTTACAGATAGTGCTCGACTTACAACCACAATTGAGCCCACAGTTTCCATTACTAAACAAGACAGTTGCTAAATGAGTTTGGGCCCCATTTTATTTATTTATTTATTTATTTATTTATTTATTTTTTAAATTTTTATACCGCCCCCTCTCCCAAAAGACTCGGGGCGGTGAACAACCAAGATTAAAAAACATACGATATAAACATTAAAATACATTTAAAACAAAATTAAATCCAATGGCTTTCCCCAATTTAAAACCCCTTACCCATAAAATTCACCAATAAAAAATTTTAAGCCAGCTTGGCTTGCCGAAATAGGAACGTTTTCAGAGCCCGGCGAAAGGTTCGGAGGTCCGGGATCAGTCATATCCCTGGGGGTAGCTCATTCCAGAGGGCGGGTGCCCCCACAGAGAAGGCTCTTCCCCAGGGGGTCGCCAGTCGACATTGCCTGACCGACGGCACCCTGAGGAGACCCTCTCTGTGGGAGTGTATTGGCCGGTGGGAGGTTATCGGTGGCAGAAGGTGGTCTCGTAAATAACCGGGCCCTAAGTCATGGAGCGCTTTGAAGATGAGAACCAACACCTTGAAGCGCACCCGGAAGACCACTTGAAGCCAATGCAGCTTTCTTGGCACACAGTGGTTAACGCTTCAGTGGTTAAGTTAGTAATACGGTTTGAACCGAATCTGCCTTCCCCATTGACTTCGCTTGACAAGGTTGCAAAAGGGGATTGCATGACCCCAGGACACTGCAACTGTCGTAAATACGAGTCAGTTGCCATCTGCCTGAATTTTGATCACGTGATCCTGGGGTCATCATTGCGAAAAACGGTCCTAAATTTCTTTTTTTCAGTGCCGCTGTAACTTTAAACGGTCACTAAACAAATAAGTTGTAAGGCAAGGACCCTGTGTCATTGAATGCATTTTTACTCATTGACCCCTGATGTCCATTGGTTTAACGTTTCAAGTGGCCCAGGTGTGTGAGCCATTGGGGTTCAAAAGCTGTGCTCCTGAGCATTTTGACGGTGGCGTTGGATCAACAATGGCTCACCCGTATAATAAAAGTGCCAATGTCCTTGAGAAGGGAACAGGCTGATGAACTTAGGTGAACTCCATAGCATGTGCCTTATTTTATCATCTTTGCAAATTAACCCTGTGTAGAAACTCTCAGTGGTGTTTTGATAATGCAGGCTGCTGTTTCAGAACAATGGCCGACGTTTGAGAGAAGTGTGGATGGGCCAGTGGTGAAATCCACTTACTTTCGCTACTGGTTTGGGTGCGCTCCCGCGGGAGAGCATGTGCACGCTATGCGCGCACCTCTTCTGCGCATGCGCAGATGGTTAAAAAACAGGACGTAATGACGTTCCAGCAGGTGGGTGGAACCTCCTGCCGCTGGCGCTACCGGTTCAGCGAACCAGATAGAACCGGAGAGGATTTCACCACTGGGATGGGCTCTGTTGCATGTATCTGTGTGAGTGTGGCATTTACCTCTCTGGCATTCTAACTGAGGTCTTGTCCTCTTCTGTCCTCCAGGATGCAGCTGAGACTCGAAAGCCTGGAAGATACCCACATCATGAAAGGAGAGGACGACGCATTGTCGGACAAACACGGCTGCCCAGCGTACGTCAGTCCAGAAATCTTAAACACAACGGGAACCTATTCTGGGAAGTCAGCTGACGTTTGGAGCTTGGGAGTTATGCTGTACACTCTCCTAGTGGGACGGTATCCCTTTCATGACTCAGATCCTACCGCCCTCTTTTCCAAAATCCGGCGTGGACAGTTCTGCATACCGGACCACGTTTCTCCCAAAGCACGGTGTCTCATCCGCAGCCTCCTTAGGCGAGAACCCTCTGAAAGACTCACCGCGCCGGAAATTTTGCTCCATCCTTGGTTCAACGCCGTTTTGGAATCTGGGTACGCTGACCAGGATGTACGAATCTCTGATCAAGTGGTCCCGGAGCAACTGAAGGAGGACAATGATATGAGCTTCTTCTTTTGCTAGCTCCACCTACTCAACTTTGCCTCGGGGACAAGAGATGTTGCTCTTGCGTGTCAGCGTTTTTGTGTCCGTTTTTGTGTCGGGGTCCATCTTGTAGATGCATCGCTTTCCAAAAGCCTTCTTCCACTCAGGACCATTGAGATCTCAAATGCACTTAACCCACAAGGTGGAAGGCCTCTTTATCTTCTTCCACGTCCACGAAAGTTTGAAATCTTGGCTTGCTAAATCTACGGATTCTCTACGGTGTCGAGGGGGGGGGACTGCCATCCATCTGGCGCAATCATGCTGAACGTTTGAACTAGAATCTGGAGAAAACAGCAAGCTAATGTTGGATTTCATTAGAAAAATCAGATTGCTTTAGCTGGAATTTGCAATACGGCTAGTCCTCGACCTACAGCCATCCATTTAGTGACCGTTTATAAAGTTACAACAGCACTGGGGGGGAAAAGCGACTTATGACCAGTTGTCCCACTTACAACCATGGCACCATTTCCCCACGATCACGTGATCAAAATTTGGGCACTTGACAACCGGCATATGATGGTTGCAGCATCATGTGGGTCACCATTTGTGAACTTCCCAGCCAAACAAAGTAAATTGAGGTGGGGGGGAGCTGGATTGGCTTAACAACCACCTAATTCACTTAACAACCGCAGTGATTCATTTAACGAGCAGGTTGTAAAATGGGGTGTAAGTCACTTAAACAACCACCTTGCTTAGTTCGCGGTGGAAATTTTGGTTCTCGGTTGTGGTCGTAAATTGAGGACTTCCTGTATAAATGTTGCAGCCTCTTGTTGCTTTCCTTCTTTTCTTCCGCTTTATAGAAAAGAGCTTTTGCGAGCTCCCTGTGCCTATTCATATCCACATGGCCTGGCTTCGCTGCCCAGTTTACTATTACAGCAATGGTAGAAGTGCCAGAGGATTCTCCTGCCTCCCATCCATCATACAGATGACAGGATCACCAGCTGGCCTTTGATTACAGAATCTTTTTGCGGGTGATGTAAGAGCGAAATGCAGTTGTGGTTCTTACGAAGCCGGGCAGGACTAGGGGATGATCCCAGTGCTAGAACGATGGATTGGCATTTAAAAAAAAAAAAAAGGAAGTGTGGAATAGGAGTCTGACAACGATTTCTAACAATTCTTTTCCCTCGTGTGGCTCTCGTATCCTTCAGGGCAGAGTCCAGCGGTTGTTTTTTGTTGGTTTCTTAGACAAGAGAAAGTCCAACTTGAACGTTTTTGACCTTCAAGGTGACAGGTTGGGTATCCAGCTCTTGCAAAACCTGTTGATCTTAGAGGCTCTATAGCCTTTTGAACAGCTGGATTTTACAGTTTGAAACCCAACTTGGTTAATCCAGATTTAAGGCTGCCGCTTAGCCTTTCAGCAGAGCTGTTGTTGAAGGGACAAATCCAGCAGCTAATCTTTTGTTATTTTGACCCGCAGGAGCCTTGATAATCTAGAATGAAGTGGCCTTGAGTCTGAATAAGATTTGGGGACACTTTGGTGGTGTTTTAGGCCTGCTTTGCCACACTCGGAGAGTTTCCACAGATAACAAAAGCGTGCGTTGTGCTGCCAATCCCAAAGGTGCCAAACTGTATTTAGCTTCCAGTGTTTTGCTATTGAAAGGGTCAGAACCATTAAAACGAATATCTCTGGCTTTAGGAAAAAGACCCCAGCCTCTCTCCATACATAACAACCTCAGTGGACCTCTTAAAATGGCGTCCATGCCATCTGAGTGAAGGGGCCCTCAGTGCTGTTCTACATTCTTGAATATCCATAGGATTTTAACCCTTAAAGCAGACAGGGGTCTCCAACCCTGGCAACTTTTAAGCCTGGCAGACTTCAACTCCCAGAATTCCCCAACCAGCAAAGCAACGCTGGCTGGGGGATTCTGGGAGTTGAAGTCCACCCATCTTCAAGCTACCAAGCTTGAGAAACACTGACTTAACACAACCGTGTGACTAACTTAACACGCTGCGGCGATTCACTTCACAACCGTGGCAAGAAAAGTTGTAAAACGGGGGGGGGGGGGGGAAAGGGAACTCAGTGTCTCGCTTAGCAGCAGAAAAATTTGGGGCTCGGCTGTGGTCGTCAGGCAAGGGACTGCCTGTATTTGATAGAAAAGGTGAAACCAATTTTCAACTTCTTCCATGACTCAGCAGCCAAACAGTTGTGGATGTGCATGTGACTTGACAATAATGCACTGTTTATGTTAGTGTTTTTAAGTACAAGTGTTAGCCAAGGGAGGATCTGTGTATGCTTACCTAGGTGTCGTTCTCACCCTCTGACATCACCAGCAAAAAGGGCTTCCAGGAAACAGAGGAAAAAGATTTCTATCCAACTCTGGTTTTGGTCCCTGCCCATCCCAAGTATGCCAATCCAAGACCAAGGGCAACTTTAAATCGGCAACTTTAAGACTTGTGGACTTCAACTCCCAGAATTAGTCTAGTGAAGAGAAGGATCAGGGGAGACATGTTAGCACTGTTCCAATATTTGAGGGGCTGCCACAGAGAGGAAGGGGGGGTGGGGTCAAGCTTTTTTCCAAAGCACCTGAAAGGCCAGACAAGGAACAGTTGATGGAAACTGATCAAGGAGAGATTCAACCTAGAAATAAGGAGAAACTTTCTGACAGTGAGAACAATCAACTGATGGAACAGAAGTTGCCTTCGGAAGTTGTGGGAGCTTCATCACTGGAGGCTTTCAAGAAGAGATTGGACTGCCATTTGTCAGAAATGGTGTAGGGTCTCCTGCTTGGGTGGGGGGTTGGACTAGATGACTTACAAGGTCCCTTCCAACTCTGTTAATCTATCTGTCTGAATTCCTCAGCCATCCAGCCCTTTTTGCTGGCGATGTCAAAGGATGAGAACAGCACCTTGGTAAACATGGCCAGCTGAGGAATTCTGGGACATGAAGTCCACACGTCTTAAAAGTTGCCGAGTTTGGAGACCCCTCTCTGCCCAAGACCACACCCCATCCGTGCACCTCCTGAGAATCCAGTCATTCCAGATACACTTTTCAAAGCTCAGGTCTTGGCTTTTGGATGCCAAATGTTAGCGGAAGCCGTCAATTTTAAGCATGCTTTCCCAAGCAGTCATCTGAAAGGGCCTGGTTTGGTTCCCTTGTATCTGTTGGGTGTCGCTCTGTAAGCAGCCTCAACATCCGAATAGAAAACACATCAGCCAAGGGTGGGGTGGCCTAACCTGAGAGTCAAAGATAAGCTGTATCTCGTTGTGTAGACTGAAAGGCAGTTGTGTTTTGGCTTTTTGTGCAAGTTGCGTGATGCAATACCCTGGCTCCCTCGAGTTCTCTTCTTGCCCAGTAGCTGAACCAGGAAGCAATACCAGCATGTTTTCCTTTTGACTTGCCAACTCTAATCTATAAAACTCTCCTTCTTTCCTTCCATCCTTCTGTCTTCTGCATTTTTGTTGCTTTCTGGCTGTAAGAGGTGGTCCTATTTTAATTTGTGATCCATAATTGATGCATTTTGCATAAGCATTAACTTTCTGAGTCAGATAATGAAGTCCTTGACATCGGGGTCCATTCCAGTTAAGTGTAAAAACAGGTTCTCGTTTTTCTCTGAGTTGTAGCTCCTCCAGACAGGAAAATTGAAAGAAGCTTGTGATAATTGGAAGAGAAGTTGGTTTCTTTTTGCTAATCACAGTCCAAAAAAAAAAAAAAAAAAGCTGAATCTGCTGTGGGCAGGCTTGTGAGTATGTCTGTGCAGAATCCACAAAGAAAGTGTTTTTGATAGGAAAGCACTTAGCTTATTTTTCTAAAACTGTCTGGGGGGGGTAGGCTAGGAGTAAGAATCAGTAATAAAACTACAACTCCCAGTATGGCTGTTGGGGAGGCATGCTGGGAATTGTAGTTTAGCTCGATGTGAAAGGCCTTAGATAAGAACACACTGCAGACTTACATAGCTTTATCTTTCAAGGTACAATGGGAAATGTAGTTCTGTGAAGCCATTGCTGATAATAAGCCTCGTACAATGACCGCAATAGCCATAGTTTCTTATAGACAGAGCTGAAAAAGTGAGGTTTTAAAATCTCATGCGATAACTATTTCAAGGCTTTTGCAAAAAATAATAAATAAATAAAAGGGCTCCCAAGATTCAGTGTGCTTTCTCTCCTGTGTACGTCTCATGCAGTGTTTTGTCACCGAGTTCTATTTTTCTAATTTAATAACTATGGTGCGTGTGCCCTAAATAAATCCGAGTTAGCAAAGAGCAGATTAAATGTGAATGATGGCTGGCAATACTAACTTGATAAATCAAGATAATTAGAGGTGAAAAGTTGTTGACCTTAATTGCACTAAGACTCTTGTGATTTGCTTTAATATATTTGTATCTGTGATACAGGTTTTTTTTTTAAAAAAATATCCTTGGACCTGCCTAGAACTCTGTATATTTTGGTAGGTGGAAAGTTAATAACACTGTTGAAACTCTGTAAATATGTACATATTTTGAGGATTATCATGACGAAAGTTGTAAAATTCCTGTACAAAAAAACTTTAATAAATCTGGTTTCATAACAAATTGTTTGCCTCCTTTGAAGCTTTGTGCGATTTCCTCATTTTTGATCCTGCCACAATCTCGCAACACTTGGCACTTAAAATGTCCCAGTGAAAACAAATACGACAGAGTTAAAAAAACACACAACAGCAAATTGCAAAATCAAAACTGGAAGGGAGTAGAGAAAAATGATAACAACAGGTGGTGTAGATGATGTTATTGAAACAACTTCAAAAAAAAAAAAGCTCCGTTTTTAATAACTTTCTAAAGTTTCTAGGGAGGGGCTGCTCTGGTTTCAAGGAAGTCCTATTCCATCACTGGTGCTACTCCAAAAAAGCAACATCTTCAAGTTTGCAGGATCCAATCTGAATCACCAGATTCAGAGGTTTATTCTTCACAAGCTTTTGGACTCATGCTGGAGCCCATCCTCCAGGAACTTCTCTCTCTCTCTCCAGAATGTGTCATTCTAGAGCAGGGGTCTCCAACCTTGGCAACTTTTAAGACTTGTGGACTTCAACTCCCAGAACTCCTCAACCAGCAAAGTTCAGCCAACAAAGCAAAGCTGGCTGAGGAATTCTGGGAGTTGAAGTCCACAAGTCTTAAAGTTGCCAAGGTTGGAGACCCCTGTTCTAGAGAGAGAGAAGTTCCCTGAGGTTGTGCTCCTCCAGCACAAGTGTCATTCTGGAGAGAAGTTCCCTGAGGATGCAAATGGGTAAATGCCTCCAACCAGAAAGATATTCCACACCATTTCCTCCAGTTATAAGCCTGCTGCTGGGTAGCTTGTGCCTGTCCATCCATTGATCAACTAACACCAGAGGAGAACAGACAGAAGTTCCATATTTACTTGGGTTCCATTATAACTTGGTTTTTTTTTCTTCCATCCAAACCTTCATAGTCTTCAGGATGAATATCATCTTTCTCTCAACAACTTGGAGTAGTGATGTAGAGTTCTTGCTGAAGAACTGTACATCAGCAACAGTAATTTCTCTCCCACCCCGCTCTCCATCTAATCTTGTTCCAGTCCTGTTAATCCAGGGGTGTCAAACTCTATTTCATAAAGCCGGGAGGTGACAAGGGTGTGAGTGACCGTGCCTTGCGCACGGTCACTCACGCCCTTGTCACCTCCCGGCTGGACTATTGTAATGCTGTCTACATGGGGCTCCCCTTGAAGAGCACTCAGAGGCTCCAACTGGTCCAGAATGCGGCCGCGCGGGTGGTTATGGGTGCAACTCGTTGTGCCCGCGTGACACCCCTCCTGCGCGAGCTGCACTGGCTCCCAGTGGTCTTCCGGGTGCGATTCAAGGTGTTGGTCACCACCTTTAAAGCGCTCCATGGCACAGGACCCGAGTACCTTCGAGACCGACTTCTGCCACCAATAGCCTCCCACTGGCCAGTTCGCTCCCACAGAGAGGGTCTCCTCAGGGTGCCATCAGCCAAGTTATGTCGGCTGGCGACACCCAGGGGGAGGGCCTTCTCTGTGGGAGCCCCAGCCCTGTGGAATGAACTGCCCCCAGAAATACGTAAGATCTCCGACCTCCGGGTGTTTCACTGCACACTGAAGACCCTGTTGTTCCGCCAGGCTGGGCTATCAACATAATAATTTTAAATTGGAGTATTTTAAATTTGTGGGGTTTTAAATTGAGCCAAATTTATTTAATTATTTTAAATTTTTAATCGATGTTTTGTCTTGTGTTTTTAAATAGGCTGTACACCACCCTGAGTCCTTCGGGAGAAGGGCGGTATAGAAATAAAATTATTATTATTATTATTATTATTATTATTATTATTATTATTATTATTATTATTATTATTATTATTATTATTAAGGGCCACATCAGGGTTGTGTTTGAGCTCTGGGGGCCATGGTGGGCGTGGCCAGGTCGACATCACTCGTATCCGGGGCACCTGTGGTGGCCTGAGTGCTGTGCTAGTGAAAACGGGCTCTCGAGATTTGCTTCTGGCTGCAACAGCCACCTGAAACCCTCTGCCAGGGAAAATAGAGCTTGGGGGAGACGGGGTTGCATGCGGTCCTCCCAAGCTCCATTTTCACTGGCAGAAGCACTGCAGACCTGTCTTTCACTGTTTCCAGGGCAGCCCAGCAGGCCAGATCTAAGCACCCCATGGGCCAGTTCCGGCCCTCAGGCCTTGAGTTTGACACCCCTGTGTTAATCCTATGGTCCTCCTCCCGTTTGTGGCTGTCATATGTAAGCTGGAATCCCCCAACTCACAATAACCAGATTAATAAGAATGATGTGGAATGTGGGCCAGAAACACAGGAGGGAGGGGCTCTTTTCCAGGGAGCAAAGTGACAAAGAAACTTGGAATCTTTGGTATGCAGAAAGAGAAGGAAGGTAGGCTCTCCCTAAGCCATTCACAGGATATTTCTAGTAATTATGCAGTGCTTTAGCCTGGCAAGATTTTTGTCATAGGCGAGCAGCAGTAAAGAAACTGCTCTGAAGTAACTCTTTGTGTTGTTCTTGGTTCTTTGAACTGGACACACAGAGGTTCGGACCGGTTCAGGCGAATCGGTAGTGGAAATCAGAGGTGGGCCCACCCACCTGCCCCGGCGCTATGCCGTCCTATTTAGCCATCTTTTTGAGGCCTGGCACATGCGTGGAAGGTATGCGTGTGAGCAAAGCGCACACGAGGAAGGCCGGGCACATGCGAGGAAGGTGCGCACGCGGGGCGAACCGGTGGTAAAAATAAGTGAAACCCACCGCTGCAGACACGCAATCGATCTTTAGGACCAGGGCTGTTGTCTGCAAGTACGTTTCTGCCTAAGTGTGTCATCTTGCCTATTCCTGGCTCTACAGGTAGTCCTCGACTTACAAAAGATCATTTAGTGACCGTTCAAAGTGATGAGAACAGCACTGAAAAAAGTGACTTAGGACCACTTTTCACACTTATGACCGTTTCAGCACCTCCAGGGTCACATGAGTTACAATTCGGATGCTTGACAAATGACTCACAGTTATGACGGTTGCAATGTCCTGGGGGCGGTGGTGGGATTCAGCCAGTTCGCACTACTTCGGGAGAACCAGTTGTTAACTTTTTGAGCAGTTTGGCAAACTGGTTGTTGGAAGAAATCATTAGGGTAGAGAACCGGTTGTTAATTATTAGGGTAGAGAACCACAACTGTCCGGGGGGGGGGTCATGTGATCTCCTTTTGCGACCTTCTAACAAGCGAAGCCAATGGGGGAAACCAGATTCACTTAACAATAGTGTTACTAATTTAACAGCTGCAAGTGATTCACTTAACACACACGGCAAGAAAATGTACTTGGTTAGTTGGTGAGCAGGAGTTATTTACCCGAAGCTGTCTTTTCAGTCCGTTTCCTGCTCTTATGGGACTAAAAGGTAATTACGCCAGCCTTCTCAGCTAGAGAACATGCAAGAATTCTTTTTTTCTGTAGGTGGATTGTATAGGCCAGTGATGGCTAACATTTTTGCCATCGCGTGCCAAAAGCGGGGGGAGTGTAGTGGGGTCACACGCACACATGCCCACATCCATAATTCTATGCGCCCCGCTGCCCCCTTGTGCTCCCCTCACTTTTGGCACGATGGCATGGTGGGCCCGGTAGGCCCGTTTTTTGCTCTCCCCAGGCTCCAGAGCCTTTCTAGGAGCCTGGGGAGGGCAAAAACGGCCTTCCCCAGCCCCCCAGAGGCCCTCCAGAGGCCCTCCGGAGGCCGGAAACAGTGTGTTTCCTGACTTCTGGTAGGCCCAGAAGGCCCGAAAATCAGCTGGCTGGTGCACGCATACGTGCTGGAGCTGAGCTCGTGTGCCCACCGATATGGCTCTGCGTGCCACCTGTGGCACCCGTGCCATAGGTTCGCCATCACGGGAATAGGCAAATTATAGGAAGGTTACATCTATTATAATTGATGTCCAGTAAGCTGTTTGTCATCTGGGATGCATTGCACCACCTCAAAATTTGCACCACAGTAACAAATTTTAGATTTCACCACTGAAGTTACCACACACAGCAAGCATAGTTTCCATGAACTTGCCAATTGGTCCCACAGCATCATCTCTCAAATTATTTTCCTAAAGTTATCTTGATGATGTATACATATGCAAACTACCTATGTAGATTGATTTAGATTACCCTCTCAATTCAGGGCACACTATATCTTAGATGGAAAAAGTTTCGTAACATGACATCTTAAAACGGCGAGAACCTTGTGATTTTAAGGTAAACAAATACAATACATGTCCAGCCAAGGATATTAAAAAACCATTAAAAATATGAGCGTAACTTTTGTTGACCTAGGAGAGGACTTAAAGTCTGGATGCTTTAATGTCCTGGACTTCCCTTGTTTGCAGCTGCTCATGGTCTTGAGGAGAAGGAAGGAGTTTTGAAGAAAATTTAAGCCAAAGTTATGGTAATAGCTAAACCAATATTTAACTCTGCTAAATTCTGCGTAAGCAAGGCTACGTGGATTAAAGTTATGAATGCTCATCTATCATATTTCGAAGGTTGTCATGATGGCGTATATTCCCATTTTAATATATTGATATCAGGCTGGAAAAACAAGTGACGAATTCTAATTTACGTTGCCTTTGTAGTTGAATGATAAATTCACACAATGACGCACTGATATATAACCCAAATTGTCACTCATAGTTGTATCCATTTCTTCTCTACAGATACCGTAGGATGGTTTGGGAACTATAGATTGTCCAGCAGTAGTAACAGCTGGAAGGACTGTGGATTGAACCCAAAAAATACACATATCAGGATATAAGATACCGTATTTTTTGGAGTATAACATGCACCTTTTTCCCCCTAAAAGGGGGTGAAAATTTAGATGCATCTTATACACTAAAGGTAGCCCCGCCCACCCACTGGCCCCCACCCTTTGGCCTCTGCCTCCCAGCAGTTTACCTCCTTGCAGCAAGAAGAAACAGCTCGTTTCAGTTTCAGCACAGCCTAATTAGCACAAGTTGATTGTATCGGCCTTTCGACTCTCAGCTGTTTTGCTCTCAGCTGTTTTATGTGGGCCTCTGTTGCTTGCTGAAAGGAGGTAAATTGCTGGGAGCAGATTTTTTTTTCTTGTGCTAATGAAGCTATGATGAAAACGAAAATGAAAGTAAAGCAGGCTATTTGCTGCAAGGAGGCAAAATTGCTGGGAAGCAGAGGCAGAGGCAGATTTCTTTTTCTTGTTTTCCTCATCAAAAAAGGTAAGTGCATCTTATAGTCTGGAGCATCTTATACTCCAAAAAATATGGTAACTCAAGCTATACATTACACACTAACCCCAAGTTATCTGAAACATGATTACAGTTTCTGGAGGGAACCTTGAATATTTTTCTTTTTTCTCCAAGACTTAGATGGCAAAAATTTATCTTTACTTCTCATCTCAATGGATGATTCCAACATTTGTTCTACTGCTGTACCAAAATGGTATTTATTTATTTATTTTATTTATTGGTTCGATTTATATGCCGCCCTTCTCCGGAGATTCAGGGTGGCTTACAATGCGTTAAGCAATAGCCTTCATACTTTTGTATATACCTGCTTAGTAGGGCTTTCGCCCCCCCCCCCCAAGTTGTGTTCTTTTTTATACAAAGTCAGCTTATTGCCCCCACAAACTGGGTCCTCATTTTACCTACCTCGAAAGGATGGAAGGCTGAGTCAACCTTGAGCCTGGTGAGATTCGAACTTGCAGTAATTGCAGGCAGCTGGTGCTAGTTAACAGCACTTTAGTCTGCTGCGCCACCAAGGCTTTAGGTTTTCCCCCATAGCCTTTCTTAAGAAAAGGTCACCTGTTCCCAGAATGATGGTTGTAATTTGGTAATGAGATGGGTATAATGGTGGGGAGCTTGAATGTCTTGCTGCTTGAAGCCAAATTATAATTCCAGCGTCCATCCAGCATCTTTCCTAGATTTTCAGACTTTTGTTAAAACTCATGGAAAGCTGTCACGGGGGAACTCTGTCTAGGACATATTTAGATCAGTTACAGAGAATCAAATAAATATAAGTAGAATTTAAACGAAGGGGAACGAAGCTCCAACATGTTCCACCACTTCTGCAGAATGAAATGAACTCAAAATGCCTCCTCAAGAAAGGTATTAAAGAGAGACCCAACCTAGAATTAAGGAGAAATTTCCCGAAAGTGAGAACAATTAATCAGTGGAACTTCAGAAGTTGTTGGGTGCTCCATCACTGGAGATTTTCGAGAAGAGACTAGACAGCCATTTGTCCGGAATGGTAGAAGGTCTTCTGTTTGGGCAGGGAGTTGGATTAGAAGACCTCCAAGGTCCCTTCCAATTCTGTAATTATGAAATTCTCAAGCATCCCGAGAATGTAATAGCACCTGCTTTCTCAAGGGAAAAAAAAAAATGGGGAGAAAGGGAAAGACAGATTTTTGGCACAACATTTGCTTGTTCCATGGATTTCAATGACACCAGTGGCCTTAAGTTCAAATATATCATCTTAACACGATTACAGAGCAGGCTGTAAGTTTAGGGTTTGCCAAACCAGAAAAATATTTGCTCACCGCATGAAATCCAATTATTGCCCTTTAGCTACACGGTTATAATCTTTTTTTTAAGGAAAAGTGGGGAGGGAGGTTGGAGGTTTTTTTTTAAATTTCTTTCCCCAATTGCAAAATACAAGCCTTTTAATTTTTTTTTTTCTTTTGGGTAACTTGACTCTTTCTTTTATTTACAGTATTGAGGAACAAAACAAGGCCATTCTGCTTCCATATTTGGCATGGAAGCAGCAGGGGTATCAATTACGTTCTATGAAGTGCAAACATTAGCATAACTGCGTGAAGCAATCATGTTCCTAACAACTGCAAGCCATCTACAGAAGACCAAAAATAAATAGAATTCACAGAGCAAGATGTAACACTTCTTCCAGGGTGGTGGTGGTGGTGTTGTAGAGACAAGTGCATTCTTTGCATGCCTTGTGTCTTTGCCCAACAGGGAAGGTATTTCGGATGGCTGGATTTACTCACAGGCTAACTGTGCATTTCTTCTCGCACTGCAACGGAATAGGTGATAGGAATTGGCCCAAGGCTCATTTAATTTAGATGGTCTGGAATTCTTGGTGCAGCTCTACTGAATTACTGAGTGATTAATTTCCAGCGAGAGAGAACAGGTGAACTCAACAGGGAGTTTGATCACTTGCCTTAGACAACTTAATTCGAAATCCCTTTTAGACCCCCCTTGAATCTGCTTGCAGATTCATCTACTGAAACCAATGGGATTGACTTGGAAGTGTTGACATTTTAGATGTCTCGGAGGCAAATTCAAACCACATAACATTTTGGAGGCTGTTTGGGTTCCTGACGTTTAACGGCAGCAGGAAAAGAAACATTTTAAAGATGGGTTGCACGTTAGCGTTGATATTTGAATCAGTAATGTCCTGCACAATCTCAAAATAACATTTGCGGATGGGCTAAATTTATAGTTATATGAATCAATGTGGACGTTTGCAGGCAAAGATGTTGAAGTTTACTTTAAATCAGTGCATGAACTTACGTCCTTCTTCAATTCTAGAACAAGAAGCATTTTCTTGCCTGCCTACTCTCAGCCTTCCTTACCTGCTCATATTTTTCCTTTTGACTTTTTCTTGGTTTCTGAGTACTATTCTTTTTGCCATTCTTCTTCAAGAAGTGCATCAATGCAAGTTTTTGCCATTCCTGTTCAAGTTAGTTAATCAACCGGAGCATCAGTGGTGGGTTCCTCCTGGTTCGGTCAGGTTCGGCCGAGCCGGTAGCGGTGACGATATGACGTCACCGAACCGGTTCTCCCCCCCCACCCTCCCACCTCCCCACCCCCCCCACGTTATTCTTACCTTTTATTTGGTCCCACCCCCAATCTATTGCTGCCTCCTGAGTCCCAGCTGATGACTAGAGGGAAAAAAAACTGTTTAAACTCTTGCCGCAGAGCTTCAAAGGGCCCCCCTACAGCTGATCAGTGTTAAAAGCAAACAAATGAGTCGGGTCGTAAGTGCAAGGACTGGTTGTAAGTGCGAGGACCTTCCAGAAATGACTCTGACCAGCTAGCCATGCCCACCTAGTCACATGACCTCCAAGCCACACCCACAAAATAAACCACACCCACAGAACCGGTAGTAAAAAATTTAGAACCCACCCCTGCGGAGCATCAGTTAAAAGTCCAATAAGTACTCATTAAATAGCTTTATTCTTGGTATTCCTATGCATGAACATGTAGATGATATGTATTTTTCCTTCAGGAAGTTTCTTTGATCTTGCCACGTGGGGAAATTCACTGGAGAAAGCAATTATGTTTGGAAAACGGTAAAGGAAACCAGGCCATCAAACAACACAGTGGCTGGACACCATCAAAGCTGGTGAGCATAAAAAAGGAATAGTGCAAGATTGGAAGATGTGGAGCAGTGGTGGGATTCAATTTTTTTTTACTACCGGTTCTGTGGGTGTGGCTTGGTGGGCGTGGCATGGCTTGGTGGGCGTGGCAAGGGAAGGTTCCTATAAAATTTCCATTCCCACTCCACTCCAGGGGAAGGATACTGTAAAATCTCCATTCCCTCCCCACTCCAGGGAAAGGTTATTGCAAAATCCCCATTTCCTCCCGATCAGCTGGGACTCGGGAGGCAGAGAATAGATGGGGGCAGGGCCAGTCGGGTGGTATTTACCGGTTCTCCGAACTACTCAAAATTTCTGCTACCGGTTCTCCAGAACTGGTCAGAACCTACTGAATACCACCTCTGGTGTGGAGAGACCTGGCCCATAGACTCGTCAAGAATTGGACACAACTGAATGGATATCATCATCATCATCATCATCTCCCTACCCACTGTGACTTCTACAGTATTTCAATTTCTTCAAACTGAAGGGACCTCTAGATGGAGATCTCACAGTCCACCTAATCATAAGGGATCATTGAGGCATTCTGTCTTTCCGTGGTCATTTAATGTGCACAATAAGAACTGGTGAAGAAGCACAGGACATTTAGAAATTAAATATGGTGGTGCTTGGACTCCCCTTTCCATAAATTGCAAAGCAGAAGCCTTCTCTGAAAGCATTGTGCAAGGAATGCTCTTATGAAACCTTTACAAAGTTTACTTCACCTTGATCCCAGCTCCTGCTAACTTAAATCAATACGTCCATGCAAGATTAGTGCCCATGTTTTGCAAATATTTATTTATTTATTATATTTCTATACCGCCTTTCTCCCGTAGGACTCAAGGCGGTGTACAGTCAAGAAAAATATAGACACACAAACATCATAAAATTGCTAATTAAAATTGTTACTTAGTTTGGTCAATTAAATAAAACCCAGAATTAGATAACATTTAAAAAATCATTTGCATGTTTGTATGCTTAGCCCCGCCTGTTGGAACATCAGGGTCTTGAGGGCACGGCGGAAAGCACGGAGATCAGGGATATTCCGTATCTCCGGGGGCAGTTCATTCCAAAGGGTTGGAGCCCCCACAGAGAAGGCCCTCCCCCTGGGAGTCGCCAGTCGACATAATTTGACTGACGGTACCCTGAGTAGTCCCTCCCTGTGAGAACGAACTGGTCGGTGGGAGGCTATTGGTGGCAAAAGACGGTCTCGTAGGTACCCAGGTCCTAAGCCATGGAGCGCTTTAAAGGTGATAACTAACACCTTGAATCGCACCCGGAAGACCACCGGGAGCCAGTGCAGCTTGCGTAGGAGAGGTGTTACATGGGCGTAATGAGCTGCGCCCATAATCACCCGCGCGGCTACGTTCTGGACCAGTTGGAGCCTCCGGGTGCTTTTCAAGGGGAGCCCCATGTAGAGAGCATTACAGTAGTCCATACGGGAGGTAACTAGGGCATGAGTGACCGTGAGCAAGGCGTCCCGATCCAGAAAGGGACGCAACTGGCGGATCAGGCGAACCTGATAAAAGGCACCCCTGGCCACGGCCGTCAAATGATCTTCTAAAGATAACCGTGAATCCAGGAGGACACCCAAGTTGCGGGCCCTCTCTGTGGGGAGCAAGATCTCATCCCCTATTGTCAGTGATGGTACCAGCTGACTATACCGGGACGCCGGAAGCCATAGCCACTCGGTCTTGGAGGGGTTGAGTCTGAGCTTGTTTCTCCCCATCCAGATCCGCACGGCCTCCAGGCAACGGGACATCACAGCAAGGGCATCATTGGGGTGGTCTGGGGTGGAGATGTATAGCTGTGTGTCATCAGCATACTGATGAACACTCACCCCAAAACCACGGATGATCTCACCTAGCGGTTTTACATAAATGTTGAACAGAAGGGGTGAGAGGACTGACCCTTGCGGCACCCCACAAATAAGGTGCCTCGAGGTTGACCTCTGCCCCCCTGCCAACACAAACTGCGAACGGTCAGAGAGGAAGGAGGAGAACCACCGAAGAACAGTGCCCCCTATTCCTAACCCCTCCAGCCGGTGCAGTAAGATACCATGGTCGATGGTATCAAAAGCCGCTGAGAGATCTAATAGGACCAGGATAGAGGAGCAACCTCTGTCCCGAGCCCTCCAGAGATCATCCACCAATGCGACCAATGCCGTTTCTGTGCTGTATCGTGACCTGAAGCCCGACTGGAACGGATCCAGATAGACAACTTCATCCAGGTATCGGGGTAGTTGTCGCGCCACCACACTCTCAACTATTTGATAACAAATAGTTATCGCTGTCATTGTTTAGGATGCTGTTTCAGTGTTCCAGTCTGGCTAGCATCTCTGAATTTCCTAGATCAGTGTTTCTCAACTTCTGTGACAGGAAGGGTATCCAGCCAGTAAACATTCAGCTCTATTCAGTTGTCCAGACTCTACACCGCAAGGGATTATGAGGTCATTAAAAGACGATGATGATGATGATGATGATGATGATGATGATGAGTGTTCCCAGAATTCCCTAGCAGCCAACTTCAACTCCCCAGCTGGAAGTTAAAGTCCCCTCCCCAGCTTAAAGTGGCTGAGGTTGAGAAATGTTGTCCTAGATTTATTCAAGTACTAACCAAGTCCAAGATAGATACTGAACGTTAATTGGACAGTCAAAAAAACTTATTTGGTATAAATATCAAATAGGCACAGAAAACCATTTCTTCAAAGCAATTCATAGAAGCAATGCATAGGGCTATCATATCTGAATTTCAAAACTCTGCATGACCATTAGATGTCCCTCTTGGTTGCCATCTAGTGGTCTACAGGAGTTTTGCAGCTTCCATCCACAGAGGACACATTATCTTTCCATGGAATTCCTTCTGTTACTTGCCAACTGAAAAATCAATTAACTGCCGATGATTGATGGCTCCATAATAGTGGCAGATCAGGAAAAGAACCTTCCTGGTCAGTTTTTAAAGACAACATTCCAATTATACGTAGTCATTTTCTAGAGTGACCTCTTGATTACACATTTCCTACATTTCCTATTAGTTTCCCTTCCTTTTTTCTTTCCCTTTTCTTTTTCCCTTTTTCTATAGTTGATCGTCCCTTTTGTGCAAGACATTGGATTAATGGCTTTTGTCTTATTACTTTAGACTGTATTCTTTTGTAATATTTAAACAAAGTTCCAATTGATATTGTGGGAAGCCACAACTCTCCTAGAAGAATGAAATATTTTGAGAAATATTTAAAAAGGCAGGATAAAATATTTCCCCTAAAAGAGAAATAAAAATCTTAAGGGAGACAGAAACTCAGAGCCCCAGATCCCTGCCCCCAGCAAATATTTTGTGCCCATTGAGAAGGACTGGGCCAGCCTATCTACAAAACAAAAGAGCTTCAGCTCCAGGATGATGGGATTAAGATATGACCCTTCAGGAGATAATAGGATTTACCCACTACCATCTAGTAGCAGAGCTCACCACATTGCACAATCTCCTAAGGACATTGCGTCACCCTCCAAACTTCAACTAAACTTAGCTCAGCCCTACAGAGCCAGCTATGACCCCTACAACAGCTAATAGAATACATGTTCTTGCTCAGGAACAGGAAGCCCAAGTTCAAAGCCCAAGAGAAGGTATGAATACTACTCACTCTCAACTCCATGTGGTCAGCTGCCCAGACTCACCCATGTGCTTCTGCTTCATCAATAAATGGACCCTCTTTCCAATCAATCTCCAGCCTCCATTTTGTCTCCAGCATCTTTCTCCCGGCTTCGAATTGGACCGGGATATTTCTTCCAACAATATTTTCATTTTTCTTTTCTTTTTTCCAAGCACCGTAATGAGTGATGGGGAGAATGGACTATTGTGTGCTTAAGCTTTTTTTAAGGGAAGAGGAAAATAAGGAAGAGGAACACAAAGATGTTATTTTTTTTCAAAAGGCAACTGGACTTCCTTTGTTTTTCCTTGAAGACTTTTTGCTCCTCATCCTGAAGAAGCTTTTTGGATGAGAAGCGAAACATCTTTAAGCAAAAACAAAGGAAGTCCAGTTGCCTTTTGAAAAAGCACCTTTGGGACAACCCTGAGACAGATGACTGAGAATCTCCATAGACATTTAGGAAAGAGGAAGAAAAGACAAGGATTGATGCATGTGTAGGTTAAAATATGAATCCCATTCTGGAGTTTTTGAGTTAGGGGTGAATCTGATAGTTCCAGATTAGAGGGAAAGTTTATAACCATTTGAACTTTAGAGCAGGGGTCTCCAACCTTGGCAACTTTAAGCCTGGCGGACTTCAACTCCCAGAATTCCCCAGCCAGCTTTGCTTTTTTCTTTATCATGGAGATAATGAAATGAAATGGCTTTGCTGGCTGGGGAATTCTGGGAGTTGAAGTCTGCCAGGCTTAAAGTTGCCAAGGTTGGAGACCCCTGCTTTAAAAGACATCTTCATACCAAAAACTGAACTAAAAGTGCTATAGATCAGCTCATTAGTAGTTCGAATTTCCATTACAAAAAAACCAAAATCTTAATTTCCAAGAAACAGCATCTCCAGTCATCTGTTACAACTACCACCAAACAATTCCTCACATTTAAGATGATATTCAGCGGGCTTTGTGTAATTTTTTTTTTTTTTGCCCCATTGCGCAAATTTCAGATTAGGGAAGGATTAAGTAACAACAGTGTGGCTAAACTATTACACATCGCTCCTGGCTATTAGCCAAGGAATTCAAGCCTGTAAAAACTGACATTGCTTCATAAGTCAAATATAGCCCTAGTCCCCATGGTAAATGACCCTTTTGTAACTCAAAGGAAGCAATTGCTCCACAGCAACATGGGCTTTTGCTGGGAAACAGTTTTTCCTCAACCTGTTGCCCTTCAAATATATGAGGTTCTTATCCCCAGAATTCTCAGCGGATGGAATTCTGGGAAATGTAGGCCAAGCACATGTAGAGCAGTAGTGGGTTTCAAATCCCATTGCTACCGGTGTGCTTGTCGACTCGCGCACCTCCCGCTGCTGCTGCTACTGATTTGCCTGATCCGGGACAAACTGGTAGCAACCCACCACTCAGTGGTGGGTTTCACATTTTTTTTAACTACTGGTTCTGTGGGTGTGATTTGGTGGGCATGGCATGGCTTGGTGGGCGTGGCATGGGAAGGATACTGTAAAATCTCCATTCCCACCCCAGTCCAGGGGAAGGATACTGTAAAATCTCCATTCCCTCCCCAATCCAGGGGAAGGTTACTGCAAAATCCCCATTTCCTCCCGATCAGCTGGGACTCAGGAGGCAGCGAATAGATGGGGGCAGGGCCAGTCAGAATTTTTACTTCCGTTCTCTGAACTACTCAAAATTTCCGCTACCGGTTCTCCAGAACTGGTCAGAATTTGTTGAAAAACCACCTCTGCCACTACTGATGTAGAGGTGCAAAAGAATCCATAAACCCAGATCTGGAAATCATTCCTTTCAATGGGATTGATATGGGGTAAAGTTTCCTTAGGAGCTTTTCTCCTTCCAGAATTTTCTCCAATCTGAATTTAGTATAATGTATAAGTTCTCCCATGGGGCTCTGCCACTTCTCTCCTGAAAAGAAGGAGAATTTGCTGTTGGGTCTCTACATGCCATGAATCTAAGGCAGTGTTTATAAAATCTGGCACCTTTAAGATATGTGAAATATCTTTGCTGGCTGGCCGTGGCTGTGGTGGGCATGGCCTAGCGAGCTTAATGCACCATGGTGGTGGTGGGGGGTTTGTCCTTCCCGGGCTCCGAAGGCTTTCCTCGAGCCTCTGGGAGAGCGAAAATGGCCTCCCCACGCCCTGGAAGCCCAGGCTCTGGAGACCAAACGTCTGCTACGCCCGTTTTTCGCCCTCCCAGAGCTTCCACATGCGCCCTGCACTTACCTGCATCCAAAATGGGCTGCATGGGGACTCCTGGGAGGGGCGGGGTGGGAGGGGCCAGCCAGGAGTGGGATTTGGGGGTTCTCTGAACTGCACAGAATCTTAGCTAGAGGTTCTTCCAAACCCCTGCGAACCCCCATCAGCCCACCCCTGGGGTGAACCTATTCTCCAAAGCACCTGAAGGCAGAAGAAGAAGCAATGGATGGAAACTAATCAAGGAGAAAAACATTTTAGAAATAAGGAGAAATTTCCTGACAGAACAATTCATTAGTGGAATGGCTTGCCTTCAGATGTTGCAGGTGCTCCAACACTGGAGGTTTTCAAAAAGAGATTGTCTTCTTTAGTTTAGTTTAGTTTTATTAAATTTTTATACTGCCCTTCTCCCAAGGGGACTCAGGGCGGTGTACAGCCAAGATAAAACCAACAATACACAAGTTAAAAACAATTTAAAATTATTAAATAGTTTGGCCGACCGTCTAAAATACAGTAACCCATTAAAATAATATTTTAGGCCAGCCCTGCTTGATGGAATAATAGCGTTTTAAGGGCGCGGCGGAAGGTACGGAGGTCAGAAATCCGACGAATCTCCGGGGGCAGCTCGTTCCAGAGGGCAGGTGCCCCCACAGAGAAGGCTCTCCCCCGGGGGTCGCCAGTCGACACTGTCTAACCGACGGTCTGAAACAGTATAGGATCTCCTGCTTGAGCAGGCAGACCTCCTAGAAGACCTCCAAGATCCCTTCCAACTCTGTTATTCTGTTGACTTCAACTCTCAGAATTCTGGCTGGGGAATTCTGGGAGTTGAAGTCCACACACCTTAAAGTTGCTAAAGTTGAAAAACACTGGTCTGAGGTAACGGCCTAAAAAAAAAAAAAAAGGAATCCCTTTATCACAAAGACAGAAGAGTGCCAAATGCTGAGAGGACATAGCTTTCAGCCTTTAAATCAGGGGTCTCCAACCTTGGCAACTTTAAGACTTGTGGACTTCAACTCCCAGAGTTCCTCAGCCAGTGTAGCTTGTGGACTTCAACTCCTAGTGAAGCTGGCTGAGGAATTCTGGGAGTTGAAGTCCACCAGTCTTAAAGTTGGCAAGGTTGGAGACCCCTGATTTAAATCCTCACCGACAACATGGGCTAAAATGTTCTCTTTTTCACTCCATGGGCCACAAAGTATTGATTTTTTTTTTTTTTTTTTTTGCAAACAAGGACACAAACCCATGTTGCCCTGTTCCAACTGAGACAAGGGGACATTTCATAACGGGGAAAATAAAGACCCCACCCACAATACGAAATGGCCCATTGAGACACAGCCCTGGTCTTATTTTTAGATCAGGGGAATAATTTCAAAATGCAATCTATAGGTTTCAAAAAATGAGTCCAAAGATAAATGATGACAAAGCTTTGAAAACCAAGATGACTCACAGAGAAACTATAAATGTAATCAAGTGTTTAAAGCTTTGCTAGTTCTAAGGCATCTTGGTATTACTTCAGGCCTTTATACGTCACTTTATGGTGAAAGCAGTTTACAGTTACAACCTCACTAGGAAGGAGAGGATGGAGAAAAAAAAAAAAAGGCCAGAATATCTTTTAAGTCAATTTTAGACCATATACCTTTTGCCCAAGAACCTCAGTTTTATTTGTTTTATTTGTATTTTTCATCAAGCATGTCTTTTATGACAGATACAAGTGTAAACGTAATTATAAATACATGAAATGGATACGAATAAAAGAAAACATTAGGACAGGGACGGTAGGCACGCTGGTGCGCTTATGCACGCCCCTTAAAGACCTCTTAGGAATGGGGTGAGGTCAATAGTAGACAGTCTAAGGTTAAAATTTTGGGGGTTTGGGGATGAAACCACAGAGTCTGGTAGTGCATTCCAGGCATTGACAACTCTGTTGTTACTGAAGTTGTATTTTCTGCAGTCTAGTTTGGATCAGTTTACCATGAGTTTGTATCTATTGTGTGCTCTTGTATTGTTTTGGTTGAAGCTGAAGTAGTCATTGGCTGGTAGGACATTGTAGCAGTAAATATCTGGCAGAACACAAAAGGCAATGCAGCAATTTCTTTCTTTCTGAAAGAACAGTGCCTTTTCAGTAACACCTGTTTTGAAAGCATAAATGTTGAACTTTACCAGTATGTGCATTGGGAGGTGGCAGGTGACGGGGGTGGGGGGGGGAAAGAAAGAGGAAATATGTAGAGTTGGGCAACACTCTGTGCAAAGGTTAAACAAGCTCCGAGCTATTGCTGGAGACAGGTTGCAACGTGGTGAATAGTCTGAGTGCCCAAACAACCTAGGCGGTCACTTGAGGTAACAGCTCTTTCAACTCTGCCACTAAAGCAAAACACGGTGCTGTTGCAGGGCAGTGTTTCAGTGTTCCCTTAACCATAATGCAGATACCAAGGAGCGTAATAAGAATTGTTGATAAGAAAGACAAAAAAAATCTGGATAGTAGTAGACGTGGCAGTACCTGGACACAGCAGAACAGAAGAGAAGGAACTGGAGAAGGCAACAAAATACAAAGACCTGCAAATAGAACTAGAACGACTGTGACAAAAGAAAGCAAAGATGGTACCAATAGCGATAGATAGACCCGTTGGGTGCAATCCCAAAACATCTGGAGCGTTACTTGAACACCATTGGCATCGATATCACCATTAGTCAACCGCAAAAGGCAGCTTTACTTAGAAGAGCCTATATTCTAGAATAACAACTATAACACCATCAAACACAACATCTGTCTATCCCAGGTCTTTGGGAACAACTTAATAAGGGGATAAAAAATGCCAAATCCAGTCTAAACATCTGGCTGACTGTGCAACCAACCAACCAACCATAATCACCCACCACCCCCACAACAGTTCTAATCTTCATGAAGATTTCTTTCAATATTTGGAAAGATCGATTTTCTGAAGCTTGGGAATAAATGTTAAATATTTCAGAAGATCAATTTCTGAAGCTTGGGAATGACAGACCTCAATAGCTGCTAGATTTAGACTACTATGCCTTGATACTGCTGTGTTCACTATAAATGTAGTGTACACACCCTTTGCTATGTGTCTAGAACAGGGGTCAGCAACCTGCGGCTCTGGAGCTACATGTGGCTCTTTCACCCCTCTGCTGTGGCTCCCTGTCACTCAAAATATACATCACAACCGCCAATGTGCGACACCCGCCAGCACGCAATTTATTGAGCTTTTCATGGTAGGCCAACCATGGATAAATTCAAGAATAGAAAAGTCTCAAAATAAAACAATGTTTAATTCAACTACATATGCTAGTTTTGTGGCCACTCAAGAAATAGTCAGGCATGGGAAGGGTTTTGTGGCTCCCGGTGTTTTCTTTTCTGTGGGAAATGGGTCCAAATGGCTCTTTTTGTGTTTAAGGTTGCAGACCCCTGGTCTAGAATCACTGTTGAATGAAAAAGGAAAGACTTACTTCCTGTTTTCTTTTATGGAAAGTTTGGAAGCTAGGAAGACTATAGAAAGGTGATGAGAAGACAGCACAACATTTACAATCATAACAATGGCCACATCTTCACTGAGTATATATCACGCTTCATTCCTGAGAATTACACCGAGTGTTTCTTTATCTTTTAAATAATTTCTGAAACAAATTCTCTTTTGTCAACTGAAAGGGAAAAAATTCACTGTCAGCTTCTGCCTCCTAGTAATCTATTTAAATTCCAGTCTACTTGGCTGAGGTTTACTAAGGCCTTTGAAAGTAGGGTAATCTTTTGCAACTCCGAGACAGTGTCGTGAATGCTAACTTGCTTAGTAACTTGCTTAGCTACAATTAGCAGGCAGATCAGGGAAGCTTCATGAGAGTCAACAGAAACAGCTCTCCAGATGTTTGAACTATGGCTCCCGTGGCAGCCAACAAGCGATGATGATGATGTTATCCATTCAGTTGTGTCCAACTGTTAGTGATTCTATGGGCCAGATCTCTCCACATCTTCCAATCTCGCACTACTTCTCTGAGTTGTTCTGTGCTCTTGCTAGTATCAGCTTTGATGGTGTCCAGCCACTGTGTTCTTTGACAGCCTGGTGTCCTTTTAACTCTCCCAAACATAATGCTGGAGATCAATGTAGTCCTCTGTGATTTAACTTGTATTTCTCAGCTTTAGCAACTTTAAGATGTGTGGACATCAAATAAAAAACGATTATGGTCTTTGATCACCTTTGAATGGACATCAATTATCAGGGATTTTGTGTGTTGAAGTCTGGACAACTTAAAATTGCCAAGGTTGAGAAAGACTTTTTTATTTTTGTTGCTTTCAGCATTGTTTTTTAAAAAGATCTCATCATGTAATTTTCACAGCAGCTGGGAGACATCCTGCATCAACTTCTAAAGGGGCACAAATATATTTTATTAGATTTGTAGATAACCTTTTCTGCTCCTGAATTCAACAGAATTCCTCCCTCCATTCTTTTTTTGTGGGAGGAAAAATTCCTACCTCCTCTGAATATTCCTTACACAAAAACCCAGTGAGTTAGAGTAGGCTAAGAAAAAGTAGGTTACAGAATAATAGAATTGGAAGGGACTTGGAGGACTTCTAGACCAGCCTCCTGATCAGATCCTATACTATTCCAGATAAGTGGCTATCTCTTCTTAAAGGCCTCGAGTGATGGAGCACCATGACTTCTGAATGCAAACCATTCCACTATTTAATTGTTCTCACTGTTAGTAAGTTTCTCCTTAATTCTAGATTGCTTCTCTCCTTGGTTATTTTCCATCCATTTATTTTTTTTCTTGTTTTGCCTTCTGGTGCTTTGGAAAATAGGTTGACCTCCATCTTCTTTATGGCAGCCCTTCAAATATTGGAACGCTGCTATCATGTCATCCCTAGTCCTTTTCTCTAGACTAGGCTTTTCTCTAACTAGATTCTAGTTTAAAAAGGTGACTGCCATGATCAACTATCAAGCCTTAAGAAGTCAGACTAGACTTGATCCCAATTGTCTGATTGCGATCCTAAGGTTTAACCAGCATTATATAAATTCCACATGTATGTATTAAAATAGCCTAGCCGGTGAATCTTCGAAAGCTTTTGAGTTTTCATCATGACTCAGCAGTAATTCCATTCACCACAGATGTCAACAGCTGGAAACATCACTGTCATTTTTTAAATATTAAGCACTCAGACCCGCCATTTTTTCCAGTAAGGTGCTGTTGCTATTTGACTCAAAGCCACTTTAAGGATGCATCCATAGAATTTTCCAGACAGCCAAACCAGAGATGGCTTTCAGCAGGTTCTGACCAGTTCTGCAGAACCGGTAGCAGAAACTTTGAGTAGTTCGGAGAACTGGTAGTAAAAATTATGACTGGCCCCATCCCCATCTATTCTCTGCCTCCCAAGTCCCAGCTGATTGGGAGGAAATGGGGATTTTGCAGTAATCTTCCCCTGGATTGGGAAGGGAATGGAGATTTTACAGTATCCTTCCCCTGCCACGCACAGCAAGCCACGCCAATCAAGCCATGCTATGCCATGCCCACCAAGCCATGCCCACAAAACCAGTAGTAAAAATTCTGACTGGCCCCACCCCCATCTAATCTCTGCCTTCCAATTCCCAGCTGATTGGGAGGAAATGGGGATTTTGCAGTAATCTTCCCCTGGATTGGGGAGGGAATGGAGATTTTGCAGTATCCTTCCCCTACCACACCCACCAAGCCACACCCACCAAGGCACACCCACAGAACTGGTAGTAAAATTTTTTGAAACCCATCACTGAGCCAAACAGAATATGTTTGTTATTGTGATGGACTGTCTGCTAAAACAAAGCAAGGCTGTGGGCATACAGTTGAAAGAAAACAGAGAAACACGTATTTGTGGAGTTGGTCTGGCAAGAATAAGACTGTTTATTCACAGAAAATATGCACGTGTAACCCTTGTCTCCATTCTAGGTGGTTAGAGAAAGAGTTAGATCTCCTGCATAACTCAGCTAGAATTTAGAAGTACGGATGGCCTGGAACAAATAGAATGAGTATTAGATAACTCCTGGAGCATTCATTAGTCAAGGCTTAGGAATAGGGATGGCTAGAGACCAATAGAACAAATTGTTAGATTATTATTAAAATGTTTATTAGATGATATTTTTTATATATCCCGCCTTGTCCTGCCTTCTGCTTTAGTGAAATTGTATAAAGCTATCTTAATCCTTTGTTCTGGGTCCTGGCATTTTGCTGGCTGGGACCCTTTTTTTGCTGAAGCGCTTCAATAAAAGGAAACAAAACCTTGTGTCATCTCGTGTCTGGTGTGTTTCATTGGCTTTGGCACCAGGCTCAGACCCGAACTGGGGACAACTGTCTTTCTCAGAGTGGTTTCTGATCTTCAGAGTGGTTCCAGTTTAATCTACATCCCTTTGTCTTTCTGGTGGTAACCTGTTCATGAGCTAATCTGGTGCAATTTTGCTTTGGCAGCCAAACAAGCATAATACATAAAATATAGTATATACGTAAGCATAGTACATAAAATTATCTGCCACAATGTTCTTCCTGTCAACGACTTCTTCAGCTTCAACCACAACAATACACGAGCAAATAATAGATACAAACTCAAGGTAAACTCGTTCCAAACTCGATTGCAGAAAATACGACTTCAGCAACAGAGTGGTCAATGCCTGGAATGCACTACCTGACTCTGTGGTTTCTTCCCCAAACCCCCAAAACTTTATCCTTAGACTGTCTACTGTTGACCTCACCCCATTCCTAAGAGGTCTGTAAGGGGCGTGCATAAGCGCACCAGCGTGCCTACCATCCCTGTCCTAATATTCCTTTTTACTTACTCTTTTCATGTATTCAAATTATGTTTATATTTTTACCTGTTATCTTATATATGCTTGACAAATAAATAAATAAATTTATTTGTCAATAAAGAGCCTTGGTGGCGCAGCAGACTAAAGCACTGTTAAAGTAACACCAGCTGCCTGCAATTACTGCAAGTTCAAATTTCACCAGGCTCAAAGTTGACTCAGCCTTCCATCCTTCCATCCTTCTGAGGTAAAATGATGACCCGGTTTGTGGGGGCAATAAGCTGACTTTGTATAAAAAAGAACACCGCTGGGGGCGGGGTGAAAGCCCTACTAAGCAGGTATATACAAAAGTATGAAGGCTATTGCTTAATGCATTGTAAGCCGGAAAAGGGCGGCATATAAATCAAACCAATAAATAAATAATAAATAAATAAATAAAATAAGGTCAACCAATTAAAGACTATCTGTTGAGTTGGCTTCCAAACAGCAAGTCTTGAATAAACCATACAAATAGAATGGGGAGAAGTTGAAAAGAAGACGCAAAGGAGAAGAAACTGTTTGGATATTATTAGTAAGAAACTAAGCTTTCTTGCCAGCATGGTGTGGCCTTTATTTCATAGTACTTTGGAGGTGGAGAGCCATCATGATAAAGTACAAGGTATTCTTGCAACTTGGATTAAGCAAAACCTTGGTTAGGAAGGTAACCATCAAAAGTGGATCTACACCTTTGGGGAGAAGGAAGGAACGTGATTGTGTGAAGTTGGGTAATGAGAGGTGTCACTGAGGAAATCAGATATTCTGGCTCCTGTTTATCAGTCATTGTGTTGACACTGTTCTGGCACCTGTATTGAAAAATCCATTTTGGGCATGGGGCAGATAGCAGGGAGGAAGCAGAAGAGCAAGAAACATGGGGAGAACTGCTAGATAGAATCACAATGATTTATTATGGACATATTCCATTGATAAAGACTCATAATTTCACAATTTTCTTCCCAAAGCACTTGATCTGTGCAAATGGTTAAGAGGGCAACCAAATCACTGCTTATCTAGCTAAGTGATTTGTCTAGAATGTTTGGGGTCTCCAAACTTGGCAACTTTAAGACTTGTGGACTTCAACACCCAGAATTCCTCAGCTAACCATGCTTAATCGATGTCAGGATTAAGGCTACCAGAATTGGGGTTGTAGAAATCTAGAGAAACATTAGAGGGCAGCAAAGAGTGTCTCTTCGCTGCCCTCTAATGTACAGAAGGTCTACTAGTCAGAAGCTGTCTAAGAGCACTCTTTTGGATCATTTCTTCTTTTTGCACATGGGTACCTGCTGATCAAAGCTAAATATAAGTTTTTATTGAGTTAATGTTAAACTAGTTCCACACCTTTTGCCAAGAAAACTAGGTGGACATGCCCAGGTAGTCACCATGAGTCAAGCTTTTCTTTGGTCTTTCTTTCCACCGCCTCCTCTTTTCCCTTCTGTTTTATCTCACCCCTTGGTAGGATCCCATTACACAAGTCGAAATTAAATGTTACATTTCATTCCTCAGAATGAAGTCATCAATTATTTGTGTTCCATTCCACCCCACTTCAGACATTGTTTTAGAGCTGGGAGTCCATCACACGCTTTGGCGTGAAAGAGCAATTGGCCACCAATTCTTTTCCTGCTGGGCAACTTTTTTGCTGGTAACTTCCAGCTGACCCTGATGCTTAGCCAACCTTTTGGCTGATCTTAACTAAAGCCAAGAAGGATCAGACTTGATTAATGCGTGAATTGAAGATGATTAATAAAACATCCATTTAGGGTAGCGGTTAAGGCACCAGGTTAGAAAACAGGAGACTGATGCTGCAATTTAGGCAAGCTGGGTTACCTTGAGCCAGTCAATCAATCTCAATCAGAATAGAGCTGGAAGCGAGCTGGAAGTCCAACCCCCTGCTCAAGTTGGATATCCTATACCCGTGATGGTGAACCTATGGCATGCATGCCACAGGTGGCACGTGAAGCCACATCTGTGGGCACGCCAGTGTTGCCCTAGCTCCAGCGCGCATGCGTGCACCAGCCACCTGGTTTTTGGGCCTTCCGGACCCACTGGAAGTCTGGAAATGGGCCGTTTCCGGATTCCAGACGGCCTCTGGGGGGTGGAGTAAGGCCGTTTTCACCCTCCCCAGGCTCCAAGAAAGCCTCCTGAGCCTGGGGAGGGTGAAAAACAGGCCTACCGGGCCCATCAGTAACCTTTTTGCCATTGTGTGCCAATAGTGGGAGGAGCACGGGGGGGACACGCATGCACGGAGGGGTTGGGCACGGGGGGCATTGAATTATGGGTGCGGGCATGCACAAATGTGCCCCCCAGCCATTCTCCCCCTGCTTTTGGCATGCAAAAAGATTAGCCATCACTGTCCTATACCATTTCAGACAAGTAGCTGTCCAGTCTCTTCTTAAAAGCCTTCAGTAATGGAGCACCCACAATGTCTGAAGGCAACTTGTTCCACTGGTTCATTGTTCTCACTGTTAGGAAGTTTCTCCTTAATTCCAGGTTGTTTCTCTCTTTGATTAGTTTCCATCCAGTGTGCTTCTTGTCTTGCCTTCTGGTGATTTGGAAAATAAGTTGACTCCCCCTTCTTTGTGGCAGCTCTTCTAATACTGGCATACTGCTATCACGTCCCTCACTGTCAGCCCTAGGAAGGCGACAGGGTCAAATGCTTTCTAAAAATCTTGCCAAGAAAACCTCAGAGACTTGTCCAGACAGTTGCCGGGAGTCAAAAACAGACTTGAAGTCTGTAGAGATTCTCAATCATCCAGGTCATGGTTGTCCCAAAGGTGCTTTTTTCAGGAGGTGACTGGGCTATCTTGTTTTTTCTTTGAAGACGTTTCGCTTCTCATCCGAGAAGCTTCTTCAGCTCTGACAGGATAGTGGGGTATCCTTCCATTCCCCACTATCCTGTCAGAGCTGAAGAAGCTTCTCGGATGAGAAGCGAAACATCTTCAAAGAAAAAAAACAAGAAAATCCAGTTGCCTCCTGAAAAAGCATCATTGGGACAACTGATTTGAAGGGAGAGAGAAAGAGAGGGAGAGAGGGAGAAAGAGAGAGAGGGAGGGGGAGAGAAGGAGAAGGTAAGAGGGCGAGAGGGAGAGGGAGAGAAAGAGAAAGAGAGAGAGAGAGAGAGAGAAAGAAGGAAGGAAGGAAGGAAGGAAGAAAGAAAGAAAGAAAGAAAGAAAGAAAGAAAGAAAGAAAGAAAGAAAGAAAGAAAGAAAGAAAGAAAGAAAAAGGAAATTTAGGAAATTTTAGGCCAGACTGGAAAGCAAAGAAAAAATCAGAAAGAAACCAATCTGCAGAGGTAATATTACTCAGAAAAAAAAATAAAAAAATAAAAAAATGATTAAAAAAACAAAACAATCCACGTGAGTCTGCAATTTAACAGAGAGCAACATGGCAAAGTTCACTCCCTTTGTGTGTAGGGCGAAGCAGATCCAGAGCTGAGAGTCTCAGGTTCTGCCTCTCCCCAGTCTACACAATTAGGTTGTTGGGCCTACACAATCTCCCTCAAGCGTAGCTGAGCGACTCTTTCCCAGCTCGATTCTATTATCCCATGCATGTGTTCTTACAACATTTTTGTGTGTGTTTATGTGTGTCCTTACTTCCTGGTTCTTTGTATAGGGAAACAGATGGTAAGCTTGCTCTTACAGTATCGAATGTTTATTTATACCATAATAAAGATGTTCGTAACAAATCATTTAGACAGATTCTCCAGTCTTTTCTTTGCTCCCTTGGTGAAGACGTTGCTGGTTATGGAAATTGCGCAATTGAGGTCTGAGGAGCCACTTATCCAATGCGGTGTCACCCTTAAGACCAGACAAACCTAAGCAGGGGTGGGCTTCAGATCCTTTAACAAGGGGTTTGCTGCCCCGTTGCTGGGTGGGTGTGGCCATGGTGGGCATGGACTTGTTGGGCGCCTGCACCATGGCGGGGGGTGGGGGGATTTTTCCCTCTCCCAGGCTCTGGAGGCTTTCCTCCTTTCGATCAACAAGCTCAGCATCTTAGCCACTGAGCCACCATGTCCCTTTTGAAATAAATAAAAATGATTGATTATAATGTTTATCTCATAAAATATTTACAACATTTTATTTTATTTATTTTATTTTATTTTATTTTATTTTATTTTATTTTGAATTTGTATACTGCTCTTCTCCCTGAGGACTCAGGGCGGTGAACAGCCAAGTAAAAACATCAAATACAAATATTAAAATACAGTTAAAAGATATATATAAATTTGGCCCCCTTAATTAAAAACGATAAACAAAACAATTAAAAACACTTAAAAAAAATTAGGCCAGCCCGGCTTGCTGGAAAAAGAAAGTTTTAAGGGCACGGCGGAAGGCACTGATTTGCCAAATTTCACTTCCACAGGAGTAATGGATCCCAGGTTTTGGATGCATTCTGTACCTTTGTCCGCTTGAAGTACCTTGGGTTCAAAAAGTTTTGCCTTAGGGTGCACAGTTTTGCTCATCAAAGGTTCTCTGCAGGGGTGGGTTCTAAATTTTTTTACTACCGGTTCTGTGGTGTGGCTTATTTTGTGGGTGTGGCTTGGAGGTCATGTGACTAGGTGGGCGTGGCTAGCTGGTCAGAGTCATTTCTGGAAGGTCCTCGCACTTACGACCAGTCCTCGCACTTACGACACGACTCATTTGTTTGCTTTTAACACTGATCAGCTGTAGGACGGCCCTTTGAAGCCCCGCAGCAAGAGTTTAAACAGTTTTTTTCCCTCTAGTCATCAGCTGGGACTCAGGAGGCAGCAATAGATTGGGGGTGGGACTAAATAAAAGGTAAGAATAACATGGCAGGGGGGTGGGGGGGGTGGGAGGGCGGGGCGTGGGTGGGAGAACCGGTTCGGTGATGTCATATCGTCACTGCTACCGGCTCGGCTGAACCGGACTGAACTGGGAGGAACGCACCACTGGTTCTCTGCCCAAGAATCAGAGTTTTAGTCGTGTGTAGATGAAAGTGACCATCATCCATCTATGGCTTGGTGAGGTGAGGAAGCTAAGAGGGCATGTGCAACCAACACCTGAATGGGCAGATGTGGTTTCAAAGTTGGTCCTCAAGATTCGTTGAATGATTGTCTAAATTTATGTTGGAATTGTTTTTTTTTTTTTTACTGTATCTAGCAAACATCTAGGACAGTGATGGCTAACCTTTTCTGGACTGAGTGCCCAAAGTGCGAGCGTGCAAATGCGTGCGTGCCAAAACCCCCAAAATGCAATGCGCGCATTATTATTTATTATTTATTTATTAATTCAATTTATATGCCGCCCCTCTCCGAAGACTCGGGGCGGCTCACAATGCATTTAAAATCATTATAAAAAACATTTAAGAATTAAAAACATTAAAACTCATTCACACCATTCATGGCCGGGTCTCGCTGGATTGCAAGAGCGAGATCAATGGCCCCAGGCCTGCCGGAAAAGCCAGGTCTTCACTGCTTTTCGGAAGGCCAATAGGGTGGGGATGGTCCGGATCTCAGGAGGTAACTGGTTCCAGAGAGCTGGGGCAGCCACAGAGAAGGCCCTCCCCCGCGGGTCTGCCAGCCGGCATTGCTTAGCTGACGGGACCCGGAGGAGACCAACTCTGTGGGATCTTACCGGTCATTGGGAGTTATGCGGTGGAAATGCGCATGACCCCCGTGCATGTACCCCACCCCCACCACGCATGTGCACACAGCCCCCCACATGCACCCCGCCACTGCACATTTGCACGTGGCCCCTTGCAGATGTGCCCCACCCCCCATGCATGCGTGTATGCCCCCTGAATGTGTCCCACCCCTGCGCATGCAGGGCAGAGACCTGAAGACCAGCTGGCTGGCGGGAGGCGCGCACGCATGCACAGCGGAGCTGAACTGGGGCAACAGCTCACATTCCATTAGAGAGGGCGCTGCGTGCCACCTCTGGCACGCATGCCATAGGTTCACCATCACGGATCTAGGATTTCATGGATTCCATAACAGCTATGGACTTATTTTTCCCAGTTTGTTACCAGCCCAATTCATGACACAAGTCGTTGTCTGGATCTGAACTCTCAGTTGGACTGGAAGTTAGCAAATGCTTAATGTCAGAGACCTAATCTCATCATCATGGACAGATTTCTACCCTGTTAAAATTTAAAATTTCAGCCTATAAAAGCCCACACCTATTAAAATATGTCTCTGGATCTAAATGATGGTTTTCTCAGGTGAAAGTTGGAGGGGACTGAAGCATTCACATTATTGCACCTGAATACCTAACTATATAAAAACATCATAAATAGACAGTGTTCTGCCTTAAGGAATAAACAAATCAATGTTGATTGGGCAATATAAGACAAAGATAAGATAATGAGGAAGCAAGCATAAAAAAGAGATAGGATATTTGTGAATTAAGCAATCATAGGCAGAGTCATCATGGATCTGAATAGTCTTCACAAATCACTACAGGTAGTCCTCAACTTACAATTACAGTTGAGCCCAAAATTTTTGTTGCTAAGCAAGACAATTGTTAAGTGACTTTTGCTTTCTCTTCTGTTCCTCAAGGTTATTCTCACGTCCCATTATGTTAAACAAGCTTAATTCACTCCAGTGGTTTTAAACTCATACTTTGCAACTATAAACTGAACACCTGAGCTGAGTTTACACAATAAAAAGCTAAAATAGGGTTGGCTGGTTTATGGCTTAGGCTATCATGTGAACATAATGTTCCCTTACTCTATTAGCATAACACGGTCTTAACTTACAACAGCTATTTCCAATCTGAAGACTTTAGCATGTATCAGGACTGCAGCTCGCAGAAGTCCATAGTTGGCATGGCCTCTTATTGGTGGTGGAACTCCACATTGCCATCCTAATACACCTGGGCCATGCCAGGTTAAATTTATCATGACATTTCTAAGGCATGAGTGAAAATTGCACAATTGTTCTCCTTTATATCCAGTGAAATTAATGTAGCACAACGTTACAGAAGGTCTCTAAGGATGACGTCTCCAGACGTCATCTTTAGTGAAACGTGCAAACCAGCGTCTGCATTTCCTGCGTCGGATGAGGAGAGCAAATCTTTCTCCTTCTGTCCTGGCCACTTTTTACAGGGGCATGATTGAGAGCATTTTAACAAACTGCACCACTGTCTGGTTTGGTGGCAGCCGTGCCTCAGATAGAAAGTCCATACAGAGAGTAGTGAGGACAGTCGAGAAGATTATAGGAAACTCACTTCCCTTTATTCAGGATACTGCTTTTAAGCGCTATGTGCTTAGAGCTCAAAGTATAGTTAGAGACCCCACACACCCACTTCATGGTCTGTTTCTGTTGCTCACCTCTGGGGGGAGTTTTCGAAGTATTTCTAGCAGGACTACCAGATTCTGTAACAGCTTTGTTCCCTATGCCATCCGCCTGGTAAACTCACAAGATTCATTTTTCTTGCCATAAACATGTATACACCTGAACTAGACTGTGTTGTTTCTCTGTGTCATATAATATATGTGGGTATATACATAATTTTGTATCTATCTATCTATCTATCTATCTATCTATCTATCTATCTATCTATCTATCTTGTCATGTTTATGTAGTGTAATATTGGAGGTGGTGACCATTTAAGAGCTGTATGCAACAATGCTGCTAGATGGTGGGGCAACATTGTGGCATGCATACAAAAGGATAGGACTTTCATTGCAACATAGATCTATTTAAGGTGTCCTTGATGTTTACTGAGCTCTGTTGTTTCCTTACCCAACTAGGTAACATCATCAGTGCTAGAAGAGAGTGGGTTTTGCTCTCTGTTTATATACTTGTGGCTTGCTGGCATTAGTGAGAGTGTTCTTGGTGGTTCCTTCTTCGGGCAGATGTTTACTGTTAGCTTGTTTATTTGAATTGGTAGTTCCTTGATGGGAATATTGATGATAGATAATATTGATGGTAGATAGCATCTACTATCATTCAGATTTTGGATACTGCTGTTTGATCTACTGTATCTCCACTCCATTGTCATGCTGATATGTTCCTCCATAATTCAACTCTCTTCTGTTTCACCACCCCTGAATTTAGAACGCATTTCAATGCTTCTTTAAACATTAAACTTGTGTGTAACTTCAGATTTGATACATCCAAAGTATGAAGATGGTGTCACAACATTTGGAGAAGTATGAACCTCAGAGACTCTCCCCAAGATCAGGTCTCCACAATAACAGAATACAGAATAACAGAGTTGGAAGGGACCTTGGAGGTCTTCTAGTCCAACCTCCTGCTCAGGCAGGAAACCCTAAACCACTTCAGACAAAAGGTTGTCCAATCTCTTCTTAAAACCTTCCAGCGTTGGAGCATTTACAACTTCCGGAGGCAAATTGTTCCACTGTTTAATTGTTCTAACAATCAGGAAATTTCTCCTTAGTTCTAGGCTGCTTCTCTCCTTGATTCGTTTCCATCCATTGCTTCTTGTCCTGCCTTCGGGTGCTTTGGAGAATAGCTTGACTCCCTCTTCTTTGTGGCAACCCCTGAGATATCGGAACACTGCTATCATGTCATCCCTAGTCTTTCTTTTCATTAAACTAGACAATATTCAGAGGCATTTCATCAAAGGATTTGCATACATCAAATTCCTGAAGCGTAGTTTTAGAAAGCCTCTTGGGGCTTGTGCAATATGTACTCATCCATCATTCTGAGGGGCTCTTAACTCCTAAAGACTAAAAAGGGATTGGAGAGTTGCATGAGACCTCCCAGGCTTGCAGTGAAGACGATTAAGTTCAAAAGAGAAGGTTTTTGTTTGATCCTGCCTGAATAACAAGTCATCCCTCAAACTGTCACTGGTATATAATTTACTAGTTGCTTTGCCACCATATTTCTCTATAATAGTTCTTTAAAAAAAAAAAATCTCTGAGGAGGAGTTTCTTTGCAGCCCTTTTGAACTTCCCGCTTTGTAGCGGGGGAAAAAAAGAAAGAAAGGAAGAAAGAAAGAGGAAAGGGAAGAAAGAAAGAAAGAAAGAAAGAAAAGAGAGAAAGAAAGAAAGAAAGGAAGGAAGGAAGGAAGGAAGGAAGGAAGGAAGGAAGGAAGGAAAGAGAGAGAGAGAGAGAGAGAGAGAGAAAGAAAGAAAGAAAGGAAGGAAGGAAGGAAGGAAGGAAGGAAGGAAGGAAGGAAGGAAGGAAGGAAGGAAGGAAGAAGAAAGTGTCCAGCTTTGGCCTACTTTTGAAGACACTGTAATCTTAATCTAATTCCTTCCCATTAATAAAGACAGAAACATGGAATAGCTCTGGATGGGAGTCAGGAGTTTGAAGAAACAACACAGAGAAGATATGCCAGAGGGTAATATGAACTGGGAAAGGAAATATGTGACTCCTGCAGTTTTTTCTTGAGTGTGTTTTTGTGTCTTTGAGTCAGTTTTTGACTCCTGATAACCACTTGGACAAGTCCCTGTACAGGTAATCTTTGACTTACAATACTTCGTTTAGTGACCGTTCGAAGTTACAATGGCACTGAAAAAAGTGACTTAGAACCATTTTTCACACTTATGACCACTGCAGCATCCCCACAATCACCCGATTTACATCACATGTTTGACACAACTGGTGTCATATTTATGACGGTTGCAGTGGCTCGGAATCATACGATCCCCTTTTGCGAGCTTCTGACAAGCAAAGTCCATGGAGAATCCCAATTCACTTAATAACCGTGTTACTAACTTAACAGAGGCAGTGATTCTCTTAACAAATGTGGCAAGAAAAGTTGTAAAATGGGACAAAACTCACTTAACAAATTTCTCATTCAACGGCTCAACTGTGGTCCTAAGTCGAGGACTACCTCTAGTTTTCTTGGCAAGGTTTTTTTTTTGGGAAGTGGTTTGGCTTTGCAATATTCTTCCTAGGGTTGAGAGCATTTATAGTCATAGAATTTTTATTGGCCAAGTGTAATTGGACACACAAGGAATTTGTCTTGGTGCATACGCTCTCAGTGTACATAAAAGAAAAGATACGTTCATCAAGAATCATAAGGTACAACACTTAATGATAGTCATAGGGTACAAATAAGCAATCAGGAAACAATATCAATATAAATCGTAAGGATACCAGCAACAAAGTTACAGTCATAGAGTCATAAGTGGAAGGAGATGGGTGATGGGAAGGATGAATAAAATAAATTCATAAATAAATAAAATTTATAAAATAAATAAAATCTGTTTATTTATTTGGAAAATTTATATAGTCGCCAGAGTATGACTGGCCCCAGGTCACCCATCTGGTTTTATTTATTTGGGTTTTTTTTATTATATAATTTATATGGCCACTATCTCACAAGTTATGATTCTAGGTCAATGTTGGGGAACCTTTTTGGCACTGTGTGCCAAAATGGGAGTGTACACATGCCGGAAACCAGAAGAGCAGCTGCCCGGTGCACATGCGCTCGCCAGGAAGATGATCTTCCGGTTTCTGGTGCACGCATGCGCACCGACCACCTAGTCTTCCGGTTTCTGGCATGGATGCATGCATGAAGACCAGATGGCCAGACTGCACGTGTGCACATGAAGACCAGCTGGCCAGCACGCCAGAACCTGGAAGAGCAGGCGACGGCTCGCTTGCCCGAAGAGATGGCTCTGTGTGCCACTTCCACCATGTGTGCCATAGGTTCGCCATCACAGTTCTAGGTGGTGTACAATCAAGTGGGTGGTGAACAAACCTAGGCAGTTCTAGAATTTATGGTCTTCTGGTTTCTAGCCTTAACCGTTACACCAAACTGGATCGCTGATTAATATAGACTTATGACATCATTATATTACTGGAAGAATTTTAATGAATGTACCAGGGGTGGGTTCTAATTTTACTACTGGTTCTGTGGGTGTGGCTTATTTTGTGGGTGTGGCTTGGTGGTGGGGGTAATGTGACTGGGTGGGCGTGGCCAACTTTTTTTTTTAACTTTTAAAAGCATTTTTTCTACAACCTTAAGAAGTTGCAGAAAACAATGCTTTGAAAAGCCTCTGCCGATCAAGCAACTCAGCTGGGATCGTCAGAGGCTTTTCAAAGCATTTTTTTTTACCACCTCTTTGGCCAAAGAGGTTGTAGAAAAAATGCTTTTAAAAGTACAAAAAAAAGCCTTTGATGAGGTGGGCGAGGTAAGCAAGCGGCGACCGGGCCGGGGACTGGTTCGGGGGCATGGCCAGCCAATGTTATTACCGGTTCTTGGAACTACTACAAATTTTTACTACCGGTTCTTGTGAACCGGTGCGAACCAGGAGCAAGCCACCCCTGGAATGTAATCTGCAAGGATTCATCATAATCCACCCCATGCTTACAAACCAAACCATCATAATCCCATCATGAGTCCTTCGGGAGTAGGGCGGTATAGAAATTTGATTAATAAATAAATAAATAAATAAATAAATAATCCACCCTGAGCTTCCAAACCTCCCAGTTCTAGATGGATTTTAGATACTTTGTGTATGTAAAGTTGTGTCTGCATCAATGGGTTGCTCACTTTTGGCTCTTAAATTGATGGCTCAGAAAGCTTGCCAGATCCCATCTTTCATACATTGATGTCCTTCTTGGTAGAATTAAAGCACTTTGTTCTTTTCTGAAATGTTTTTGGTCTGTCATTCATACAGTGCTCTTCCGTGACCATCCTATTAGGGCTGATACAAATTGAAATTCAAAGCATCTAGATAGGAACAGGTGATCTGCTGAGATGCAGTTTTAGAAGGACATTTGAAAATCCTGGTTTATTCCTTAAGAACCAAGTTCGATTTTCACAAGAGATTCTTAGCAAACCAGGGTGGATTAACCTGCCACTGATCAGATAAGCCACTCGGTGTTTGGGTTGTTATTTTAATTTTCAAAACATCCTACGTGCAAAGGGGTAATGTAACATTTGGCTCTCTTGAGCAAGTGGCCGTGTACACAAGTCGCTATTTACTCAAGATATTTCCATCGCACACAATCAGGATTACCTAATGAAGTTTCCAATGAATGTTGCAAATACCCTACCTTGCGACAGGTGTTGCCTTCCGTAGAAACATAAGTCAGATAGGACAAATGTCAACTGATAGGAAGGTGAATGGGGAGAAACAATAAACAGATGAGGAGTGTGGAGGCATTAGGAAGCATAGTTAGTAACCTGCAGGGTCTCCCCTAATAGAAAATTGAAACAAAGACATGGAAGTAACTATGAGAAAACAACAAGATAATTAAGGCAGTGTTTCTCAACCATGTCCACTTTAAGACTTGCGGACTTCAACTCCCAGAATTCCCCAGCCAGTACAGCTGGCTGGGGAATTCTGGGAGTTGAAGTCCACCCATCTTAAAGTGACCAAGGTTGAGAAATGTTGAGTTAAGGCATTAAGCTAGAAGTCAGGAGACTAGTCCCACCTTAAGCATGAAAGCTGGTTGGGTGATTTTGGACCAATCACCTGGAGTCCACGAGTTCTAGATCCGCCTTAGGCATGAAAATTGGCTGGGTGACTTTGGACCAATCACCATGAGGTCTGTGAGTTCTAGTCCCACTTTAGGCACGAGAATCACCATTTATTCACTCTCAGTCCAACCCACTTCACAGGGCTTTTGTTGTGGGGCAAATAGGAAGAGAAAGGAGCATTCTGTATGTTCACCACCTTGAGTTACTTATAAAGATGGAGTAAAAAAATCTAATGAATAAATAAGCTAGGGAATAATATTATTGCATAGGCTGATTCTTTAAGGCCAGGATTCTGAAGGTGCTTACTTCATTTTCCATCTTTTCTCTCTTCTAAATTATTTATTTTTCACATTTTGGAACCACCCACTTGCCTCAAATTATGGCTAATGTGGGGGTGGGGGAAATATATTTTTGGAGGGGGCGCATTTGTTTTGCCAGCAATGCGGGAAATTTCAAGTCATTTCATTTCTTTTCATTTCCTCTCAACTTTCGTTTGGATTCATACTGTAAAATGCCCCAGTCACCTGGTTAGCTTTTCTTTACACAACCGGGTACAATAAAACTTGCCTAAAAGACAGGTTGGTGGCTACACGATTGCAGACACTGATATTTCAGGGTTTTTCTCAGCCACTGTATTACACAAGCGTAATATTGCATCTCCTGGGCAGCTCTTCTGTGCAATAACCTCCCTTGATCAGGGATAGGCAGTCAATAACCTTCAGATGTTCTCCTCTTCAGCTGCCATGAACACCAGCCAACATGAGTAATGACTAGGTATTGTGAAGATGTAGTCCTGACCATCGTGTGGGCACCTTCTTCCTTGTCTCTACTTTAGGGGATTATTTATTTCTCCAAGCATTTCTATACTGCCCTACTTTAACAGAGTAAAAGTGATTTGCAATAGAACAGAAGTCACTAAGGATAAATTACAAAAGTCACCTCTACCCAAAATTAGTTTAGAAAGCACCTCAGGACAGACGTGTTCTGACTATCTTGTGAAGGGTGAGTGCCCCATAGATTCAGGATCAAGATATCCCATATCTCATTGAGATACTTGATTGTGAATGTATTAACAGTGGCTAGAATTGTGTTTGCTAAAAATTGGAAAACTGAGGTAATACCCAAGCAAGATGAAGTTATTAAGAAAATCATGGAATGTGCTGAAATGAACAAATAGACATTTGAAATTAGCGAACAGGAAGGCAAACAATATTTTAAGATATGGGATTTATTTTATTAATGGCTAGATTATGAAATATGGAAATGAAATATGAAATGAATGTTATAATATAATATATGGAAATGATTTTTAAGGGATGAAAATGCCATTGTTAAATGAATGACAAATGAGAATAATAATGTAAAGATATACATTAGATTGATAATGTAAGAAATTAGAAAATTAGTAAATTATGAATATGAGCTGAAGCACGAAAGATCTGTAACTGACTGACACACTGTTTGCAATTGTAATGGATGATGGATGTTTTATGTTTTGTTTAAATTTTTTTAAAGATATCCCATATCTTGGGGTCAATTACTACTGAATAGGATCCTCCAGCACCCCAATCCTTTCATGAGGGGGGGATGATTCTCAGCAGCCTCCCTTGGGCTGTATGCAGAAGACAGGCTGAATCTCGGTGGATGAGACGGTCCTCTAATGTCAACCTCTTGAAGAAGCACCTTTGGGACAACCATGACCAGCCAGGCAAGGAATAATAGATGGAAACTGAACAAGGAGAGATTCAACCTGGAAGTAAGGAGAAATTTTCTGACAGTGAGAGCAATCAACCAATGGAACAGAAGTTGCCTTTGGAAGTTGTGGGAGTTTCATCACTGGAGGCTTTCAACAAGAGATTGGACTGCCATCTGTCAGAAATGGTGTAGGGTCTCCTGCTTGGGCAGGAGGGTAAACTAGATGAACTATAAGGTCCCTTCCAACTCTGTTAATCTGTTAATCTGATCTGGATGCCTGAGAATCTCCATAGTAGACATATAATGTTAACGTCAGCATTTTATATTGGGTTAGGATTAGGCCTAGAAGCCTATTTGCAAGCATTGCATCATCTGAATGAATGTTTAATAATGCTGCTAACTCTGTCTTGGTAACTAGGAGGCTTCATTTGGGGACAATTGCAGCTTCTTAGTCATTTTCAAGGGCAGCCCCGTATATGACCTGTTGCAATAGTTTGAGATGAAGACATGCCAGAGTTTTTAAGAGTTTCCTTCTCTAAACGGTTGACCAAAGCTCCCCTGGCCCCATCTTCAACCTGCTGCTTGAACATGAATCTAGGAAGATCTCCACATGGTCAGCTGCTCCTTCAAGAGGAGTATGACTTCATCCAGGACTACCTGTGGAGTCAAGGTTAGGCCAGGTTGTTCGACTATGAACAACATCTCGGTGGAATTTAATTTAAGCTTATTTTGACCCATCAAATTCCTTACAACCTTCAAACTCTGGGTTAGAATTAGGATTAAGCCCTTCATAACACCTCAGTTCTGAGGTGAAGATGTATAGTTGAGTATCATTGGCAAGTTGAAGATTCAATCTTCATTTATAGATTCAAAAATGGCTGAATCAAGAGGGAGCACCCCACTACTCACTTCAACACATGGGGAAGGTGGCAATGCCCCCACTTCAATCATGGGATTGGCATTGGTATTGATTTGACCATGGCAATGGATAACTATCTTCTCCATCTTCAGATCATATCACCACTGCTCTGTGATGAGCAGTGACAACTTGCCTGATAACACCTGGAACAGATCCACGATCAATATAGAGGCTATAAAGTCCCTGTCCAATGGGAAACCCCATGAAAGTCATGGAAATTGAAGTTGACCAGCCCCAGAAGTCTTGGAGACTCCACCACTAGCCCAGATAAGAGCTCCAAAGGATTAGGCAAGACTCTGTTGGTCAGTAGGTTGATCAACACCTCAACAACTGACTAGCTTGCTTGCAATCTATTGCACATGCAAGCACTTATATCAAGTCTGGGCAGTGTTTCTGATTACAGTTAAAGTTGCATGAAAGATCATTACCACATCTTCTCCTTGACTTTGGAGTCATGGCTGCAACACCAATGGGACTTCACGTGGGCAACTTTTATGCGGGGAAAGAGGTTAAGAAACAGTAGCTTGCTAAACATGTATGGTTGTTGTAAGTGTTTAACCAAGGACTCCCATTCTATCCTGTTGACCCAATTCTCCTCCATTCCAGTGGTGGATTTCAATATTTTTTTATTACCGGTTCTGTGGGTGTGGCTTGGTGGGTGTGGTATGGCTTGGTGGGCGTGGCAGGGGAAGGATATTGTAAAATCTCCATTCCCTCCCCAATCCAGGGGAAGGTTACTGCAAAATCCCCATTTCCTCCCAATCAACTGGGATTTGGGAGGCAGAGAATAGATGGGGGTGGGGCCAGTCAGAATTTTTACTACCGGTTCTCCGAACTACTCAAAATTTCCGCCACCGGTTCTCCAGAACTGGTCAGAACCTGCTGAAACCCACCTCTGCTCCATTCCATAGTGCAGTGAAGCTAAAGGTTATACAATGATAGCATGTAAGGCTTGGGAGGATCTTGAAGGTCATCTGGCTGAACCTCTACCAATGCAAGAAGCAGCCATTGCAGCATACCCAATAGATGGCCATGTTTGAACTTCTCCAGCAAAAAAGAAAAAAAAAAAGGAATCTACTACTCAAAGACTAGTTAGCTTTATAGTTGAAGAACTTTTTAGGAAATGCAGGACATATTTGAGCTCTGGTGACTCCTGGCACAATGCAAACTTTAAATACACAGTCACATGTTCAGGTATCTGAGTAATCTAACAGAAAAGAAATGCAGAGTTGAAAGGAGCCTTGGAGGTCTTCAAGTCCAGCCCCTTGCTCAAGCAGGAGAACCTATACCCATTATAGATATGTGGCTGTTCAATCTCTTCTTAAAAGTCTCCAATGATGGAGCACCCACAACTTCAGAAGTCAAGCAGTTCCACTGGTTAATTTTTCTCACTGTTAGGAAGTTTCCCTTTAGTTTTAGAGTTGCTTCTCTCTTTGGTTAGATTCCATCCATTGTTCCTTGTCTTGCCTTCTGATGCTTTGGAAAATAAGTTGACTCCCTCTTCTTTGTGGCAGCCCCTCAAAAATTGGAAGACTGCTATCGTGTCACCCCAGTCCTTCTTTTCTCTAGACTAGACCGGGATGAAATGCTTCTGGTTTGGACCAGATCGCCTGATCCGGTAGCGATGGCGGCGGGTGGTTTGGAGAACCGGTAGCAAAAATCCCTCCCCATGCCCAGCTGAGCCGCGCAATCATCAGAGACTTTTTATTTTATTTTTAAAAGCATTTTTTCTACAATCTCTTCTGCAGAAAAAATGCTTTTAAAAGTTAAAAAAAAAAAGCTTTTACCGATCAGGCAAGTCAGCTGGGATTGTCAGAGGCTTTAAAAAAAAAAAAGAAAAGCCTCTGCTGATCAGGCAAGTCAGCTGGGATTGTCAGAGGCTTTAAAAAAAAAGAAAAGCCTCTGCTGATCAGGCAAGTCAGCTGGGATTGTCAGAGGCTTTAAAAAAAAAAAGAAAAGCCTCTGCCGATCAGGCAAGTCAGCTGGGATCATCAGAGGCTTTTAAAAGGATTTTTTTTACAACCTCTTCGGCTGAAGAGGTTGTAGAAAAAATGGTTTTAAAAGTTAAAAAAAAAAAAGTTGGCCACCCCCACTCAGTCATTTTACCCCCCCCAAGCCACGCCCACAGAACTGGTAGTAACAAATTTTACTTTGGACTAGACATACCCAATTCCTGCACCTGTTGTTCATATGTTGTAGCCTCCAGCTCCCTAATCATCTTTGTTGCTCTTTTCTGCATTCTTAAAATCTAATACTCCGTTTCCCCGAAAATAAGACCTCCCTGGATAATAAGCCCAATCGGGCTTTTGAGCGCATACACTAGAATAAGCCCTCCCCGGAAATATTTAAACCCATGCGCAGCTGTCCCTGCCATTTCCTCTGGTTAGGGTTAGGGAGACAGAGCTGGAAATCAGGTAAGATGGCAAGAGGAGCCCCGCCTTGATCTACGTGCCCCAAAATAATAAGATCTCCCCAAAAATAAGGCCAAGCGCTTATTCCGGGGTTCAAAAAAGTATAGTATAAAGCTATTACATCCAATATTTAGATCCAATATAAAGAAGCTACTGATACATGGAGAGAGAAATCTGCATTGAGAGAGAGAGAGAGAGAGAGAGAGAAAGAGAGAGAGAGAGAGAGAGAGAGAGAGAGAGAGAGAGAGAGAGAGAGAGAGAGAGAGATTGATTTTCATATTATGAACCAGGTAACCTTTTCTCTGAAAACAGTTGTGTTTTGGGTAAAACATTCATTATTCTGGATTCCTCTGGCACAGCACAGTGAAAACTGCAGGATCAGGAAATGGATAACCTAGCAGAAGGCATGTGAAGAACAAACTACATCTCTAGGTGATTCATTACCCTGTTGTGAAATTGCAAAACAATACCTCTGCCAATCCCAAAGAGGCACAGGTAAAGTCCACATCTAGCTGGTCGTAAACTAGCCCTTCTGAGTTCTTTGATCTCATTTTCCTTGTTATTTTTTTTTTAATAAAAAATAAAAGTTTCCCAGAATGTCCTTTAAAATAATAGTGGCTGTTTCGAAGAATGTTTAGCAATACTGAATTCAGTTTTGGTCGCCACGATGTGCAAAAGATGTTGAGACTCTAGAAAGAGTGCAGAGAAGAGCAACAAAGATGATTAGGGGACTGGAGGCTAAAACATATGAAGAACGGTTGCAGGAATTGGGTATGTCTAGTTTGATGAAGAGAAGGACTAGGGGAGACATGATAGCAGTGTTCCAATATCTCAGGGGCTGCCACAAAGAAGAGGGAGTCAAGCTATTCTCCAAAGCACCTGAGGGCAGGACAAGAAGCAATGGGTGAAACTAATCAAGGAGAGAAGCAACCTAGAACTAAGGAGAAATTTCCTGACAGTTAGAACAATTAATCAGTGGAACAACTTGCCTCCAGAAGTTGTAAATGCTCCAACACCAGAAATTTTTAAGAAGATATTGGATAACCATTTGTCTGAAGTGGTGTAGGCTTTCCTGCCTGGGCAGGGGGTTGGACTAGAAGGCCTCCAAGGTCCCTTCCAACTTATTCTATTCTATTTTATTCTATTCTATTTTACATCTTTCATGTCCTCCTTTTACATTGGAGGAAGTCAAGAGGAATCAAGTTCAATCTGAAGAAGGCACCTGTTTTGGATTTTCCTAGTTTTCTATCTCAGTTCTCTCTTCTTGCACATCAGGGATGGTGACTGAGTGATTTTAGAAGGTCCTCAGAACCTTCTTTGATCATTATTGCTTAACAATAGCGGCAATATTCATGATTATGAGGCTGGAAATACAGGAATACATAGTAATGCAATGTAAATCAGACATTTCATGAGTTGAGACCACTGCAGAACTAAATATCCTATCTCCTGTAGCACAAGTCAAAATAGCAATAGCAACAGCACTTAGACTTATATACTGCTTCACAGTGCTTTACAGCCCTCTCTAAGTGGTTTACAGAGTCAGCATATCACCCCCAACAATCTGGATCCTCATTTTATTGACCTCGGAAGGATGGAAGGCTGAGTCAACCTTGAGCCTGGAGAGATTTGAACTGCTAAATTGCAGGCAGCCAGCAGTCAGCAGAAGTAGCCTGCAGTACTGCACTCTAACCACTGCGCCACCAAGGCTCTTGTGACCTTGAAAATCAGTTCCCAATGAATGGAGGAAAGGTAAGCTGCTATGGAAAGCGGCTAGTAGAAACTGGGCTGTCCAACCTCTGTTGGTGTCATCAAAAGTCTTGATTGAATGAGCTAGACCTTATCCATGGCAGCATTATGTCCTAGAAGAATAACACAATAACAAGTTGGAAGGGACCTTGGTGTGGTTTTTGCCTTCCTTCTTAAGCAGAAGACCTTATACCATTTCAGACAAATGGCTGTCCAATGTCTTCTTAAAAACTTCCAGTGATGGAGCACCCACAACTTCTGAAGGCAACCGTTCCACTGATTAATTGTTCTCAGAAAATTTCTACTTATTTCCAGGTTGGTTCTCTACTTGATTAATTTCCATCCATTGCTTCTTGTCCTGCCTTCGGGTACTTTGGAGAATAGGTTTACCCAGGGGTGGGCTTAAAATATTTTAGCAAGGGGTTCTTTGCCCGGTTGCTGGGTGGGTGTGGCCATGCTGGGCATGAACTAGTCAGCCTCCTGCACCACAGTGGGGGGGGCGTTTTTGCCCTCCCTGGGCTCCAGAAGCTTTCCTAGAGCTGCTGGGAGGGCGAAAATGGTTTCCCCAGACTCCGGAGGCCTGTTTCCCAGACTCCAGAGTTTCCCAGACTCCGGAGGCACATTTCTGGCCTTCCTGAACTTCCGGTAGGCCCGTTTTTTGCCCTCTCCAAGCCTCTGTGCGCATCTTGCACTTACCTGCATCCAAAATGGGTTGCGTGGGAACTCACGCAGGGGCAGGGTGGGGTGGGAGGGGCCAGCCAGGAATGGTATTTGGGGGTTCTCCCAACTGCACAGAATCTTAGGTAGAGGTTCTCCTGAACCTCTGTGAAACCCCAGCAGCCCACCACTGGGTTTATCCCAGGGGTGAAATGCTCCCGGTTCGGACCGGATCGCCCGATCCGGTAGCAATGGAGGCGGGTGGTTTGGAGAACCAATAGCAAAAATCCTTGCCACATGCCCAGCTGAGCTGCACAATCATCAGAGGCTTTTTTTTTACTTTTAAAAGCATTTTTTCTATAACCTCTTTGGCGAAAAAAATGCTTTTAAAAGTAAAAAACAAAAAAGCCTCTGATGATCGCATGGCTCAGCTTGGATCGTCAGAGGCATTTAAGAGAAAAAAACCCTTTTTTTCTTTTAAATACTTCTGACGATCCAAGCTGAGTTTTTTAAAAAGCCTCTGCCGATCAGGCAACTCAGCTTGGATCATCAGAGGCAGTTAAAAAAAAACAACCCTATTTTTCTTTTAAATACCTCTGACGATCCCAGCTGAGTTGCCTGATCAGCAGAGGCTTTTTTAAAAAGCCTCTGCCGATCAGGCAACTCAGCTGGGATTGTCAGAGCCTTTTGAAAGCATTTTTTAACAACCTCTTCGCCGAAGAGATTGTAGAAAAAATGCTTTTAAAAGTAAAAAAAATAAATAAATGGCCACGCCCACTCAGTCACATTACCCCCCTACCAAGCCACGCCCACAGAACTGGTAGTAACAAATTTTAGATTTCACCGCTGGTTTACCCTCTTTTCTTTGTAGCAGCCCCTCAAATACTGGAACGCTGCTATCATTGCATATCCAAGTCCTTATTAGTTTGATTGCTCCTACATTTTGAACTAGCCAAACACTATTTCAAAACTGCAACAGCCAAGAATAAGTTTAAGCTGCCTCAACTCTGGGCTAGGAATAAGATGAAGGCAACATTAAGAGGACATGATGGAAGGGAAAAAAACACATTTAGTTGGCCATGTTTGCTCCATGAATACATCCATCACTTTGCAATGCTTATGGTTCAGGAAGTCCTTTAGATTCTTTGGATTGTCACTTCTAGGACCTGAGTCGAAGACACCCTATTCTAAACCACTACAGGTAGTTCTCGACATATAACCACAACAGGACCCAAAATTTCTGTTGCCAACCAAGACATTTGTTAAGTGAGTTTTTCCCCATTTTACGACCTTTCTTGCTATCGTTGTGAAGCGAATCAGTGCAGTTGTTAAGTTAGTAACGCGGTGGTTAAGTGAATCTGGCTTCCCCATGGACTTTGCTTGTCGGAAGGTCACAAAAGTTGCAACCGTCATAAATACAAGTCAGTCAGTTGCCAAGCGTTTGACTTTTGATCACGTGACCCTGGGGATGCTGATATGGCCATCAGGATGAAAAATGGTCATAGGGTCACTTTTTCAGTGCTGTTGTAACTTCGATTGGTCACTAAACGAATGGTTGTAAGATGAGGACTACTTGTAGAAGGCAAAGGGCTGGTTGTATGCTGAACGGGGCTGGGTTGGTTGGGTTTAGAAGAAAGCAGCCACTGAAACTATTACTTGCTGGAGTTACTGCTACTTAAAAGAAGGAAGGAGTCCGGGGCTGTCCCATCCTGTATCAAAAAAAACCTGTGCTCTGTGTACTTCAAAAAATCCCCTTGGCTCCTACACCTTCCTACATTGATGAAAACCACAGCTGTTCTCAAGGCAACTCTTGCTAGTAGGACAACGTTGAATTCCATTCTATACTTTCCATAGAAATGTGTGCTTGGTATAAGAATACGTTGGGTTTGAGGCAAGATGCCCTACAGTGGGAGAATGGGACAATTTGCCACAGCCAAGTTGCAGCGGACGAACTCACCATGGCCAACTCGCCGCAAGACAACTTGTTGCGGGATAATCAGGGGTGAAATGCTCCCGGTTCAGACCGGATCACCCAATCCGGTAGTGAGGGCGGCGGGTGGTTCGGAGAACCAGTAGCAAAAAATTCTTGCCCCACCCCCTGCCCAGCTGAGCCACGTGATCATCAGAAGCTTTTTTTAAATTATTTTTAAAAGCATTTTTTCTAAGCCCTCTTCGGCTGAAGGGATTGTAAAATTTTTTTTATTTATATGCTGCCCTTCTCCGGAGATTCAGGGCGGCTTACAAGGCATTAAGCAATAGCCTTCATACTTTTGTATATTTATACAAAGTCAGCTTATTGCCCCCACAAACTGGGTCCTCATTTTACCTACCTTAGAAAGGATGGAAGGCTGAGTCAGCCTTGAGCCTGGTGAGAATTGAACTTGCAATAATTGCAGGCAGCTGGAAGCTAAATACTACCTTTAACAGTAGCATTAGTCTGCTGCGCCACTCAGGCTCTATGAATTTATGAGTTTAAATATGGTCTATGAATTATAAAGAAAAGCATATATTTAATAACAACATTTCTCTGACCAAATCATTTCTAATTCTCAAATCCCAAAGTCAAAACTTCATTTTTCTCCTTTTCCTGTAGGAACTCTAACAGTGGTCTCTAAGCTGCAAGAAATTAAGTCAAATTGTTTTTCTCTAATCAAAGCAGCCAATTTCACCAACTCAGACAACTCCATCAAAATCCAGTCTTCCTTTGTCGGTATCTACCTCTTTTCCATCTTTGTGCATATAATAGTTGTGCAGCCGATGTCATTTATAAAAACCCAAATCCATGTTTTCTTTATACTTATTTGTCTGTCATCCCTAAAATATATATTTTTTTCTTTTCGGTTTCAATTTTACATCCATTTTTCAAATTTTCTGAATTGAAATGCATATCTGATTCCAAAACATCCTTAGCCTTCTTATAGGTTCACCAAAGATTATAAAAAGTTGGTAAAATAATTGAATTAATTCAGAATGGATTAACAAAACAACAGAGTTGGAAGGGACCTTGGAGGTCTTCTAGTCCAACTCTCTGCTCAGGCAGGAAATCCTATATCATTTCAGACAAATAATTGTTCACTCTCTTCTCTAAAACCTCCAGTGTTGGAGCATTCACAACTTCTGGAGGCATGTCATTCCACTGATTAATTGTTCTCCCTGTCAGGAAATTTCTCCTTAGTTCTAAATTGCTTCTCTCCTTGATTAGTTTCCACCAGAGGTGGGTTTCAGCAGGTTCTGACCAGTTCTGGAGAACTAGTAGCGGAAATTTTGAGTAGTTCTGAGAACCAGTAGTAAAAATTGTGACTTGCCCTGCCTCCATCTATTCTATGCTTCCCAAGTCCCAGCTGATTGGGGGAAATGGAGATTTTACAGTATCCTTCCCCTGGAGTGGGGTGGAAATGGAGATTTTACAGTATCTTTCCCCTGCCACGCCCACCAAGCCACGCCAACAGAACCGGTAGTAAAAAAATTTGAAACCCACCACTGGTTTCTACCCGTTGCTTCTTGTCCTGCCCTCAGGTACTTTGGAGAACAGTTTGACTCCCTCTTCTTTGTGGCAGCCCAGGGGTGAAATCCAGCAGGTTCTGACAGGTTCTGGAGAACCAGTAGCGGAAATTTTGAGCAGTTCGGAGAACCAGTAGCGGAAATTTTGAGTAGTATGGAGAACCAGCAAATAGCACCTCTGGCTGGCCCCAGAGTGGGGTGGGAATGGAGATTTTACAATATCCTTCCCCTGCCATGCCCACCAAGTCACGCCCACCAAGCCACACCATGCCCACCAAGCCCCGCCCACAGAACCAGTGGTAAAAAAATTTGGATTTCACCACTGTGGCAGCTCCTGAGACATTGGAACACTGCTCTCATGTCTCCCCTAGTCCTTCTTTTCATTAAATTAGACATACCCAGTTCCAGCAACTGTTCTTCATATATTTTAGCCTCCAGTTCCCTAATCATCTTTGTTACTCTTATCTGACCAACCATGTCTGGGCTGATTATTACTTAGATGAGACACAACCAGGGAATCCCTTCTCTATTTAATAATATTTTGTTTTTGGTTTCCAAGCCTTTGAGGGATTGCACATGAGCCTGAGGGTGCAAGCAACACACTATTGTGGTACAGTTGCAACATTTTGTGGCATTAATCAGACCCAACTTTACAACAGGGTAAAAGCCTGCCAGATGCAGTTTTGCAAAATTAAAAATCTATCCGGGGGTTCTAATTTCCAGTCATTTTGTTACCAAGATCTTCTTAGATTATCTTTGGAGCCAAAAACCAAATTTTATGCTGATGCGGTCAAACCTATGAAAACTTTTAGGGAGTTTCCAGAGCACTATAAGACGTTTACCAGCAGTGACCATTCTTATTATGTAGAAGATAATAGAGGATATAAATCCACAGTACTTATCATTTTTCATCCTTTGCTTAGTGTACACCAGTGTGATCCATAGGCGCATTTCATTTCATTTTCATTTCATTTTATTTAATTTGTATACCGCCCTACTCCCGAAGGACTCCGGGCGGTGAACAGGCACAGAATAAAACACATAGAATACAAAAATTAAGAGCAGAAGTAAAATCGAATTAAATCAATTTAGCCCAAGACAAATTTAAAACCCCAGGTTAAGAACAAATTAAAATTTACATTAAAAAAGAATGGGACAGGTTAGGCCAGACCAGCCTGGTGAAATAAAAAGGTCTTAAGAGCGCGGCGGAAGGTGCGTAGATCCAGGATTCTCCGTATCTCCGGGGGGAGCTTGTTCCAGATAGTAGGTGCCCCCACAGAGAAGGCTCTCCCCCTGGGGGCCGCCGGCCAACATTGTTTGGCCGACGGCACCCGGAGGAGTCCCTCTCTGTGAAAGCGTACCGGCCGGTGGGAGGCCGTGAATAGTATTGTCATATTCCTCACTCAGTCATTGCAGCTTTCAGCCATGTCTTGGATAGAACAAGGGCTTATATTTGAATGGTGCTTCCTTATGAATCTTCACCCTTCCACTTCCTTTACTCAAGTGAAGTTCGCTTCCTCTCTCATGTGGTGTGGCCCTTTGTCCTTTAAAGTCCCTTAAGCTTTTAATTCTTATCCAGAACATTGATGTCTTGTCTCTTGTGATACATCTATCCTCAAACCAGGGGTGAAATGTAAAATTTGTTACTACCGGTTCTGTGGGCGTGGCTTGGTGGGATGGGGGGGGTAATGTGACTGAGTGGGCGTGGCCAACTTTTTTTTTTTATACTTTTAAAACCATTTTTTCTACAACCTCTTCAGCCGAAGAGGTTGTAAAAAAATGCTTTTAAAAGCCTCTGACGATGCCAGCTGAGTTGCCTGATCATCAGAGGCTTTTTTTTTCCCTTTTAAAAACATTTTTTCCTCGGCTGAAGAGGTTGTAGAAAAAATGCTTTTAAAAGCCTCTGACGATCCCAGCTGAGCCGCACGATCATCAGAGGCTTTTTTTTTTTAACTTTTAAAAGCATTTTTTCGGCCGAAGAGATTGTAGAAAAAATGCTTTTAAAAATTAAAAAAAAGCCTCTGATGATCGCGCGGCTCAGCTGGGCATCGGGGGGTGGGGAGGGATTTTTGCTACCGGTTCTCTGAACCACCCGCTGCCGTCGCTTCCGGATCGGGCAATCCGGTCCAAACCGGGAGCATTTCACCCCTGCCTCAAACTCAACTTTTCCAGAAAAATCTTAGTTTTTCTTTCTTAGAGTCCTCCAAGTGTATTCGTCATGTACCCCTCAGCTAGTATGGTTAACATAAGGTTCTTTCTCCTTTGGACTAATAACATTTCATGGTAGGGAGTCCTTGACATATGGCCACAATTGAGCCCAACATTTCTGGTGTTACGTGAGACATTTGCGAAGTGAGTTTTGCCCCATTTTACGACCTTTCTTGCCACGGTTGTTAAGTGAATCTCTGCAGTGGATAAATCAGTAACACGGTTGTTAAGTAAATCTGGCTTCTCCATTGACTTTGCACATCAGAAAGTTGCAAAAAGGGGATCCCATGAACTTGGGACACTGCAATGGTCATAAATATGAATCATAAATATGTCAAGCATCTGAATTTTGATCAACTGATCAGGAGGATGCTGCAAAGGTCGTAACAGTGAAAAACGGTCATAAGTCACTTTTTTCAGTGCTGTTGTAACTTTGAACGGTCACTAAACAAACTGTTGTAAGTCGAGGACTATCTGTAATATTCTGTCTTGCTGTTGGATAGTAAGACATTAATGAGTTACTTTTAACTCCTAGCTGGATCTAGCCTCAGGATACCAACATGGTGGCAATGTGGAAGATCATTGATATTAACAGATGAACAGAGTTAATTGAAGACTTATTGAGAACTACCTGTAGTGATTTAGAATAGTGCAATGGGGTATCTTCTATTCAGGTCCTAGAAGTGAAAATCCAGAGAATCTAGAGGACTTCCAGAACCATACGCATTGCAAAGTGATGGATGTCTTCTGAAGACTCTCCTCAGTCCTAGTGCTCAAAAGGTTATGTACCACATCCCCTCACGGAGTCATAAAAAAAGAAAGAAAGAAAGAAAAAGCAAGATCTCCACCATTCAGCTACCCAAACCCAAAGATGATCCATTCTTCCTTCATCTGGAAATCTGGAACGATGCAAAGATTATTCTCTCTTTCTTTTCCTTTTCCTCGTTTTGTTGAGTTGGCATATTTCACTTCTTACAGAGGAGGTGGCAGCTGTTGTAAACTTTCCTCATCTGCTTGTTGCACAGAAACGATTACCCACTCAAAGAGGGTTTCCCAATTCCCTGCTTTGGTTCCTCTTTCAGGTTTAGGCTATTTCTACACCAAGTTCTCCTGGCAATTTGGAAATGAGTTGACATAAGGGTGACTAAGAGGGAAAGACCCAATAATGTCAGAATTTCAGAATCAGCTCCTGGATTGCGTAAGAACTATTTTTATTGCAGTTCAGGGTGATGGCTGAGATCTTGAAACCACTTTTTTTGGGGGAAGATTCAAGTAACTCTTTCCCTCAACACTTAAGCTCTTTGCAGGAGTTTCTGTAGATGAGATCACCTGCAAAAGGGGAAAAAAGGGAGGAGGGTAAAAATTTGGCTGTTTCTCTCCGTTTCTCTCCCTCCCTACATTGAAACTTTTAACAGAATTAACAGAATAACAGAGTTGGAAGGGATCTTGGAGGTCCTAGTCCAACCCCCAGCTCAAGCTGGAAACCCTATACCATTCCAGACAAGGGGCTATCCAGTGCCTTCTTAAAAGTCTCCAGTGATGGAGCACCCACAACTTCTGGAGGCAACTTCCACTGATTAACTGTTTTTAATTGTTAGGAAATTTCTCCTTAGTTCTAGGTTGCTTCTCTCCTTGATTAATTTCCATCCATTCTTTCTTGTTCTGCCCTCAGGTTCTTTTGAGAATAGGATGTTGACTCCCCTCTTCTTTGTGGCTGTCCCTTAGCTATTGGAACACTGCTATCATGTTTTCCCCAGTCCTTCTTTTCACTAGACTAGACATATATCCAATTCCTGCAACTGTTCTTTGTATGTTTTAGCCTCCATCCATCCCCTAATCATCTACCTTTCCAGAGTCTCAGCATCTTTTATAGAATAGAATAGAATAGAATAGAATAGAATAGAATAGAATAGAATAGAATAGAATAGAATAGAATAGAATAGAATAGAATAGAATAGAATAGAATAGAATTCTTTATTGGCCAAGTGTGATTGGACACACAAGGAATTTGTCTTTTGTGCATATGCTCTCAGTGTACATAAAAGAAAAGATACATTCATCAAGAATCATAAGGTACAACACTTAATGATAGTCATAGGGTACAAATAAGCAATCAGGAAACAATATCAATATAAAGTGTAAGGATACAAGTAACAAAGTTACAGTCATGCAGTCATAAGTGGAAGGAGATGGGTGGTGGGAACGATGAGAAGATTAATAGTAGTGCAGACTTAGTAAATAGTTTGACACTGTTGAGGGAATTATTTGTTTAGCAGAGAGATGGCGTTCGGGAAAAAACTGTCCTTGTGTCTAGTTGTTTTGGTGTGCAGTACTCTATAGCGTTGTCTTGAGGGTAGGAGTTGAAAGTTTATGTCAAGGATGCAAGGGGTCTGTAAATATTTTCCCAGCCCTCTTTTTGACTCGTGCAGTATACAGGTCCTCAATGGAAGGCAGGTTGGTAGCCATTGTTTTTTCTACAGTTCTAATTATCCTCTGAAGTCTGTGTCTGTCTTGTTGGGTTGCAGAGCCAAACCAGACAGTTATAGAGGTGTAGATGACAGACTTAATAATTCCTCTATATAATTCCTCAGTCACCATGTTTTTATACACTAAAGGATGATCATACAATTACTATTTCACAGACAGTAAAGCCTTTATTTGTGCTACTTTTTCCTAGTTTGACATGGAAGGTCTATCTCCCTTGGCTAGATATGGCTGTTGTTACTCAAAATGACCCTTGACTTATGATGAATTGATCTATCATGAAGTGATGTGGTCATCAGGTGACTGTGCCCCATTTTATGACTTTTTTTTGCCATGGAGATTAAGTGAATCACATGGCTCTTAAATGAATCCAGCTTCCCTCATTGACTTGTGCTCGTTGGGAGCCAACTGGAAGGTCACTAATGGTGATCATGGACCATGGGATGCTGCAGTCGTCCTAAATGTGAACCCATTGCCAAGTACACCCAGATTGTGATCACATGATAGTGAGGAATGCTGCAATGGGCATAAGGTTATAAACCATGTCACTTTTTGCTGCAAAAAGTGGAACTTGGAACTTGGAATGGTTGCCAAATGAAGGATTATAAGGTGGTTATTAAGTGAATCAGGCAAGATTTGAATGACCTTTTCTGCCACAGTTATTGTAATTTGTGGTTGTAAAACAAGGAGTACTTGTATTCAGCTATGCTTTGTTGGCTGAGTCATGGCTGGGTTCACATGTGACACAAACCATAAATACTTGGGGTCAATTACCACTGAATAGGATCCTAAAGCACCCCAATCCTTTCATAAAGGGGGGATAATTCTCAGCAGCCTCCCATGGGGTGAATGAAGAAGACAGGCTGAATCTCGGTGGATGAGACGGTCCTATAATGTTGTTAACCACTTGAAGAGGCACCTTTGGGACAACCATGACCAGCCAGATAAGGAATAATGGATGGAAACTGAACAAGGAGAGATTCAACCTGGAAATAAGGAGAAATTTTCTGACAGTGAAAACAATCAACCGATGGAACAGAAGTGGTCTTCAGAAGTTGTGGGAGCTTCATCACTGGAAGTTTTCAGGAAGAGATTGGACTGCCATTTGCCAGAAATGGTGTAGGGTCTCCTGCTTGGGTGGGGAGTTGGACTAGATGACCTACAAGGTCCCTTCCAACTCTGTTAATCTGTAATCTGTTACTCTTACCTTTCTGGTAGTTATTACTGCTCTGAGCCTTATCTGAACAGGAAAGGCAATATTTCAAAATGTTTAACAGGATAAAGATAAAGACTCTTGTGAGTCAAGCTTGATACCTGGAAATTACATGCAGGCTTAGCTAACTAGTACTGCAAGAACATGGAAAAAGCTGCTAAAAAGGCAAACAATAAAGGTAGTCCTTGAGTTACAACCATTCGTTTAGTGACCTTTCGAAGTCACAAGGGCACAGAAAAAGTGGCTTACGACCGTTTTTCACTCTTTTCGCACTGTTGCAGCATCCCCACGGACATGTAATCAAAATTTGGATGCTTGGCAACTGGCTCATATGTGATCTCCTCACGTGTGATCCCCTTTTGCAAATCATCGGACAGGCAAAGTCAACGGGGAAGCCAGATTCATTTTACAGCCGTGTTACTAACTGAACAACTGCAGCGATTCACTTAACAGCCATGGCAAGAAGGGTCTAAAAATGGGGCAAAACTCGCTTGACAACAATCTCCCTTAGCAACGTAAACGTTGGGCTTAAATGTGGTTGTAAGTCAAGGAGCATCTGTATGGATTTCTCCTCTATAACTAGAGAAGGACATTTTAAAGGAGGGGGTGATGAGAGAGAAAAAGCCAGCTATCACAGAAGGTCCTTTCCCCTGAGTTATATATATCTTGGTCTGTCTACCCCAGAGGTCGGCAACCTTAAACACTCAAAGAGCCACAAAGGTTCTAAGTGGAAGACCTCCATTCAGTTCTGGAACCTACTAGAAGTCCTGTTTCCCCACAATAGAGACTCCTCCTAGCGCGGCATACTTTTTCCTCTACGTGTCCTAACCGAAAGCCCGATCAATTGTGGAGCCAACCAGAAAACCCGCCCCTTGCCATAGAGTCTCCTCCTGGCGCACTATGCTTCCGCCCCCTAACCAGAAGCGCCTCTCAAAATTGTGGCGCCGACCGGCGACAGGGAGCCACAGCAGAGGGATGAAAGAGCCACATGCGGCTCCAGAGCCACAGGTTGCTGACTCCCGATCTACCCTGTTGTCAGAACACAAACACAACCTTGAAGTGCCATTTGGGGCCAGATTACGACACCTCTGGATGCCGTTTAGTAAGCACTGTGTGACAGCTTGTTCAGAGTCCAGCACATGTTGCGTGAAAGACCTGCTTTCAAAACATGGCTGGCTTTTTTTAAAAATTATTATTTCTTAATTATGAAGCAAGAAACTTAGCTGAGGTTAAGCAAAGGAACCTTTAGCATCGTGTAGTACATTAGAAGATGGAAGCAGTGACTTCAAAATTAGAATAAAGTAAGATTCCGTGCTTTCAGAAGGATGCAAAAAGAGAGACGGTTGAGGATTATTGTAATGCTTATGGGGAAAAAGAAAGAGAGATTGGAAAACAGTGAGGAAACGGTAAGGAAATCACAGAGACACATGCCTGTACATGTGACTGGGGTATATACTTTGGAGAAGGAAAACAACAGAACTTTACAAAATAATGAATGGTAAGGGAAAAAAAAAAACCAGTAGCCTGTTCCTATTTATTCACTTGTGCAATATTGCAACAACACAGCAGTCAGCAGAATAAAGGAGGAAAACAACTGCAAGCAAAAAGAGAGAGTCAAGGGAAATATCAAATGATAGTATTGATGACTGGAATTGACCACCAGCTAGAACAAGTGGTAATATGCTTTCCTTTTCAGGTAATGATTGGCAGGAAGGCACCAGGCCCATGTTTTGACGTGGACAGAAAAAAAGAAAAAGAAGAATCAGTACAGCTAAATGAATGAAAAACCGCAACAAAAGTACTAGGCTAGAAACCAGGAGACTGTAAGTTCTAGTCCTGCTTTCTGGTTGGGTGACTTTGGGCCAATCACCAGGAGATTGTAAATTCTAATCCTGTTTTAGGTGTGAAAGCTGGTTGGGTGGGGCTTTGGACTAATCACCAGGAGACTGTAAGTTCTAGTCCTGCTTTAGCATGAAAGCTGGTTGGGTGACTTTGGGCCAATCACCAGGAGACTGTAAATTCTAATCCTGTTTTAGGTGTGAAAGCTGGTTGGGTGGGGCTTTGGACCAATCACCAGGAGACTGTAAGTTCTAGTCCTGCTTTAGCATGAAAGCTGGTTGGGTGACTTTGGGCCAATCACCAGGAGACTGTAAGTTCTAGTCCTGCCTTAGGCATGACTTATGACCATTTTTCACATTTATAACTGTTGCAGCATCCTCACAGTCATGTGATCAAAATTTGGATGCTTGGCAACTGACTCATACTTATGACAGTTGCCGTGTCCCGGGGTCACCTTTTGCGACCATCTGACAAGCAAAATCAATGGGGAAGCCAAATTTACTTAACAATTTGTGTTACTAACTTGACGACTGCAGTGATTCACTTAACAACTGCGGCAAGAAAGGTCGTAAAGTGGGAGAAAACTCATTTAACAATTGCCTCCCTTAGCAACGGAAATTTGGGGCTCAGTTGTGGTAAATTGAGGACTACCTATATTGTCAGTCCATGTGGATAAGAAACATGACTTATTTTTTTTTTATCAAGAGTAATGCACCTGGAGTTAACACAAGGAAAATGGTCCTGTTGTAAGCACTTTATACATGAGAGAATAAACAAGAAAATAAATTAGGTGATAGAAACCTGTTGCTGGCAGGAAGGATATATATCCATGGCAGGGGTTAAATCCTCCCGGTTCGGACTGGATCACCCAATCCGGTAGCGATGGTGGCTGGTGGTTCGGAGAACCAGGAACAAAAATCCCTGCACCCACCCTCCATGCCCTGCTGAACCGTGTGCGGCTCAGCTGGGATTGTCAGAGGCTTTTAAAAGCATTTTTTTCTGCAACCTCTTCAGTTGTAGAAAAAATGCTTTTAAAAGCCTCTGACGATCCCAGCTGAGTTGCCTGATCGTCAGAGGCTGTTAAAAGCATTTTTTTTCTGCAAACTCTCCGGCCGAAGAGGTTGTAGAAAAAATGCTTTTAAAAGTAAAAAAAAAAAAAAAGTTGGCCACGCCCGCCCAGTCACATTACCCCCCCAAGCCACGCCCACAGAACCAGTAGTAACAAATTTTACATTTCACCGTGGATTCCACGGTTGTGTTTGCGGTTCTTTCTGAGCCGACTGTATTTGGCAACCATTATCCATATCTTGGTTGTGTTGCAACTTGACTTTGCAATGTGTTTTCCATTCGGCTACCTTTGAAAAAGTGCCCGTCTGGTGCAAAATATGGCAGTTAATGTGCAAGCTTGTGCATGATTAATCAGACCACATGATCTCAATGTTGAAAGATCCACCCCTGCAGCATGTAAGGTGTTAAATGCTTTAAAGCTTAACTGTGTGAGGGGCAGATTCTCTCCTTAGGAAACTGTCCAGTGATAAAGGTTCTGTCGGAGAAGCCCTTTTTGAAGATGCTCCATGTTTTTTGAGGTCACTCAATCAGGCCTGTGGGAAAGATCCTTCTCTTGCACCATGCCCAACTTAGGAAATGTGGTTCTTCAGGAGATACATTTGGAGTTTGAAAAAAGAAAAACATGATCGAGACACAGCTCTTCAACCTAGATTATTTTTAATCAATGCATTGTATAATTTGCCTTGTCTTGTCTTGATTGTGGTCTTCTGCTTTTTCTCCTAGTCATTAGTCATCCTAAACATTCAACAAATTCATAAGCAAAATAGACTTTCAAATAATCAAACAAATGATGAATGCTACTTTGATGAGTTCATATCTGATCATGTCCCTCACTCAGATCTTCAATAGATTGTTCATCTTTAGCAGTGTTTCTCAAGCTTGGTAGCTTGAAGATGGGTGGACTTCAACTCCCAGAATCCCCCAGCCAGCGCTGCTGGCTGGGGGATTCTGGGAGTTGAAGTCCACCCATCTTCAAGCTACCAAGCTTGAGAAACACTGATCTATAGGTATTGTTAATATCTATGTGTTTATTGATGGCTGATTTGTCCGAGGGCCAAGCTTCCAGAAATTCTCTGCTGTTTTTGGACTCATCTTGTTCTAGGATGGTCACATTTTTTCCAATTCAAACTATGGTTAAATCTGTCTATATGTTGTGAAACCTCAGAACTGTTTGTCAAGAGGTCAAACTATGTCAGGGCTTAGATTCCAACAGTTGTTTCTCTCAGGCTTTATATATAGAGACATACCAAACTCTGTAGCTTGTGCTTGGTGACCAGCGTTGTGTAATCAAGAGGATCTCTTGCTTGGTGACTTGTGAAATGCTTACAGGTTACCTCGTGCCTTTATTCCTTCCTGTTGAGTTTTGCACCCTTGGCCCTCTTCCTTTAATCTCTTTTGACAATCGAGCATCCATCCCCTATCTCGAAGAGATCAAGAATTTGGGCTACAATTGAGCAAGCCCTCCAATAAAAAGCTTGTGGTATAATCCAGTGGTGACATTTGGACTCGTGAGATATTGTGCAATGCTTTATAGCGTGATTAAAAAAACGACAGTAAAAAACAAAAAGAAACAACTAGGGATGTGAAAGGAAGTGATAAAAAAGACCCAAGTGAAATGGGATCCAAATATCAGAGGTGAGTAATCGATCAATCAGAATAGAACTGGAAGGGACCTTGGAGGTCTTCTAGTCCAACCCCCGATCAAGCAGGAGACCCTGTACCGTTTCAGACAAATGGCTGTCCAGTCTTTTCTTAAAATCCTCCATGATGAAGCACCCGCAGCTTCTGAAGGCAACCTGTTCTACTGGTTAGTTGTTCTCATTGTTAGGAAGTTTCTCCTTAATTTTAGGTTGCTTCCACTGGTGAAATCCAAATTTTTTTACTACCAGTTCTGTGGGCGTGGCTTGATGGGCGTGGCTTGGTGGATGTGGCAGGGGAAGGATACTGCAAAATCTCCATTCCCACCCCACTCCAGGGGAAGGATATTGCAAAATCTCCATTCCCACCCCACTCCAGGGGAAGGATATTGCAAAATCTCCATTCCCACCCCACTCCAGGGGAAGGCTACTGCAAAATCTCCATTCCCACCCCAGCCCAGGGGAAGGATACTGCAAAATCCCTATTCCCTCCCAACTCCTGGGGTAAGGATATTACAAAATCTCCATTCCCACCCCACTCGTGGGGCCAGCCAGAGGTGGTATTTGCTGGTTCTCCAAGCTGCTCAAAATTTATCCGGTTCTCCAGAACTTGTCAGAACCTGCTGGATTTCACCCCTGTTTCCTTCCCTCCTTGATTAGTTTCCATCCATTGTTCCTTGTCTTGCTTTCTTCTGCTTTGGAAAATAAGTTGACCTTCTCTTCTTTGTGTCCATTGTTAGTCCATAGTTAACACATGGCTTCTGAATGCCGCCAGGCAGGGGTGGGTTCTAAAATTTTTTACTACCGGTTCTGTGGCTTATTTTGTGGGCATGGCTTGATGGTCATGTGACAATTCTTTAGGATTTAGCAGAGGTACTGGTCTACCAGGCTTTTAACTGCTTGCAGAGCTGTACCGGTCTACCCATTTATTTTTTGCAGGCACTGGTCTACTCATGTATTTTTGCAGGCACTGGTCTACTCATGTATTTTTGCAGGCACTGATCTACTCATTTGTTTTCTTTTAACACTGATCAGCTATAGGGTGGCCCTTTGAAGCCCTGTGGCAAGAGTTTAAACAGTTTTTTTCCCTCTAGCCATCAGCTGGGACTCAGGAGGCAGCAATAGATTGGGGGTGGGGCCAAATAAAAGGTAAGAATAACACGGGTGGGTGGGTGGGGAGAGGGGGGGGGCAGAACCGGTTCAGTGATGTCATATCGTCACCGCTACCGGTTTGGGAGAACCAGCCGAACCGGGAGGAACTCACCACTGATGTCAGGTCATGGAGTCAGAATTCCTGGGCAACTTGCTTTTGAGTTGAAATAAAGGTGAAGAAGGGTTGTAGCTTAGTACATTTTAGGCATCTATTTGAACTCTAAAGAAATCTCATCTTAGAAAAAAAGTCCAGAAACTTTAGGACTATCCACCTGGTGATGTCATTTCTCTCAGACACAGCTTCTTGCAGCCTTCAGAAGCAAAATAATGTTTTTTTTAAAAAAATGCATTTTTCCAAGCTGGAAAATGTGGGCTCCTCCATCCCATATAATCCTTTTGCAAGCATCTACAGAGGTGATCTACAGAGGTAGAGGGACGCGGTGGCTCAGTGGCTAAGACGCTGAGCTTGTCGATCGAAAGGTTGGCAGTTCAGCGGTTCGAATCCCTAGTGCCGCGTAACGGGGTGAGCTCCCGTTACTTGTCCCAGCTTCTGCCAACCTAGCAGTTCGAAAGCACGTAAAAAATGCAAGTAGAAAAATAGGGACCACCTTTGGTGGGAAGGTAACAGCGTTCCGTGCGCCTTTGGCGTTTAGTCATGCCAGCCACATGAGCACGGAAACGTCTTCGGACAGCGCTGGCTCTTCGGCTTTGAAACGGAGATAAGCACCGCCCCCTAGAGTCGGGAACGACTAGCACATATGTGCGAGGGGAACCTTTACCTTTACCTTTTAGGGGTCATAGCTGGCTCTGTAGGTTGTGTCAGCTCCCAGGTTTGGTTGAAGTTTGGCTGATGCAATTAAGGGCAATTCCTATTGTGGCTGAGGGCTTTGTTCAGACCTTGCTACAGGGAATTTGCTTATGAATAGAGCTAGCTATCTCTTTATCTCTTAGGTGCTGACATCTGCTGAGGGCTATTAAGGAAGGTGGGGGCTGCTTTTCAAGAACATGTTTTATCCAGGGAAATATCATATTCTGCCTTTTTAATATTCTCAAAATATTTCATTCTTCTAGGAGAGGGATAGGTACTAACTTTCTAACAGCAGCAAAGTAGCTTTTGTAGCTTATACTTTGGTGTCCTCTGAGCTTGGTTGTTTTCTTGCAGATGTTTTCATTACCCAAACTAGGTAACACAATCAGTGCTAGTAAGAAGTGGCATTTACTCTCTGTTTATATCCCCCCCCCACTCCTTACTAGCACTGATGATGTTATCTAGTTGGGTAATGAAATGTCTGCAAGAAAACAACCAAGCTCAGAGAGCACCAGGGACCCTTCATTTCAACCCTGAGCTACAAAAATTCTCCTTTACTGGTTTACATTTTGCCACTGTGATGCCTTTGCTGGCACATGGCAGAGCATAAGAGTACCTCCCTCTACTGTGACATTGGAGCAGGGGTGAAATCCAGCAGGTTCTGGCAGGTTCTGGAGAACCGGTAGTGGAAATTTTGAGTAGTTTGGAGAACCGGCAAATACCACCTCTGGCTGGCCCCGGAGTGGGGTGGGAATGGAGATTTTGCAATATCCTTCCCCCATGAGTGGGGAGGGATTGGGGATTTTGCAGTATCCTTCCTCTGGAGTGGGGTGGGAATGGAGATTTTACAGTATCCTTCCCCTGCCATGCCCACCAAGCCACGCCCACAGAACCGGTAGTAAAAAAATTTGGATTTCATCCCTGCATTGGAGTGAGTGCTCGTAGCTGGGAATAGATTATAGGGAGTCTTTGAGTTTTCTAGGTGCTTAGTAACTGTTTAAAATTTATGACCTGGTTTCAAAAATCTGACAATCTGCCCTCTCCCATGGTCCTACAATAGTATTTTGGGTGCTTGGCAACCGGCCCACATTTACAGCTGTTTGCAGCATCCTATGGTCACATGATCACGATTTATAGTGGTTTTTTTTTGTTGGAAAGTGGCATTTACTTCCTGTTTCTGCTAAAAAATACCCATTGGTATAGCTCAGGGGTAGGCAAACTTGGCTCTTTTACACCTTGTTGACTTCAGCTCCCAGAATTCCTGAGTCAGCCAAACTGTCTTAGGAATTCTGGGAGTTGAAGTCCACAGGGAATAAAAGAGCCAAGTTTGCCTACCCCTGGTATAGTGCAATGATGGTTAACCTTTTTTATGCCAAGTGCCCAAAGAGCGTGTTGCAATATTTTCAGGATCAGACTCAATAAAGATAATAAGAATTAGAGATTTAAATATATTTCTCTTTAATCATAATAGGCATTCTATATTCGCTGAATATTCAAGATAGAAGCAAAGAAAATGGTGAGGGTGGCTCCTTATATATACAAGGGGTGGAGCCAGGAATAGGAGTGGTAAATTATGAATACATTAAAATCCAAAGAATAAGTTAACCCCTGATATCCCATATATACATTATTTACACAATAGAGAATAAGGCATTTACATCTGACAAATCCCCCTCTAAATGCCGGTTCGCTATACAACACCAATTACATTCAGATTCAGGACAATATAATACATACAATTTAGAAGTTAAATATTTGTGCTGTTTAGAAGGTAAAGGCTTCGTTAATATGTCAGCTAATTGTTCAGAAGTATCACAATGTATTGCTTTGATGAATCCATCTTGAGATAATTGTCTCACGTGCTTAAATTTTATATCAATATGCCTGGATCTTTGTCCAATGGCATCGGATCTGGATATTTCAATGGCTGCTTTATTATCTTCATGCACAACAAAAGGTAATGTAGGTTTTTTCCAAATATCTGAGATCAAGTCATTGAACCATACAAGGTTATTTGCAGCTTTGGATAAACAAACATATTCCGCTTCTGTGGTTGAAGTGGCTACCAGTTCTTGTTTACCAGTGTACCAGTAAACTGGACAGTCATTCAATAGAAAAATATAACCAGAAGTACTCTTTCTGCATGATGTATCACCAGCCCAATCTGCATCTGCATAACAGGTAATTTTTGGTTCTTTGTCATTATTAGGTTCTAATACTAAACAAAAATCTAATGTACTTTTCAGATATCTTAGAATTCTTTTGACAGCTTCCCAATGATACATGGTTGGTTTGCTAACATATCTTGACAATAAATTGAGAGGTAATGCAATATCTGGTCTGGTCCAATTAGATATATAAAGGAGTGAGCCTATAACTGATCTGTAAAACGTATTATCTTTAAATTCAGGGGAAGACTCATCAGTGTTTCTAAGGAAATCAGTTTGCATAGGAGTGTCACAGGTTTTGGCATTGTTTAAATTACATTTGTTTAGAAGTTCAATGATCTTATCTTTCTGAGTAAGTTTGAATCCCCTTCTAGTTTTGTTAATTTGTACACCAAGGTATTTATTCACTTTACCTAGAGATTTCAACGAGAAATGTTCGTTTAACTTATTTACAAAGATTTCTCTACTCTCTTTATGTTTTCCTATATATAAAATATCATCCACATAAATTAATACAAATTCAATGTGATCATCACTCTTTTTTACAAAGAAACAGTTATCAGCAGTGGTAGCGTTGAAATCCATGGTCTTTAGTACTTTTACCAAGCAATCGTACCATCTCTTGCCAGATTGCTTTAATCCGTATAGACTCTTGTTTAATAACCAAATTTCATTCTTATTAGTGTATTGACTGTGTGGTGCTCTCACATATATTTCCTTATCTAGTTTTGCGTGTAAATACGCAGTCTGTATGTCATATTGAAATACGTCCAGATTGAGTGCAGATGCTACTACTAGAGCTGTTTTAACACTCTCTGTCCTCACCGTGGGGGAGTATGTGTCAGTATAGTCTTCTGGATATTTTTGTGCATAACCTTGTGCAACTAGTCTAGCCTTGTATAAAGTATTGCCTCCTTCTAGGTTCTTAATTTTATAAATCCACCTGGTACCTATAATTGTTTTATCCTTAGGTGCGATCGCAGGAGTGAATACATTTAATCCTTGTAAACTTTCCATCTCTTTTCTCATAGCTAGTTCCCATTTTTCTCTTTCTTCACGAGGGAGTTTTAATACTTCCTCATATGTATTAGGTGTTATTTGTTCTCCATTCATATGCATTATGTAATCTTTGTATTTACTTGGTATTTGATTTCTATTGTTTCTAATAGTTCTTTCAGGTTTGCTATGGTTGTCATGCAAATATCTAGCTTCCTTTTTTGTTAATGTGTCTGTCTTTATTTTATGCTGACTATTTGTCCAAGTTTTGGTCTTGTTCTTATTTTTGTTAATGTTTTGATTTTCTATTGTCCCTTCCTCGCAAGATATCGCATCTTTGCATTTATTTGGAAATATCTCATTAAGGTGCAATTTAGACCAATTGGCCTGCTCATGGAACACAGCTGTTCTGGAGACTATAAATTTGTTATTATTATCAATGAATCTGTACCCTTTGGTTCCAGTTTCATATCCCATAAATCTTAATCTTCTGGATACGTTTTCTCCTTTTCTCCTCAACTGCTTAGGTATGTGCACATCTGCAGTGACTCCAAATATGTGCATGTGTGCTAATTTAGGTTTCCTATTGTACATCACCTCATACGGTGTCTTATTCACAATGCTGGACCAGGTTCTATTTTGAGTGTAATTTGAATAATGTAGTGCTTCTGACCAGAATTGTTTGCCTAAACCAGCATCCTCTAATGTGCATCTAATCATGGTTTGTAGTGTGGAATTCTTTCTCTCTGCAATCCCGTTTTGAAACGCAGAAAATGGATTGGACGTGAAATGTAGCATTCCCCTATCCTTTAACCATTGGGAGAATTCTTTAGACATGAATTCACATCCCCTATCTGTCATTATTTGTTTTATTCTGATATTATGTTGTGTTTCTATGCGTTTGTAGAATTCCTTAAATTTCTGAAAGGTTTCATCCTTGTGCTTTAATGTGTAAACAAAACCATAGCGACTATAATCATCCACTATTGTTAGAAAGTAACGTTTTCTATAGGTAATTGATGGAGTTAATGGACCAACTAAGTCCATATGTACTAAGTCAAAAATATTATTAGTTGATCTGTTAGATTTTTTTGGTCTGGGACTGGTTTTTAGTTTGGTGGATTTACATACTGAGCATTCCAAATAATTTTCACAATTTTTTATTTTGACACCTTCTGCGTGTTCAGTCATTTTTTGAACTACAGGAAAGCTTGCATGTCCTAACTTCCTATGTAAGATGTGAGCACACTCATCATGAATTGGTTTACCTATTTTTGGTTTCTTCTCATTGTGTGTGTTTTTGTGATCATGAGGTATTTTACATTCATCATTGTCACTGTTACTAACATTTTCATCATCTGCTTCAATACAATCTTCTATATTTGAATCAATGTTATGTAACCATCTTTCTTTTGTTATCAGATAGGGTAGACCTCCTTTTATCATCACAGTGCCTATATTTGTTTTGTCCTTCTCTAAAGTTGCTTTCCCCTTAGAGAAAACTATATTGATGTCAGAATCTCTGCTTAGTTTTATAGCACTTAGTATGTTATGAGGTATTTCTGGGATTAATAATACCCCCTCTATTTTACCTAAACCAGGCAAGGTCACATTTCCTCTGCCTAATACTTGAACCTTTTCTTGATTAGCTACCTTTATCACAAACTTATCTTCTGTAAATGAAGATAATATACTTTTGTTGTTAGTGGTGTGATTGGTTGCACCAGAATCAATAAGCCAATTATTGTTCTCATTTTGTTGTGTTTTGGTGCTTTCTTGTTTGTTTAGTCCATTTAGTGACCCAGATTTTCTCTCTTTTGAATTTTCTCTACCTCCTCTACTTTCTCTGTAATTTGGTGGGCTTCTATATTTGTGTCTATCTGTGGAAGACTGTCTATAATTGTATTTGCTCCTATATTCTGGCCTATGTCTCTCCCTTGAGACTTTGGGACAGTCTCTTCTACTGTGTTCCCTGGACCCACAATTGTGGCATCTAAAGGCTTCATTATATTTTTCTTGGAAAGCTACTTTCCTAAAAGATTTGTGTTCAGTTTGATTACTGGAACGATTTTTTCTTGAATTGTCTTCTGCTATCAATTTGTTAGATAGACTTTCTATGGTTAAATATCCTAAATTAATAGTATCTAAGTGTGACATAAAGCTATCCCATGATGGATCAAGTGAATTGATAATAACACTTTTCATTGTTTGATCTGAAATCACTTCCCCCCTCAATTGCAGCTCAGCTCTTATTTTGTTTAGAGATATCAAATGCTCACTTATAGAAACCCCTGGTTTCACTCTAGAAGAAAAGAAATCCTTAGACATTCTTGTAGTTGTAGCTACGCTATCGCTGTGAAATAGATTAAACATGCATTGAATTATTTCTGACTTGAGTTCGTTATTTTCTATTTCGATTTCTTCCTGGCCATTATTTTCATTTATCAGTTCTTCTTCTTCAGTGGTGTATTCTTCGGATTCTCTCGAAATCGCGTTAGTGGATTCGTTGATCATCTCTTGTTCAGTTTCTGTTTCCTTGCTGTAGGCCCTGGTGTTGGGCCTATCTTTCTTAGACATTTTTAATTATTTATTGAGTCAATTAACCATCCTCTGCTACCAGCTTGTTGCAATATTTTCAGGATCAGACTCAATAAAGATAATAAGAATTAGAGATTTAAATATATTTCTCTTTAATCATAATAGGCATTCTATATTCGCTGAATATTCAAGATAGAAGCAAAGAAAATGGTGAGGGTGGCTCCTTATATATACAAGGGGTGGAGCCAGGAATAGGAGTGGTAAATTATGAATACATTAAAATCCAAAGAATAAGTTAACCCCTGATATCCCATATATACATTATTTACACAATAGAGAATAAGGCATTTACATCTGACAGAGCGCACGCGCGAAAGCACACGTGCGTGCCCAAACCCCCCAAATGCAATGCAAGCGCCCCCTGGGCATACGCCCCGCCCCATGCATGCATGTGCATCCCCCGCGCATGTGAGTGCATCCCCCATGCATGCATCCCGCCCAGGAGTGGGTTCTACTTACCTTTATTACCAGTTCGCAATGGGACTGCGCGTTGGTGTTGGTGGGTTGATCCACCCGCCTGTTTTACTACCGGTTCTTGCAAACCGATCTGAACCGGGGGCAACCCACCACTGATCCCACCCCCACGCCCTGTTTTAGCTTCCAGGTGGTGCAGGAGGCTTTCCAGGCCCAAAATGGGGTGCAGGGGGCACACGCAGGGACCCCCATGCTCTGTTTTGGGCCTGGAAAGCCTCCCAAACCAATATGGAAGCCAAAACAGGGTGTGGGGCACAGCGCGAAGCCCCCCTGGGCCCTATTTTGGGCCTGGACAGCTTCCTGCACCAACCTGAACCCCCCGCATGCACTCCGCCCCTCCACACATGCACATACGCATCCTGCACATGTGCCCCACCTCTGCACATGCGTGGCAGAGACCCGAAGACAAGCTGGCTGGTGGGAGGTACGCTTGCACCTGTGGTGGAGCTGGGCTGGAGTGACGGCTGGCGTGCCACCTGTGGCACACATGCCTTAGATTCATCATCACGGGTATAGTGGGTTCACTTAATGGCCACTGCAGAAAAGTGTGTAATATTGGGCACGGTCACATGGTTATCCACTTAATGGCTGGCATGACTTACGACTGTAATTCCAGGCTCAATTACAGTTATAAGTCGAGGACTAGCTACATAAGATTTTTTAAAAAAGTTTTATTCCCACGTTTTCTGTTGATTTCCTAATTCTGTTCAGTTTTCTTTTGAGGAAGCTGTAGATGTCCGGGAAAGTTCAGCTTAACCAGTGGCTAAAGAACTAAAAAGGATAGCAACAATGCCTCTGGACATAGGGAGACAGCATATTCGAATTACAGGTAGTCCTTGACTTACAACAGTTGATTTAGTGACCGTTCAAAGTTACAATGACACTGAAAAAAGTGACATGACAATTTTTCACACTTACGACCATTGGCAGCATCCCCATGGTTACATGATCAGAATTCAGACGCTTGGCAGCTGACTCGTATTTATGACGATTGCAGCGTCCCGGAGTAACGTGATTCCCTTTTGTGACCTTCTGACAAACTCAATTGGGAAGCCAGATTCACTTAACAACCGTGTTATTAACTTAACAGCTGTGGTGATTCACTTAACAACGGTGGCAAGAAAGGTCATAAGATGAGGCGAAACTCACTTCACAAATGTCTCACTTAACAACAGTTGGGCTCAGTTGTGATTGTAAGGCGAGGACTATCTATTGTGTCATGGACATATGGGATGAAAAAAATAGTGCCATCAGTGGAGACAGAAATCTGTCTTTTAACGCAACTATAGTATGGTGTAAGGGAAAAATATTACAGTCCAAAAAAAAAAAAAATCACACTATTTCCTCATTCTATGTTACTTCATTATCTATAATACATGAAACGGCAAGGATTTTAAGGACAGCCACTTGTAGAAGTCTTTTTTGGCCAAACAAGCTGATTACTTTTTTTTTTTAAAAAAAGTTTTATTCTGTTTTGTTTTTAATTTGTCATCCATGATTGTTTATTTTCACTACTTGCTTTGGGAATTGTATATTTTCATTCTGAATTTATTTGGAAGTGGTTGATGATCTTCCCCAAAAAATAAATAAACTGAACTGATATCAAAGACAAAACCTTGTTTGTTTTCACCTTTGTAACTCTGGGAAGTTTTTGTAAATAATGATAGCGCTTAATGGCATTTTCAACAAACTGCAATGAAGCCCAAAATGATGACATGCCTGATGATGTAACAAGAATGTAAGTTATGACATCTGGGTGATTACATCATAATGTACATCTCATCACTGGCTCTCTTGTGGATGCACATAGGAAAGAACCAGCTGTGGTAATAATTGATAAGTCAGCCAAAAAATAAAACTCCCTATTAAGGTAATATCTTTCTTAGGGTAACTGAAAGAACTCTTCAACAATCCGTCAGCTAAAGATGGTCATAAATCCAGAATAACAGTTCTTTGGGTTAATTGTTTAATCATGATTTGCGAGTTATCTTCTTAGAGGGTATCAGTGGTGGGTTCCTCCTGGTTCGGTCCGGTTCGGCTGAGCCGGTAGTGGTGACGATATGACATCACCGAACCGGTTCTCCCCTCCGCCCTCCCACCCCCCCCACCCATGTTATTCTTACCTTTTATTTGGTCCCACCCCTAATCTATTGCTGCCTCCTGAGTCCCAACTGATGACTAGAGGGAAAAAAACTGTTTAAACTCTTGCCGCGGGGCTTCAAAGAGCCGCCCTACAGCTGATCAGTGTTAAAAGCAAACAAATGAGTCGGGTCGTAAGTGCGAGGACTGATCGTAAGTGCGAGGACCTTCCAGAAATGACTCTGACCAGCTAGCCACGCCCACCTAGTCACATGACCTCCAAGCCACACCCACAAAATAAGCCACGCCCACAGAACCGGTAGTAAAAAAAATTAGAACCCAACCCTGGAGGGTATGATAAGAAAACCTTCAGCCCTGGACTTCTGCAGGTTTTCAACATGTGCCAGATGGTGGATACTGCCCTAGAATTGATGCCTGGCCCCTTTTGTGTATGTGTACGGTGTTGTTAAACAAATGTGGTGGGGCTTTGATTGTTTGCCGACTGTCACCTTTTGATTACCCTTGAAGCAGCTGCTGTATCTAGAAATGCCAAATGTCAGGTGTTAGAATGGCGGTAGGACATACCAGGTTATAGTACGGATCAGTGGTGGGTTTCAAATTTTTTTTACTACCGATTTGTGGGTGTGGCTTGGTGGGCGTTGCATGGCTTGGTGGGCGTGGCTTGGTGGGTGTGGCAGGGGAAGGATACTGCAAAATCCCCATTTCCTCCCGATCAGCTGGGACTCGGAAGGCAGAGAATAGATGGGGGCGGGGCCAGTCAGAATTTTTACTACCGGTTCTCCGAACTACTCAAAATTTCCGCTACCAGTTCTCCAGAACTGGTCAGAACCTGCTGAAACCCACCTCTGGTACGGATTTTCTTCAAATTGCTAGTTAGAATAGATAAGCAAATAAATTATTGGACCCTTTTTATATTCTGGAGTGGGGGGGCTATAGAATGCTTTCATTGTTAAATTGTTTTTCTAGCGATACATTTCTTGTCCATCAAATACAGGTAGTCCTCAACTTACAACATTTCATTTAGTGACCGTTTAAAGTTACAACAAACAAAAAAGACTTATGACCATTTTTCACATTCTCACCGTGGCAGCATCCCCATGGTCACATGATCAAAATTCAGACACTTGGCAACTGACTCATATTTATGACGGTGGCAATGTCCTGGGGTCACATGATCAGCTTTTGCGACCTTCTGACAAGCAAAGTCAAGGGGGGAGGGGAGCCAGATTCACTTAACAACCATGTTACTCGCTGAACAACTGCAGCCATTCTTAACAACTATGGCAAGAAAGGTTGTAAAAAGGGGCAAAACTCACAACAAATGTCTCACTTAACAGCAAAAATTTGGGCTCAATTGTGGTCGTAAGTCAAGGACTATCTGTGTGCACAATTCTTACAACCCTAAAGCAAAGCCATTATTATTTACTTGAACAGCCTAGAAATAGAATTTAAAATATTGATTGCTGTGTACGATCTATGCCTAGGGCATAAACGGGATTCTCCCACTTTTTTCCTGGTATTTTCTTGGCAGGGAATAGTGGTTAGATATGATGTCCCTTTAAAGAAAAACGTATCTAAGCCTTTCTTTAAACTTCAGGCAAAATTTTCTGCCATCAGTTGAAAGGCATTGTCTTTTTCCAACATCCATCATTGGGGACTGCAAAAAAAGAAATTGAGAGCACATGTCACCCATCCTTCTAAGGAGGAAGGGGAGAAATAGCGGGAGTTACTTCTGTTTGTACATAAACATGGAATAGAACGAGGGTTATTTTTTCATTTCCGTTTTCAGATCATGGACCTTATTTGTTAAAAAAAATAATTGGAACCCTTGGTCAAGAGCCTTGGTGGCGCAGCAGACTAAAGTGCTGTTAAGTAGCACCAGCTCCTGCAATTACTGCAAGTTCAAATCTCACCAGGCTCAAAGTTGACTCAGCCTTCCATCCTTTTGAGGTAGGTAAAATGAGGACCCAGATTGTGGGGGCAATAAGCTGACTTTGTATAAAAAGAACACCGCTTTGGGGGGGGGGGCGAAAGACCTAATAAGCAGGTATATACAAAAGTGTGAAGGCTATTGCTTAACGCATTGTAAGCCACCCTGAGTCTCCGGAGAAGGGCGGCATATAAATCGAACCAATAAATAAATAAATTAATAAATAAACAAACAAACAATTAACCAATGGAATGGCGTTCCTCCAGAAGTTGTGGCTGCTCCATCACTGAAGGTTTTTAAGAAGAGATTGGACAATCATTTGTCTGAAGTGGTGTAGGGGGTTGGACTAGAAGACCTCCAAGGTCCCTTCGAATTCTGCTACTCTGTTATTCTGTAAGAGGCAAAGCTCTAGGGATGGAAAATGGCTGAGTGTGACTGAACGTCTTTGTTTTACCTTGAAATCTGAAAGAACCCCATCCATTTCTCAGGAACCTTAGAGTTTCTTGGAGCACAGATTAAAAAAAAAAAATCTTGACGTAAAAGTTATTTGTAGCCAGTTCCTTTAGCTGAAAATAAGGATATGAAATTAAGCAGCATATAATGTTCTGGTAATGTGAGCCTGAGCTGTTTGATCATCTTTGCTGGCCCGGTCTTTATTTGGCTGAGGTTGTCCTGTGGTTCCTTTTGTATTTTGGGGGTCAGTTTCGTTTTAAGTGCCCAAGGAAAGTTTGGGGGATTTTATGGGAGCGAAGTGGGTGCCTTCCAGGTGAGGATTCTAAATTTTTTTACTACCGGTTCTATGGCCATGACTTATTTTGTGGGTGTGGCATGGTGGGGGGTAATGTGACTGGGTGGGCGTGGCCAACTTTTTATTTTTATTTTTAAAAGCATTGTTTTCTACAACCTTAAGAGGTTGCAGAAAACAATGCTTTGAAAAGCCTCTGCCGATCAGGCAACTCAGCTGAGATTGTCAGAGGCTTTTCAAAGCATTTTTTTTACCACCTCTTCGGCTGAAAAGGTTGTAGAAAAAAATGCTTTGAAAAGCCTCTGACGATCCCAGCTGAGCCGTGGGATCATCAGAGGCTTTTTTTTTTAACTTTTAAAAGCATTTTTTTTTGGCTGAAGAGGTTGTAGAAAAAATGCTTTGAAAAGTAAAAAAAAAAAAAAAAGCCTCTGATGAGGTGGGCGGGGTAAGCGAGCGGCGACCGGGCTAGGGACCGGTTCGGGGGCGTGGCCAGCCAATGTTATTACCGGTTCTCAGAACTACTACAAATTTTTACTACCGGTTCTTGTGAACCGGTGCGAACCGGGAGCAACCCACCACTGGTGCCTTCAAGTAAATCTCCATTTTTGCCTGCTTTGAAATTCTCTGGGGCAAACCAGCACTGTCTGCAGTGATGAAAAATAAGGGAGTTATTTCTCTTTTGTTATAAACTGCAGCTTCCTATAGCGACATTTCCATTGGAATCTTGACCACTGTAGCATGGTAAAGGAGATTTTGCTACCGGTTCTGTTTGGGGAGGGCAAAAATGCCCCCCCCTACCGTGGTGCATGAGGCCGACTAGGCCATGCTCCCCAGCAAACGGGCAGAGAACCCCTTTGCATTCTAGAAGTTCCAAAATGAAGTTATAAATATAGGCAGTCCTTGACTTACAGCAGTTGATTTAGTGACCGTTCAAAGTTGCAACAGAGCTGAAAAATTCAACTTACGACCATTTTACACACTTATGACTGTTGCAGCATCCCCATGGCCCCATGATCAAAGTTCAGATGCTTGGTGACTGATTCATATTTACGACGGTTGCAATGTCACGACGACGGTCATGTGATCAGATTTTGTGACCTTTTGACAAGCAAAATCAACGGAGAATCCAGATTCACTTAAGAACCGTGTTACGAACTTAACAACTGCAGTGATTCACTTAATAACGGTGGCAAGAAAGGTCGTAGAATTATGTCAAAACTCACTTTATGAATGTTTCACTCAGCAACATAAATTTTGGGGTCAATTGTGGTCATAACCCGAGGATCAGTGCGACAACTGATGCATGTGAAGAAGATGGAGGGGTTGATCCTTTCCCCATTGTCTCAAGCAGGGGTAGGCTGCTGGGGGTTCACAGGGGTTCAGGAGAACCTCTAGCTAAGATTCTGTGCAGTTCAGAGAATCCCCAAATCCCACACCTGAGTGGCTCCACCCACCCCACCCCGCCCAGAGGTGAGTTTCAGCAGGTTCTGACCAGTTCTGGAGAACCGGTAGCAGAAATTTTCAGTAGTTTGGAGAACCGGTAGTAAAAATTCCCCCCATCTATTCTCTGCCTCCCAAGTCCCAGCTAATCTTGAGGAAATGGGGATTTTGCAGTAACCTTCCCCTGGTGTGGGGAGGGAATGGAGATTTTGCAGTATCCTTCCCCTGCCACGCCCACCAAGCCACATCCACCAAGCCATGCCATGTCCACGAAGTCACACCCACAGAACCGGTAGTAAAATATTTTGAAACCGACCACTGACCCCGCCCCTCCCAGGAGTCCCCACGTGGCCCGTTTTGGATGCAGGTAAGTGCAAGGTGTGCGCGGAGGCTCAGAGACGGTGAAAAACAGGCCTACCGGAAGTTCGGGAAGGCCAGAACCAGCCTCCAGAGGGCCTCTGGAGCCTGGGGAGGCCGTTTTCGCCCTCCCAGCGGCTCGAGGAAAACCTCCAAAGCTCGGGGAGGGCAAAAATGCCCCCCCCACCGTGGTGCATGAGGCTGACTAGGCCACACCCCCCAGCAAATGGGCAGAGAACCCCTTGCTAAAATTTTTGAAGCCTACCCCTGGTCTCAAGGCTTAAAGAGGTGGAGAAAATTTGCATTCCTTACTTTCTCCCACATGGAGAAGCTATCCAGGCTCGTGTTCACATCTAGAAGAGCCAAGGTGAGCAAGGAAGGTATAATTCTCTCATCTTAGATGCTGCTATCAATTTCCAGAAAGGTCGTATCATGATTGGAAGGTTGGAAGGTTGGAAAGTTGGCTTTGTCTCCCAAACTTTCATTTTGGGATAGGAAATCCCTCACCTGTCTACATAATCTGAGGTGGAACCTAGAATTTTTCTCCTAGTTGAATTCCAATTAAAGCTGGAAAAGAATAGTTGTTTAGCTATTCTGCTGCTGGGACATTCTTCCCACTGTGATTGGTGGGAAGGGAGATTTTAGAAGCTACAAGGACAAATTGTCTAAAACAGATTTAAAAATCTAAAACATATGAAGAACGGTTGCAGGAACTGGGTATGTCTAATTTAATGAAAAGAAGGACTAGGGGAGACATGATAGCAGTGTTCCAATATCTCAGGGGCTGCCACAAAGAAGAGGGAGTCAAGCTATTCTCCAAAGCACCTGAGGGTAGAACAAGAAGCAATGGGTGGAAACTAATCAAGGAGAGAAGCAACCTAGAACCAAGGAGAAATTTCCTGACAGTTAGAACAATTAATCAATGGAACAACTTGCCTCCAGAAGTTGTGAATGCTCCAACACTGGAAGTTTTTAAGAAGATATTGGATAACCATTTGAATGAAGTGGTGTAGGGTTTCCTGCCAAAGCAGGGGGTTGGACTAGAAGACCTCCAAGGTCCCTTCCAACTCTCTTATTCTATTCTATTCTATTCTGTTCTGTTCTGTTCTGTTCTGTTCGGTTCGGTTCGGTTCGGTTCGGTTCGATTCCATTCCATTCCATTCCATTCCATTCCATTCCATTCCATTCCATTCTATTCTATTCTATTCTATATATAAAAAGGGAAGATACTGCAATTCCTGTAGAGGTTAGGGTGTGGAATTAAAGAGTGAGAAGATCAGTTTCAAGTCCAAGCTCAGCCATGAAAGGTTACTGGGTGATGTTGGGTTAATTGCTTCATCTCAGCATACTTTCCAGGTTGGCTGGGATACACTGAAGGGAAACACTTCTATAAAAGGGTCTAAGCTCTTAGAAGAAATGTGGATTATAATACATCGATAGTACTGCCACATTTGGGCATACACATAGATGTAAGCCAAGAAGCCACGTTACAGACCTTCCTGAAGAAATGGGAGAATAGGAGAGGGAATAGGAGAGAAGCAACCTGGAATTAAGGATAAACTTCCTAACAGTGGGAACAATTAACCAGTGGAACATCTTGCCTTCAGAAGTTGTGGATGCTTCATCGCTGGAGGTCATTAAGAAGAGTCTGGAAAGCCGCTTGTCTGAAATGGTATAGGGATTCCTGCTTGGGGGTTGGACTAGAAGACCTCCAAGGTCCCTTCCAGGTCTATTCTGATTGATTGATTGAAATTATGGGCACTGAAGTTCATAAGGTGTGAACATCTGGTAGTTGGTACCCATATCCAACTATCCCCATCCATATTCAACATTATTGACATCCTGCAAATTCCAGTTCATTGGTTATTTTTTTTTGAAATGCCATCAACGCTTATCGATCAGAAAAAAAAAAAGCAGAGCCTGCACTTGTGGGAAAAAAATGCTAGGAAGAAGCAGAAGATTCTGGATTACAGCAGAATTTGTCTTGAGGCAACATTCGTCCATTTCAAAATTTAGCAGCGCCATCTACAGGTTTGCAATAGTCAAATTGCAAAGACTTGGTGCTCAGCAGACTGATAGCATTGTGATTAACACAGCTGTCTGCAATTACTGCAAATTCGAATCTCGCCAGGCTCAAGGTTGACTCAGCCTTCCATCCTTTCTAAGGTAGGTAAATTGAGGACCCAGTTTGTGGGGGCAATAAGCTGACTTTGTATAAATATACAGAAGTATGAAGGCTATTGCTTAACGCATTGTAAGCCACCCTGAGTCTCCGGAGAAGGGTGGCATATAAATCAAATAAAAAAAAAAAAAAGTTGACACATAGACCCGTCCACACAGACTGATCTCCCCCCCCCGCTTTAAGTTCCTGATTCATTGCCTTTACCAATTCCTTGCCTTCCAGATATTCTGGACTCTACATCACATCTAATTCCACTCAGTTGGCCAAGACAGTCCATTGCATCTGAAAGATTTTAGCTTGAGGAAGGCTGGTTTTAATTCAACTTTCCTCCCTTGGGAATAGGAAACGATACACACTTGGGGGATTATGCAACAGAAGAGACTCTGCTTTTTTTTTTTAAAAAAAGTTTTTTATTTATAATACAAATTAAAAACAATGGACATAGCGTGACCTCTCTGGTTTAAACATTTTCATCAAATTTTGTCATATAAATAATACATATATTTACATTAATTATCACATTTCAAATATGTATATTCTTTCATCCATATAGATTATTTCGATATCTAATTCAGTCATATCTATCATAACAAATTAACATAAAAACTTCCAAACATTTTACTCATCAGTGGTCCTATTTCCCAGCATTTCTCCTCCTTTCCAGTCAATAATAAAATTTGTTCCAGATTTCATAATACTCTGATTCAAGATAAAGAGAAAAAACTCTGCTTTAAAACAGTTCCTTTAGTTTGCTGACTGGTGTTGGTGGAAAAAATGCTTTTTTTTTTTTGCTTTTCGGTGAAAAAATGCTTTTAAAAGTAAAAAAAAAATCCTCTGATGATCGTGCGGTTCAGCTGGGATCGTCAAATGCTTTTAAAAGCCTCTGATGATCCCAGCTGAGTTGCCTGATCGGCAGAGGCTTTTTATCTTTTAAATGCCTCTGACGATCCAAGCTGAGTTGCCTGATTGGCAAAGGCTTTTAAAAGAAAAAAAGCCTCTGCCAATCAGGCAACTCAGCTGTGATCGTCAGAGGCTTTTAAAAGCATTTTTTTTCCTACAACCTCTTCGTCAAAGAGGTTGTAGAAAAAATGGTTTTAAAAGTAAAAAAAAAAAAATGGCCACGCCTACCCTGTCACATTACCCCCACCCCCACCAAACCATGCCCACAGAACCGGTAATAACAAATTTTAGATTTCACCTCTGTATGATGGTATAGGTAAGTAGCTATTCTACAGGTAGTTTTTGGCTTACAACAATTCGTTCAGTGACGGTTCAAAGTTACAACATCACTGAAAAAAAGTGACTTATGACAGTTTTTCACACTTACGACTGTTGCAGCATTCCCCCTGATCATGTGATTCCGAATGTGGATACTTGCCAACTCGCGTTTATTTATGATGGTTGCAGTGGCTCAGAGTCATATCATCACCTTTTGCCACCTATTGACAAGCAAAGTCAAGGGACAAACCAGTTTCACCTAACAATCACGTTATTAAGTTAACAACTGCAGTGTTTCACTTAACAACTGTGGCAACAACATTTGCAAAATTGGGTGAAACTCACTTAACAACGGTCTTGCTTAGCGACAGAAATTTTGGGCTCAGTTGTGGTTGTACGTCGAGGACTACCTGTCCTTAAACTGAAAAAAAAAAAATTCAACATACAGTACATTTTGAGGATTTGGGGAAGTATTTTTGTTCAGCACTGATGATGTTACCGAATTGGGTAATGAAATATCTGCAAGAAAATAACCAAGCTCAAAGAGCATCAAGGATCCCCCCCACCAGTTCATCCCTGAGCTATAAATATTCTCTTCTATCGGTAACCTTATGGATGCCCTTAGTCTTCTCTGTTCCTTCAAGGAGCATTCCAAGTCAAAAGTTGCTCACCTCTGCCATACTTTACAGCATTCCTCATTGTTCCCTATTTTCTCTCTGTTCTGGAGTTGGCTTGACACAGTGGTGAAATCCAAATTTGTTTACTACCAGTTCTGTGGGCGTGGCTTGGTGGGCATGGCAGGGGAAAGATACTGCAAAATCTCCATTCCCTTCCCACTCCTGGGGGAAGGATACTGCAAAATCCCCATTCCCACCCCACTCTGGGGCCAGCCGGAGGTGGTATTTGCCAGTTCTCCGAACTGCTCAAAATTTCCGCTACCGGTTCTCCAGAACCTGTCAGAACCTGCTGGATTGACACATCCTCAAGGGCACTCTTTTATTTTTGTTAACTGTGGGCTAATAGCAGGGGTAGTATTCAGCAGGTTCTGATCAGTTCTGGAGAACCGGTAGTGGACATTTTGAGTAAATACCACCTCTGACTGGCCCTGGCCCCATCTATTCTCTGCCTCCCGAGTCCCAGCTGATTGGGAGGAAATGGGGATTTTGCAGTAACCTTCCCCTGGAGTAGGGAGAGAATGGAGATTTTACAGTATCCTTCCTCTGCCATGCCCACCAAGCCATGCCATGCCCACCAAGCCATGCACACAGAACCAATAGTAAATTTTTTTGAATCCCACCGCTGATGTGTAGGTTTGGTGTACCATAGATATACCTACAAGAGACTGGACTGCTGAATTCTCAAGTAACCAAGATCATCCTAGTTAACGGGTTTTTAAAATCTGCAATAAAATCTACTTATTTAATTGCAAGTCTTATTCTTGACTTACCCACTACTGGTGGAGTTTCTCAAGAGGTACTTATTGACTGCCTTGTTTGAAGTTTTGAAATGATGACTAAACCTTTTCCTTTCCCAAATCCATCCCAAAATACAGATAGTCCTCAACTTACAACCAGCTGCTCAACAACTGTTCAAAGTTACAGAGGACTTCCCCAGAACTAGTTATGACCCAGGTTTGAAGTTCTGACAGCCATCCCTCCACACAGTCATGTGATTGCACTTTGAGCACTGTGCAATTGGCCCACATTTATGGCTTGCAGTGTCCTGCAGTCAGGTAGCCATGATTTACAATGTTTTTTTTTTTTTTGTTAGAAACCGCCATTTGCTTCCAGTTTCCAATAAAAAATGCCCATTGGGTGCAATGGGTTTGCTTAACAACGGTGAAGTTTGCTTAACAACTGCCACAAAGAAGGTAATAAAATCTTGCTCGGTCACTTGGTGACTTGCTTAAAGACTGCAACAATTTACAAGAATAATTCTGGGCTCAATTATTATTGTAAATTGAGTATTGCAATGCTACTTGGGGGATGCACTGGGGATGCGCAGTGAATCTGCTCGTTGTTGTTTAGTTGCTAATTCATGTCCGACTCTTTGTGACGCCATGGACCATAGTACCACTCCCTTGTCCTCCACTGTCTGATGGAGTTTGCTCAAATTCATGTTCATTTTATTGATGACAACATCTAAGCATCTCATCCTCTCCTGCCCCCTTTTCTCCTTTTGCCTTCAGTCTTTCCCAACATCAGGGTCTTCTCCAAGGAGTCCTCTCTTCTCACTTGGTGGCCAAAGGATTTGAACTTCAGCATCTGGATTCTGCTTGGCACCAATGTTATTGCCCTACTGGTTATTTTTCCCTACTGGTTCTGTGGGCGTGGCTTGGTGGGCGGGATGTGGCTTGGTGAGCGTGGAAGGGGAAGGATACTGCAAAATCTCCATTCCCTCCCCACTCCTGGGGGAAGGACAAAATCTCCATTCCCATCCCATTCTGGGGCCAGCCAGAGGTGGTATTTGCCAGTTCTCCGAACTACTCAAAATATCCGCTACCGGTTCTCCAGAACCTGTTAGAACCTGCTGGATTTCACCCCTGCCCTATGGGTACCAGGAAAGACACTTTTCATTCTCCCAGGCACACTCAACCAGTAAAGCTGTTTATTTTAAATATATTTACTACTTAGAAACTTCTACACCGGCTGTTACTTTTATTACTTTATTACTTATGTTATCGAGTGTTGCAATTGTGTGCAATGGTGGATTTTAACGATTGCTCTGACTTGTTCTATGGAGCTTTTAGAGTAGTAGAAAACGCCCTCTCTCCTCAGGAAAAAACTGGTTTAAAAATTAGCAAAACCTTTAGAGCAGGGCTCTCCAAACATGGCAACTTTAAGACTTGTGGACTTCAATTCTCAGAATTCCCCAGCCAGCATGGGGAATTTGGGGAGGTGGCTGAGGAATTCATGGCTGGCTGACGAATACTAGGAGTTGAAGTCCACAAGTCTTAAAGTTGCCAAGTTTGGAGATCAGGGGTGGGCTGCTGGGGATCCATAGGGGTTCGGGAGAACCTCTAGCTAAGATTCTGTGCAGTTCAGAGAACCCTGAAATCCCACTCCTGGCTGGCCCCAACGCTCCCTACCCTTCCAAGGAGTCCCCATGCAGCCCGTTTTGGATGCAGGTAAGTGCAGGGCAAGGACAGAGGCTCGGGGAGGGCGAAAAACGGGCTTATCAGAAGTTCGTGAAGGCCAGAAGCAGGCACGTTTCCAGCCTCCAGAGGGCCTCCAGAGCCTGGGAGGCCATTTTCGCCCTCCCGGAGGCTCGTGAAAAGCCTCTGAAGCCCAGGGGGGGCAAAAACACCCCACTGCCATGGTGCAGTAGGCCAACTACCCATGCCCACCATGGCCATGCCCACCCTGCAACCGGGCAGAGAAACCCTTGCACAACTCTAGAGGTTGCTATGTTTTTTCTGCCTGTTCTGCTTTTTGTCCCCATTGTCTTTTTGGGGGACAAAGGATCCCTTCTAAAAATCTACAATTCTGAGCTTTCCTTCCTGATTCCAAGGTGTTTGCCAAGAAGGTTATCTTTTCCTTCAATCTCCACCTCTATTTACTTCAACATCATTCAGGATCCCATATCCTCTGCTTCTGATTTCTTGTAGCCACAGACTCGTATAACCAGATTGTTCGCATCCAGGTTAACTTCCTTCCTTTTTCTGACAAACTCCTGTCTGTTTGTGCCAGCGTTAATTTACTTCGTTATTTCTCAACTGTGTTGTAATCTTCTCGTCTACACCGTTATGATTTACTTAGCCAGATACTTTTTGTCTTCTCAATATTTTTTAACTATTAAGTAGTCCTCGTCGTGATGTTATCTAATTTGGATAATGAAACATCTGCAAGAAAAAAATCCCAAAGGTGCTTTTTTCAAGAGGCAACTGGACTTCCTTGTTTTTCTTTGAAGACATTTCGCTTCTCATCCAAGAAGCTTCTTCAGCTCTGATTTCCCCACCATTCAGTCAGAACTGAAGAAGCTTCTTGGATGAGAAGCGAAACATCTTCAAAAAAACCCACACAAACCCCCTCCCCCAGAAAGTCCAGTTGCCTCTGGTCATCATTAGCTACATTTGATCAGGGGTGGGCTCAGGGGTGAAATCCAAAAGGCTCTGGCAGGTTCTGGAGAACCGGTAGCGGAAATTTTGAGTAGTTCAGAGAACCGGCAAATACCACCTCTGGCTGGCCCCAGAGAGGGGTGGGAATGGAGACTTTGCAATATCCTTCCCCCAGGAGTGGGGAGGGAATGGAGATTTTGCAGTATCCTTCCCCTGCCACGTCCACCAAGCCACGCCCACAGAACCGGTAGTAAAAAAAAATTGGATTTCACCACTGGGTGGGCTGCTGGGGGTCACAGGGATTCGGGAGAACCTGTAGCTAAGATTCTGTGTAGTTCGGAGAACCCCCAAATCCCACTCTTGGCTGGCCCCTCCCACCTCTCCCCTCCCAGGAGTTCCCCACACAGCCTGTTTTGGATGCAGTTAAGTGCAGGGCGCATGCAGAGGCTCAGGGGGAGGCCGTTTTCACCTCCTTGGAGGCTCGAGGAAAGCCTCCAGAGCCCAGGGAGGGCAAAAAGCCCCCCCCGCCGTGGTGCAGGAGGCTGACCAGGCCACGCCCACCATGGCCACGCCCACCCAGCAACCAGGCAGAGAACCCCTTGCCAAAACTTTTGAAGCTCACCCCTGCTCCCAGATTAAAGTTTTGTTATATACTTTGTATTATATACTCAGAGGGGGTCTGCATGAATGAGGAGACAGCTTGTAACACGAACCGTTTATTAAAAACAAAGGCAATTCCTGAACAAAAAATCTACATTAGAAAGAGTTGACAGGTCTTATATACTGAGCTGTCAAAAACAACAACCAATAGTAAGCCTTAATTTTCCCGCCTGAAGGGATGCGGCAATAAACCAATCAGATCGTGTTTCGTCAGCATGCTCTACGCTCCTTCGGCAGCTCCGCGGACACAACACCTTGCACTTAACTGCAGTTAATATTTTCAAATATGCTTTAAAAGAAAGTGCCAGGTTTAGAATTCTTTCCTTGGAGATACCATATCTGCAACTTCAGTAGGCATGAGCAGTACCAGGCTTGTCACATAAGAATCTGCCTCAAATCCTTTTAAGGAGCTCACCTTCACTTGTTCCTCAAATGTGTGAAGGAAGGAAGTATGACCGAAACCTCAGGCCTTCCTCAACATTAGTAGAACCTGTTGGCCACATCCTTAGCCTCCCTCCCTAGGTTTAAATGTGTGCAACCACTTCTCCATGCAGTCGATGGAGAAGAAATAATGAGGACAATCCTGTCAGGGGGTTGGACTAGAAGATCTTCAAGGTCCCTTGCAACCAGAGGTGGGTTTCAGCAGGTTCTGACCAGTTCTGGAGAACTGGTAGTGGAAATTTTGAGTAGTTCAGAGAACCAGTAGCGGAAATTTTGAGTAGTTCAGAGAACCAGTAGCGGAAATTTTGAGTAGTTCAGAGAACCAGTGGCGGAAATTTTGAGTAGTTCAGAGAACTAGTAGCGGAAATTTTGAATAGTTCGGAGAACTGGTAAATACCACCTCTGACTGGCCCTGCCCCCATCTATTCTCTGCCTCCCGAGTCCCAGCTGATTGGGAGGAAATGGGGATTTTGCAGTAATCTTCCCTTCAGGGGTGGGTTCTACTTACCTTTATTACTGGTTCGTAACAGGGCCACGCACATGCGCTTGCTTTGCTCGTGCAAAAGCTTCCTGATAACGTCGGTGTCGATGGGCGGAGCCTCTGCCGGTTTTACTACCGGTTCTATAGAACTGGTCCGAACTGGAGGCAATCCAGCACTGGGGTGGGAATGGAGATTTTGCAGTATCCTTCTCCTACTATGCCCACCAAGCCACGCCCACCAAGCGATGCCCACAGAACCAGCGGTAAAAAAATTTGAATCCCACCACTGCTTCCAACTCTGTTATTCTGTTGTATATTCAGTGCAATCTGTCAACCATTTCTGGGGTTGATTATTCCTTGTGAATTTGCTATGCAACGGTGACATTGCTTGGCTTTGCTCTGTATGAAGTTTGATCCCTGGCAGCAGAGCAGATAAACGCAGAGCAGGGGTGAAATGTAAAATTTGTTACTACCGGTTCTGTGGGCGTGGCTTGGTGGTTGTGGGGGTAATGTGACTGGGTGGGCGTGGCCAACTTTTTTTTAAAAAAACTTTTCAAAGCATTTTTTCTAATGCTTTGAAAAGCCTCTGCCGATCAGGCAATTCAGCTGGGATCATCAGAGAGGCTTTTTAAAAAATACTTCTCTGCTGATCAGGCAACTCAGCTGGGATCGTCAGAGACTTTTCAAAGCATTTTTTTTACCACCTCTTCGGCCAAGAGGTTGCAGAAAAAAATGCTTTGAAAAACCTCTGATGATGCCAGCTGAGCCACGTGATCATCAGAGGCTTTTTTTTTAACTTTTAAAAGCATTTTTTCGTCGGAAGAGGTGGTAGAAAAAATGCTTTTAAAAGTAAAAAAAAAAGCCTCTGATGATCACGCGGCTCAGCTGGGCATGTGGAGGGGTGGGCGCAGGGATTTTTGCTACCAGTTCTCCGAACCACTCGCCACCATCGCTACCGGATCAGGTGATCCGGTCCGAACCGGGAGCATTTCACCCCTGATGCAGAGCATCAACCAGAAACATTTTTTTTGTCTTTGTTTTTCTTCAGCCTCTTCGTTTTGGCCTAAAAAACAAAACAAAACAAAACACCCCAGATGCATAAATAAATCATGAATGAAAAACCTGCTGCAGAGAGAGAGAGAGAGTCCTAGCTGGACTGTTGTGAAAGGCTCTGATACAGCATCTAGAAAAACAGGTGGCTGTGCTATTTCGGTATTGCGTTTGTCAATATTCATATTGATTAATCACACGGTTGCCTTGTTTTGGCTGCTCTTAATGCAAAATGTGCTCCCTGGTCTCGATTAGGCCGTTTTCTTTCCACTTCATAGTCAGCGAGCTCTGCTGATTTCCGTTGAGTCACCCAGTGTAATTAATATTATGTTATTTACCCATGTTTTGTCATTTGGGTAGCAAGATGATTCATCTCTCAAAGAAACAGCCAGATCCGGGCGAGAGTTTCTAGCATTTTGCTTCCTTTTTTTTTTCTTCACATGGAATATGAACCGAGGGCGACCTTTGAAAGAAACTGAGTCACGCAGATATAATATTTACCTCGATTGTTGCAAGGATGAGATTATCTTCAAATATCTCCTGCAAATATAAATAACTGGAGTGGGGGGGGCAGGGGGGAAATAGGAGGGAATCAGGCAAGTTCCTTTCGGTGGGTTCACAATTTTGTAGCTAATTATATTCCGAGAGGGTGCGAGAGCTAAGAAAGGCTCTCATGCAAATGCTTCCTTGATTTCTTCCGGGCTCTACCTAACAAAATGAAAATTCAATGTAGAGAATGAAATCCAACATAAAATGAAATTCAATGTAAAGTCTTACACTTAGGCAAGAAAAACCAAAAGTACACATATAGACTAGGTGAAACCAAGCTTAATAGCAGTAACTGTGAGAGAGATCTTGGAGTCTTAGTGGATAACCAGCTAAATATGAGCCAGCAGTGTGCCACGGCAACCAAAAAACCAATGCAATCCTAAATTGCATTAACAGAGGGATACAATCAAGATCAAGGGAGGTACTAATACCACTCTATAAAGCAGGGAGGGTTCTACTTACCTTTACTACCGGTTTGCAACGGGATCTCGCTCGCGCGCTCACTTTGCTCACGCACGTGCCTTGCTTCTGCGCATGCACAGAAGCTTCTGCACATGTGCAGATTGTTTCTGATGACGTCAGGGTCAGTGGGCGGAGCCTCCAGCCATTTTTACTACCAGTTCTATAGAACCAGTCCGAACCGGGGGCAACCCACCACTGCTATAAAGGCTTAGTAAAACCTCACCTAGAATATTGCATCCAGTTTTGGTCACCACTACTTCTACTGCTTGACAGTTGTCTGCAGTTTGGCAGTTCAAATTCCACCAGGCTCAAGGTTGACTCAGCCTTCCATCCTTCCCAGGTTGGCAAAATGAAGACCCAGATTGTTGGGGGCAAGAGGCTGACTCTGTAAACCGCTTAGAGAGGGCTGTAAAAGCACTGTGAAGCGGTATATAAGTCTAAGTTTTATTGCTATTCTTTCTGGGCTGTGCATGAAACAATGTTAACGTATGTATAGCTTACATTCTTCCTTCCTGTAATGCATTAATAATCAGGATGATGGTTTGTTCTGTAGGAAGAAATATCCTTCTGGGTTCAGCTCCAAGTGGGGAAAAAGACACTGGAAACACGGAGACTGCTTGGAAAGATGGTTTAATGGTGGACAGGATCACATGGCTTGAGTTCCTGAACAGAAAAGGGGCAGATACAGTAAATCCTTGGGTTTTTATGCTCTCTCTGGCTTTGCATTTCTTGGGGCCCCGAAAGAGTATCCTGATCAGTTGTCAGACTCCCAGGGGGTGGGGGTCTTAGCTAGCCTTGCTGGCTGATGTAATCTTCCCAGGTGCCATGTGGTGAGTTTCTGTTGCTAGATGGGTCCTATTGTGTTGCAGATGATGGTCCATTGACAAAGAATGAGTTTCTGCCTCTGGCCCATTGACAAAGGGTGGGAGCAGGAAGATGGGAGCTGCTTCATCTTTAAAACATGCTTCTCCATTTCTCATCCAGGGAAACATAATATTCTGCCTTTTTAATATTTCCCAAAATATTTCATTCCTCTAGGAAAGGGATGGGTGTTAACTTCCTACAGTTCAACTGTTAATAATGATGATCTAGGAAACTCTGTAATGTCCCTTCCCAGTCAAAGTAGCTTTGAGGTATGTCACCAGAGAACAGAAGCAAGGCATTATGCAAGAGTGGTCAAAAAAGTCAAGATGGCAGCCATAATAGCCCAATCAAAACTCTGCCTCTTTTTTTAATATATAAATCATGAGACGCATGAACAATCTCAGAGCTTCAATTGCATTGTTGACTTTTTTTAAAAAAATCTCAATTTAATTAGCGGCATATGTTTTATTTATATACCACCTCACTTCAACAACTTGGGCAGCTTACAATAAAAATAATAAAAGGCTACAAAAACACACGCATGGAAAATCGCAGGCGGTTTGCCCTTTCTGGTTTCCACCCTCTTGTTTTTTTTTTTTTTTTTTAAAAAAGCCACTCTTGCTTGGAACCACTGTGGATCAGTTAGCATTCCGACAAGGCATGAAAATACTTATTTATGGAACTACATTGCAAAACCACCTGGCAGTTCTTCGTTCAAGAATGGAAACTGTGAAGAAACGAGGCATCTCTCTTTGCATATATCACTCAGCCCCAGCTGCAGTCAGCAAAGCAAGCACAAATCATGTTTTCCAATTATAGTTTACTATCCCCAAACAAATCACGGGTTATTTACTGACGCGATTTGCATATCATGCTAAATCAGAAGCGGCCCCGGTTAGCGGGTAACACAATCTGTGAGCTCCGCCTAGAATTACAACCGGTAAGTAGGAAGTTAGAAATACTTCAACCCCCCCTGCCCCCACCCTGATCTTCTGCAGAAGGTTAACAGTCCCTCGGGCTCCCCCAACCCCTGCCTGCATGCCTTCAGAATTGCCTTCATCAACCCGGTTGGGATCAGTTTCTAATTTCTCCATGATGTCATCTCTAGTCTCTACAAGGGCAATGATCTCCACGGTTTGCTGAGCTGCTAAGTTAACACCAGAAACACCTGCTCTTTGCTGTTTCGTAGGCACTCAGCTGCTTTGCCACTCCCGGATCACATTCGAACGACAAGTGATGCACAGTTTGCCATATTGAAAGAACTCTGGTGATTTTGGTGAAGTAGAATGGAATGGAATGGAATGGAATAGAATAGAATAGAATAGAATAGAATAGAATAGAATAGAATAGAATAGAATAGAATAGAATAGAATAGAATAGAATAACAGAGTTGGAAGGGACCTTGTAGGTCTTCTAATCCAACTCCCTGCTTAGGCAGTGTGAGGGATCTCACAAAGATCGATGGTTCGTTGAGGGCGCTTCCAAGAAAAGGCAGCACACAAGGATGCAATCACGTTAAATCTTTATTTAGAAATAAAGTAGGTAAAATGAGTTCCCTGGCATGGAGGCATCCATGCCTGGATTGAGCCCATGGATCAGTCCCGTAGGAAGTTAGAACAAGAGCCAAAAAGCAGCCCCTGTGCAGGGGTTCTTATAGGGGCCCTTGGCCCCTCCCTTACCAAGGTGTGTGAGGGGGCCGGAGACCATTAACTGTCCCCAATGGGGCTGCAGGGGCCAAAGCCCCTTGGCCCACCAGTGGGATCAAAGGTGCCTCTTTGCTCCCATCTGGTGGCCTTTTGAGAAACTGCCATGGCTGGCACAAAACACCTAACAGGCAGGAAACCTTATATCATTTCAGACAAATGGTCGTCCAATCTCTTCTTAAAAACTTCCAGTGTTGGAGCATTCGCAACCTCTGGAGGCAAGTTGTTCCACTGATTAATTGTTCTCACTGTCAGGAAATTTCTCCTTAGTTCTAAGTTGCTTCTCTCCTTGGTTAGTTTCCACCCATTGCTTCTTGTCCTACCCTCAGGATACCCCCACTATCCTGGCAGAGCTGAAGAAGCTTCTTGGATGAGAAGCAAAACGTCTTCAAAGAAAAAACAAGAAAGTCCAGTTGCCTCCTGAAAAAGCATCTTTGGGACTAATCAAGGAGAGAACCAACCTAGAACTAAGGAGATTTTATTTATTTATTTATTTAGCGTATGGCTGGACACACACAATATTAAAACACTTCATTTTTACAGGTTAAAACAATTAAAACAATTGAAAAAAGAGCAGTAAGAAAACCTAAGAGGAAAACAGAAATAACATTTCAGAGTTTAGCATTGGTATTTGTTATTTCTGTTATTTCTGCTGTTTTTGCTATTTTTTTTTGGTACTTAAAAGGTCCTTAAAAGGACCGTGGGATTGTGTGTGAAGCCAGGAGATCCTCGCGGATGTCTGGCTACCAGTCCGTCTGTTACTCATTTAGTACCACCCAGGAGGCACGTGTGGCTTAAGGGTTGCCACGGACGCGAGTAACTTTGCCTCCCAAAACTAAGGAGAAATTTCCTGACAGTGAGAACAATTAATCATCACTTGTGTTGGAAGAAATATCCTTCTGGGTTCTGCTCCAAGTGGGGAAAAAGACACTGGAAACATGGAGACTGCTTGGAGAGATGGTTTAATGGTGGACAGGATCACATGGCTTGAGTTCCTGAACAGAAAAGGAGGAATACAGCGAGTCCACGGGTTTTTATGCTCTTTCTGGCTTTGCATTTCTTGGGGCCCCGAAAGAGTATCCTGATTCGTTGTCAGACTCCCAGAGGGTGGGGGTCTTAGCTAGCCTTGCTGGCTGATGGTCACATGTGCTTCCCAGGTCACATGCTTCCCAGGTCACATGTGGTGAGTTTCTGCTGCTATTGTGTAGAGGGCTAATCCTATCTTTGTTGGATCTTTGGCAATTCCTACTATGGCTCTGCCTGAAGGAGGTAGATCTTTGTTATGTAGAATAGACTGGCCCAAGCCTTAATGGCCCATTGACAAAGGGTGGGGGCAGGAAGAGGGGAGCTGCTTCAAAACATGCTTATCCATTTCTCATCCAGGGAAATATAATATTCTGCCTTTTTCATATTTCCTAAAATATTTCACTCTTCCAGGAAAGGGGTGGGTGCTAACTTCCTACACTTGTCTCCAGAAGTTATGGGTGCTCCAACACTGGACATTTTTAAGTTTGGACAACCATTTATCTGAAATGAGATAGGGTTTTCTGCCTGAGCAGGGGGTTGGACTAGAAGACCTCCAAAATCCTTTCCAACCCTGTTATTCTGTTAATCATAGACTGAATGAAAAGGGAAAAGAAATATTTGATGCCAGTGGAATGGGCCAGATGTTTGCAAACGTTGATATCCTTCACACTTTCTAATAAGTGCCCTTTGGGTGTGAGTGGGGCTGATTTGGTTATCTTAACAATGGCATTCCCAACTTCAGTGTGACAAATGGAATGATACTGGAGTGTGGCCAAGCGGGTATGATTAAGTGTACACAATCCTATACGCCCATCCAAACTTAAGGCTAGTTATGCTTAAGTCTGAGTCCACGCAAATCAAGTTGTGTAGAGTTGCAATACAGGTGAGTTTGAACAGCAAATAAAGACATTTGTTTCATGAATGCTAAATGTGTTTTGGAGGACTTTTTGCAACAGACAAACAGTATTTATGTTATGTCTTAATATCCTCTTTGGCCTGAACATGAAATAATTCTTAAACATCTAAGACTTTTATCACCATTTAGCTCTAGTCTAGATGAACCTCTCTATGTTAAAAATGAATCCTTATATTTGAAAATCTGCATTCATCTTTATTCCATTTGCTTTCATGGTGGGTTGATGCTTATACAGCTTAATTTAATTTCAAGAACTATCTTAGATAAGCATATCCAAAGCCTCCCATCTTTCTCACTGGAAACAATGGATGGCAATTAATCAAGGAGAGAAGCAATGACTTGTACGAGGGGATAGATGGGGAACTCATCAAATTTGCAGATGACACCAAGCTGGCAGGAATAGCCAACACTCCAGAAGATAGGCTCAAGATACAGAAGGATCTTGACAGACTTGAACATTGGGCGCTATCTAACAAAATGAAATTCAACGGTGAAAAAAGCAAGGTTCTACATTTAGTGAAGAAAAACAAAATGCACAGGTACTGTATATGTGGTACCTTGTTCAATAGTCGTAACTGTGAGAGGAATCTTGGAGTCCTAGTGGACAACCATTTAAATATGAGCCAGCAGGGTGCAGCAGCAGCCAAAAAAGCCAATACAGTTCTAAGCTGCATAAACAGAAGGATAGAATCAAGATCACGTGAAGTGTTAATACCACTTTATTAGGCCTTGGAATATTGCATTCAGTTTTGTTCGCCACGATGTAAAAAAGACGTTGAGACTCTAGAAAGAGTGCAGAGAAGAGCAACAAAGATGATTAGGGGACTGGAGGCTAAAACATATGAAGAACGGTTGCAGGAACTGGGTATGTCTAGTTTGATGAAGAGAAGGACTAGGGGAGACATGATAGCAGTGTTCCAGTATCTCAGGGGTTGCCACAAAAGAGTCAAACTATTCTCCAAAGCACCAGAGGGCAGGAGAAGAAGCAATGGGTGGAAACTAACCAAGGAAAGAAGCAATTTACAACTAAGGAGAAATTTCCTGACAGTTAGAACAATTAATAAGTGGAACAACTTGCCTGCAGAAGTTGTGAATGCCCCAACACTGGAAAAAAAAAACTAGAACTAAGGAGAAATTTCCTAACAGTGAGAGCAATTAACCAGTGGAATGGTTTGCCTTCAGAAGTTGTGGGTCCTCCATCACGGGAGGCTTTTAAGAAGAGGTTGGAGAGCCACTTGTTTGAAATGATGTAGAGCAGGGATGTCAAACTCGTGACCCACAGGCCAGATGCATCACGTGCTGTCCATGCCCACGCCCAGTTTAGCGAAGGGGAAAAAAGTTGCGATGTGTCATGTGACGATGCTGTGACGACGCGAGTTTGACACCCCTGATATAGGGTCTCCTGCTCCAGCAGGGGGTTGGACTAGAAGACCTCCAAGGTCCCTTCCCTCTCTGTTATTATATGTTATTCAAAGTGGAGTCTTATTAATTTGCAACCTGGCATCTTTCAGAAGATGAGGGCTGCCTTTCACCATCCTCATCCAACATTAATCTGAAAAGTGGAAAATTGTCCAGCACCAGTAGAAGACATTTATCCAAAAATGTGTTTCTGAAAACAGCAAGTAGTGGTTCAGAAAGTATTGATGCAGAAGCTAAGCAGTGTTAAACCTGGTTAATATCTGGATGGGTAAACCTTCAAGAATATCAGGCTTGGACTATAACATTCAAAATAAAAACCCAATGGATGTTATGACAATTTCCTTTTATATTCCTACAAACTCTCTGGAACAGTCTGTGTACTTAATAGTACTGAACTTTATTTGAGGACCTTCAAATAAAGAGATAAATAAATGAAGAGATGGCTCTTGGAGTTTTAATGGGAAAGCCACGTAAATGTGAGCCGGTGATGTGCTGCAGCTGCCAAAAAGGCCAATGCCATCAGGGGTGAAATGCTCCCGGTTCAGACCGGATCGCCCGATCTGCTAGCAATGGCAGCGGATGGTTCGGAGAACCGGTAGCAAAAATCCCTCCCCACCCCATGCCCAGCTGAGCCGCGCAATCATCAGAGGCTTTATATTTTATTTTTAAAAACATTTTTTCTACAACCTCTTCGGCCGAAAAAATGCTTTTAAAAGTAAAAACAAAGCCTCTGCCGATCAGGCAAGTCAGCTGGGATGGTCAGAGGCTTTAAAAAAAAAAAGAAAAGCCTCTGCCGATCAGGCAAGTCAGCTGGGATGGTCAGAGGCTTTAAAAAAAAAAAAGAAAAGCCTCTCCTAATCAGGTAAATGAGCTGGGATGGTCAGAGGCTCTAAAAAAAAAAAAGAAAAGCCTCTGCCGATCAGGCAAGTCAGCTGGGATGGTCAGAGGCTTTAAAAAAAAAGAAAAGCCTCTGCCGATCAGGTAAATGAGCTGGGATGGTCAGAGGCTTAAAAAAAAAAAACCAAAAGCCTCTGCCGATCAGGCAAGTCAACTGGGATCTTCAGAGGCTTTTAAAAGCATTTTTTTTACAACCTCCGAAGAGGTTGTAGAAAAAATGGTTTTAAAAGTAAAAAAAAAGTTGGCCACGCCCACTCAGTCATATTACCCCCCCCCACACACACACACACAAGCCACACACACAGAACCGGTAGTACCAAATTTTACATTTCACCACTGAATGTCATCCAAGGCTGCATTAACAGACGGAGAGAATCAAGATCATAAGGAGTGATACTATTGCTTTACAATGCCTTAGTAAGACCACACTTGGAATACTGCATCCAATTTCGGTCATCGCAATATAAAAAAAAGATGTTGAGACTCTGGAAAGTGTGCAGAGAAGAGTGACAAAGATGATTTGGCGGGGGGGGGGGGGCTGAAGGCTAAAACATACGAAGGATAGTTACAGGAATTGGGTATGTCTGGTCTAGTGAAAAGACGGACTAGGGGTGACATGATAGCAGCCTTCCTATATTTGAGGCAGTGGTGGGTTTCTATTGGTTCGCCCCAGTCTGGGAAAACCGGTAGTGGCGGGGGCGGGAGGCTCCACCCACCCACTCGGACGTCATCATGGACGCTCTGCGCATACGCAGAAGGTTCTGCGCATGTGCAGAAGTGCCACCCACGCACTCCCAGTTGCTAACGGGTAGCGAAGGTCAGTGGAACCCATCACTAATTTGACAGGCTGCCACAAAGAAGAGGGGATGAAGTTTATTTATTTTATTCAATTTGTATCCCGCCCTTCTCCTAGTGGACTCAGGGCGGTGCACAGTCAAAACTAAAACACATACCAATACAAAATTTAAAATTTTTAAAAGAATTATATGACTTTGGCCCAAAATTTAAAACATTCAAACTAAAACCCATTGACAATTTAAAAGGCTAAAAAAAGGGGCGGGGGGGGGGTTTTCATGCCAGCCCTGCTTGATGGAAAAGAAAAGTTTTTAGGGCATGGCGAAAGACCTGGAGATCCGATATCCTTCGTATCTCCGGGGGCAAATCGTTTCAGAGGGCAGGAGCTGCCACAGAGAAGGCCCTCCCCCTGGGGGTTGCCAGCCGACATTGCCTGGCTGATGGCACCCTGAGGAGTCCCTCTCTGTGGGAGCGTACTGGTCGGTGGGAGGCTATCGGCGGCAGAAGGCAGTCCCACAAATACCCAGGTCCTATGCCATGGAGCACTTTAAAGGTGGTAACCAGCACCTTGAAGCGCACCTGGAAGACCACTGGAAGCCAATGCAGCTCACGCAGGAGAGGCATCACATGGGAGCGCCCTCTTGCTCCCATAATCCCCCACGCGGCCGCATTCTGCACCAGTTGGAGCCTCCAGGTGCTCCTCAAGGGGAGCCCCATGTAGAGAGCATTGCAGTAGTCCAGGCGGGAAGTGACGAGTGCCTGAGTGACTGTGCGTAAGGAATCCTGATCCAGAAAGGGACGCAACTGGCGAATCAGGTGGACCTGATAAAAAGCCCCCCTGGCCACAGCCGTCATATGCTCTTCTAAAGACAGCCGTGCATCCAGGAGGACACCAAGTTGTGAGCCCTGTCCATGGGGGCCAATAACTCACCCCCAATAGCCAGTGATGGCACCAGCTGGCTATATCGGGACGCCGGAAGCCACAGCCACTCGGTCTTGGAAGGGTTGAGTCGAAGCCTGTTACTCCCCATCCAGATCCGCACGGCTATTCAAACTATTTTCCAAATTAGAAAGATTGTTTCCATCCAAACTAGAACGAATGGATGGAAACTAAGCAAGGAGAAAACCAACCTAGAACTAAGGAGAAATTTCCTGACAGGGAGAACAACTAACCAGTGGAAGGAAGACCTTGCCTTCAGAAGTTGTGGGTGCTCCAACGCTGGAGGCTTTTAAGAAGAGATTGGACAACCAGTTGTCTGAAATAATATACTGTCTCCTGTTTGAGCAGGGGTTGGACTAGATTAGGATTAGGTCCTTTGCAACTCTCTTACTCTGCTAAATCTTGTTCTTGTATGGAATCTAGCCTTTTTTAGTTAAATGCATTAGGGGGCGCTCGAGCTCTGCTTGAAGCCTAATGGAGAACATTTTAGCTCAGTGAACTAACATTTTCATCCTTGAAGTAGTGAAAATACTGTCTCTTTTGTCCCTTCTCGCTCACATCTGTCTTGAATATGTGTCAGGGGAAAGCCATATGTATAGAAGTACTTAAAACAGAACATAATTTAGTAGTAACAACAAACAGCACCATTCCCCCCCCCCCAAATACAACGCTGTCCAAAAAAGTGTGTCAGATCACATCTTCGATCACATTCACTGGAGATGGTGAAAATTGCATGCCCAACGTATCAGAAAAGATCTGTTGGGACAGGCCGATGTAACAATTGATCAGAAAAAAAGAGGGCTCTGGAAACTTAAAAAAAATATATATATTTATTGAATTTTCAAATGTTAAAATACACAGTACAAAAAATAGGAAAGAGCAAAAAATAGAAAATTATAACGCAAAACAAAAACAAACAAACAAAAACAAACATAGCGAAACTTAAAACACTAATAACAGCTTTTCTACATCGGTATCTCTATCCTAATTAACTTCCATACACAAATTCTTCTTCTATCTATCACTATCTTAATTTACATCCTCATCTAAGTTATAATAACTCCCAGGGGTGGGTTCTACTTACCTTTACTACTGGTTCGCAACAGGGCCGCGTGCATGCGCAGAAGCGTTTTGATGACGTCGGGGTCGGTGGGCGGAGCCTCCCGCTGGTTTTACTACCGGTTCTATAGAACCGGTGCGAACCAGGGGCAACCCACCACTGATATCTCCTATTCACAATTCGGTTTCGTGACAAAATGTTCCTTATATTTTAGATTTACTCTCCAGCCAGGAATACCATCTATTCCAAATTAAATAGTACTCGGTATCTTCCCTTTCCTTAATTTCCATGGATAATCTATCCATTTCTGCACATTTGTATTTTTTAAAAATTATAATTTGATCCGGGGGGCGGGGGGGGGATATCCGGTTGTTTCCAATGCGTTTCTTTGGGAAGAGAAAATTAAGACGGCATATATATTTCCAGAGACATCTGGTGTGAAATGCTCTGATAAATATTTGGGATACTATAATGTAAGATATTTGGAACTATTAGATGAACTTGGAAATTTAAAAACAGAACAGGATCTAAAAAAACAAGGAGTAAAAATTGACTGGTGGCCATATTTGCAAATTTGGACAAAATATAAAAAAGACAGGGAACAATATGGTATATACAGAGAACAATTGGAATTGGATAAGGTATTATTAGGACCAGGGCAAAAAATGATCACAAAAATGTATAATTTCTTGTTAAAATTTAAAATGGAAGAAGAAACCGTGAAGGAAATAATGATTAGCTGGGCAAGAAATTTTGGATACAACATTCATTTGGATCAATGGCATAAATTATGGGAGAGAAACTGCAAGCTAACAGTGTCAGCTGCTTACAAGGAGAATCTTTACAAGATGTTTTACCGATGGCAACTGCCACCGGCGAGATTGGCTAGGATGTTCTCAAACAGGTCCCCAAAATGTTGGAGGTGCGGCCATAACCAAGGGACATTCTACCACATGTGGTGGACCTGCCCTAAGATTAGGAAATTTTGGTGGAATATAAAAAAATGGCTGGAAGAGATAACTGGGTGGAAGATAGGAACATCAACAACAACAACAACAAAAAAACGGAATATTCCTCCTGGATATTTTGGAAGGGAAAATGGAAAAGAATTTACAATATATCAAATTACATATACTAACTGCGAGTAGGATTGTCATAGCACAAAATTGGGTTCTGGAAACTTTAACAAACAATGGATTTAGCTAGGATTCCTTTCAGAGAAAAAGTCCATGCAATGGGAGGGTCCTTTCTTAAAACCAATTATTTAATATTTGGTAGCAGGATGTGGAGTTTATGAGAAAGGATTTTTATCAACTATACTGTTAGGATGTAGGTAAGACAGTGATGGGTTCCTCCTGGTTCAGCCCGGTTCGGCCGAGCCGGTGGTGACGATATGACGTCACGGAACCAGTTCTCTTTGTTCGGGAGCTGGGCCCCCCCGCCCCCCGTATTATTCTTACCTTTTATTTGGCCCCGCCCCCAATCTATTGCTGCCTCCCAAGTCCCAGCTGATCGCTAGAAGGAAAAAAACTGTTTAAACTCTTGCCGTGGGGCTTCAAAGGGCTGCCCTACAGCTGATCAGTGTTAAAAGGCAGTGTGGTGGTAGATCGGTGCCTCCAAAAACAAATGAGTAGACCGGTGCCTCCAAAAACAAATGGGTAGACCGGTGTCTGCAAAAAAAATATGGGTAGATCGGTACAGCTCTGCAAGCAGTTAAAAGCCTGGTAGACCAGTACCTCTGCTAAATCCTAAAGAATTATCACATGACCATTAAGCCATGCCCACAAAATAAGCCACGCCCACAGAACCAGTAGTAAAAAAAATTAGAACCCACTCCTGTGATAAGAGGACAGAAGAAAATAGGCTTAGGATAATATAAGAGGCTTTTTAAGAGTTTTGGAAGAAAAATCCAACTGGTTCAGTTCCAATCTGGGAGAAAGATGCTGGAAACAACATGGAGGCTGACTGGAAAGTTAGTTTATTGATGAAGCAGAACCACACAAAGACAGCATGCAGTTCTGGGTCAACTGAACAACTAGTTAGATGAGTGCCAGATTTTATACAGGTCCTGAACTGCTGCTGGGGATGGGGGTGGGGGTGGGGAAAGTTGTGCAATGAAGGGGCTTGTGTTCTTACAGGGTGTTGGGCAATTCCTATTGTGGCTAATGGCTTTCGTCCTGTGCTGGATCTTGGATGAGGGGCTGCTTTCTAATCCTACCCTTCTGCCTTTGTTAGCTGTCAAACTTTGCTGCAAGGAGTTTCGAGATATCCTGTCTTGAATGGATTTCTGCCTGCAGTATTTGCTTTGCTTATGAATAGAGCCACCTAGATAGTTTCAATAAGCTCTTTATCTCCTTAAGTGCTGGCATCTGCTGTGGGCTATTAAGAAAGACTGGGGGCTGCTTTCTGCCTCTAAAAACACGTTTCTCCAGTTCTGCTTTAAGGAAATATAATATTCTGCCTTTTTAATATTTCCCAAAACATTTCATTCTTCATGGGGGTGGGGGGGTTTTCCCCACTAGGATGGGTTTCTTTTGAGGAATATGAGCAAGAGGTTGAGAATTAACATGGAAATAAGGAGAAATTTTCTGACAGTGAGAACAATCAACCAATGGAACAGCCCGCCTTCAGAGGTTGTGGGATCTTCATCACTGGAAGTTTTCAAGAAGAGACTGGACAGCCATCTGTCAGAAATGGTGTAGGGTCTCCTGCTTGGGCAGGGGGTTGGACTAGATGACCTAGAAGGTCCCTTCCAACTCTGTTAATCTGTTATCTGTTACCGAGAAGGTTGTTCCAAGGTGCTTTTTCCAAAAGGCAACTGAACTTTCTTGTCCCCCCCCCCCCCCCCCCCCGTGAAAATGTTTTCCCTTCTCATCCAAGAAGCTGGAGAAACTTTGTGGATGAGAAGAAGCAAAATGTTTTCAAGGGAAAATATCAAGAAAGTTCAGCTGGCCTTTTGGAAAAAGCACCTTTGGGATGATTTCCATAGAAATCAAGAAGGTTATTCGGCAGAATGTATGAAATTGGAGATGATGGAGCCCCAGCATTGATAATGTTACTTAGCTTGGGTCATAAAACATCGGCAAGAAAATAAGCAAGCTCGGAGCGTACCAAGGACCCCTCATTTCTTATCTTTATCTTTTATTATTATTAGATTTGTATACCGCCCTTCTCCTTTCGGACTCAGGGTGGTGAACAGCCAAAAATAAAAACATTTGTACACAAAAGTTAAAATAATTTTAAAAATAATTAAATGAAATTTGCCCTATAATTTAAAACATTTCAATTAAAAATCAGTATCGAACTTTAAAACCAACATGGAATCAGGCCAGCCCAGCTAACTGAAAAAAGTAAGTTTTTAGGGCCCGACGAAAAGTCCGGAGGTCTGGGATCACTCGTATCTCTGGGGGTAGATTGTTCCAGAGGGTAGGTGCCACCACAGAGAAGGCTCTCCCTCTGGGGGTCACCAGCCGACATTGTCTGGCTGACGGCACCCTGAGGAGGCCCTCTCTGTGGGAGCAAACCGGCCGGTGGGAGGCAATTGGTGGCAGAAGGCGGTCCCGTAAGTACTCCGGCCCTAAGACATGGAGCACTTTAAAGGTGGTCACCAACACCTTGAAGTGCACCCGGAAGTCCACCGGAAGCCAATGCAGCTCGTGTAGGAGAGGTGTCACAAATGGATTTGATAAGATATGGATGGGTACGGACGACAAAATTTTAGCTAAATTATATAATTATTTATTGGAGTATGATATGGCAGAGGAAGTAGTTAAAGAACCGATGTTAGCATGGGCCAAAAATATAGGACAGAATATAAATTTGAACGAATGGGATTCAATATGGAATAATAACCTTAAAATGACAAAGGCGACGGCTTATAAGGAAAACCAATACAAGCTGTTTTATAGATGGCATATGGCCCCAGCCAGGATAGCGAAGATCTACCCCAATTCGAGCCCTAAATGTTGGAAATGTGACCATCAGCAGGGTACTTTTTATCATTGCTGGTGGACATGTAATCAGGCACAAAAATTCTGGAGGATGATATGGGTGTGGATTAGAGAAATAATAAAAGAAAATTTTGATTTTGACCCAAAAGCTTTTCTCCTGGGAATTTTGAAAACTGAATATGCAAAAAAGAAAAAGTATTTAATTATACATATTCTGACAGCCGCTAGAATTTCCTTTGCCCAGTATTGGAAAGAAAAACAAATACCACCTCAAGAACATGTTATTGGAAAAATATTGGAGTGCGCCGAAATGAACAAATTGACTTCAGAAATTAATGACAGAGAAGATTCAGAATTTTATAGCGTGTGGGACATGTGGTACGAATGGATAGGGGAAAGAAATAAAGAAGGTAATAGAGATTAAATTTTAACTAATTAACAAAATCTATATGAATAGTATTAGATTTAGTCTTAGGGAGCTGAGCACTATTATTTTTAAGTGTTTGAAATTAAATCTAGCTCCAAGAAACAATATCAACAAAAGACAAGCAATAATGTATGCAGATGTATATATGTATATAACTGCACCAATGAACCGAAAATGTACCGATTGTATTACTATATGTTATAATAAAATCTAATTAAAAAAAAAAAAACAAAAAAAACAAAAAAAAAAAAAAGGAGAGGTGTCACATGGGAGCGCCCCGTCGCTCCCATAATCCCCCGCGCGGCCACATTTTGCACCAGTTGGAGCCTCCGGGTGCACCCCAAAGGGAGCCCCATGTAGAGAGCGTTACAATAGTCCAGACGAGAAGTGACGAGTGCTTGAGTGACCGTGCGTAAGGTCACTCAAGCTTGAGGTCACTCAAGCTTAAGGTCACTCATTTAACTCTGAGCTACAAATATTCTCCTTTATAAGTTGGAGACTCTCATCCTTTCTATGTTTTTTGCTCTCTTACTGTTTTTAATCTATGCATTTATTTAAATTTATTGGCCTACTTCTTGATCCCAAGCCTGTATGTTGTGCCAAGCAGCAGACTAACCATCAAAAGATCAGTGAACTGCCAAAAAGTTGCATGAAAAAAAAAAAAGCAGTAGGAAATGCTTGGAATAATGCAGGCTTAATTTAAAGTTTTGCCTGCCCTAAATAATCTTCATATGTCCCATCTATCTCACTGTTCAATAATTCTATTGGCAGCTACTTATGAGATTTAAAGGCCGCCCTGATCTTTTTGTTTCTGGAATATAGGCAGATCCATCATTCCAAATTCAGCTGGTGGACTGGCTCATGAAATAAGCCACCTGAAATCATGCATCCAAGAAATCGAGCTATATACAGGTAGTCCTTGACTTACAACAGTTCGCTTAGTGACAGTGACAACGGCACTGCAAAAAGTGACTTATGACCAGCGGTGGGCTGCTGGGGGTTTGCAGGGGTTCGGGAGAACCTCTAGCTAAGATTCTGTGCAGTTCGGAGAACCCCCGAATCCCATTCCTGGTCGGCCCTGCCCACCCTGCCCCACCCTTCCCAGGAGTCCCCACCTGGCCCGTTTTGGATGCAGGTAAATGCAGGGCATGCACTGAAGCTTGGGGAGGGCGAAAACGGCCCTACCAGAGGGCCTCCAGAGTCTGGGGAGGCATTTTTGCCCTCCCGGAGGCTCGAGAAAAGCCTCTAAAGCCCAGGGAGGGCAAATATGCCCCCCTCCCATGGTGCAGGAGGCTGATTAGGCCACACCTACCATGGCCATACACACCCAGCAACTGGGCAGAGAACCCCTTGCTAAAATTTTTGAAGCCCACCCCTGCTTATGAACATTTTCCACATTTACGATCTTTGCAGTCACGTGATCAAAATTCAGATGGTTGGCAACTGGCTCGTATTTATGATGGTTGCAGTGTCCTGGGGTCATGTGATCAACTTTTGCAATCTTTTGACAAGCAAAGTCAACGGGGAAGCCATGATGGCACAGTGGTTAGAGTGCAGTACTGCAGGCTACTTCTGCTGACTGCTGGCTGCCTGCAATTTGGCAGTTCAAATCTCACCAGGCTCAAGGTTGACTCAGCCTTCCATCCTTCCGAGGTGGGTAAAATGAGGAACCAAATTGTTGGGGGCTGTAAATACTGCTTAGAGAGAGCTGTGAAGCACTGTAAAGCAGTATATAAGTCTAAGTGCTATTGTTATTGCTATTCACTTAACAACCCTGTTACTAACGTAACAACTGCAGTGTGGCAAGAAAAGTCGTAAAATGGGGCAAAACTCACATAACTAATGTTTCACTTAACAACAGATATTTGGGGCTCAATTGTGACTGTAAGTCAGGGACTACTTGTACATCAATAGTGGGATTCAAAAATTTTTTACTACCAGTTTTGTGGGCGTGGCTTGGTGGACGTGGCATGGCTTGGTGGGCATGGCAGGGGAAGGATACTGTAAAATCTCCATTCCCACCCCACTCCAGGGGAAGGTTACTGCAAAATCCCCATTTCCTCTTGATCACCTGGGACTCAGGAGGCAGAGAATAGATGGGGGCGGGCCAGTCAGAGGTCGTATTTACCGGTTCTCTGAATTACTCAAAATTTCTGCTGCCGGTTATCCGAACTACTCAAAATTTCCACTGCCGGTTCTCCAAACCACTCAAAATTTCCGCTACCGGTTCTCTAGAACTGGTCAGAACCTGCTGAATACCACCTCTGGTTGGAAGGGACCTTGAAGGTCTTCTAGTCCAACTCCCTCAGGATTGTCCTCATTATTTCTTCTCCATCCACTGCATGGAGAAGTGGTTGCACACATTTAAACATAGGGAGGGAGACTAAGGATGTGGCCAGCAGGTTCTATTAATGTTGAGGAAGGCCTGAGGTTTCAGTCATACTTCCTTCCTTCACACATTTGAGGAACAAGTGAAGGTGAGCTCCTTAAAAGGATTTGAGGCAGATTCTTATGTGACAAGCCTGGTACTGCTCATGCCTACTGAAGTTGCAGATCCCAACGTTATCCGGAAGCTTCTGTGCGAGCAAAGCAAACGCACGGGCGCAGCCCCATTGCTAACCGGTAGTAAAGATAAGTAGAATCCACCCCTGAGGGGAAGGTTACTGCAAAATCCCCATTTCCTCCCGATCAGCTGGGACTCGGGAGGCAGAAAATAGATGGGGGTGGGGCCAGTCAGAAGCGGTATTTACCGGTTCTCCGAACTACTCAAAATTTCCGCTACCGGTTCTCCAGAACTGGTCAGAACCTGCTGAAACCCACCTCTGCTGTACCTGTTTTAGATAAGTCATGCACAGTTGTTTTGAGATTTGATTTTTTGCATATTTTGAGGAATTAGCCACTTGAGAGAATTGCAAAAGCCTTGCTTTGTCTGAGCTGCAGCTAATGACTGGAGAATATGTTGATCTTTGAAGAATGGAAGTCTAAATTTAGTCAAAGAATCTACTTTCCCCAGAGTTTTGCTTGCTATGGGTTTATTACTTGGAACCCTGACACCATCTGTTTCAAAGATGGGTGCAGCTGAACTTTTCAAACCAGAGCCAAATCAGAAACTTTGAGAAAATGTATTATTTTGCAAACTTTCTCAAACTTACTCCCATTTTATTAGGTCTTTAATTTAGTTTGTGTCAGTGCCACATTTTTAATATTTTGTCAGTACTATCTCAAGTTTATTTTCGCTCCAATATATTTATTACTTAAGGACTATACTTATAACTTTTATTCCGTTTGTGCACTTATTTAATCTTCCTTCCTTGGCATTCAATTATCCTTGTTTATGAGGTTGTATTAATCAGTGTTCAACGGTGAAGTAAAATTGATTCTGACTTTGAGCATCTGTGAAATCTTTTCAATTCCTCGTGAGCTATGCAACTTTAATATGGATCAAAGTAAAACAAAGGCTATTTTGATTCAAATTCAATACTGAGTGACGTCAAGATGTCCATGTAATTTTCCTGGTGGCAATTAAGTTTCCAGAACTTTTTTTTTTAAATAACCATTTTTTAAATAATGTTTTTTGGAAAATATTAAAGGGGCTCAGGGCTCTATCCGTCAGCAAGTTAATTTTGCAAAAGATTAAAAGAACGGGAAGAAGAAATTTGGTATACAGGTAGTTCTCAGCTTAAGACTGGTTGCTTATTGACTGTTCGAAGTTATAACAGACCCCTAAAAAGGTACTTATGACCCATATTCGGGGTTTCAATGGCCAGGCTCCCCCCCCCATGGTCATGTGATTGTATTTTGGGTGCTTGGTATCCGGCCCACATTTATGGCGGTTTGCAGTGTTCTGTGATCATGAGATCACAACTTACAACATTATTTGCCAGAAACTGGTATTTACTTCTGATTTCCAGCAAAAAACACCCATTGAGGACAATTTGCTTAATAACTGTGTCATTTGCTTAATCCCTCACAAAAAAAGTTCATAAAATCAGGCATGGTCATGCAACAATCTGCTTAATGACCAGCATGACTTATGACCGCAATTCCAGGCTCAATCACGGTCATAAGTCAGGACTTCCTAAAATGGGAACATATGGCGGACATTTTTACATGATGCAAGTAAAAAAGGTAGATGAAGGAATAAGTAAAACAGGTATTTTCTTCAATGGGTAAAAAAGGGCAGGGCTTTGAATGCATGGTTGTGGCTACCATTGTGACTTTTTTGACCTTGTTCTACAGATATTACTGATTGCCTCATAGGAGAAGTTCTGAGAATTGCATGGAAACAACCTTGATAAGGACCAGTGGGACATAAGTGGTGCAGAGATGCTCCGAACAATATTTGCAGTGAGATAACTATTTTCCTGGCTTTATTTATGTGAGAGAGAGGAAGAAAGAGAGAGAGAGAAAAAGAAAAGGAGAGAGACAGACAGAGAGAGAGAGAAAGGAGAAAGAGAGAGAAAAGGAGAGAGAAAGAGAAAAGAAGAGAGAGGAGAGAATGAGAAAAGGAGAAAGAGAAAGAAAAAAAGGAGAGAGAGAAAAGGAGGGAGAAAAAGAGAAAAGAAGAGAGAGGGGAGAGAATGAGAAAAGGAGAAAGATAGAAAGAGAAAAGGAGAAGGAAAGAGAGAAAGAGGAGAGAGAGAAAGAGAAAGAGAGAGAGAGAAAAAAAAGGAGCAAGAAAGAAAAGGAGAAAGAGAAAGAGAAAAGGAGATAGAAAAAGAGAAAGAGAGGACAGAGAGAGAAAGAAAGAGAAAATGAGAAACGGAGAAAGAAAGAACGAAAGAACAAAAGAAAGAAAGAAAGAAAGAAAGAAAGAAAGAAAGAAAGAAAGAAAGAAAGAAAGAATTTGACGCCTAGAATCCAGAGTTAGTAGAATAATTTGCAGATGGTGGAGGAAAAAAAACCACAAACCCAAACGGCACACAGCTGTTATTTAATGCAAGTTTACTTATTTATTTTTCCTTCTAATGCTCCCTGACATTCATCATCTTTTGCTAGCATGCTCAGCATGCAAATCTAGAGCCACGCGGCACTGTTATTCCACAGGCGTCTTTAGAAGAGTTACTTTGGCAAAGTTTGGAATTCTTCGCTCACGTCTCTCGCCCAACCATTTGTAGCCTTGGGCAACTGCCCAAGATATGCCTGGAGTCGACCGGGTCCTGAAGAGGGATCACATCACATCGTGGATGTGTGCTACAAATCCCGCAAGAGGGAATTTCCTCCCTCGTAAATATCCTCAGTCTGACACATCTGGGAACCGAAAAGCTGGCTCCAGAGAGATAGGGAGATGTTTATAACAGCAACAGCAACAGCAGTTTGGCATCATCTGTGCCAGAAGCAGATGAGCCGAGCGCAGCTTGAAATTCTTGCCTGAAGCAAAAACCGGTTCTCCCCCCCACTCGAGTTTGCATGTTTTCGAAAGGGTGCATGACATTTTGAATAAATATAATGCAGGATGAGCTACCTTTTTTTACCCCTCGCTCCTCCTGGTGGGTATTTCCATGAAAGCAATTTGTTGGAGACCATAGTACAGGGGTGTCAAACACAAGGCCCACAGGCCGGATTCGGCCCGTAATGTAGTCAGATCCAACCCGCGGGGCCGTCCTGGAAAATGTAAGGAACCGGGCCGCGTCGCATTCGGCCTGGTTTACCCAATGTGAAGAGGAAATATTAGGCCCATGTGGCTTTGGCTCATTCTACCCAATGTAAAGACAAAACATGCCAGCAGTTTGGGGACTGGCATCAAGCTGGCCATGCCCACCCAGTTGGCCACACTCACCCAGTTGGCCACATCCCCCCGCCCTCCCCACCCAAGGTCAACCACAGCCCTGATGGATCCCTCAATGAAATTGAGTTTGACATCCCTGCCATAATATATAGCAGTGTTTCTCAACCATGGCAACTTGACGTTGTGTGGACTTCAACTCCCAGAATTCCCCAGCCAGCGAGGACTTCAATGTCACTGCATTTTTGTATTTACCAGATGAGCTTTTATTTTTGGATTTTCAGACTTACTATAGCTTGCCAAGTTCTTTTCTCTAAGCTAACTGCGCATGTCCACATTCTTTCACTTTCTTCTAACTTTCTTTGTTCTCCGGCCAGGAGAGGTCCACCCGGGAAAGCTTTGCCAAGATGTAATCTATTTTAGATAGTAAGATGTTTTATTTTCTTTATAACAAATAAATGAGTTTTTCTTAGAAAATGTATCTTCGGGTTTATTTTCTTGCAAAGTATACACAAGGAAAAATGCCACGATCCAACTCTAATTCAGGCAATTACCTCAGGAAGGTAACGGGGCTGATTGCCACCCTGACATTCAATTCCCCAGCCAGCGAGGATTTCCATGTATAGACTTCAACTCCCATAGTTCAGTTGTTTTCTTGCAGATGTTTCATTACTCACCTGGACAAGGTAGAACCTCATCAGCTGCATTAGCTCTTTCTAGTAAAAAAACAACAACAACCTTGAGTCCAGGAAGACCTCCAAAGTGCTCACCATCCTTCTGCTACTATTCTGTTAATAATCTAAAGCCAGCTAAATCCCTTTAAATGAAGCTTAGGCGACAGGATTTGATGGTGACAAATCTTATGTGTGCAATGCATGGTCCTGAACGTGTTTTCTTGAGCTTGTTAATTACATTTTAGTTGCCAGGGTCACCCCATATTCGCAGAGGGATACAGCGAGTGAGTGATAAGATCCACATTTCTCCCTGACAAGCAATAAATAAATAAATAAATCCTGAAAATGTTCCCATTAACAGATAGCTTCAGTGAATCTTCATTATCGTGAAGTGCAGCTGGCAGCTGAACGTTATGGTATAAGCTCTTTTGTCATAATCTTTATTTCAAGATGTGAAATATCAGTTTAAGGTCAGCGCTGTGGGCAAAATACATTTCTGGTTGATGGGCATCAGCTACTGATGAGCTCATGGCTATCTCAGTGGCCTGCGTCTAATTTGGGATCAGTTTAATTTAATTAGGTCAGGAGGAATGCTGTGGCTGTTTAATTCCAGCGAAGTATTGGGTTGGGTTAACTCTATCATGTTTGGTGAGTGTGGATCGTGTGTTTTGGGGTAGTCCAAGGGAGGAGGATCAGTTCTCTCTTGAGAACAGGCCTCTTGACCCTGGAGTGAGCTTCCAAGTGGAAGACTACTGACTAAATGTATGCTTCTATTTTTACAGGCTCGGGAAGCAGGATTGTCAGGGTTCCAAGTAACATACCCACAGCAAGCAAAACCCTGGCAGGTAGATTTGTCAAATAATAGCTTTATTGGATATGCCATATTGGCACAGGCTGGTGAAAACCGACTCTGAAAACTCCCATGGTTTTCACCTAATTAAAAGTAAAAGTTTTCCACGTTCTCAAAAAAGTCACATGGTCCAGTTGCTAGGTGATCTCAGCCGCCTCCTTCCAAGCACTTGCTGGAACGTCCTTGGTTCCCAAGAAAAAGTATTTTATTTTGGCTACAAGCCCCCCAATTATCTCTACTTCCCCTCCCTATCCCTTAGTTCCAGTTGTGGCAGCCCTGAAGCCTCAAAATGGCCTCAGTCAGGTCAGCTTTAGGGTTGAAAGCAGAACAGTGGTGGGTTCCTGCCGGTTCACATCGGTTCTCCTGAACCCATATGTTAATTTTCTGAGCAGTTTGGAGAACCTGTTATTGGAATAAATCTTTTCCCACTTTACAGGGCTAATCCTGCAAGGAATGCAGGAAGGAAAGATTCTAGTGTGCCTGTATTTCTAGCCTAATCCTTATCTTAATTGTTGCCCCTGCTGCTTTAAGTGTTTTCAGAAACTGCCTCTGGGTTAAGCTTTGTTACATTGTAACAGCCTTAATGGTTCTTGGCAGTACACCCAGACTTTCTGACTGTAGCTGAGCTTCTCCGGAGTGCACACCCCCCCTGAGTTTTTTGTGGTACTTTTATTCCTGGGGCTTGAACAGCTATTTACAGAAGGGTTGGCATAGCCATAGAAGAAATGGCTGAGAGGCAGGATGCAAGCTTGGCATTCTGTCTGATTTTTTTACTGCCTTTCTGAGGGCATGTGATTTTTTTCTTAAATCTGGATGATTACCTTAGGATATCTTGTGAGGTGAGTGAGACCAGCTGGTATTTTCAAGTGGTATGAATGGATCTAATGATTGCTTCTCCTGGTGCTTTGTCAGTTCACTGAGCACAGGAGCCTCTTGTCTATAGGGATTCTTCGGTCATCCAGTCATGGTTGTCCCAAAGGTGCTTTTTTCAAGAGGCAACTGGATTTTCTTGGTTTCCAGAAAGTCCAGTTGCCTCTTAAAAAAGCACCTTTGGGACAGGAGTCTCTTGCATTGCTGCATTGCGAGTGCTCACATTTTCGAACCGGTGATAAAATTATGTGAAACCCACCTCTGCTTCTAATCCAACCTGCTCAAGCCTGAGACCCAGCGGTGGGTTTCAGCAGGTTCTGACCAGTTCTGGAGAACCAGTAGCGGAAATTTTGAGTAGTTCGGAGAAGTGGCAGTAAAAATTCTGACTGGCCCCGCCCCATCTATTCTCTGCCTCCCAAGTCCCAGCTGATCAGGAGGAAATGGGGATTTTGCAATTACCTTTCCCTACCATGGCCACCAAGTCACACCCATCAAGCAATGCCACGGCCACCAAGCCACACCCACAGAACCAGTAGTAAAATTTTTTGAAACCCACCACTGCTGAGACCTATACCTATTTGAGACAAGTGGCTGTCCAGTCTCTTCTTAAAAATCTCCAGTGATGAAGCACCCTCAGAGTGATGAGGATCCTCAAAGAACCATTTGTTTGGTTTCTGACTGCAGCCTGACCCTTGACCAAGCAACCACAAAACAAAAAATTCTTAGGAGGAGTTACTTCATGCGATCTTCTCTTGAGACTGATTTAAAGTAAGGGAAGACAGGGAAACTGCTGGAGAGATGATTGACACAGATGATATTTACACAGATGGTGGACAATGAAAGCTGAAAGAAATAGTGGATGGGATAGGTTATGGGAACAGAACCAGAGGTGGTATTCAGCCAGTTCTGATCAGTTCTGGCGAACCGGTAGTGGAAATTTTAAGTAGTTCAGAAAACCAGCAAATACCACCTCTGGCTGGCCCCACCCCCAATCTATTCGCTGCCTCCCGAGTCCCAGCTGATTGAGTCCCAGCTGATCAGCTGGGTCTTCTTTTATTGCCCTGCACAGGAGAACGGAGCTGGAGAGCAGGTTAGTGGGGTGGAGTGGAAATGGAGTTTTTACAGTATCTTTCACCTGCCACGCCCACCAAGCCACGGCCACAGAACTGGTAGTAAAAATTTTTGAATCCCAACACTGGACAGAACTTACAGTTAATCAGCACAGCTGAGGTTTCCTTGAACTGGCTATGCACCATCAAGTTGTTTGAGCACAAAGATAGATTTCCTCCATTGTAATCTGTTTCTAACTCAGGTTTTAAGAAGCAATTGGATAGCTGTTTGTCTAAAATGGTATAGGGTCTCTAGCTCGAGCAGGGGATTGGCTTAGAAGTCCTCCAAGGTCCCTTCCATTCTGTATTCTGTCTTCCAGCAATGCTTTCATTGCCATTGTGATTGAGTCTATCCATCATGCTGCTAATGTCCCCTTCTTCTCTTTCCTTCACTTTTCTTAGACAGCTAGGTCTTTGCTTAATATATCTGAAGTAGGATAGTTTGAGCCTTCAGAAGTTGTGAATACCCCAACACTGGAAGTTTTTAAGAAGAGATTTTATAAAAAAGACGTTGAGACTCTAGAAAGAGTGCAGAGGAGAGCAACCAAGATGATTAGGGGACTGGAGGCTAAAACATACGATGAACGGTTGCAGGAACTGGGCATGCTAGTCTAGTGAAGAGAAGGACCAGGGGAGACATGATAGTCGTGTTCCACCATTTAAGAGGCTGCCACAGTGAGAGGGTGTCAAGCTATTTTCCAAAGCAACCGAAGGCCAGACAAGGAATAATAATGGAAACTGAAAAAGGAGAGATTCAACCTAGAAATAAGGAGAAACATTCTGACAGAACAATCAACCAATGGAACAGAAGTTGCCTTCGGAAGTTGTGGGAGCTTCATCACTGGAAGCTTTTAAGAAGAGATTGGATTGCCATCTGTCAAAAATGGTGTAGGATCTCCTTGGGTAGGGGATTGGACTAGAAGACCTCCAAGGTCCCTTCCAACTTTGTTATTCTGAGCCTGATAATTTGTGCCACCCGTGAGAAGCGTTAGCCTCTAAATATAGAGGACCTGCGTTATAATACTGTATCTTGCTTGTTACCTTAACAGCTAAGTCATATTTTTTTCCAAGCCTGTCAATGTGCTTACTTATATTTGGACATAGGGATGGGGCAACTCATCCAATGGAATATTGGCTCATCAGCATGGGCTATTACCCTGTACCACTCTACAATGTCTGAATTAATCAGATCAACAATCACGATGAAGAATAGGTAGAGAGGGAAGTTCACTGGTTGGTAGATGTATATTGCATTTTTTTGAGTCAAAAGCTACCTCCTTAGCTGCCCCAAAGGATGATAGAGTAGGAGAAACTTGGCACTCGGAAAAGCGATTCAAACAAACTTATATTTCCTGCAAATTAAGCTTCTGGCAAACTTGTTCATTTTTCTTTCCGACTGAGCTAGTTGTCCTCAGGGACTGTCCCCTCTCTTTATCACTTGTCATCTGGCAGTGTCTGCTCCTCTTATTTCAGCCCTACGTCTTAATTTTCTAAACTGCTTCTTATATGGGAAATAATCCCTGTCTTGCTTAGTCAAGATATATGTGTGTGGGAGGTCTCCATGTAGCAATGCAAGAAAGGAAAGTAAATCCTCCTTGACCTGGCCAGTCCAGACTGAAGAATTCTCAGCTATGCTCACAAATAAAATTGCTTATCTCCATTTCAGCTGCAGTTACTAGATTTCTTCATTATTTGAGATGCATTCCTGTTAGGATTCTTTGCTTTCCAAAAACTGGACACACCATTATGTAGCAGATTTGTACACAATGCTTTATTACAGGACATCCTTTCCCCAACAACAGGTAATCCTCAGTTTATGACCAAAATTGGGGTTGGGACTTCTATCAGTAAGCAATGTGGTCATTAAATGAATTGTGTTTGATTTTGTGACCTTTTTTTTGCCACTGTTAAGCAAATCACATGGTTGTTAAGTGACTACTTCAGCTTTCCCCATTGACCTTGGTTGTTAGGTGCTCCCTGGGAAGATCATAAATGATGATCAGAGCTCTCCTCCTCCCCATGCTGCAGTCATGATTACTACATAAAAAGGTAAAGGTAAAGGTTCCCCTCGCTCATATGTGCTAGTTGTTCCCGACTCTAGGGGGCAGTGCTCATCTCCGTTTCAAAGTTGAAGAGGCAGCACTGTCCGAAGACGTCTCCGTGGTCATGTGGCCGGCATGACTAAATGCCAAAGGCACACAGAATGCTGTTACCTTCCCACCAAAGGTGGTCCCTATTTTACTACTTGCTTTCAAACTGCTAGGTTGGCAGAAGCTGGGACATGTAATGGGAGCTCACCCCATTACGTGGCACTAGGGATTCAAACTGCTGAACTGCCAACATTTCGACTGACAAGCTCAGAATCTTTAGCCACTGAGCCACCCCGTCTCCGATTACTACATGCCAGTTGCCAAATGCCTAAATTTGGATGACACAACTGCAGAGATGCTGTGACGATTGCAAATTTCTTACTCTCTAATAATCCCTTTCTCTCCAATAAATGTAAACACAAACATTAATTCCCTTCTTGTTATTTCCCAGCCCTGGGGTGAGTGTTCCAAAGGTGGGGAAGTAATTAGGAGGCAAGTTTAATATACTAATCATTAAACATGAGTGGTGGGAGTCTTAATTATCTTTAGTCATGATAATAAAGACATCAATTATTGTATCAAATGAGTGATGATTCCTTGGTGCAAGCACAGCAACATTGTATATAATCAGGTTGGCTATAGAGATTATTGCTGGAGATATGAGATCCAGTCCATGGGACATGAAGCCATCGCCTATGTTAACTGAAGTTGGCAATTTCTTGCATCACTTTAATTGCTGCATAAGGCAGTTGAGAGACATTGTGGTTGCCTTGTCTTTTACTGCATTTCTCCCATTATATACTGTGGCATTTCTCAAACCTGGCAACATTAAGACATGTGGACTACAATTCCCAGCAAGCTGGCTGGGGATTTCTGGGAGTTGAAGTCCACATGTCTTAAATTTGAGAAACACTAGTTACAAAGAATGAAGGCAAATATATGTGTGTCCCAGGAACCTTGCAACTAGCCTATACTCTCCCTGGCTTCTTAACTTCCCTAATTCCTAGACATGATCCACAAAGCCACCCGTTTAAAGAAGACTGATTTTAAGGTTCAAGCAATAGGAGAACAAAGTTTCCTCTGCACACCAGCATTTCCAAAAGAAAGTTTAAGAAATGAGGCAGAACAAACTCATGGAAATTATCCAACTTCTTTAGCATAATGTCAACAATCTGAAACAATTTGGGCCATTACCGCAATTGCTTTGCTTGCAACCGGGCTTCTTTGGAGAAGCCCTCTAATTATTTTGAAAGCATCCTGAAACATCCAGATCTAATCTCTTCTCGGTAGCTACATCCGCATATGCTTGCTGTCTTTTCAAAGCAGACTAGTTCCTCCTGCCGCCATTTGCAAGATATCTTTCCCTCTATTTTTTTTTTGTTTGTTTTCTTAGAAGCCTCCAGGAGGCAATGGTTTCTCAAACCCCAATTTAGATCATCCAAGTTCTTGTTTTAGCAAGGAGAAGGAATGTTAATTGAAAAGGCAACTGTAGCATGAGGCCATTTCAAGGAGGACCATTATAGGAAGCAGGAATGGGATGATGGTTGTGCTCCCCATCTGTTAAATTTCTATTGCTCAGTATTATTAGAAAGTATAATTGGATTGGGTATGCCAAGCTTGTTATTTCACTGGGGACGGATGGAATTCCTCGCTTGGAAAGAGTTAGAAAAGACTCAAGCTGGAAGGGATCTTGGAAGTCTTCTAGTCCAACATTTGCTCAAGCAGGAGACCTATTTCAAACAAGTGACTATCCAGTCTCTTCTTAAAATCCTCCAGTGTTGGAGCAACTTCTGAAGGCAAGCTGTTCCACTGGTTATTTGGTCTCAGTGTTAGGAAATTATTCCTTAAATACTAAGTTGGTTCTCTCCTTGATTAGTTTCCATACATTGCTCCTTGCCCTATCTTCGCATGTTTTGGAAAATAGGTTGACCTCCTCATCTTTTTATTTTTATTTTTTTATTTTTTATCAAAATATCAAATCAACGTGTGAACAGTGTGGCATCTGAGTGTCATACATTCTAATACAAATCCGTTTATATATTTCTAATAATAATAATGCATACTTATATTAATTTATAGTCTATCCCTATTCAATTATTCCACATTTTCTCTTGTTATTACTTTCATTTTATGATATACAAAGTATACACTAATATTCCCCCTTTTCTTGTTTCTATCACTTATTCTAGCTTTTGATCATATCACACTTTATTAAGGAACTTTTCCTTTCTTTCTTGTCTAACTTCTAATCATGTCACCATCTTTTTTTTCCTGTTGTTGTTCTGATTACTTTTTCTTTTTTCTCGCTCTCTTCTTCCTTTTCTTTTTTTCTTTTTTTAAGTAGGTGACAGGTTGACCTCCTCATCTTTGTGGCAACCTTTCAAATATTGGAACACTGCTATCATGTCACCCTGACTCCTTTTCTCTAGACTAGCCATATCCAATTCATAGCTCTTTTCCATTTGGAAACATTTCCCCCCACATAAACCTGAATGCAGATTTTAAACCTGTGGATCAGCACAACATTGCTCCAGGGCTTAGGTTGAAAGGTTGAACCTACCTTGGCTCAGAAAAAATGCCCTTGTGATCAGACTAAATGGCTCACTTACTGTATTTTTCAGAGTATAAAATGCTTCGAACTATAAGATGCACCTACCTTTTTTGGTGAGGAAAACAAGAAAAAGAAATCTGCCTCTGCTTCCCAGCAATTTTGCCTCGTTGCAGCAAACAGCAAATAGACTGCTTTACTTTCATTTTCGTTTTCAGAATAGCTTGATTAGCACAAGAAAAAAAAATCTGCTCCCAGCAATTTACCTCCTTGCAGCAAGCAGCAGAGGCCCGCGCAAAACAGCTGAGAGCAAAACAGCTGAGAGTTGGGATGCTGATCCAATCAACTTGTGCTAATTAGGCTGTGCTGAAGCTGAAATGAGTTGTTTCTTCTTGCTGCTTGTTGCAAGGAGGTAAACTGCTGGGATGCAGAGGCCAAAGGGTGGGGGGCCGGTGGATGGGTGGGGCTACATTTGGTGTATAAGACGCACCTAAATTTTCACCCCCTTTTAGGGGGGAAAAAAGTGTGTCTTATACTCCGAAAAATACAATATACTATCAAAATAGTAGTCAAAATCATTCAGATGAAATGGTCAGTGGATGAAAACTGTTGAGGACTAAAATGGCGATGGGCCGACGGCCTTGCGTACTGTCTTGGTTTTTAAATGTTCTCATCCATTCCTGGCTGACCATTTTCTACTGGGTTTTCTTCAACAGAATGGAGACAGCTCAGTGCAGAGATCAGATGTAGCAAAAGATGATTTTTCTGTGGCATTTAACTGGCAGTTCTTTTGATGTCTACCATCTATAAACTGTCACTTACCGTTTTCTGCTCAACAGCATGCCCAAGAAGCACAATTTCTTGAGAATTTTCAAACTGAAGGACTGGTGATGTCCTTAAATTGACCTTCTATTATCTAAATTTTTGGAGATTAGAACATAGAATCAAAGGGCTGGAAACGACCTTGGAAGTCTACTAAGACAACTCCCTGCTCAAGGTAGGAGACCTTGTCACATCTGAATCAAATGTTTGCCTAGTCTATTTTTTCGAAAAAGTTCAATGATGAAGCACCCACAACTCTGGCAGACAAGCTATTCAGTTGATTGTTCTCACCCTCATAAAATTTCTCCTCACTTCTAGGTTGGATCTCTCCTTAACAAGCTTCCAGCCATTACTTCTTGTCCTGTCTCCTCAGGAGCTTTGGAGAATAATGCAATTCTTCTTCTCTGTGATAGCTTTTTATAAACATTCTCGGTACCACTATCCAAGTCATTAGAGGAAGTGTTAAAGGAGTACCAGGCCCACATCTTAATCTCTTCCTACCTCACTCCAGTTTGATGAGGAACCATTGATGAGCACTTTATGGATATAGTTTTCAAGCCAGATGTCGGTCTTTCTAGTACAGGGGTCCTCAAACTATGGCCTGTGGGCCAGATATGGCCTGATGAAGCCATTAATCCAGCCCGCGCGGGACCACAAGTCTGCGATCACCCCACCTACCCGCCGGCCCCCACCTGCCTTCTGGAGGCCAAGGAGGCTAAAAACGGGATGCATGGAGGTCCCAGCCTCCAAAGAGAGGGAGGGAGGGAGAGAGGGAGGGACGGACACACACACACACACACACACCCCTCCCCCCCAGGCAGCCACATCCCTTCACTAACCTGCTTTCCACCTCCAGGAGCATAACGAACTAAACTTTAATCTGTGAGTATTGTTTAATGGACTGCTAAATTGGCCATGCCCACCCAGTCACATGACCACTTAGCCACACACACCCAGCAGGTCCGGCCCCGCAACAAACTGAGGGACTGTGAATTTGCCCCCCTGTTTAAAAAGTTTGAGGACCCCTGCTCTAGTAGTTCCATCATCCATGCCATACCTGGCTGATCAGAAAATTATCGGGCATTTTACTGCCGTACTGAAGTTAAGACAGTAAGATAGATTATGTAAACAGCATTTCCTTATTTTACAAGGAAAATTACTGAATCAATAGAATGAAATTAATTTAGTTTGACAGGAGTGGTCCAAATATTGTTTTCAAGGTACTTAAAGACTGATTGCTCCATAATTTGTGGTAGCATCTTCCTGGCTGTCCATGACTGATTATCTGGTCTTTAGGTTGCCGTAGTATGCAATCTCATTTTTTTCTTCCCTTTCTGAAGATGGGTATGACCTTCTTTTAGTCATCTGTAATTTTATCTACGCTCTAGCATTTCTCAGAAATGGGGAAGTCAGTTGAATCCATAAAACAATGTAAATTGAACAGCAGTCTGTCCTCCTCTTCAAAGTTGTAAAAGGAAGATTCCGGGGTTGCTGTCCTTATTGGGGCAGGTGGGAGGTGAGTGGGGCTTAATGACAGCTAAATTTCAAATCATATTCAGTGGTACCTCAGCACTCACTGTTAATTGGTTCTGGGAGGCATGATGAGTATCAAAAATGATGAGTACCAAACAAATGTTGTGAGTCAGCCAACACCCACAACTTCACCCACAACTTCAGAGACCCACAACTTCGGAGCTGAAGAAGGTTCTTGGAGGAGAATCAAAACGTCTTGAAAGAAAAGCAAGAAAGTTCATTTTGAAAAAGTACTTTTGGGGACAACCATGACCTGGATGACTGAGAATCTCCATAGACATTTTAGCTATGCATTTTGGGATGAACACCCTTTCAATGGTGCAGGAGTATGAATGGATTTCCAGAAAAGTTGCAGATTACAGGAACCATTTGTGCTTCAGTTTGAGAGGCAGACAAAATAGACACATCCCCAACAGCCTGTGCCTGTTTTCAACAGTGAAGAGACACGGGGCATAAAACATCCTGCAGCCAAGAAGGCTCCACACTCATTTGCACTACTTAGGTGATACTGAGGACACAGAGAAACCTCCAAGTGGCCTCAACAACTCTCTACCAGAATGCAAATAACCAGCTGTCTGCAAGGAATATAAATCCTTCCATTCCCCACCATCCAGTCATAGTTGAAGAAGCTTCTTGGATGAGAAGCGAAATGCCTTCAAAGAAAAACAAGGAAGTCCAGTTGCCTCCTGAAAAAAGCACCTTTGGGATCCACAAGTTTTAGCTTCTGCATTGAGCACCAAACAAACAATGAGAATGGGGGCAAACTTTTTGCACCAAGGTGCGTTGAGTATCAAATGTGATGAGTTCCAAAGCAACTGAGTATCCAAGGTACCACTGTATTGTTTCCCATAGCTTTCTCTTAGCAGGTTCACCAAAATAGAGAATAATCTTGATGCCTGCACCAGTACAGTGCAATATTTTTAGTTTCTGGTATTATGGAATCCAGAAACCTATTGACAACCATGTGTAAAACATTGGTGGGACGAAATCATAAAAGAACTAAATAAATATGGAGGATCTGTAACCATATACATGTTCGGAGAGATAAGATGCTGCGGAGATGGGTATGTTTACCACTGACTTATGACCTGCTGATTTCTGCTCATTGTTTACCTATCCAGGTGTGGATCTATGACCTTAGTCCAGAGGTCTTTGCATTAATTACAACAGTGTTCATCTGTAGGTAGAATTATAGCCAGATGCGACTGTTCTTCCTGAGAAATATTCCCTGCATACAACTGAAAGCTGATTTATAATTATATGACATCCACAATGAAGATAAACATCAGGCTTCAAGCATGCCAAATTTTGTTCTAAATCACAGAGTTACTGAAGGATGTGTGGATCAGTTGGGATGGGTTTAAGAAATATGCCTCAATTTTCCTTTGCCCTCACACCATCTCACAGCCGAAAGCATCACAGAGATTTCGTGTGTTTTTAAAAGTTTCAAAATCCTATAAGGCACTCCTTGGTAATTAGTCAAATACCTGCTGTGCCAACTCAGATGAACAACCAGGGTTCACTTTAACAGTGGGAATTTTCGCTTGGCATGAGCCCACGGGGAATGTAGAGAGCCTTCTCCATCTAGCTGCTGTTCTTGAATTGAGCTGCTATGGAGCGTGGAGTTATAAATAGGAAGACCTGGAAGAGGCTGACAGATTTCTGTGTAGCTTCCCTCAAGGTGACATTGAAGAAAAATGGAATGCATGATAATAGACAGGAGGCCCCAATCAGAGGGCCCAGCATGGATTTCTGTTTGAGCTGTCAAAGCTAACAGTGCTATTTTGACGGAAATATCATGAAGCTTGTTGACTTGCTTAAATGCCCACTGTTCTTCAGAATGATAGCAACAGTAGATGGAAAGTCTTCATGCCTGCTGTGGTAAAGTTGTTGGGTTTGTTTGAGGGGTGGGGAATGAAGAGAATAGCAAGTTCATAAGCCCACTTGCCCTCCTTTCCTTCCTGGGTCTCTTACACAATACCTTCATTTTTCCTGCCTTGGTTCTCGGAAATAATTTTGAGCTGACTTGCGGTTATCCTACCTCTCCCTGCCTCAAAACCCTGGGAAGTAAAACAAAGAAGTCAACAATAATCACCCCACTGGCAGTCATTCCCCCACAGAAGAAGAAAACCTAAAATAAATAATAACCCTATTGGCAGGAAAAGCTTCCATCTTGTTTCTTTTATTTATTTATTTTTGGTAAAACTTAGTTAAATAAACCAGAGTAGATTGATCATAATGTGCAATCACACAAAGCCATTCTGTGTGAAATAAGAACAACAGAATAACAGAGCTGGTAGGGACCTTGGAGGTCTTCTAGTCCAACCCCTGCTCAAGCAGGAGACCTTATATCAGGGGTGTCAAACTCGATTTCACTGAGGGCTGCATCAGGGTTGTGTTTGACCTCAGGGGACTGGAGCGGGCATGGCCAGGGTGGGCATGGCTAGTTCGACGTCACTCTGTCGAGGGCACCTGTGGCAGCCTCGAGAGTTCTATCAGCGAAAACATGCTCCCGATTCCATTTTTGGCTGCCACGGCCTCCTGCAACCCTCTGTCAGTGAAAATGGAGCTTAGGAGGGTCACAGTGCTTCTGCCCATTTTCACTGGCAGAAGCACCACAGGCCGGTCCTTTGCTGTTTCCAGGGCGGCCCCGTGGGCCAGATCTAAGTACCCCATGGGCTGGATCTGACCCCCAGGCCTTGAGTTTGACACCAGAGGTGGGTTTCAGCAGGTTCTGGCCAGTTCTGGAGAACTGGTAGTGGATATTTTGAGTATTTGGGAGAACCGGTAAAGACTAGTCCCAGCTGATCGGGAGGAAATGGGGATTTTGCACTAACCTTCCCCTGGATTGGGGTGGGAAAGGAGATTTTACAGTATCTTTCCCCTGCCATGCCCACCATGCCACACCCACCAAGCCATGCCATGCCTACCAAGCCACACTGTTCTGCCCCAGCTACGGACCCCAAAGAACACAGCACACACAAAGTCTGTACCAAACTTAAATTTACTAAAATAACTCAAGTCTTTTCCAAATAAAGAAACCAAAGATAAAGTCATCATAATCTTACTAAGGTTGGCAGAAAGCCCAGAAGCAATTTGCAGAGAATCCAGACGTGAAGGAGAATGAACTAAAGTTGTTCCCTACAAATTGCTTCAGTCGGCGTTCCTCCTTAAATAGGCTAAGGGAGTGGCCAATTAGCCCCAAGCCTTACTCTCAAGGAGACCTCCTCCTGAGGAGCCACTCCTGCTTTTTGGCAGCTCTGCGCGCCCGTGCATCAAGAAGAGGCTCCTCCTCTTCGTCCTCTTCACTTAAAGGAGCTCCTGGAGGTTCTGAAGGCCCTGGCTGAATCCCTGCCTCTGGCACCACATCTTCTCCAGCCTCCTCATTGTCTGACTCGAGTGCCAGCTGCACAGGCTGCTAGCGCAGCACCACACCAGCCTCTTTGCTGTCAGAATCAACCGATAGTAAAAAATTTTGAAACTCACCACTGTTTGACACCTCTGCCTTATACCATTCCAGACCATTGGCTGTCCAGTTTTTTCTTTAAAAACTCCAGTGATGATGTACCTATAACTTCTGACAGCAAGCTGTTCCACTGGTTAATTTTTCTCACCATTAGGAAGTTTCTCCTTAGTTCTATGTTGCTTCTCTCCTTGATTAGTTTCCACCCATTGTTTCTTGTCTTTTCTTCTGGTGTTTTGAAAAAAATAGGTTGACCTCCCCTCTTCTTTGTGGCAGCCCCTCAAATATTGGAACACTGCTATCATGTCCCTCCTAGTGACCACACTTGGAAAGGATAGAATTGTAATTGCATAAAACTGAAAAAAGACCTCTCCACTTTCATAAATGACTTGAGGAATTTTTTTAAAAAAATAAATATAGGTTTCATATCCATCTTTAGCCACTTCAATTAACACAGGCCATGGCTTTGTGTCTCTTGAACTGGATCTCATATCTCCAGCAATAATCTCGATAGCCAATCTGATTATATACTAATTATGTTGTACTTGCACCAAGGAACCATCCCTCATTTAATACAATAATTGAAGTCTTCATTATCATGACTAATGATTATTAAGACTCCCACCCTTCCTGTTTAATGGCCATTGTATTAAACTTATTTTCTTTTGAAGAACAAATTCTTATAAATATAAAAGTAGAAACTTCATAGGGGCAGAGGATATAGTAGGTATGCGTGTATATAAATCCACGTGTGTGTGCACACTCTTATCAATATTCCAGAAAAAACCCCAACTCCAAGTAAAGACTCTGAAGCAAGCATTTTTCAAAATTTTGTTTACTAGAATAGGTAAACTGGCACATCTGGGAAAACTCGAATCTGAGAGGTCCGGGTTTTCTCTCAGTAAATCAAAACCTCCAAAACCATCCCCTCACTCCTTAGACGATCACATGCTCCAATCAACCAGCGTCTCATCTTGAGATATGACTCTGACCATTCCTTCTCCAGATGCAGGATTGCCCTGATCTTGACCAACAGGAAGAATGCTATTATGTCTACAGACAGCCCCTCTACTAAATCCCCCCTCCTACTTTCCCACACATGAGAAGATGGCAGCATGGAAGCTTCCAGCCTAATATGGCTTCCAAAGCTGACACACACATAGAATAGAATAGAATAGAATAGAATAGAATAGAATAGAATAGAATAGAATAGAATAGAATAGAATAGAATAGAATAAAATAGAATAGAATAGAATAGAATAGAATAGAATAGAATAGAATAGAATAGATTTTTTATTGGCCAAGTGTGATTGGATACACAAGGAATTTGTCTTTTGTGCATATGCTCTCAGTGTACATAAAAGAAAAGATATGTTCATCAAGAATCATAAGGTACAGCACTTAATGATAGTCATAGGGTACAAATAAGCAATCAAATCGTATTAGGAAACAGTCAATATAAATTGTAAGGATACAAGCAACAAAGTTACAGTCATTAGTGGAAGGAGATGGGTGATAGGAACGATGAGAAGATTAATAGTAGTACAGACTTAGTAAATAGTTTGGCAGTGTTGAGGGAATTATTTGTTTAGCCGAGTGATGGCGTTCGGGAAAAAAATGTTCTTGTGTCTAGTTGTTCTGGTGTGCAGTGCTCTACAGCGTTATTTTGAGGGTAGGAGTTGAAACAGTTTATGTCCAGGATGCGAGGGGTCTGTAAATATTTTTACAGCCCTCTTTTTGACTCGTGCAGTATACAGGTCCTCAATGGAAAGCAGTAAGGTATCAATGACCATTCTGATACCAAAGACTAAGTCTTGATTGTTTTACTATGAGGAATAACAACACTCATCAGATTAATTGTAAAAAGAACACACTCTCCTTAAGAGCATTTTTTGGGAGATTATTGTGTCATGGCCCCCCAGCTGCCAGCAGAGCTGGCGGCAGACTCGGACGATGAGGAGGTAGGGAAGGAATGTGGGCTAGTTCTGGAGTCTGGGGAAGGCTCGGATGGATGCTCTGCATCAGACGCAGAGATAGAACCAGGGCCATCTGACATTTCCCGTCAGAAGTTTCCCAGCCTTTGGAGAGGCAGCTGCCTTTGGAGGCTGATAAGAGTGAGGAGGAAGAACAGCTGGGGCCTTTTTCAGATGCACGTATGCACAGAGCAGTTAGAAGAGGTGAGCAACAGAGGACAAAGAGTCGACTCAGGAAGCAAAGCACACATGGACGCTGAATGTCCCCTCCCTGGCTGGGGAATAAATAGAAGCAAAGGGTAGTGATTGTCGTAGGAGACAACAGTTCGTATTTCTGAAGATTTTGCTCACTGTGTTTCATGAGCAAAATCTACTTGCCAGAATTTAATTTGCAGCCTTTCGGCTGGGAGCTCACAGCCTTGCAATTATCACAAAGAACTGATAAGGTCTGTTACGGCAGGTCTGTTACTGCAGTTAACTCCTTGAAGGAGTCTTGCTTGGATTTTTTCGGCGGGTAAATGCCATTAATTCACAAGAGGTAAATAAAGAGTGGTTTTTCGTGACCAGGAGTCTGTTTCTTGCTTCTGCTAAGGCTGAGTCAGAACAATTATAACATGTAAGTGGAGGTAATGTATCATAGATTAAACTGATAAAGAAGAGCAAACATAGGTTTCTACCCAGCTCCATCCTACCTGACGCTGATGAGTGTGGAGTCTGCTACTTCTTTATATGTTGTTGGCTTGCAGGCTGAGGATTTGGGGGAGTTGAGGTCCATACATCTTAAAGTTGCCATTCTTGAGAAGTATAGGATTAAAGAATCCTTGTGAGTTCCAGGCAACGGGGTGGCAAGAGACAGTAAGAAGAAGACAAATTTTTTTTTTGCCAATGGACAATTAATGTTATCTTGAAGGTTCTGGGCATAATTCTAGACTCAAAGAAGCTTTCTTGTTGAAGGAATCAATGTTATTAATTTGAGTGTTATTTATACCCTTTCTTGGGCTTCTTATTCCTGTGGCAAGGGGACAGGGCCGATGTGGAGGTTACAGCTAACTTTGTAGGTTGTCTGTGTCCCAGGCTTGGTTGAATCTTGCTGGGTGGTGCAATGTTCCCAGGTGGTTGTGCCATGTGGTGAGCTCTGCTGATAGATAATCCTGTTATGTCCTGGAGGGTCATGTCTTTTGTCTTGTAGATAGGATGGCCAAATATCTGCTGGGGGCAGGGAGCTGGGGCTGAGTTTCTGTCTTTAGAGACATATTTCTCCTTTTCTCACCCAGGGAAATATAATATTCTGCCTTTTTAGTATTTCCTAGAATATTTCATTCTTCTAGGAGAGGGGTGGGTGCTAACTTTCTACACATCCATTGCTTCTGGTCCTGCCTTCAGATACTTTGGAGCATAGTTTGACTCCCTCTTCTTTGTGGCAGCCCCTGAGATATTGGAACATTGCTATCATGTCACCCCTAGTTCTTCTTTTCATTAAACTAGACATACCCAGTTCTTCCAAACATTCTTTATTTTCTAGCTCTGGCACATCCCTGGCCTTTCAGGTCATTACAGAAAGATATTTCAGGATTATTTCTTTCTTTAGATCTCACCAATGTATTTTCTAGCAGTAGGAGGGATAATTTTGCTCGGATCTAACTCTATGTCTGCAATTTCCATGTTGGCTACTAAGGAGAAGTCACTTGCTTCAACTCGAGGCCTGGCATCCTCAGTGGACCGCTTGGGGCTTCTGCCAAAGGGCAGCTCGGTTTCATTATTCATATGTTATTTCACATTCACCCTAGTCACCCAAAAGCTGCTGTGTAGCTCTAGTTGTTTCCTAGCAATCGTGAGGGTTGTTCTGAATATAATTCCAGTTATTGCCATTCATGTAGCTGTTGGAGGGTAGCTAGAAAGCTGTGTTTGGCTCCCAGCAATAGCAAAAGTTTTGGGAAAGCCCATAACTGGGTGCATAACTGGCTTTCAGGCCTATCCAATGGCGTGAGGCTCTCTAGGACATAACCTCTCCTGGCTTGAAAAGCTTATTATCCCTTCCATTCTTTTTCATACTCAGACAACGCATTCAGTTGAGTATTCAGCTGGACAAAAGGTTACTTCGGAAAGCTTTCAGTGGGCTTTGCATAGGGGAGGCTTGAATGAGATTCAAGCTGGCTTCCCTAAAATCCCTCTCCAAAGCTTGAATGGTTGATGTGAGGAGAACATGTTTTTATCGGTTTTCTACTTGCTTTCTCTTCTCTCCCAGAGGCAGCGGAGACAATTCACAAGAATAGAATAGAATAGAATTCTTTATTGGCCAAGTGTCATTGGACACACAAGGAATTTGTCTTTGGTGCATATGCTCTTAGTGTACATAAGGAGAATAAAATACATTCATCGAGAATAAAAAGATACAGCACTTAGTGATAATCATAGGTTACTAAGAAGCTATCAAATTGCACTTGGAAACAAATAAAAATATAAATTGAAAGATACAAGCGACATGGTTAGAGTAATTAGTCGGAAGAGATAGATACCGTGTTTTCCCAAAAATAAGACCCTATCTTATATATTTTTTGAACCCTGAAATAAGCGCTTGGCCTTATTGCCATGCTCTCAAAAGCCCAATTGGGCTTATTATCAGGGGATGTCTTATTTTGGGGGAGACAGGGTACTAGTAAGGAAGAGAAGAATAATAGTAATATAGTCTTAGTAAATTATTTGACAGTGTTGTGGGAATTAGTTGTAAAGCAGAGTGATGGCATTCAGGAAAAAAACTGTCCTTGTGTCTAGTATAGCGTCCTATATGTCCTATAGCATCTTTTTGAGGGTAGAAGTTGAAATAATTTATTTCAATGTGAGGATGTGAGGGGTCTGTAGATATTTTCACAGCCCTCTTTTTGACTCTTGCAGTATACAGGTCCTCAATGGAAGGCAGGTTGGTAGCCATTGTTTTTTCTGCAGTTCTAATTATCAGTTGAAGTCTGTGTCTGTCTTGTTGGGTTGCAGAACCAAACCAGACAGTTATGGAGGTGCAGATGACAGACTCAATAATTCCTCTGTAGAATTAACTAAATTAATTAACTAAATTTAATTAATTAATTAATTTAATTAACTAAATTAATTTAATTAATTAACTAACTAAATAAAGGAGTGGCTGAATTACCTGAGAGCTTGATTAGCATATGTATGGAGGGAGGCATCCAATATCTTATTTCAGGCAGGGGTGGAGTTTTTTTGTTATTTTGCAATCAAAGCCAGCTGTCTTTCAAACTTTATTATTATTATTATAGTCCTGACCTTGTGAGAATATACTGTAGAGCAGATATTCAGACAGCACTAACTCACGTCATGCCAAGGTATTTCTTTAGAGTCCAAAAATAAGTTTATGTTTTACAGCAAATTCAGAGTGAAGGTTTTTGACTTATAGATACATTGGGAAAGCCTTGTCATCTGGAGCAAAAATGAGTCGAGATGAAGAAATAATGGGTGCATTGCAAGAAAAAAATACAGAAAGAAGAGGGAGGAGAGTTGTAGTTTAGCCGGCACAAATTGTTGTTGATCTAGCAGCCGGAGTTTGAACAATGGAGAACAACTAGTGTTGGAAGAACTATCCATCTGGTTCAGTTCCAAGCTGAGAGAAAGACACTGGAAACATGGAGGCTGATTGGAAAGATGGTTCTTTTTTTCTTTTTTTTTTAAATTTGATTTTATTATAACATATAGTGATACAATCAGTACATTTTCGGTTCATTGGTGCAATTATATACATATATACATCTACATACATTATTGCTTGTCTTTTGTTGATATTGTTTCTTGAAGCTAGATTTAATTTCAAACACTTAAAAATAATAGTGCTCAACTCTCTAAGACTAAATCTAATACTATTCATATAGATTTTGTTAATTAATTAAAATTTAATCTCTATTACCTTCTTTATTTCTTTCCCCCATCCATTCGTACCACATGTCCCACACGCTATAAAATTCTGAATCTTCTCTGTCATTAATTTCTGAAGTCAATTTGTTCATTTCGGCGCACTCCAATATTTTTCCAATAACATGTTCTTGAGGTGGTATTTGTTTTTCTTTCCAATACTGGGCAAAGGAAATTCTAGCGGCTGTCAGAATATGTATAATTAAATACTTTTTCTTTTTTGCATATTCAGTTTTCAAAATTCCCAGGAGAAAAGCTTTTGGGTCAAAATCAAAATTTTCTTTTATTATTTCTCTAATCCACACCCATATCATCCTCCAGAATTTTTGTGCCTGATTACATGTCCACCAGCAATGATAAAAAGTACCCTGCTGATGGTCACATTTCCAACATTTAGGGCTCGAATTGGGGTAGATCTTCGCTATCCTGGCTGGGGCCATATGCCATCTATAAAACAGCTTGTATTGGTTTTCCTTATAAGCCGTCGCCTTTGTCATTTTAAGGTTATTATTCCATATTGAATCCCATTCGTTCAAATTTATATTCTGTCCTATATTTTTGGCCCATGCTAACATCGGTTCTTTAACTACTTCCTCTGCCATATCGTACTCCAATAAGTAATTATATAATTTAGCTAAAATTTTGTCGTCCGTACCCATCCATATCTTGTCAAATCCATTTATGCTCATTTCAATGCCAAATTCCTCCTTATCTTTTTTATATCTGGATTTAATTTGGTTATATGGCCACCAGTCTATAGAAATACCTTGTTCCATCAATTCTTCCCTTGTTTTAAGGTTCCCTCCCCCATCTAATAATTCATTGTATCTGACCGTTTTACCCATTTCTAATACATTTGGATATATTATAGCCTCCATGGTGGAAAGCCATCTCGGAATTTTCCTATAGTGCTTCTGTCTCATCTCTCCCCATATTTGTATCAAGATCTCCCTTATTTTATGTCTATGGAAGTAAGTTTTTATCTTCTTCCCAGTATCCCAGAGATATGCATGCCAACCCTTCTGGAGATCATACCCTTCTAGAGTTAACAGTCTTTTATTTCTTAGGATTGCCCATTCTTTCAGCCATACTAGGTTTGCAGCTTTTTGATATAACTCCCATTTAGGTAATCTGAAACCCCCTCTTTCCTTCTTGTCCTGTAAATTCCTAATTGCTATCCTTGGTTTCTTTCCCTCCCAAATAAATTTCCTGATGATGCTATTGAGCTCCAGAAAGAATTTTTTATCTAATTTAATAGGGACCGTTCGGAATAGATACAATAACTTCGGTAATATGCTCATTTTTATTGCCGCGATTCTGCCTAATAATGATATCTGTAGTCTTCCCCACTTTTCCAGATCCTGTTTAATATTTCTAATCAATGGTAAATAATTATCCTCTCTGAGGGCCGAGCACCTTGATGAAATCCAGACCCCCAGGTATTTTACCTTCTTGGCGATTTGGATCTCCATTGATTCTTCCAGTACTTTTTTCCTTACCTCCGTCATATTTTTTGTTAATAATTTAGTTTTGGATTTATTTAATTTAAGGCCTGCTACCTCCCCGTAATTGCCCAATTCTTCCAGAATTTTAGTCCAAAATTCTGGAAAGATGGTTCAATGATGAACAGAACCCCCAGTGTTTATGGTTCTGGTGCAGCTGACAAAATGGAGTTGAGAGAGGGGTTTTATTTTTTACACCTTCTTTGGGCTTTGTATTTGAACTTCCTGTTCCTGTACAAGAACATGTCCTTTAATATTCTATTGGCTGTTGTCATATTCCTATGGGGTCCTGTAGGGGTTATGTAGGGGTCATAGCTGACTCTATAGGCAAAAGAAGAAATGCAAATCCTAGGTGTTTGTCTGAGCTAATCTGGTCAACCTCTGGCTTATTGTTTATCTGAGTTTGGACTGCTCTGGGGCTGGTGCAATGAAGGGACTTGTGTTCTGAAAAGGTGTTGGGTAATTCCTATTGTGCCTAATGACTTTTGCCCTGTGTTGGATCGTAGTGTTGTGGCCCGCCAGCTGCCAGCGGAGCTGGCGGCAGACTTGGATGATGAGGAGGTTGGGGAGGACCTTGGGCCAATTCTGGAGTCTGGGGAAGGCTCTGATGGATGCTCTGCATTGGATGCAGAGATAGAGCCAGGGCCGTCAGAAGTTTGCCAGCCATCGGAGAGGCAGCTGCCTTTGGAGGCTGATATGAGTGAGGAGGAAGAACAGCTGGGGCCTGTTCCAGATGAACGTATGCACAAAGCAGTAACGAGAGGTGAACAACGGAGGACAAGAAGTCCACTCGGGAAGCAAGGCACACATGGACACTGAATGGCACCTCCCTGACTGGGGAATAAATAAAAAGAAATGGGAGTGGTTGTCGTAGGAGACAATAGTTCGTATTTCTGAAGATTTTGCTCACTGTGTTTCATGAACTTAATTTGCAGCCTTTTGACTGGGAGCTCATGGCCTTGCAATTATTGCAAGGAATTGATAAGCTCTGTTACTGCAGTTAACTTTTTGAAGGATTATTGCCTGGACTTTTTGGTGTATGAATGCCATTAATTCACAGGAGATAAATAAAGAGGGTTTTTTTGTGACAAGGAGTCTGTTTGTTGCTTCTGCTAAGGCTGGGTCAGAACACGTGGGTGAGGGGCTGCTTCTAATCCTAACTTTCTGCCTTTGTTTCAAAATATCCTGTCTTGAATGGATTGAATGGACCAAATCTGCATTTCTAAAAGCTGGCCTCCTCAGTTTCTGCTTGGGAGCAGGGAGACTGGGGCCGGTTTAAGAACATGTTTCTTCATTTCTCCCTTTGAGGAAATATAATATCTTGCCTTTTTAATATTCTTCAAAATATTTCATTCTTCTAGGGGAGAGGTTTCCACACTAGAATGTCTTGTATTCTGAGCAATTATTCTCAAACTGGGAACAAGTTTGGTCTAGTGACTAAGGCATAGAACTAGAAACTGGGAGGTGTGAATTCTTGTCCTGCCTTAGCATGAAAGCCACCTGGAGACTTTGGGCAATCGCCAGGAGATGGTGAATACTAGTCTCACCTTAGGCATGAAAACCAGCTGGGTGACTTTGGGCTAATCACCAGGAGATTGCGAGTTCTAGTCCCATTTTAGGTATGAAAGCTTGGTGGCTTTGGGCCAATCACTTTTTCTCAGCCCAATCCACCTCACAGGATTGTCATTGTGGGGAAAATAGAAAAATAGAAGAAGGAAGGAGTGTTAGGTATGTTTGCCATCTTGAGTTATTTATAAAAACAGTAAAGGCAGGATAAAAAGAAACAAAATAAAGCATTTGATATGTGTAAATCTTCCTGTAGTGTATTGGAGAGATTACCTGGGCAAGTCTGCCATGTTCCTTTCGTTCCTTGGCATCAGCATGTTTATCGATCCAATTTTCAATGTCTGCTTTCTCTGTCCCCATTTCAGAACATGAAAGCAGAGGAGAAAGAACCCACTTTTTGTGAAAAGAGAGATCTCATGGAAAGGAGAAGCACCAGGCTACGGAGTACAAGCATACACTTTTCTAACTAAAATCAGTATAAGTCCTGGCCAGTGGTGGGATTCAGCCAGTTCGCACCACTTCGTGAGAATCGGTTGTTATCTTTCTGAGCAGTTTGGTGAACTGATTGTTGGAAGAAATCATTAGGGCAGAGAACTGGTTGTTAAATTATTTGAATCCTGTTAGGAATAAGACTATTACCTAACTTGTTGGGTTGGCAATATATAAACCATCAATGTATGTTTGCATTGCATTGCATTGCATTGCATTGCATTGCATTGCATTGCATTGTATTGTATTGTATTGTATTGTATTGCTTTAAGACTGCTGTCATACTGTGTCCCGATTGGTTAGCTTTGTTGCCAATCTCCTTAAGAGGGAGCTAGAAACATGGTTTGTTCTCTTTGTTATTCTTGCTCTCTGATATCTCTAGCTGACTTACTTTATTACTGTTTGCAACTCCAGAAGAACTATTTACTGTGTATGATTACTACGACTGGTATGAAGACTTTGTTTATCGGACTGTGCTTTATTTTTACTGTATGTAAACTGTAAACACGATTCAGTGTATCTGTGTGGTGACTGTGCTTATTCATAACTACTCTCAACCGCTCTCATGTGCACACCCTTGCTACTCAAAGGTTATTCCTTAACAAATCTCACCACTGGTCCTGGCTGTCCCTGTTAGCTGTAGACTCAAGAAGCTGGAACAGGTATAGAACAACTATGGAGGAATTTTATATGAATTTGAAGAGCAAATGGAAGATGATGGCAAAAGCTGGGGATGGTTGCAGTATCCCGGGGTTATGGGATCCCTTTTGCCATCTTCTGACAAACCAAGTCAATGGGGAAGCCAGATTCACTTAACAACCGTGTGACTAACTTAAGAACTGCCATGATTCTGTAGGAAGTTAAAACCCACCCCTCTCCTAGAAAATGAAATAGTTTAGGAAGTATTAAAAAGGGCAGAATATTTCCCCTAAAAGGGAGGCAGAAACTCAGCCCCCCCCCTTTGTCAATGGGCCATAAAGGCAGTGGTGAAATCCAAATGTTTTTACTATGGGTTCTGTGGGTGTGGCTTGGTGGGCGTGGCAGGGGAAGGATACTGCAAAATCTCCATTCCCACTCCCCACTCCTGGGGGAAGGATATTGCAAAATCTCCATTCCCACTCCCCACTCCTGGGGGAAGGATATTGCAAAATCTCCATTCCCACCCCACTCTGGAGCTAGCCGGAGGTGGTATTTGCCAGTTCTCCAAACTACTCAAAATTTCCGCTACCGGTTCTCCAAACTACTCAAAATTTCCGCGACTGGTTCTCCAGAACCTGTCAGAACCTGCTGGATTTCACCCCTGCATTAAGGCCTGGTGTCAGGTGTGCCTCTGTTCAAAACTCAGGAAAGAAAAACCCCAACTCCATGTTTGTAGAGAAAGGTACTTTTACATACTTTGTAAAAGTATGAACTGAATGCAACGAAAGGGAAGTCTGAGGCAATAGGTGCGAAAATTACATATTGAAAGCATCCCCAAATCCCTCTCCCCAAGGACCCAAGTTGAATGTCCAATACACATCTCCCCCAGGTGTCATATGGGGTGCTTCTTCAGATGGTCCCATCTATCTGATATGCCGGAATGGTTGATCTTGGCTGCTATCAACATTCCATGCAGCTGCTACGAAGACAGTGAGAATTTTCCTTCCTTTCACAAGACATCTCAACTAACTCGCTTCCCCACTCCCAAATCTCTAAATTACCTCCCCCCTCCTGTTACTATGGCAGCCAAAAGCAAGCAAGCATCATAGAGACACCTGGGCCAGCCTATTCTGCATAACAAAGATCTACCTCCTTCAGGCCCTAATTGCCCTTCATTGCATCACCCAGCAAGATTCAACCAAACTTAACACACAGACAATCTACAAAGCTAGCTATGACCTCTGACAGCAACCAATCAGGATACTCTTCCTGTGCCCCAGGAAGTTCAAGTTCCTTTTTTCGCCCAAGATCTCCAAGGTATGTGATCCTGTTCATCAATAAACCTTCTTTCCAAGCAACTTCCATGAATCCAGTGTCTTTTCCCCCACTTGGAACTGAACCCAGAAGGACATTTTTTCCAATAATTCACTTAACCAGTGTGGCAAGAAAGGTCGTGAAATTGGCAAAATTCACTTAACTGTTTAGCTTAGCAACAGAAATGTTGGGTTCCATTGTGGTTCTAAGTCGAAGACTACGTAAGACAAAAAAACCACAGTTTGGACAGGAAATTGACTGGCCCCAGGATGGCAAAGGAGTAAGATAAGACTCTCCTTATTTATTCAATTTATATGCTGAATACATATTAAGGAAAGCTGTATTGGAAGAGATTTTAAAATTGAAGTTTTAAAATATGAAGAAGAAAAAATCAATAACCTGCAGGAAGTTGATGATGCTACTCTGAATAGCTGAAAATAGAAAGGATCTGCAAACTCTACTAATAAAAGTCAAGGAGCACAATGGAAAAAAATGAGACTAAAATATAATATAAAGAACAAACTAATGATAACAGATAGAACAACTCGCTAGAATTGACCATGAAGATACTGAAGTGGTAGCTGGCATATAATCAATCAATGGACCAATGCCAACATGGCTGCATATATAAGGAAGAGGAACGGACCTATTGAGATATATGTTGAACTTGAAGCCAACTAGCTGGTTCATTAAATTTTTTGATGGCTAGAAAAATTGTTCTATAGCTTTCCATAGAATTTCTCATTCAGTATAATAAGGTTTTATTTTGTGGAAATTTATCGCTTCTAGTAGAAGAATGGAGTGAGGCTGGACACCATTAAAGCTGACACCAGCCAGAGCATAGAACAACTCAAAGAACAGTGCAAGATTGAAGATGTGGAGAGACCTGGCCTATAGAATTGCCAAGATTTGGACATGACTGAATGGATAATATCAGAGTAACAGAGTTGGAAGGGACTTTGGAGATATTCTAGTCCAATCCTCTACTGAAGCAGAAGACCCTATACCCGTGATGGCAAACGTATGGCACGCGTGCCACAGGTGGCACACGGAGCCATATTGGTGGGCATGTGAGCGTTGCCCTAGTTCAATTCCAGCACGCATGCACGCGCTGGCCAGCTGATTTTCGGGCTTTCTGGGCCCACCGAAAGTCAGCAAACAGGTTGTTTCTGGCCTCTGGAAGGCCTCCGGGGGTGGTGGGGAAGGCTGTTTTCGCCCTCCCCAGGCTCCTAGAAAGCCTCTGGAGCCTGGGGAGGGCGAAAAATAGGCCTACCAGGTCCACCATGCCATCACATGCCAAAAGTGGGGGGAGCACGGGGGGAGGGTTGCGCACATGCGCGGGGAGGGAGGGCGCATAGAATTATTGGCGTGGGCACACATGCACGCAACCATCCCACACTCCCCCACTTTTGGCACGCGATGGCAAAAAGGTTAGCCATCACTGCCCTATACTATTCCAGACAAATGGCTGTCCATCTCTTCTTAAAAGCCTGTAGTGATGGAGCACCCACAATTTCTGAAGGCAAGTTGTTCCACTGATTAATTGTTGTCACTGTCAGGAAATTTCTCCTTAGTTCAAGGTTGCTTCTCTCCTTGATTACTTTCCATCCATTGTTTCTTATCTTACATTCTGGTGGTTTGAAAAATAAGTTGAGTCCCTACTCTTCTTTGTGGTAGCCCCTGAAATATTGGAACACTGCTAAAATGTCACCCCTAGTCCTTCTTTTCACTAGACTAGACCAACCATTCTTCACATGTTTTAGCCTCCAGACCGCTAATCATTTTTGTTGCTCTTTTCTGCACTCTTTCCAGATTCTCAACATTCTCAGTTTGGGTCTCCATTCTATAATATGGGGACCCAAACTGAATGCAATATTCCAAGTGTGGTCTTACCAGGGCGTTATAAAGCGGTACTAGTATTTCATGTGATCTTGAGTCTATCCTTTTGTTAATGCAACCTAGGATTGTGTTGGCTCTTTTGGTTGCTGCTGCATACTACTGGCTCGTATTTAAGTGATTGTCCACTTAAGACTCCAAGATCCCTCTCACGGTTATAGCTATTGAGCCAGGTTTCACCTAATCTGTCCCTGTACATCATGTTGCTGTTCCTCCTCCTCCTCCTCCTCCTCCTCCTCCTCCTCCTCCTCCTCCTCCTCCTCCTCCTCCTCCTCCTCCTCCTCCTCCTCCTCCTCCTCTTCCTCCTCCTCCTCTCTTCTTCTTCTTCTTCTTCTTCTTCTTCTTCTTCTTCTTCTTCTTCTTCTTCTTCTTCTTCTTCTTCTTCTTCTTCTTCTCCCCCCTTCCCCCTCCCCCCCTCCTCCTCCTCCTCCTCCTCCTCCTCCTCCTTCTTTTCTCCTCCTCCTCCTCTGTTCCAAAGGGTGGTTATAGCCGCAGAAAAAAGTCTCCTCTTGGGTCCTGTCATTCCTTAGTACAACATGCTCCTTCTGCCAGACCTAAGCAGGGTGGGTAGATGTAACCGGGAAGAGATATTCCCTCAAATAACCCAGTCTCATGTCATGTAGAGTTTTAAGCCAACAATATCACTAAAATGCATTTCTTGGCATCATCGATTCCTCTGAACGAACATGTCACCTTTCAGGTGTCAAATATTTTATAACTCTCCTTCCTGTTAGATTTTGCTTTCGACTCATGATAATAGGAAACAAACAGTCAGCAACAGCAGAAAGACTGTTTGATGAGTCTTTGCAGTGGAAAATATGAGGTTGGTTAATTGCAGAACCACCTGCAATCATTCAGATGGGAACATCTTGGCTTCAGCTGCAGTGGTTGTAAAAGCTCTAAAGTCCTCTTTGGAAGCAGCTGTAGACTCTGGGAATGAGGGAAGGTTGACAGGCCCAATTGCTTTTTACTTGTGGGTTCCAAGTTAACTGTTCACTATCCCTGGGAAAACATCCCTGATTCATTGGCATGAAGATTCAACACAGTGTCACAAGCAACCCCCTACCTCTCTTTTTAGGATGAACGTAAAAAACAGAGACAGAAATTGGGAAGTAGAATGGAGGGGGGCAGGGAAACCGTGAGCAACTGCAAACACAGATAATTGGCCACAAGGCACGATGGCTCATCTACCATGCTGTAATGTGAGATGCAATTAACTCTCTTGCTCCACTTCCAGCTTTGAATATTTATGGAAATGCAGAGAGCAAGGGTAACTGATCTTTGGTGTGTAAGCAAAAGCCAGAGATGTGTAGCTCCCAGGCTCCCTATTATGCCATTTTTACTCTTTGGCATAGTGAGTTTCCTAACACAATCTGGCTTGTCTGCCTGCTCGTTGGTTTAGGATGTCCCCTTCCATCCCCAAAGACATCATTTAACCAACAGAACAAGGGTGACATCAACTTCTCTCAATTAACTTGCTAAATAATCAAGAGAAATGATGGCCAAAGATAAGTCATTAGTTGTCGCCATCCTATAAACAGGCAATTAGGGAAAATCGTATCATTTAGTTACCATTGTGGAAGCCGCATTAGTATCACTATTGAAGTGCTAGATCTCCTTGCTACTGATGGCAAAAACGTCTGTAGTGTTTTGCTTTCGTTTCTAAATGCTGCATTACTGATTTAGGTACAAGCATCCCTTCATCATCCTGGACATAAATTATTTCAACTTCTACCCTCAAGAAGACTCTATAGGGCTCTGCACACCAGAACAACTAGACACAAGGACAGTTTTTTCCCTGGATGCCACCACTCTGCTAAACAACTAATTCCCACAACACTGTCAAACTATTTACTAAGACTGTATTACTATTCTTCTTCTCATCCTTCCTATTACCTATCTCCCTTTCGACTTATGACTATAACCATATTGTTGCTTGTATTTTTATGATTTATATTGTTCTGTTTGTTTCCTAGTATGATTTGATTGCTTATTAGTAACTTATGACTATCACTAAATGTTGTATCTTATGATTCTTGATGAATGTATTTTTTTTCTTTTTTCTCCTTGTATGTACACTGAGAACATATGCATCAAAGACAAATTCCTTGTGTGTCCAATCACACTTGGCCAATAAAGAATTCTATTCTATTCTATTCTATTCTATTCTATTCTATTCTATTCTATTCTATTCTATTCTATTCTATTCTATTCTATTCTAGTCTAGTCTAGTCTAGTCTAGTCCAGTCCAGTCCAGTCCAGTCCAGTCCAGTCCTATTCCTATTCCTATTCCTATTCCTATTCTATTCTATTCTATTCTATTCTATTCTATTCTATTCTATTCTATTCTATTCTATTCTATTCTATCATACGGTACAAAGCTTTGCTACACGAGAGAGCCCTTTATTGTCTTAATAAAAAGAGACGGAAGATGTATACTCATCTCATGCGTATGAATACGCATGAGATATAAATACTCAATATAAATACTCAGGCACGCTTTCCATGTGTAAGGCACTTGCGCACAGCGCTGAAAATGGAGCATTTAGAAGCTCAGCTGCTTACCTTCCAAGTCAGCAACAGGAAGTAGAACAGCGAGGGGGGTGGAATCAGCTGTGCCGCGCGATTGAGATGAGCTAGAAAGCAGGAAATAAAGCACAGGATACAGCAGGGGCAGGTGGGCAGGGCCAGCTGATAGTCAGAGCTACTGTTTCACCCAAATCGGTCCGAACCAGATGAATTCCACCTCTGTATTGCCGTCACCTGAATTGTTCTGATACATCAGCCTAGTCTTCCAGCTAAGAAGTAACTGGGTATAATCAAGCTTATCTTTAGCCAAAGTTAGCTAGGTTCTGCCATCAGATATGGTGATATGTTGGCTTTTTTGACAGCCTGCAAAAAAACCCCAATGCAGTCCTAGGTTGCATTAACAGAGGGTTTGAATCAAGATCACCTGAAGTATCAGTAGCACTTTATAAAGCTTTAGTAAGACCACACTTAGGAGAGTTTTGACATTATTAAAAGAATATTCAAACTCTGGAAAGAGTGCAGAAAAGAGTTCAACAATTATTAGGTTAAAACGTATGAAGAACAGTTGCAGGAATTGGGTATGTCTAATCTAGTAAAAAGAAGGTCTAGGGTGACAAGAAGAGGGGATCAAATCTATTTTCCAAAGCATCAGAAGGCAAGACAACAAACAACGGATGGAAACTAATCAAGGAGTGAAGCAATCTGGAACTAAGGAGAAATTTCCTAATAGTGAGAACAATTAACCAGTGAAACAGTATGCTTTTAGAAGTTATAGAATAGAATATGTATATATATATATATAATTTGTCTTGGTGCATATGCTCTCAGTGTACATAAAAGAAAAGATACGTTCATCAAGAATCATAAGGTACAACACTTAATGATAGTCATAGGGTACAAGTAAGCAATCAGGAAACAATCAATATCAATATAAATAGTAAGGATCCAAGCAAGAAAGTTACAGTCATACAGTCATAAGTGGAAGGAGATGGGTGGTGGGAATGATAAGAAGATTAATAGTAGTGCAGACTTAGTAAATAGTTTGACAGTGTTGAGGGAATTATTTGTTTAGCAGAGTGATGGCGTTCGGGAAAAAACTGTTCTTGTGTCTAGTTATTCTGGTGTGAAGTGCTCTATAGCATCGTTTTGAGGGTAGGAGTGGAAACAATTTATGTCCAGGATGTGAGGGGTCTGTAGATATTTTCACAGCCCTCTTTTTGACTCATGCAGTATACAGGTCCTCAATGGAAGGCAGGTTGGTAGCAATTGTTTTTCCTGCAGTTCTAATTATCCTCTGAAGTCTGTGTCTGTCTTGTTGGGTTGCAGAGCCAAACCAGACAGTTATGGAGGTGCAGATGGCAGACTCAATAATTCCTCTGTAGAACTGATTCAGCAGCTCCTTGGGCAGTTTGAGCTTTCTGTGTGCTCCATCACTGGAGGCTTTTAAGAAGAGACTGGATAGTCTCCATTTGTCTGGAATGGTATAGGGTCTCCTGATTGAGCAGGGGACTGGACTAAGTTGTGACAGTCATAACACAGCCATGAGGGCAGTAATTCAATGATCTTTTTGCGGGAGTCGTTAAGTAAATGCAGCAGTCAAAAAATGACTTTTGCCAAAACCCAGAAGCAAATGTCAGGTTTTGGAAAAAGCCCAATAAAATGCAGTCATGTGATTGTGGGACACTGAAAATGTCCAACAATACAATGCTGTAAATACAACCTGGTTACTGAGAACCCGAAGTTCAGTCGCATGATCATGGCGGATATCAAAACTTTGAATTCAGGTTGTAAGTAGTCCCTAGGTAGGTTCTTCATGACTTTGAATGTTCACTAAGCGACTGGTTGCAAATGAAGAACTGTCTGTATTTCAAATTGAACCAGCTTCTATCTATATAGCAAAATTTACCAGACCTAACCCTGAATAATTCAGCTTGGATTCATAGCAGAGTCCAGACTGATCTGAATTGTATGTGCTTTTATTTGCAAAGAACTTATTAAGCTGTCGTCCACTGTCCAAGCTAGTTGGAGGGTGTCAGTAGTGAAGCAGATTTGATGCAAACATGACAATGTGTCCATCTGATCAATTTCTCTGCGTGGTGTGACAGCTGGCGATTTCTGTCATCTCAGATAGAGATCTATCTTAGGCTGGTTCATTAAGGCCTCCTAGAAAAAAAATATTTGTAATCTTTGGCAAGACATTGCAGTGAGGGATAAAAAAAGTACACTCATTTTTAACACGTTCATGATAGTGTATCATCAGGATACAGAAATAGTATAATTTGCAAAAATAACAAGATTGTTGTTGATTCGCGACAGAGCCATATTACAGCTACATCTTCCCATTTAATAAATACACAATTTGCATTAAAATTACAATCCTGTGTGCCAAGGACTGGAAGCCCTAATTATATCATAAATTTCTGTCTATGAAAGCTTATTTGAATCAATCATGAAATAAGGCTTCAGTTATGAACCATTAATGTTGTGCAGGCTTTAATTCCTTCTGGATATGCATCTCAGAAATGACAACTTGTATTCATTGATTCTTCTCAGAATTATATCCATGAGGCTGTGAAAAATGCATTATTTTTATAATTAATTTTCCCAATGGGTATGCGGCAAGAGTTTCTAAAAAAGCATAACTCAAATGAATAATAAAATATGGACGAAATTCAATAAATTAACTGCATCACACTGGTGGGCCAGGAGTTTTAGGCTGATAGTGGAGGGTATGTAAATTAGAACTTAAAATGAGCTATGGATTGATTAAATCCAATTCCTTAAGAATTTAGCATAACATTCAGTTCAAAGAGAAAAATAAAAAAAATCTATTGACAAATAAACATGTCAGCCTCTAGGGGGTGATTCCTTTTCTGCTAATTGTTTGAGGTGAAGATACAAAGCCCTAATAAAAGAAACAAGAGCAAATTTTGGGTGGTTGAAGTGGGAAATGAGACTGAGAATGTGGTGATATAAGATATAACAGAATTACAGAGTAACAGAGTTGGAAGCAGGGGTGAAATCCAGCAGGTTCTGACAGGTTCTGGAGAAACGCCAGAGGAAATTTTAAGTAGTTCGGAGAACCGGCAAATACCACCTCTGGCTGGCCCCAGAGTGGGGTGGGAATGGGGATTTTGCAGTATCCTTCTCCTACCATGCCCACCAAGCCACGCTCACAGAACCGATAGTAAAAAAATTTGGATTTCACCACTGGTTGGAAGGGACCAGTGATGGGTTGCTCCCGGTTCAGACCGGTTCGCTAGACCCAGTAGTAAAACCGGCGGGAGGCTCCGCCCATTGACCCAGACATCATAGGAAGTGATCTGTGCATGCGCAGAAGATTCTGCGTATGCACAGAAGAGCACGTGCACAGGCGAGCGAAGTGGGCATGTGCACCTGGGCATAATGCGAACCGGTAGTAAAGGTAAGTAGAACCCAACCCTGGAAGGGACCTTGGATTTCTTCTGGTCCAAACCTCTGCCTAGGCAGGAAGCCCTGAATAGACAAACATTTCAGACAAAAGTTTGTCTAATCTCTTCTTTAAAAGCTCCAGTAAACAAGTGCCCACAAGTTCTGAAGGCAAGCCATTCCACTGGTTGATTGTTCTCACTGCTAGGAAATTCCTCTTTAGTTGTAGGTTGCTTTTCTCCTTGATTGGTTTCCATCTATTGTTTCTTGTCTTGCCTTCAGGTGCTTTGGAAAAATAGGTTGACCCTCTCTTCTTTGGGGCAGCCCCTCAAAATATTGGAACACTGCTATCGTGTCACCCCTAGTCTTTCTTTTCACTAGACGTACCCAATGTCTGAAACTATTCTTCATATGTTTTATATAAATTGTTTTAACCATTCATTATATGTTCTATATAATTTTTTATAAATTGCCAGGAAAGTTTCTCTCCAGAAATTCAGCTGCCTTGACCTTTGACTGTAGAAGAATCTTGAAGATCTGGATTAGTAAACACGTTCTATTGTAGGGATTTTGTAGAATTTATTAATATGCTTGGCGTGTTGATAATCCAGAGATACTATACCAAGCAGAAAAATAAATTTGGTAAAATTCATACAGTAGCACAACTTCTTTTGTTTGCATTCCATTGGACTGTTTTTATTTTATACTCTGCCCTAAATTACTGTGAATCGGAAAGCTGAGAAATTTGATTTATAAATAAATAATACAATAACAGAATTGGAAGGAATCTTGAGAGGTCTTCTTCTGCTCAGGCAGGAAACCCTTTACCATTTCAGACAAGTAGCTGTCCAGTCTGCTCTTAAAAACTTCCAGTGTTGGAGCACCCATAATTTATGGAGGCAAGTTGTTCTACTGATTAATTGTTCTCGCTGTCAGGAAATTCCTCCTTAGTTGTAGGTTGCTTCTCTCCTTGATTGGTTTCCACCATTGCTTCTTGTCCTGCCCTCAGATCGGAGAATAGGTTGATCCCCTCTTCTTTGTGGCAGCCCCTGAGATATTGGAACACTGCTAGTCCTTCTTCTCACTAAACTAAGGTGATAAGATTTTAACATTGGTAAAGAGGGATACCAATGACCGGGGGGGGGCACTAGTCAAAAATAACTTTTTCAGCCCTCTGAGTAGTCCCTGTGCACAAAACTTTTGACCGGTCTTCGCACTTATGACTGGTCATCATTTATGCCCATTGTAGCATTCTTAACAACCGTGTCACTCATTTCACAACTGCTTCTCTTCACCATGGTGACAAGATAGGGCAAAAACGTAAAATGTGAGGACAGTCGTAAGTTCGAGGACTGGTCAAAAGTGCGAGGACCAGTCAGAAACAACTTTTTCAGCCCTCTGAGTAGTCCATATGCATAAAAGGATACAGCAATAGAGAGGGATGAAGGAAGGGAAGGGAAATTAGAGTAGGAGTGAGGGTAAGAGAGGGAGGAAGAGAGGAGGAGAAGGAGAAAGGACGAGGAAGTAGGGAGGAGAAGAAAAGGGTGGGGGGAAGAGAAAGTAAGAAGGAAAGAAAAGAGAGAGGTGGTAGGTTTGAGGAGAAAGATTGCTGTACAATAAAAAAGATGAAAGGGAAGAAAGCCAACCCCAAACAAATATAAAGATATTAAGATAAAGAATGAATTGTTAAACTTTAAAGAATAAAAGAGAACAAATATGAATAAATAGCAATAATTAGAAACACACATATAAACATACAATGTATTTTCTTTGAACAGAGTATTTGGCTGGTTCACAAATTTAAACAGTGTTTAGTCATTTCAATTAAATTTACCATTTCTATATTTCCTTTTTGCCATATTTATTCCCCATCTATTTTTTAAAAAAACCAATATTACCCTTCATCCTCATCTCTAATCTTAATCAAATTCAATTTTTCCCTTCTATTCTATATTATACCCCTTCCCATTGTCATCTATTTTTATATCCATCCTCACATTGGTTAATTATGTAATTATGTGACACAGTTGTTTAATACAAATTCAACATTTTAATATAAATCAATTAGTTATATAACTATCTTTTTTGTATATTAATTAATATGAACATGAATATTCCAATTATTTCCATGCAATCCAATTTCTTACAAATTAATTAATTATATTTACCAATAATAATAAACCAAATAATTTCCCCCATATATTCCTCCAAACCACAACTTAACCATTTCTGCTTTCAACACAATATACAATTAATAGTATCTCAATTATTACAATTCCCTAGTTAAATAGAGCTTTTTTCCTTTTGTGTTTTAAAATCTTGAACCTCCTCTTTTGCCCTAAATTTCCCATTGTTTGCAGTTTTGCACCTACCTTTTTTGGTGAGGAAAAAGAAAAAGAAATCTCTCTCTGCCTCATTTTGTCACGTTGCAGCAAAGACCCTGCTTTATTTTCAGTTTCGCTTTTTCAGCATAGCTAGGGGAAAAAAACATTTGCTCCAGAAATTTACCCCTTTGCAGCTAGCTAGCAACAGAGCCCTCCACAAAACAGCTGAGAGCAAATCAGCTGAGAGTCGGGAGGCTGATCAAATCAACTTATGGCAATTAACACTGATCAGCTATAGGGCGGCCCTTTGAAGCCCAGTGGCAAGAATTGAAACAGTTTTTTTCCCTCTAGCCATCAGCTGGGACTCAGCAATAGATTGGGAGTGGGCGGGGTAAGCGAACAGAGACCAGTGATCCAACAGAGGCAGAGGGTGAGGGTGAGTGAAAACCGTATATTCCCTTCCCGTTCCCTAGCTTGTCGTGCATTCTTTCCAAAAATTGGGACTTTTTTAAAGTGCCACAGGACGCGGGACAAATTGTTAAAAATCGGGACTGTCCCACTCGGGACGTCTGGTCACCTTACACTAAACTAGACATACCCAACATGAAAAGGAAGCACGGTTGTTTTATTTACTGAATTTATCGGCCACTCCATCATTCCTTCACACCTTAAATTGGAAGATAAATTAATACCTATCATTTCTGAGGATGACTGAAGGGAATCTCTCATTTGTGAGGACAATAGATGGTAGGAGAGTGATTGAGTTTGTTTGTCAACTCAGATATACAAATGAGAACTTGGGATCACCTGTCATACAAGCAAGCGCCGTCTTTATGACTTGGTTTCCTAAAGATCTGAGAATTTGAAGATCTACCCAAGATGTCTGGAAAAGATAATTTCAACATTCCTCTGAAGAAAAATAAACTGGGCCTAATTCCCTGAGACACTGACAGCCATGCGTTTACAAAGACATGACTCACGTCTACCTTGAAAATCAAGGAATAGAGTCATGTCCCTTCTCCTGACAGGCCTCACCAGATTAATAAGGAAAGCGATCAACACTTCAGAAAGGAACTCAGCTATTTGCAAGTCAAATTTCTAATCAGGTACGCATGAAGGGGAAGCAGGAAGAGAACTGTAGATTTTGATTATGCCAGGCCAAGTTTGTCGGTCGCATTAGGGAAAAGAGGAACATTAGAAAAATTACGGATAAGCACCAGAAAAGGTTTTAGCACATAGATAGTGTAGGCACACATAGGAGCAGAAGTGGGTTTCAGCAGGTTCTGACCAGTTCTGGCGAACTGGTAGCGGAAATTTTGAGTAGTTGGGAGAACCGGTAGTAAAAATTGTGACTGGCCCCGCTCCCATCTATTCTCTGCCTCCCAAGTCCCAGCTGATTGGGAGGAAATGGGGATTTTGCAGTATCCTTCCCCTGCCATGCCCACCAAGCCACACCCACAGAACTGGTAGTAAAAATTTTCAGTCTGACCTAAGCGTAGTACACAAAACCATCTGCTACAATGTCCTGCGAGCCAATGAATACTTTAGCTTCAACCAAAACAATACAAGAGCACACAACAGATACAAACTCATGGTAAACCGATCCAAACTAGCCTGCAGAAAATACGACTTCAGCAACAGAATGGTCAATGCTTGGAATGCACTACCTGACTCTGTGGTTTCTTCCCCAAACCCCCACAACTTTAACCTTAGACTGTCTACTGTTGACCTCACCCCATTCCTAAGAGGTCTGTAAGGGGCGTGCATAAGCGCACCAGCGTGCCTTCCATCCCTGTCCTACTGTCCCCATTTATTCGTATCCATTTCATGTATTCATAATCATGTTTATACTTATATCTGTTATTTTAGACAAATAAAATAAAATAAAATAAATAAATACTGGAAAGGGCTAAATGAGGCAATGTGGCAGTTTTCTGTTGCTCTTCAGAAGCACGCAATATGTGATTTCTGAAACCTCTTGGAAGGATGCTTTCCTTGGAGCACAATGAAAGCAGTGCACCCTTTCAATGCTTTGCACAACCTTAATGCCATTTAGAGATGATGGGATCACAGGTGGAGCATCACTTCTGCAAAGACCCAAGATATTTATTTAACCCGGTGTAGCTCTTATCCTATTTTTATTTATTTTTATCATATTTGCTATGGCAAATCTAGACAGCATACTAAAACAGAGAGACATCACCCTGCCAACAAAAGTGCTATGGTTTTCCCAGTTGCAATGGATGGCTGTGAAAGTTGGACCATAAGAAAGGCTGAGCGCTAAAGAATTGAGGCCTTTGAACTATGGTGTTGGAGAAGACTCCTGCAAGTCCTGTGGACTGCAAGCGATCAAACCGGTCAGTCCTAGAGGAGATCAACTAGGGGTGAAATGCTCCCGGTTCGGACCGGATTACCCAATCCGGTAGCAATGGAGGCGGGTGATTCGGAGAACCAGTAGCAAAAATCCCTGCCACACCCCCCCCCATTGCCCAGCTGAGCTGCGCAATCATCAGAGGCTTTTTTTTTAATTTTTAAAAGGATTTTTTCTACAACCTCTTTGGCTGAAGAGGTTATAGAAAAAATGCTTTTAAAAGTAAAAACCGAGCCTCTGCTGATCAGGCAAGTCAGCTGGGATCATCAGAGGCTTTAAAAGCATTTTTTTAACAACCTCCTCAGCCGAAGAGGTTGTAGAAAAATAGTTTTAAAAGTAAAAAAAAAAAAAAAAAAAGTTGGCCACGCCTACTCAGTCATATTACCCCCCCCAAGCCACGCCCACAGAACCGGTAGTAACAAAATTTACATTTCACCACTGAGATCAACTCTGACTGCTCTTTAGAAGGCCAGATCCTGAAGATGAAACTCAAATACTTTGGGCACCTAATGAGAAGGAAGGACTCACTGGAGAAGAGCCTAATGCTGGGACAGATTGACGGCAAAAGAAGAAGGGGACGACAGAGATCGAGGTGGCTGGATGGAGTCACTGAAGCAGTAGGCATGAGCTTAAATGGACTCCAGAGGATGGTAGAGGACAGGAAGGCCTGGAGGAACATTGTCCATGGGGTCGCGATGGGTCGGATACAACTTCGCAACTAACAACAAGAAGTTCTTATCCTTGCACTGAAGGAGAAGTCCATCCAGAAGCATGACTTGTGCCTGACATTTGTTTAGGTTCTCCAAAGGTGATATGGTAAATACAATTTAGGTAGGACTTTGCTGAATGGAATCATCTTCACAACGAAGACGATTAGGGGACCGGAGGGTAAAACATATGAAGAATGGTTGCAGGAATTGGGTATGACTAGTCTAGTAAAAAGAAGGACTGGGGTGACATGATATCTAAGGGGCTACCACAAAGAAGAGGGGGGGCTCAGCCTTTTCTCCAAAGCATCTGAAGGCAGGACAAGAAGCAATGGATAAAAACTAATCAAGGAGAGATCCAATCAAGAATCAAGGAGGAATTTCCTAACTGTGACAATTAATCAGTGGAATGGCTTGCCTTCAGAAGTTTGGGGGTGGGGGGGGGGGAGGCTACTTTCCTGGAGATTTTAAGATGACATTTGTCTGAAATGGTATGAACCATACCATTGGGGGGGTTGGACTAGAGGACCTCCAAGGTCCCTCCCAACTCTGTTATTCTGAGTCCTGTACAGGGGTGGGCTTCAAAAATTTTAGCAAGGGGTTCTCTGCCTGGTTGCTGGGTGGGCGTGGCCATGGTGGGTGTGGCCTAGTCAGCCTCCTGCACCACAGCAGGGTGTATGTGCGTTTTTGCCCTCCCTAGGCTCCGGAGGCTTTCCTTGAGCCTCCAGGAGGGCAAAACCAGCCTCCCAATCTCCAGAGGCCCTCTGGAGGCCAGAAATGGGTATGTTTCCAGCCTTCCCAAACTTCCAGTAGGCCCGTTTTTTGCCCTCCCCGAGCCTCCGCATGCACCCTGCACTTACCTGCATCCAAAACAGGCCACGTAGGGATTCCTGTGAGGGGCAGGGTGGGCGGGGCCAGCCAGGAGTGGGATTTGGGGGTTCTCCGAACTGCACAGAATCTTAGCTAGAGGTTCTCCCAAACCCCTGTGAACTCCCAGCAGCCCACCCCTGGTCCTGTATGAGTTGTAGAGCTTCATTTTTAATTTTTTTTTCTGAGTATTTGAAGTATGTGTGAGAGATTTTACGTCTGCTGTTGCTCCCTGTCCCTGGCTCAGTTGATTTTAATATTTTTTTTTAGTAGTCTAAACCTCCTGAACCTGCCTACTTCTGCATCAAGGCCCTGCCTGTAGGCCCATTCACTGTTATGATGATTTTTTTAGAGTAGACTTTTTCAGCAGGAGGAAATGTTTAAAGAGTGGCTCTTCGCAAAAATTGTTGTGGCTCCGTTACCTGAGCCTGTGTTATTGGCAGGAGAGGACTCCGAGAGTGAAGGAGAGGAATTGGCAAGGCCTCCCTCTCCAGGTCCCTCCTCTCTGGCAATGCCTTCGGTGTCCTCCGAAGGTCAAGAGATAGGCCCGGGGCCAAGCACGTCCACGCAGCCGCAGGTGGACAGTAATGAAGAAGATGAGTCTTGGCTGGACCCTTGGCAGCGTCGCAGAGATAAGCACACACAGCAGAGGAAGGGGCATGCCAGGGATTAGGCTGAGTCACTGGACCACACCCCACAGGGTATAAAAGAGGGCGTGGTGGCCGGTTCAGCTCTGTGACAAGCAAAAAATGGATATCGGACGACCTTCTTTGTATTTACTGGACTTTATTGATTATTGTGTATTGGCTTTGTTCCCGGACGAAGGGAGAAACTCCCCCCTCATGAGTAAAGAATACCTGGCAGCCAGCCACTGGGTTGCTGCCAATTCTGATATCGGATAAACTGTTGTCGGCTAAGTTCTTTAACTGTTGCCTGTCTGTGGGGGTGCATGTGTGAGACGGGGACAGAACAAAAATGTTCCCTGGAACACCCTCAGTCTGTTGGAAATGTGGCGTTAAAGAAGGCACATATTTCCACCAATGGTGGACCTGTCGAGAGGCAATGAAATTTTGGAAGAATATTCAGAAGTAGCTTAATGAGATGTTGGGGCAGCGTATACAATTGTGTCCTGAGGTATTTTTATTAGGGATAAGACCCGAAAATGTTAATAGAATGGCATGGTACCTGCTGCTACATATAACAACAGCTGCAAGATTGGCTTGGGCCCAATACTGGAAGATGGATGTTAGCCCACCCAAACAAGTAGTAATTCAGAAAATAATGAATTGTGCGGAATCAGATCGGCTTACTATGATACTGAAAGGATGGTGGGGGACACAGATTACTATATATCTTGGAGTCAGTGGTATAATTGGATGTCAAATCAAGCTACAAATAGAGGTATGGGATAAGCATGTCAATTGGTATATGTAATAGACTTTTGTAGGCTACCCTATATATGTAATGGGACAAGTTTATTTCCTTCTCGTGTTGTGATGTAGACCGCTATAGATTTAATGTTTGTTGGATGTATAAGTTAAAATAAAATAATAATAAAAAAAAAACCAAGCGTGCACAGCTTGTCTTGCACGAGCAGTGGTCACTCACGCTCTTGTGCAAAGCTCCACTTACATGAGCGCAACTGCCTGCTGTTTGCTCAAGTTGATCTGTGTGTGCTTGCACACTCACCTGCCCTTTTCGTGGCCCGGTTCCGAATGGGCTGTGGTCCTGTATTGAGCTGCAGCCCTGGGGTTAGGACCCCTGTTCTACATGCAGGGTTACCAGCCTGTTGTGGAATGATGAGTACAAAGCAACATTCCTAGGTCAGTCAGAGACAGTTTATTGTGCAAGGTTCAGAGCCAGTTTTGTACATGAAGCTTTGAACAAGGAGAGAACTCTGTTACAACGGTTTTATACACTTCTAAGACAAAGGATTCTGTTAACTCAGCAGTTTATATGGTCATATACATTTGTTATATTTAATTGACATTTCCTAATTACTAAGTTTTACATTATCTTTGCCAAACAATCACAATTCTTCTGTAAATTACTGGAGCATAGATTCAAATTATCTTCTGTTGATAGACGACTTCTAGCTCATGTGGATACCCTTGACCTAACCAACCTTTAAGCTGTATGTCATTAGAATGTTCCTTTCTTCTGACAACTTAGAGGCCTCCTAAAAGTATCAAAAGGATTTTGGCTGAGTTTGTAATTTTTCCAACCGGATGCATTTTCTGCTTTTTAGAATAGAGTGAATAGAAAGTTATTCAGTGGTCATCTATCAGAGCCCTTCATTTACATTAAGCCTGTGGCTCTTACTCCCATCTCCAAGGTCATTCCCACATCCTTCCATCATCGTTCAATCTTGGGCTTTTCACCTTCCCACAACATGAGCTCCGGGTACCCTGTTTTCAGTAAAGAAAAGTTCCCAAGACATGGAAATATTGTTTTCTAGAGCCTTCTTCTCACTGCCACCCACCACATACCAGCTACATTTTTTTTTATTAGCTCTGCTATATGATGGAAACTTGAATCAAATAATGACAATGGATCCCAGCCTCCTTCAAAACGCCAAGAGCCTGTAGGGGAACTAATTGAAGGCCATTGCTTTGAAGGAAGAATTTGGCTTTGTTGCATTTTTGATTGCTCCTTTTGACTGCTAATTACAACCCTGCCCTGATATTCCAGAGCAATCTTCTTTAGTTCTCTGACACCTGCCTGAGGAGGGCTGTTGAGACTGTTTCTTGTGTTTGTGGAAGAAGGCTACAGAATTGGCAAGTCAAATTGTGAGACAATTATCCACTGCTAAATATTCACCCGTGCATCAGGGAAACTGGCTTGTTAATAAGGAGAAAGGCTTCACTCTTTCTAATTTACTTTCAGTGGTTAATTACATCCAATTATTACACTGAGTAATAAATTACTACTTCCAATTATATTGCGGGTAGAGTTGAAACAGTTAGAAATGCAATTTGCACCATTGTTTATATCCTGGGCTTAAGTAATTTTACTTCCGAAATTATGTATGGTGTAGTTGGCGTTAAACAATGTTCAATGTCTTTAGAACACCCAAGTGTGACATTCTGGTTGAGGTTTTTTTTTCCCCCTTTTGCTTATGTTTTGAGGTATTGCGAGAGGAAATGAATGTAGCTTTATTTAAAGCAATGTTTTTCCAATTTGCTGTACCCAGGAATCCATTTGCCACTTTCTTTCCAAGGAAACTCTGTGGGATCTATTTAACTCTAAGTAATTTACTTTCAGAGTGGGAAGGTCCTAAATTCATTGAAGATACAGTTGTAGGAGGTACAGTTGTAATTTTATGGGAAGGGGTCAGAGGTGGGATTCAGTCGGTTAACTCAGGTTCGGGTAAACTGGTAGCGGCGATCGCAGGTGGACCTGCCCACCCGCCCCGGCTCCAAATTGTGCAATTTCGGCAGGTTTTCAAGACCGGGCGCATGCACGGAAGGTGCGCGAGTGAGCAAAGCATGCATGGAAGGTTGGGCGCATGTGTGGACAGCGCGCGCGGCAGTGGTGGGTTGCCCCCAATTCAGATCAGTAGTAAAACCTGCCAGAGGCCTTGCCCACCATCCCGGATGTTGTCATCAGCGATCTGCGCATGCGCAGAAGCAAGGCGCACACATGAGCAAAGCTAGTGGTTGCAAACCGGTAGTAAAGGTAAGTAGAGCCCACCCTTGGCACGCGGGCAGGGCGAACTGGTAGTAAAGGTAAGTGAAATCCACCCCTGGGAGGGGTAATGGTAGAAAGGAGATTATTGTGAATGAAAACTAATCTGTCTTGCATATAAATATGGTATTTACAGGTAATGCTTGACTTACAAATAGTTCATTTAGTGACTGTTTGTAGTTACAATGGCACTGAAAAAAGTGACTTATGACCGTTTTTCAGACTCACAACCATTGCAGCATCCCCATGGTCACGAGATCAAAATTTGGATGTTTGGCAACTGGATCATATTTATGACGGTCGCAGTATCCCGAGGTCATGTGATCACCTTTTGCGACCTTCTGACAAGCCAAGTCAACGAGGAAGCCAGATTCACTTAACAACCGGGTTACTAACTTAACGACTGCAGTGATTCACTTAACAAGTGTGGCAAGATAGGTCATAAAGTGGGGCAAAATTCACTTAGCAACTATCTCACTTAGCAACAGAAATTTTGGGCCCAATCAAATTGAGGACGACGTTGAATTCAGGAGGATTAGAGTTGAAAAGTAGAGTACGTGTTTCCCAAATTCAATTTCCCAGGGGTGAAATCCAGCAGGTTCTGACAGGTTCTGGAGAACCAGTAGCAGAAATTTTCAGCAGTTCGGAGAACCTGGATAGCTCTGCAGACTAAGCACTGTAATTTAACTCCAGCTGTCTGCAATTAAAATAAGTTCGAATCTTGCCAGGCTCAAGGTTGACTCAGCCTTCCATCCTTTCTAAGATAGGTAAATTGAGGACCCAGTTTGTGGGGGCAATAAGCTGACTTGGTATAAAATATACCAAAGTATGAAGGCTATTGCTTAACACACTGTAAGCCGCCCTGAGTCTCCGGAGAAGGGCAGCATATAAATCAAATTAAAAAAAAAAACAAAAACCAGCAAATACCACCTCTGGCTGGCCCCAGAGTGGGGTGGGAATGGAGATTTTGCAATATCCTTCCCCCAGGAGTGGGGAGGGAATGGGGATTTTGCAGTATCCTTCCCCCATAAGTGGGGAGGGAATGGGAATTTTGCAGTATCCTTCCCCTGGAGTGGGGTGGGAATGGAGATTTTGCAGTATCCTTCCCCCAGGAGTGGGGAGGGAATGGGGATTTTGCAGTATCCTTCCCCCATAAGTGTGGGGGGGAATGGGGATTTTGCAGTATCCTTCCCCTGAAGTGGGGTGGGAATGGAGATTTTGCAGTATCCTTCCCCTGCCATGCCCACCAAGCCACACCCACCAAGCCACACCATGCCCACAAAGCCACATGTACAGAACCCGTAGCAAAAAAATTTGGATTTCACCACTGCAATTTCCCATCATTATCAAGTTGGATAAGAAGACAACATGCCTGAACCTTTGGAACTCCAATTAGCATAGACCAGTGTTTCTCAATCTTGCCAACTTTCATAAGCATGGACTTCACTTCAGTGCTGGCCGGGTAATTCTGACAGCTGAAGTCCACACATCTGTAGAGGTAGTCCTTGATTTACCACCATTCATTTAGTGACCAAAGTTACAATGGCTCTGAAAAAAAAGTGACTTACACCTGGTCCTTAGACTTACAACTATTGTATTGTCTCTGTGGTCACATGACCAGAATACAGGGGCTTGGCAACTGGCATGTATTTTCAATGGTTGCAGCATGCGGGGATCATATGATCACCATTTAATACCTTCCTAGCTGGTTTCCACCAGCTGGATTCGCTTAGCAACTGCACGAGTCACTTATCAATTGCAGTGATTTGCGTAACATCCATGGAAAAATGGTTGTAGAATTGGGGATTGCTCACTTAACAATTATCTTGATTAGCAACAGAAGTTCGGGTCCCAATTATGGTCATATGTCAAGGACCAGGTGTAAACGGCTGCGGTTCCCATTGTTGTTTAAGCAACAGGCAATTTAGGACAGTGGTGAAATCCATTTTTTTTTTACTACTGGTTCTGTGGGCGTGGCTTGGTGGGAGTGGTGTGGCTTGGTGGATGTGGCAGGGGGAAAATACTGCAAAATCTCCATTCCCACCCCACTCCTGGGGGAAGGATATTGCAAAACCTCCACTCCCACCCCACTCTGGGGCCAGCCAGAGGTGGTATTTGCTGGTTCTCCGAACTACTCAAAATTTCCGCTACCGGTTCTCTGATCTGCTCAAAATTTCCACTACCGGTTCTCCAGAACCTGTCAGAACCTGCTGGATTTCACCTGATTTAGGATTAGATGTTGAATTGAGTTATGGCTCTATTGGGTGGCTAGCTTTACTTCTGGTCAGACAAGACTTCTTAATTAGAGGGCCTGGCTCACTTCCACAGCTCTTGACCGCCATAAAGACAAGATATACGACATTTCATTGGAGATTCTCTCAGAGAGATAATGCATTTTTCTGGTTTGGAGTGGTGCTGGCAAATTGGACTGCTTTTGTATCGGTGCTTTTGTGGCCAATAAATAAATAAATAAATAAATAAATCTGCCCATAAGTGCAATTTTTTCTCTCACTCTCTGATGCTTCTTCTACATTTATTACCACTTCTGCAAAACAGGAGGTCACCAAGGATTGCTGGATAGGAGAGATTAGGGGGAGACTGGGAAAGTAATCAGAAGAATATTAGTCATAAAGAACCAGGAGATAAATGAGAGAAGATTCTTTTTGTAACTTACCTCATAAACAGCAGCTCATTCTAGGCTGCAAAATGCACGGGAAGAAGAAATCCTGATTGTTTTAAAATACTTTGCCTTAAACGAATTCATTAATAAATGAGGTCTGGAACTTCTCATCATAGTTTCAAAGATTATACATCGTCCTCTAATCTTTGCATTAAAAAACCCTCTCAGAAGTCGGTGCAATTCTTGATTTCTGGAGTCTGCCTCAACTTTGAGTAGTGTGATTCTGAGATGCTCCATATTGGGGTATCACTAACGTGATGCTCATAGCACCACTAGATGGCACCCCTGATTTCCACATGCTACGACTCACAAGATGCTAACTATTAAAGTTGAGACCTCATGAAATGGTTCAGTTCTCACATCCCTGTGTTTTCACATCATGGAAAGCTCCTGAAAGTTTGGAGATTTTAATTTATTTTTAAATTCTTGCAACATGACACAAAAATCGTACAATGCTGCCCACTCCAGCTCAAGATTCAGAGTCAGCACTGATTACCGGTTCCTCGGGGCTCCAATAACTTGTCTGAGCTAATTCCATTTTAGCAGTTCAAATCAATTGGACACACCAGAGGGAGAGAATATATTTTTCTGAGGAGGGGTGTTGCATTTTTCTTCTCAGGCGCCATGTCAAATGCCAAGGATGAGTGTGGTCAAAATATTTCGTAGGCAGAAATAGTAGATTGGAATATTCAGGGTTTTGTTTTTTTCCCCTTCTCTTTTAGCCTCTTTTCTTTATTTAGATTTGTTTCCCCCGGTTTTATTTATTAGATTTTTATCCCGTCTTTATTATGTTTGTTTGAACACACTTTATTTATTTATTTATTTATTTATTTATTTATTTATTTATTTATTCATTCATTCATTCATTCATTCATTCATTCATTCATTCATTCATTCAATTTATATGCCGCCCCTCTCCAAAGACCCAGGGCGGCTCACAATACACTCAAGAAATCACTATAAAAACACTTAAAAATTAAAAACATTAAAAATATTAAAACCCATTCATACCATTCATGGCCAGATCTCTTCAGATCACAAGAGCGAGATCAACGGCCCCAGGCCTGCCGGAAAAGCCAGGTCTTCACCGCTTTTCGGAAGGCCAATAGGGTGGGGATGGTCCGGACCTCAGGAGGTAACTGGTTCCAGAGAGCTGGGGCAGCCACAGAGAAGGCCCTCCCCCGTGGGCCCACCAGCTGGCATTGTTTAGCTGACGGGACCCGGAGGAGACCAACTCTGTGGAATCTTACCGGTCGCTGGGAGCTATGCAGTAGAAGGCGGTCTCGAAGATACCCTGGCCCTGAGCCATGTAGGGCTTTTTAATATTTTTAATATTTAATATTTAATATTCTTTCTAAAAGAGTGTTTTGGTGGTGCAGTGGCTGGAATAGAGCATTGCAGCTAATTCTGCTGACTGCTAGCAATTCGATTCTGACAGGCTTAAGGTTGACTCAGCCTTCCATCCTTCCGAAGTGGGTAAAATGAGGACCCAGATTTTTGGGGGCAATAGGCTGACTCTGTAAACCGCTTAGAGAGGGCTGTAAAAGCACTGTGAAGTCTAAGCGTTATTGCTATTGCTATTTCTGCCCCCCCCCAAAAAAAAAGAGAGAGAGAGAGAGAGAGAGAGAAAGAGAGAGAGAGAGAGAGAGAGACAGAGACAGAGACAGAGACAGAGACAGAGACAGAGACAGAGACAGGTTCTGGAGAACCGGTAGCGGAAATTTTTAAGTAGTTCAGAGACCTGGCAAATACCACCTCTGGCTGGCCCCAGAGTGGGGTGGGAATGGAGATTTTGCAGTATCCTTCCCCTGCCACACCCACCAAGCCACACCCACCAAGCCATGCCCACAGAACCGGTAGGGAAAAATTTTGGATTTCACCCCTGAGTAATTTCTTCCTAAGAACTTTTGAAATTATATTGAGGACACCATGAGAATAGAACAAGGCCATATATGGTGATGACGAGCGAAGCTTGCTTTCTTAACAGAATCTAGTAGAAAATAGGGTGTTAAAAACTTGTGGTTGTAATGTTGTTATCTTCTACTGTGATAAAGAGAGTCGGAAGTTGATGCCTTTTTCTTTCCTTTTCCCTCGTTACACCATATTTTTCCTGTTTCCCTCCCCCTCCTCCTAGCTTACTATTACTTTTTTGAATTTCTCTTTGTATTTTATATTTTGATAAACCAATAAAAAAGTTGCAAAAAGAAAAGAAAAGAAAAGAAGGTGTTAAGCAATCAAATTACATCACCTAAATCTACTTTCCCAGGGAAAATAAATAGCTGGCACAACCATAGAAAAATTTAGGCATAAAAGATGAAGACTCAAATACTTGGAGACAGTGTTGGGAAAGCAAGGCCACTAATGCCTAGTAAAGTAACACACTAACAGTAACATGTTCAAGTAACATAGCTGTTGTAGTAGCTCAATAAACTATACTCTTTGTAGGGATGACCTCATTAAACTCAAAATGCTGTATCCCAGGGGTATCAAACTCAATTTCATTGAGGGCCACATCAGGGTTGTGTTTGACCTTGGGGGCTGGGGTGGGCATGGCCAACTTGACATTACTCATATTGGGGGACCTGTGATGGTCCGAGTGCTCTGACAGCAAAAACAGGCTCCCAAGCTCCATTTTCAGCTGCGACCGCCATCTACAACCCTCTGCCAGTGAAAACGGATCTCGGGAGGACCGCATGCAGCAATCCTGAGCTCTGTTTTTACTGGCAGAGGCACTGAAGGCTGGTCCTTTGCTGTTTCCAGCGCAGCCCCATGGCCAGATCTAAGCACCATTGTAGGCTGGATCTGGCCTCCGGGCCTTGAGTTCAACACCCCTGCTGTATCCCAATGAGGTGCACCGTCTAATTTGCACAGCGATGGCAACTCTTCCCTTTTAGATTTTTGCTTCAGCTGCCTCCGGTACCGAATCTAAATAATTTGTGCTTCAATGAAAGAGTGTGTCTGATCCCCATTATGAAGGAGCTTTAGGGAGAAATCTGTCTTACAAGAGCAATATATGCAGAGAACATGACCATAGAGTGAATATGGATCATACAATCCTTCCCTTCAGTGACAATAGTTGTTTTTGGGTGCCTAAATCCTGCTTTTGTTTTAAAACTTACAATGCATCCTTCTGCGTGTTTCTTCAAGCGCCAGGACTTCAGACCACGGTTATCAAATGACAACAGTAAGAATTCCATGTCTTCTGGAGGCCTCAGAAGCCAGTTAAGAAACTCAAATAAAAGGGTGTCAGCCAGACTCCTAATGGTATTGCGTTAATCTTTGGTTGCTGTTTAGCAGTGATAGAAGGCAGCTATAGGGCAACAGTTGTGAGCTTCAGATGTCGTATCCAGGCACCCTGAACCTTCCAGCAAGATCCCATCTTAATCCAGAGCAGTGCTCAATTCTTCGCCTAAGCTATCTGTTTACCACCAGGCTGATAATGTCCTGAGGACTGCTGGAAGATCAAACAGAAGATCCAATCAGGAACATTTCTGGATGTTTGCGCTCGTTGGATAAACACTTTGGAACAAGAACCCAACATCTGGGGATTTCTCACTATTCAGCTGCAAGGCAGATCTCCTCGTAGAATAGGAGGGCATTTCAAAAATCAACCTTATCCAAACGGTCTGCCTATTATTGCAAATCAGTGTAAAATTCAAATGAATCCACGCTTATTCAGACTATTGTGAAGGCCTCCTGAGATTTGGTATTCTTGCTGGGGGAAACATGTTCTCAGAGCCATCCTTTATTTATAAAGCAGTACTGAATATTGTACTCACCAGGATGAAAAAAATATTTAATTTAGCTTTTGGGTTGAGAGGGAAATAAGTGTGAGAACTTGTAAAAATGTTAGTTGATTATTAACCAGGTTTGAGATGAAAATGGTTTTTAGAAATATATGAGCAGGCCTTACGTCTAGTAAGTTTTCTAAGAATAAGAAGTCTTATCGTGGACAATATCGCAAACATAGAAATATTTATTTTTATTTATTTTATTTATTTAGTTTGTCAAACATGTATGAGATAACAGGAATAAATATCAACATGAATATTATTATTATTATTATTATTATTATTATTATTATTATTATTATTATTTAATCTTTAGTGAGATTCACAGCCTTTGAGGCTGGTTAATAGCTCGGCAGCTCGAGTCCTAATCAAGGACCTAGGAACTGTTAAGGTATCGTCACTCCCACCCGCCACAATTCCCCATCCCTAACCACCCAAACATCCATACAACAGACCAAGTAATACAGGAAATGGGTACAAATAAATGGGGACAGTAGGACAGGGATGGTAGGCACATTGGTGCGCTTATGCACGCCCCTTATAGACCTCTTAGGAATGGTCAACAGTAGACAGTTTAAGGTTAAAGTTATGGGGGGTTGAGGATGTAACAACAGAGTCAGATAGAGTATTCCAGGCATTGACCACTCTGTTGCTGAAGTCATATTTTCTGCAATCGAGTTTGGAGCAAGACTTGGAAACTTTTTTTTTTAAAAAAACCCCAACATTTATTGTGGCAGATGCTCCTTTCAAACTTCTAAAATTTTCACCAAGTTAAAAGAACTTGAATGATCTAGAGCAGAGATATTAAACTCGCGCCCCCCGGGCTGGATGTGTCACATGCTGGCCATGCCCATGCCCGGTTTAGCGAAGGGGGAAAAAGTCGCGATATGTCACGTGAAGGCTCTATGATGACGGGAGTTTGACAACCCGATCTAGGGTAGAAGATCTCTATGGTTTGAAGTTGAAGCAGATGCCTTAATCCATAAGTACCAATTTATTGACATTTTTTTAAAATCAAACAATCAATCACCATTTTTCAATGTGTGTTTCTAAACAAATTCTAAACAATTTGTTTATTGCTGAAAAAGGTTTAGTACAAAAACATATGAGAATGTGTGGGAAATACCCAGATTGTAACAGGGGTTCAGGATAGAGAATGTATAACTTATATGTGTAGGTGTATAGAAAATGTGTCACCACCTATAGCATGGTCCATGCTAAAGGAAGGTAAATATATATATATTTATATACCAAATATATTTTACTGATAAAGAAATAATAAATGCTCTCTCCCACATGTTGGAGTAGACCAGGTGTCTTGGTAAAACACTTAATATATTTATATATATATATTTATATTTTATATATATAAAGTATATATTTGAAGGTTAATTTAAATTGTGCTACATTTGTATGTTATATTATATTCAAAATACTGAATACAGGAACTCCTAATTAAGCTATCACAATTAGGACTGACAACTCAGTTGTTCAGCGAAGCAGTTGCTAAGTGAAACCTCACAATTTTACAATTGTACTTCAGCTTTCCTTTGCTTTATAGACTTGTGATGGTGTAGGACAGGGGTATCAAACTTGTGTCATCATGGTGTCGTTTTTCCCTTCGGTAAATGGGGTGGGCATGGCCAGCGTATGATGCATCTGGCCTGAGGCTGTGAGTTTGACACCTCTGGTGTAGGAGAAGGACTGGCAGAGTCAGGGTGAGGAATTAAAAGAGGGATCAGTTTAGAATCCATACCAGAGGTGAGTTGCAGCAGGTTCTGACCAGTTCTGGAGAACCGGTAGTGGAAATTTTGAATAGTTCGGAGAACCAGTAGTAAAAATTCTGACTGGCTCCACCCCCATCTATTCTCTGCTTCCCAAGTCCCAGCTGATCAGGAGGAAATGGGGATTTTGCAGTAACCTTCCGCTGGATTGGGGAGGGAATGGAGATTTTACAGTATCGTTCCCCTGCCACACCCACCAAGCCATGCCATGCCATGCCATGCTATGCCATGCCCACCAAGCCATACCCACAGAACCGGTAGTAAATTTTTTTGAAACCCACCACTGATACATACATACATACCCACAAGATAGCCAAGTCCAAACGCCCTTGAATTCCGTTCACCCTTATCTAACTCTAACCAGATGCTGACTGTTGGCTGAGAAGATTCCTATGCTAATGTCAAGCATGAAAGGTCAAAATGCATTCAAAATTCTTTCTCTGTCAAAATGCATTCAAAAGTTTATGGACAGCTGCCTATGGGTCAGTGGTGGGTTTCAAATTTTTTTACTACCGGTTCTGTGGGTGTGGCTTAGTGGGCGTAGCATAGGTTGGTGGGCGTGGCTTGATGGGCATGGCAGGGGAAGGATACTGTAAAATCTCTGTTCCCACCCCACTCCAGGGGAAGGTTACTGCAAAATCCCCATTTCCTCCCGATCAGCTGGGACTTGGGAGGCAGAGAATAGATGGGGGTGGGGCCAGTCAGAATTTTTATTACCGGTTCTCTGAACTACTCAAAATTTCTGCTTCCGGTTCTCCAGAACTGGTCAGAACCTGCTGAAACCCACCTCTGCTATGGATCCATAGGTTTAACTCCAAATTTATACTAGAATGCTGAAAGCTATATTGTAGGAAGCAGTAATAACAGCTGCTGGCTATGCTATATCTATTATGCAATAACTAGCTGGCTATATTTTTCATGCAGGGAACTTAATAACAAATGAATGGGTTTCTATTTTTAATAAGGCTCACATTCATTTTAAAAATTAAAAGATTGTTCTGCGCTTGCCATGCTAGTTACTATTTCATTAGCATGAAGAACTCTGAACATTTCCCCCCCTTAAAAATGGATGAAGAATCAGTCCCCAAGGCACCACTGATTTTCAGCAATTTTAATAAACTGTATTGCTTTTAACTTTCTGCACTGTCTGGAGTTTGTTTAAGGAAGAGTTGCTTCCAAATGGGGCCAGTATATAAACACCAGGATCAAGGAACCAGTATTCTCTGAATAGTTTGAACTACTGATCACAGAATCCTTTGCTACTTGCCCTAGACCAGGGGTGTCAAACTCGATTTCATTGAGGGCCGCATCAGGGCTGTAGTTGACCTTAGGAGGGCCCGGGGGCATGGCCCACTGGGTGGGTGTGGCCAGCTTGAAGCCACTCCCCAAACTGCTGGCATGTTTCCTCTTTGCATTGGGTAGACCAGACCGAATCACATGGTCATTAGGAAAATCTGGCCTCCTGGAAAAGTCGCAAATGGCGATCACATGACCCTGGGATGCTACAGCTCTTGTAAATTGTCTTGTCATTCTGTCAAGGATCTAGGAGTACTCACTTCAAAAGATCTAAGTCCCAGAGCTCACTGTAACATCATTATAAAAGCATTAAGAGTTGTCAATCTTATTTTACAAAGTTTTCTCTCTGGTAATGCTATACTTCAAACTAGGATATATAAAACCTTTGCCAGACCTATACTTGAATACTGTTCACCTGCCTGTAACTCTCATTGTATTTCAGACATCAATCCATTAGAGAGGGTCCAGAGATATTTTACTAGAAGAGTACTCAAATCTTCTGCTCGAAATAAAATTCCCTATACCACCAGCCTTGAAATTTTAGGTCTGGATAGCCTCAAACTACGCTGTCTACGTTCCGACCTATGCTTAGTTCATAAGATTATTTACCAAAACGTCCTACCTGTAAATGAGTACTTTAATTTCAACCACAATAACATAAGGGCTATCAATAGATTCAAACTCAATATAATTCGCTCTAATCTTGATTGTAGGAAATATGACTTCTGCAATAGAGTAGTAAATATCTGGAACACTCTACCTGATCCTGTTGTTAGTCTCACAAATCCCCATACCTTTTACCTTAAACTGTCTACTGTGGACCTTTCATGTTTCTTAAGAGGTCCCTAAGGGGGCATGCATAAGCGCACCAGCGTGCCTCCCGTTCCTGTCCTACTGTCCCCATTTATATTTAATCATTCTATGTGTTTATGGCTATGTTTTGCCGATTTATATTCGTTTATTTGTGCCAATTTTTTTCTCATGTGTCCATGTCTATGTCTATACTGTTACTTGTTTCCTTGTACTTGTTGACAAATAAATAAATAAATAAATAAATAAATAAATAAATAAATAAATAAATACATACATACATACATACATACATACATACATACATACATACCAGGGGTGGGTTCTACTTACCTTTACTACCGGTTTGCAGTGGGGCCGCGTGCATGCTCTCGCTTTGTGGGCCCTCTTCTGCGCAAGCGCAGAAGCATTTTGATGACATTGGGGTCAGTGGGCGGAGCCTCCCGCCGGTTTTACTACCGGTTCTATAGAACCGGTGCAAACCGGGGGCAACCCACCACTGATACATACATACATACTGTAGATGCTGGTTGTCCAGAGCACAAATTCTGATCACGCAACTGCAGAGATACTCCGATGGCTGTAAGTGATGTAACTATATTTTGAGGAAGGAAGAATTCTCCTTCAGAAAAGGCTTCAAATTTCTGGCAGCTTGACAGCCGATGAGAACTGCTTCTAGGAGTCAAGTGCGGACTTTGGCAATGTCCTTGGCTCGGGGAAAGCTTTAAAGCCTGTGTGTAAAAGTAAAAACCTAGTTTTCTCTAAGCCAAATACCTTGCCTAGGACAAAGAACTGGTTGAGAATGAGAAATGATTTAAACAGAATTGCTTCAAGATAAACTGCTGTTACATAAAAGATAGTGAGCCAGAGAGTCTCTTGCTATCCTTATCACGCATCAGGGAACCTTGCAATAGCAGTATTTTTTTCAATTTGTTTTTGCAGACAGGCAATATTTCTGGAATTCAACTCCTGCCTTCTCAGTATTACGCACTCAGTGTGTAGATTTACAACCAAGTTAGTTACCACGTTGGTCATAATAACTCAATCGTCTATCTTACTGCGGAGGTTTCCCTCCAAGTCAAGGAATCTAAGGAGCTACTATTCTGAGCATCCTACGTGCGGACTTCAACTCCCAGAATTCTTAGCAATGCCCAAGCAAACTGAGGAATTCTGGGAGCTGAAGATTACAAACGCAGAGACTGCATGAGAAATATTCAGCCCAAATTACTTTTCAGGGTGGCCAGCAGGAGAAACGGACAGAGCTCCTAGCAGGACTGAACTACTGTTCTAATTTTAGGAGGTGGCGTTTGAGGATAAATTTACGACTTGCAAATGCACCCATCTTACTTGTCTTCACCTACAGAAAAAAGGTGCACAGAGAAAAGCAAAAAAAAAAAAAAAAAGTGCACAGAGAAAATGGGGTCGACCTATTCTCTAAAGCACCTGAAGGCAGGACAAGAAGCAATGGATGGAAACTAATCAAGGAGAGAACCAGCCTAGAACTAAGGAGAAATTCTGGGACAATAAAAACAATTAATCAGTGGAATAGCTTGCTTCCAAGGATATTCCATCCTTGGAGGTTTTTAAGAAAAGATTGGATAGCCATTTTCCTGAATGATGTAGGGCAGTGATGGTGAATCTTTTCGGCACCGAGTGCCCAAACTGGAATTTATTTATTTATTTATTTATTTATTTGTTTGTTTGTTTGTTTGTTTGTTTGTTTGTTTGTTTCAATTTGTATACCGCCCTTCTCCAATAGGACTCAGGGCACATGCATGTGCATCAGTGGTGGGTTTCAAAATTTTTTATTACCGGTTCTGTGGGTGTGGCTTGGTGGGTGTGGCTTGGTGGGCGTGGCAGGGGAAGGATACTGTAACATCTCCATTCCCTCCCCACTCCAGGGGAAGGTTGCTGCAAAATCCCCATTTCCTCCTGATCAGCTGAGGCAGAGAATAGATGCTGGCGGGGCCAGTCAGGATTTTTACTCCCGGTTCTTCGAACCACTCAAAATTTCCGATACCAGTTCTCCAGAACTGGTCAGAACCTGCTGAAACCCACCTCTGATATGCATGCCTGTGCGTGCACTGGAGCATCGGAAACCTGAAGACTAACTGGCCAGCGCTTGCATGCCTGTTTTTTTTGCTGTTTTGGGGCCTTTTTCCAGGCCTTTTTCCAGCCATTTTTCTGGCCAAAAATCGCCTGAAAATGGCCCCCAAAAGGCCTATGGAACCACCCAAAAAGGCTCTGGTTTTGGGCCATTTTCAGGCCATTTTCCAGCGCTCCGGCGCCTGTATAGACCAGGAGAGCAGCTGGCCACGATGTGTGTACCCACAGAGAGGGGCTCTGCGTGCCACCTCTGGCACCTGTACCATAAGTTCGCCATCGTGGATGTAGGGTCTCCTACTGGGGCAAAGGATTGAACTAATCCCTTCCAATCTGTTATTCCAACTCTTTGCATCAGTTAGTATTCCATCGCTCTGCTATGAAGCTCAACAGATCATAATGTAAGGAGAGATGCCTGGAGATGGGTAGTGTACAAATAAATTGATTAATTAATTAAGGAGGATCCAGATAGATTAGACGAAAGACCAACTCATCCAGTCCTTTACATCACACATTGGCCAACCAGATCCATTCAATAAGCTTACGGGCTGGAACAGGGTACTAGATTTCTTGCATTGTAAATCCTTGGAGGTCAGCTTAATGGTCTGCTCCTGAGACAAGTAGCCATTGTTGATGCCATTTTCCAAGATGGATGAAGAATGTCTAAATCAGTGCCCATCACACATCTGATGGTGGTGCAGAAAGTTAGCACCCACCCCACTCCTAGAAGAAGGAAATATTTTGAGAAATATTAAAAAGGCAGAATATTATATTTCCTCCTTAAAGGAGGAATGGAGAAACATGCTCTTGGAGACAGAAAGCAGCCCCTACCTTTCTTAATAGCCCTCAGCAGATGTCAGCACTTAAGAGATGAAGAGCTTATTGAAAACTAGATAGCTGTATTCATAAGCAAATACCCTCACTCAAGATCCAAACCAGGACAAAGCCATTAAGCCATAATAAGAATTACCCAACACCATTTCAGAGCACAAGCCTCTTCATTGCATGATCTCAGCAGCCCAAACTTCAACCGAACCTGGGAGCTCAGACAACCTACAGAGCCAGCTATGACCCTGACATAACCCCTACATGGCCCCGTGGGAGCCTGACAACAGCCAATAGAATACATATAGCCTGACTAGGTGGCTCAGTGGCTAAGAAACTGAGCTTGTCGATTAGAAAGGTAGGCAGTTGGGCAGTTCGAGTCCCCAGTATTGGTCTCCTGCGTGAGCAGGGGGTTGGATTTGATGACCTCCAAGGTCCCTTCCAACTCTGTTACGGTTACATGTTCTTGCACAGGAACAGGAAGCTCAAGTGCAAAGCCCAAGAGAAGGTATAAAAACTCCTCACTCTCAACTCCATTTTGTCAGCTGCCCAGAATCACATGTTGTTCTGCTTCATCATTAAACCACCTTTCCAATCAGCCTCCATGTTTCCAGTGTCTTTCTCCAGGCTTGGAACTGAACCAGATGGATATTTCTTCCAACAGTGGTAAACCCCACAGATTAACAGGTCATGATTATTTTCCATCAGCTGCAACAAAGAAAGATGATTCCAGGAAGTCTTTTGTTCTTCAGCGTTGTTACTAGCTTTGCTTCTGCAGAACCACAATAAATAAATAAATAAAAAAATCACTTAGCCTCTTCAAGTTTTATTTCCCGGTTTGATCTGTCCATCTAAAACTAGGAACCATTCAATAGAAACCCACTCTTCCTCCGTTCTTGCTCTGCAGAAAAGCATAGCTAATCAATAGCTTAGAAATCTGTTTTTGTCCTTCAGATGTTTCTTTAAAATCTCCAATGTTTTCCCTTAATAGCTGTGTAGCATTAACTCCCCAGTCATCTTCAGAGGATCGGGAAGAACCTGCCAATAAAGGAAGATTTAGCTTTCCCGTAGGCAAAATTTAACCTCCCCCCCCCCTTAACAGTTACACTTGAACACCGGGGCATCTTTTGGAAATCCAAAAAAAGCTCAGTCAAGCTGCCACTTGGATTAAGAAAGTAATGCATGTTGCATTTGCCAAGATGTCTCTTATTGGCAAGGCAAGGCAAGGCAATCCAATCAATTCAATTTCTTTGTTGTTTTTCAGGATCCTGCCTCTCCCCATCAATGTTGTAACCCAGAGGTGTCAAACTTGATTTCATTGAGGGCCGGATCAGCATTGTGGTTGTCTTCTGGGGGCTGGGGAGGGGGAGGAGTGGCATGACCAGGCTGGTCACAGCTGCCCAGGGGTGTGGCCTGCTTGACATCGCTCGCGTGGGTAATGTCTGTGGGGGCCGGGCGGGGTTGGGGAAGGAATCATCTTTTTGTTTTGAGAACTGTTCACTTTTCTGTCGGACACCTGCATCAGTGGTTCTTGGGTCTCACAGTCTGTCTCTGGTGCATCTTCATTCTTGCTCCTTTTCTCTCCCCCCTCCCAGTTTTTTGGCAAGTTGAATAATGATAAGACCTAATTGTTTCAAAAGTGGTTCAACCTTGACATAAGGACCTAAAAAACTGGTTCTTTGACCATGCCTGGGTCTCCAAACAGGAGTGGGCTGCTGGGGGTTCATAGGGGTTTGAGAGAATCTCTAGCTAAGATTCTGTGCAGTTCAGATAACCCCAAATCCCACTCCTGGATGGCCCCGCCCACCCCTCCCCTCCCCTCCCAGGAGCCCCCACGCGGCCTCTTTTGGATGCAGGTAAGTGCAGGGTGCACACAGAGGGTGAAAAATGGGCCTACCAGAAGTTTGGGAAGGCTGGAAATGGGCTCATTTCTGGCCTCCAGATGGCCTCCGGAGCCTGGGGGGCAGTTTTCTCTCTCCCGGAGGCTCAAAGAAAGCCTCTGGACCCCAGGGACGGCAAAAAGCCCCACCACCACCGTGGTGCAGGAGGCCAACTAGACCACGCCCACCATGGCCACGCCCACCTAGTAACTTGGCAGAGAACCTGCCTCCAAGTACACAAAGGACCTGTTATATTTGGGGTTATATTTGGGGTTATTTTAAATTTTGTAATGTTTTTAATTGTTTTTACTTTCTTTTAATTCTGTGTGCCTCCCAGAGTCGCATGTTGAAATGGAAAGCCTTATAAACCAAAAATAAATACATAAATAAGCAAGCAAGCAAATATATCCCTTTATCACCTCCCGTCTGGACTATTGCAACACTCTCTACATGGGGCTCCCCTTGAGAAGCACCCGGAGGCTCCAACTGGCGCAGAGTGTGGCCGCACGGGTGGTAATGGGAGCGACATGGCATTCCCATGTAACACCCTTCCTGCGCGAGCTGCATTGGCTCCTGGTGGTCTTCCGGGTGCGCTTCAAGGTTTTGGTTACCACCTTTAAAGCGCTCCATGGCTCAGGACCTGGGTACTTGCAGGACCGCCTACTACCACCAATAGCCTCCCACCGGCCGGTACGCTCTCATAGAGAGGGGCTCCTCCGGGTGCTGTTGGCCAAACAATGTCGACTGGCGGCCCCCAGGGGGAGAGCCTTCTCTATGGGGGCACCTACTATCTGGAACGAGCCCCCCCCGGAGATACAGAGGATCCCGGATCTGCACACCTTCCGCTGCGCTCTAAAGACCTTTTTATTTCACCAGGCGGGCCTGGCCTAACTTTCTCCCTCTTTTTAAACATTTTTAATATTTTTAAATATTTTTTTAGTATTTTTAATATTCAAAGTTTAAATTTGTTTTAAATTGATTGGGGTTTTAAATTTGTCTGGGCCAAACTATTTAATTCGATTTTATCTCTGCTTTTTAAATTTTGTATGTATGCATTTTATTGTTGGCTGTTCACCGTCCTGAGTCCTTTGGGAGTAGGGCGGTATATAAATCAAATAAAAGTAAAAGTAAAGTAAAAGTATCACCTTCAACTTCCTTGGAGATCATCTTTTAAATCTAGAGGGTCAAAATGTTTGGGAAAAAGGCACAAGTACATTTCAGATCAAATGAAAGTCAGGGTATGCATATTTCAAGCACCTTGATAGCATGCTTGTGTGAATATTTAATGAAGATATTCACGGGGTGATTTTTAAAATTGGTCTTCGTAGGGAATTAAATCTTACTAAACAATGGAATAAAACAAAAAAAAATATTGAACACAGCAAGAGGGGGAGATCAAGAAAACCTTTGTAATAACTGAAAATCATGCTTGGGATTTTAAAAATAAGGTTAAAACATTATAAGTCTCCACGCACCTGCAAGATGAGTGAAATTTAAAAAGCGAATGGAGAAAGATGGAGAAAATATTACTGTATTTTTTGGACTATAAGATGCACCGGAGTATAAGACGCACCTTAGTTTTTGGGGAGGAAAATAAGAAAAAAGCTGATTGGGGGTGGATCAGCCTCCCGGAATATCCCCAATCAGCTCTTCCCAGAGTTGAACTTTAGCAACAGGTTTGTTGGTTGTGAGCTCTGGGCCTTGCTTTTTTCCCCAGCCTCTCAAACCTCCATTTCAGAGGCTTTTTTTTCAGCCTCCCAAACAGAGGTTTCAGAGGCTTTTTTTCAGTCTCTCAAACAGAGGTTTCAGAGGCTTTTTTCAGCCTCTCAAACGGAGGTTTCAGAGGCTTTTTTCAGCCTCTCAAAGAGAGGTTTCAGAGGCTTTTTTTCAGTCTCTCAAAGAGAGGTTTCAGAGGCTTTTTTCAGCCTCTCAAACGGAGGTTTCAGAGGCTTTTTTCAGCCTCTCAAACCTCTGTTTCAGAGGCTGGGCGGGGCTACATTTGGACTATAAGATGCACCCAGATTTTCACCCTCTTTTTGGGGGTAAAAAGGTGTGTCTTATACTCCAAAAAGTATGGTATTTGGTACCACTTTCTTTTAAGGAGTTGGCCTATGTGTCTCTGGGACACGGCAGCAAGTGCCACTGTTTTCATTTGACTGGACGTAATTTTTAATGGTTGCCATGGTGAGATCCTTAACAGAATAATAAATTAAAGCCAGGAGCAATCTTTTTGGTATTCATTTGATTAAATTCCCACACAGTGAAATGATCTCTTACTGCTGCCGTCACATGAAAACCCATCAGACAGATGAGCAAAGGGTTAAATTGAAAGAAAGGTTCAATTTTGCGGCGAGTTAAAAGCTCTTTAACTCACTGCTTTCAATTAAGGTGTTTTGCCTACCAGCAGGTATCTCCATCAAGTTCTGTAGGGAATGTCAGTAAACCTATTGTTCAAAAGGCTGCATGGGGGGACCCTCATTGTTAGAATTTTAAATAATTACATAGCCATCCCAGCAAGGATAGCGAGGTTTTAAAAAAAAAACCCAAAACACAGATCCAGGCAACTCTTTGTTTTAGGATTGTTGAGAGAGTTCTCAAAATTGACTTGTTAGGAGTTTTCCCGTACATCTCTCAAAGTCACTTTTGACTTCACCAATCAAACTAACTCACAACTTATTTAAAATACAGTCTGAGAGACAAGCTGCAACAGACAAGTTCAATCTGCCCTAAACCATAATTTGCAAAGATCAGATTTAGTGTCTTTTGTCCACCCAGCCACGTCTCTTTAAGGAAGAGAAGGAACTTTAAGTGGATCAGTCTGTGGTGGGAATGAGTGGTGGGTTACCCCCGGTTCGGTCCGGTTCTTGCGAACTGGTAGTAAAACCGGGGGGAAGCTCTGCCCACCCATCTGGATGTCATCATAGACGATCTGCGCATGTGCAGAAGCTCAGCGCATGTGCGATCCCGTTGCGAACCAGTAGTAAAGGTAAGTAGAACCCACCCCTGGTGGGAATCCATAATCTTAGCATTCGAGTACAGGTAGTCCTCGATTTATGACCACAATTGAGACCAACTTTCTTGTTGCTAAGTGAGAAATTTGTTAAGCGAGTTTTGCTCCATTTTATGACCATTCTTGACACATTTGTTAAGCAAATTGTTGCAGTTGCTACGTTAGCAACACAGTTGTTAAGCGAGTCTGGCTTCCCCACTGACTTTGCTTGCCAGAAGGTCGCAAAAGGGGATCACATGACCCTGGGATGCTGCAACCATCATAAATATGAACCAGTTGTCCAGCATCCGAATGTAAATCGCACGACCAATGGAGATATCGCAGCGGTCATAAATATGAAAAATGGTCATAAATCATAAGTCAGTGGCGTTGTTAACATTGAATAGTCACTAAACGAATTGTTGTAAATCAAGACTACAACAATGTATAATTTGGGCTTGCAGAAATAGTGTTGTGTTAACCTAGATCAAGGATGTCAAACTCGCATTGTCACGGTGGAGTCACATGATGTATCGCGACTTTTTCCCCTTTGTTAAACTGGGCATGGGTGTGGCCAGCACATGATGCATTTGGCCTGCAGACTGCGAGTTTGACAGCCCTGACCTAGATAATTGGTTAGCCTGTTGTGGTGGAATGTAGTCTGGATTCCAGGTAGGGAAGGGCTGCATTCGAGAGGACGCAGAGGCAGCGAAGTTTATATAGTTTGGTTGCAAGGAAGTGAGTTAAGGCAGCTCCTCCCTAGGAATTCTCAGAGGTTATCTTTAATGATGGGGAACCTTTGCTTTAGTTTGGCAAGATTCTGTCTGTAGTTGAGGAACAATAAAGGTAACTGTTTAGAACACGGGTAATAATAATAATAATAATTTTATTTCTATACTGCCCTTCTCCCGAAGGACTCAGGGTGGTGTACAGCCTATTAAAAGCATAAGACAAACATCAATTAAATTTAAAATTATTAAATAATTCGGCTCAATTTAAAACCCCAGAAATTTAAAACACCCAATTTAAAATTATTATGTTGATAGCCCGGCCTGGCGGAACAACAGAGTCTTGAGTGCACAGTGAAATACCCGGAGGTCGGAGATCTTATGCATTTCCGGGGGCTGTGATCTTATGCATTCCACAGGGCTGTGTTCTGTCCCCATCTCCACACACACACACACACAGCCAGCCGAGGGTTAAAGGAAGCACTTGGCACGCACAGTTTGTTATCAGAAACTTGGCAGCAAGACGAGCACCGACTGCCAAGTGCTTTTTACTTCAATAAACGGGAGTATCCCTTCACCATATAAACAGAAATACACACAGTTTGCAAATAGTCCAGTTCAAAACACGAAACCTTCGGCAGATTTAGGCGTTGTTCAAAGTGACTAGCCAGAGTTAGTTTTTGTCCGTCACAGAGTCTTAAATGGCCACCACACTCTCTTATATAGTCTCTGGGGTGTGGTCCAGTGACTCAGTCTAATCCCTGGCACGCCTCCTCAACTGCTGCAACCGTTTATCACGCCTTCGTTGGCGTAGATCCAGGGATGACAGATTGCCTCCATCACTATCATCGGAGACACCTGGCTCCTGGCTAATCTCCTCTTCCTCGGCCGGCACCTGAGGCAGTGCCAGAGGGGAGGGGCCTGGAGAGGGAGGCCTGGCCGACTCCTCTCCTTCATGTTCGGAGCCTTCTCCCTCTGATAAGATAGGCTCGGAGGACGGAGCCACAACAGGCTGAGGCTCCCACAGAGAAGGCCCTCCCCCTGGGTGTCGCCAGCCGGCCCTCCCCCTGGGTGTCAAGCTTGCGGCATCAAATTGCCGTCACTTGATGTTTTGCAATGTTTTTCCCATTCACGGAGCTGGGGTGTGTGGCCTGCATGTGACACCCCTGGCTTAGAAGAATTTCAGTGTGTCTTTCTAGGTTTCTGTAGCTCGATACCCAGGGGTGGGCTCCTGAGGGTTTGGCAGGGTTCAGGTGATGCTCTAGCCAAGGATCGCTGAGGTTCGGTGAACCCCCAAATGACACCCCTGGCTGGCCATGCCCACCCCTCCCCTCCCAGGAGTCTCCACACACCCTGTTCATCATTCCAGGTAAGTGCAGGGACTGCGTGGAGGGTCTGGGAGGGCAAAAAATGGACCTACCGGAGGTTCCGGAAGTCTGGAAACAGGCCTGTTTCCGGCCTCTGGAGGGCCTCTGGACCACGGGAGAAGTAGTTTTCACCCTCCTGGAGGCTTGAGGAAAGCCTCCGGAGCCTGAGGAAGGGGGAAAATGCCCCCCATCATGGTGCAGGCATCCGACTAGGCCACACCTACCATGGCCATGCCCACCCAGCAACGGGGCAGCGAACCATTTGCTAAAGGATCTGAACCCCACCCATGTCAACACTTATTAAGTAAATCAAACTCTGGGTTACCTAGGACCTGTCATCTTTCTTTACCCCTTTATCTCCTAACAGGATTGACTAAGTTGAACCAAAGGGCAAGCTTGCACAATCCCTGAACACAAGGACTGTTGTGGCTTTTGAAACAACTATTCTGGTCTCCATATGAGAAGAAGAGGCTGACTCGTCACAAGCTTGTTTGGCTTCCTCTGCACAGAAGCGACTGGACGGCATTATTGTGCTCAACGTACTTCTCAGGAGCCCACCCCAAGCAATCCCTTTGAAAACTCAAGGTTAAATTTGGACTCTCTTACTGTAGGCAATGCCCATTTTATGGCCATTACACTAGAAAATAACAAGTTGAAAGTGGATTATTAGATTGTTGCAATGTGTTTATGCCTTTGAAAATGTTGTCGCTCCGATCTTTCCATTCTCTCTTTAGCTGAAGTGGATTTCACATAATTTTACCACCGGTTCACCGCACACTGAAAATGTGAGTGTGCGCGTACACATGCTCACTTTGCTCGCGTACGTGCCTTCCGTGCATGTGCCTAGCCTTCCACTCATGCGCTTTGCTTACACATGTGGCTTGCATGCATGTGCTTGGGTTAGAAAACATGGCTAAATAGGATAGCATACCACCAGGGCGGATGGGCGGATGGGCGGGGCGGGGCGGGGCAGGGCAGGGCAGGCCCACCCACAGGTCACCTAAATCTGTCCGAACCGGCTGAATACCACCACTGCTCTTTAGTATCCTAGCGACATTGGCTTTCAGTCAAAGACTCCTAATAGCAATGTATTTGAAGTTGATATATGTACGGGTAGTCCTTGACTTACAACCACAACTGTCTGCCTGTCTGCCTGTCTGCCTGTCTGCCTGCCTGCCTGCCTGCCTGTCTGCTTCTCTCTCTCTCTCTCTCTCTCTCTCTCTCTCTCTCTCTCTCTCTCTCTCTCTCTCTCTCTCTCTCTCTCTCTCTCCTATTTCTTAACCACCCATCTTCCTCATACTTAACCTGAAAATAATTTTGCAAACTATTCTTCATTTTTGGAGGGTAGTGGCAGAGGTGGACTTCACATAATTTAACAACAGGTTCACCCAGAATCGAATATGTGAGAGTGCGTGCATGCATGCTTGCTTCGCTCTCTCTCGCCTTGCGCACATGCACACTGCATCAAAACCACGGCAATTGTATAGGACAGGATAGTTTTGCTCTCGCGCACACCTTGCGCACACGTGTGCTGCGTCAAAAACACGGTGATTGTATAAGACAGGATAGCACTGGGGCAGGTGGACAGGCCCAGCCACTGGCCGTAACTACCAGTTCGCCCGAACTGATTCGAACTGGCTGAATCCCACCCCTGGGTAGTGGTATTGCTCAGCTTCTATTCCCCATCTCTTTGTGCTGGGGAAGGATGCCAGGTTCAAGGCATTATGGGAGGTGCAAAATTGTGACCAGTTGGTAGCTGACTTCCACGGTGTTGTCCCTCAAGAAATGATGGAGAACGACTCTTTCCTCTGGAGGATATTTAGTAAAAGAGGATTTTCTGTTTCAAGCAGAATAACGTTTTTTTTAAAAAATCCTGTCCCTTCAATTACTGCCCCTCTGCAATCAAAGACAGATAGTCTACTCCATAGCAGAGAGACGAATAACTTTACAAAATATACCAGAGGCAACCAAAGTTTAGAGGACACGACAGCTACTTTGCAATCAACCTCCATGCCTTCAGAGGCAGAAGTAGCTTTTCCTTCGTAACTGTATGATTGTAATTTGGTTCAGTTATGATCTTTTGGGGGCAGCCTATATAAACAAACAATAAGCTCATTTAGTACCTGTGGCTGGCCTTTCCTTCTAAAAGAATATTGCGTACATTCACAAATGTCCCCTGTCTCTTAAAAAAAAATATGCACGTACTGTTTTGCTTCTCATGCTCATTGACGGATGTTCCTATTTTCAAAGCTTATTCAATGGGCTTGTGACAAACACAATAAACAAACTATAAAGTTAAAAGTAAAAGTTTCCCCTGTCCAGTTGTGTCCAACTGTTTATCTCTGTTTCTTAGCAGAGGGAATCAGTGTTGTCCAAAGATGCTTCCATGGTCATATGGCTGGCATGACTATATGCCAAGGTGCACAGAATGCTGTTACCTTCCCACCAAAGTGATACCTATTTATCTACTCGCATGTGCATGCTTTCAAGCGTTTTCGGTTGACAGGAGCTGGGGCAAGTAATGGAAGCTCACCCCATCTCACGTGCTTGGGTCTCGAATCTGAGTTATCAGTTTTTCTGCTGACAAGCTCAGCATCTTTAACCGCTGACCCATCGTGCCCCTTGAAACAAACTATAGTAATTAGAAAATTGTCAACCAGGCCGTCACAAAAAGCAAGCATAACCCCAATTTACTCTTGCACCTGTAACTTTTAGCTGGGTGAAACAGTGCATCATAGGGCAAAACTCTCCAACAAAGGTACTTCAAATGAGTTAACTTATGGAAATGTGGGACCCCATTACTCTTAAGCGAATAAAATATGGGGAGGTTGTGTCTATTTCAGAACTACCAGGCTGCTGCTGCGGTCATAGAATCCTCATTTTCAATATTCCATGACAGTTTCCCAGCCATTTGTGCAATCCCTTGCTTCCCCCCCCATTCCTGCCTGCTTGGAAGGGAAAGGAAGGGGAAAGGAAAGTAGGAATATGTAGAAATGGAGGGAGGACAGGGAGGAAGGAAAGAAAGAACATGATGGAATGAATGAATCAAGGGAGGAAACAAGGAAAGAAGTGAGGAAGAGGAAGGGAGGAAGGAAACAAGGAAGAAGGAAGAGGGAGGAAGGAAAGAAAGAAAGGAGGGAAGGGAGGGAGGAAAGAAGGAAGGAAGGAAGGAGGAAAGGGACAGAGAGTGGAAGGAACAGGAAAGAAGGAAGAGAAAGGGAAGGAGGAAAAAGAAGAGATGGAGGAGAAGTAAGTAAATGAGGGAGGAAGGATGGAAGGAAGGAATAATGAAGGAAAGAATGAAGGGAGGAAAGGAAGGAAAGAAGAATGGAAAGGAAGGAGGAGAGGGACAGAGGGAGAAAGGAACAGGAAGGAAGGAAGGATGGATTTATGTCAGCTTCCCACAATAGAAATTCAATAGGGAAGTTGGTATGGCTGGCATGCCCACCCATTCTGTTTCTCTGTTTAGGTAGGGAAATATCTCTAAAATGATGAGCCAATGTGGCATGGGTTATTTAGTGTGAAATAAAGATGGCAATATAATTCATCGGGTACTTGAGGCCTTTAAAATCTGAGCAGCTGTTCTGCATTCATACAGCAAGTTCAGCTACAACTCAGAAGGTGAGGGCAAAGCAAAAAGAAGACTTTGACATCTGGACATTTTCTAACCAGCACTGTAAAGCAGCGTTTTTCAAACTTGGCAAGTTTAAGAAGTCTGGGCTTCAGTTCCAAGAGTTCACCAGCCAGCATGTGAAGATAACTTGGAGGAGAAAAGTATGAGCCATTAAAAGGGAAGAAGAATGACAATTCAGTCCTGCTAAAGAGGAAAGTGTGAGAAAGAAACTCAAAATAACTCTGCCTTGAGTCTGTTTATTATCCGATGGGACAGAGAGGAACCTTGATAGGCTTTCAAGATTCTGTTATTATACACTACAATAGGGCTCTACAAACTTGCAACTTAAAGGACCAAATGATTAAAATAAAAGAAAGACAATTTAGACAATTTAGGTAGAACTTCTTGGAGAGATAACCTAGTAAGTAATGGAAGTGGTGCTTTGGACAGTAGTGACTCCAGTGTCCTGGGCATTTAAATATAGCCTGCTTGAAATGTTTAAGTAGATTCCTGAATATTCACCAGTCCTACTCATACATTCAACGATTCTATGAATACATGAATTTTAAATAGTGCTAGTTCTTCACTCCAGATATTTCTAGTTGAATAGCTGAGGTTGTACCTGTATCAACTCCTGCCAACCTAGCAGTCTGAAAGCATGAAAATGTGAGTAGATTATGAAATATGAAATAAATGTAATAATAAAATATATTTCATGGTTTTTTAGGGGATAAATGCCATTGTTAAATAAATATTAAATGAGAATAATAACACAATGAGATATAATAAATTGACAAATAATTTGTAAATTTTGGATATGGGATTAAGCACAAAAGAATTGAAACCGCTCAACACACTTTTTGTAATTGTAATGGATGATGGTTGTTTTTATGTTTTGTTTGAAAAAAAAAATTCAAAAAAAAATGTGAGTAGATTAATGGGTACCACTTTAGTGGGAAGGTAACAGCGTTCCGTGCACTTTGGCATAGTCATGCTGGCCACATGACCACAGAAGTGTCTTCAGACAATGCTGGCTCCCTCAGCTAAGAAATGGAGATGACAACCTCCCACTAAAGTTGGACCTGACTGGATAGGGGAAACCTTTACCTTACCTTACTTTACCTTTACCTGTATCAGAAGCTTTATGAGATGGCTAAATAATTTTCAAATAGGATTGGATGATTCATTTACTTATCAGGGTTGATTTACTGAATTCTTGCCTTGAGCAAAACTGGGACTAGTTGCCTTAAAACAGATTTTTCAACTCTTCTAGTCTATGAACTTCATATTTCAGGATAGACGAATGAATCATTGAAAGTTGAGGTGGGTCACAAATCATGAGTTGACCTCTGACCATATATGAGTAAAGCCAACGGCACAATTTCTAAACTGTTTTGAGATGGGAAACAAGTGGAAATGGTAGTGCGGTACTAAAATGGACATATCACCCTTTAAAAACTCAATTTTCAAACTTTTTCTTTTAAAAAAATCAAGCTCCATGTATATCTGTGGCATGGCCCTATTGCCCTCAACTTCTCCAAACACGTTAAACGTGTCCCTTAGCTACAAAAAACACCCTCTACTTGTTCTTAAATTGCTGGCTCCCAGACCTGTGTTATGCTACCTCTTCGTGGGTCAAGTGTTCATTTTAAAACCAATTATTATTATATTTTTACAACTGTAATACTTGTAGTACAACTGCAACTTTAAAAAAAATACAATATTCAGTTCATCTAAATTGGTCAGGTATTCATGAACTGTTATACTAATATGAATTTATGCACAGGAAAACAGATACGTCTAATTGGCTCTCTTGACCATTTATGTCAGAGATAGAGTGTCATTTATGATAATCCAACTCCTTGTTCATTTCATAAATTCCTGATCTATGTATCTAGGGATTCCTGTTTCTTTTGGAATGTAAGTCCAAAAATAACAATAAATTTAAAGACGTATATTTGTGTGTCTGTGACATTTTTGCTGGCTTCTCTCGACCATGGTTAAATCAAAATTCTTGTATCAACTGAACTTTCTTTAAAAATACACTGGTACCAGAGGTGGTATTCAGCCGGTTCGTACCAGTTCAGGCGAACCGGTAGCGGAGAGAGTGCACCCACCCACCTGCCCCGGTTCTATGCCGTCCTAATTAAGCACGGTTTTGAGATTGGGAGTATGCGTGGAAGGTATGTGTGCACGCGGGGCAAATGGTTAGCAACAAAATATGAAACCCACCGCTGACTGGCACGTTGTTTGTTGGCTTTTTAAAAAAAATTTACAATGAGTATTTCTTGGGGATTTCTCGCTATCTTCTTCTAAAAATAAGACTATAGAGCCAATTAAAGGGTATTTTACAATCCTCTATTAAACTCCATCTGTGCTTTGTGGAAATAAATGTGAAATTGATTTCTTTTAATTGTTTTGGAAGCTTAGACTATTAGTCCCACTATCTAAACTGCTTTGCGTTTTACAAATTAGGTTCAAATAGAACAATGCTGACGTATCTTGAATTTTGTTTCTTCTTTATAGAAAGAGGAATTAAGTAGCAGGGAAATATCGCCGATCCCAGCTTGGTATCTTTCTGATTTATATAATGGACACTGGAAGTTGTAGCCCAGATTTATCTTGAGGTTATTAAGTTGGAAAATTTTCAAAATTTACTCTAACTATAACTACACTTCCCTCGGATGATACTGTGGAGGAGACCTTATTAGTCATACAAAATTGTTGCGGGATAAAGCTTATATTCTATATTCTATCTTAAGGAAAACCTATGGAGTTTCTTCCCCCAAGAGATTTGACTGGAGCTCACATTAGCATCACCAGGTGAAGACTGGTGCCAAAGGCTTTTTAATTGGCTTTTAATTGCATTTTGTAATGTATTGGGTTTTGAAGAACTGCTTTGCTGCTGCCTAGTTTATATGTTGTTTACGTTTTGGCTTTATTTGATTTTCCTGCACATGCTTTTATTCCAATGGTAGCTTTTAGGGTGTTGGAGTATAAGCAGAGACCTTGACTAAGGAGTAGCTTAATTTTCAAATAAATGAATTAAATTGATCAACCTGTGTATAGTCAATTTCACACATGTTCTCTGGTTGTCACAGTCCACTTTTCAATAAATGTGTCAACTCTGAAATGAACCTGGCTGAAATCATCTTGTTCTGCCTCACAGTTGCATTGAAGCCTGAGAAAGAAGGGAGGGGGGAGTAGATAGCCTATTTTACAATCAAAACAAAAAGTTTTCTTGTGGGAACCAAGGTCATCGTTCACAAGTGGCTGGTGAAGGAGGAGAGGAGCCTGCCAGCCCTATTCATTGGACAATATGACTGATGACACTGGGGAGGGGAGAAGTATTAATCTTTTAATTAGGTGAAAACCGTGGGAACTTTCAGAGTTGGTTTTCACTGGCTGTGCTGATATGATGTATCCAATAAACATGTTCTTAGAGGAATCTACCTGCCCCAGAGTTCTGCTTTTGATGGGTGTGTTACTCGGAATGCTGACATTATGACTTTGAATCAATCTATTTGTATTGAAAGTGTTGTGGCCCGCCAGCGGCCAGCAGAGCTGGCAGCAAATTCGGAGAGTGAGGATGTTGGGGAGGAACATGGGCCAGTCCTGGAGTCTGGGGAAGGCTCTTATGAGGGCTCTGCATCGGAGGCAGAGAGGGGGCCAGGGCTGGATGCCAGTTATTAGCTGCCTTCAAAGTCAGACATCAGTGAGGCAGGCGAACAGCTGGAGCCTGTTCCCAGTGTGCGCATGCACAGAGTTGCCAGAGGAAGGGAACAGCTAAGGAACAAGGGTCGACTTGGGAGTAAGGCCACAGGTGGATGATGAAGGGTCCCTCCCATAAGGAATAAAAGAGGAGCGAAAGGGGAGGGGTGTTTGCAGGAGAGACAATTAGTTCATTCCTGCATTCTTACCAAGTATTGCGGCATCTGAAAGATATAGGCCTGGCCACTCTCCAAGCCTGATAAAGGTTGATAATTATGAACTATCCTGAAAGACTGTGGGAGAGGAAAGACTTTGCTGGAGAGGAATTCACCGTAAATTAAATAAAAGGGGTTTATCGGGACGAGGACTTGGCTTTGTGCTGCTGGGGAAGCCTAGGTCAGAACAGAAAGTCTGTTCTTTTCTGAAAGAATTTTTGGAAGTAAGTTCCCTTTTCTCAAAGTGAATAGGGAAGAAAGCAACTTTTCTATATAGTCTCCTCTCGTCTTGCCATTTAAGTGACAGGGACTGGCTAAGATTGCCAACAATAAACCTGGAGACCACAATGTGTCTTAACTGAGACTAAGGAAGAAAGCAACATTATTCCTATGTTTTGAGTTCCATGCTGAGTTCAGCTAGAAGCTTCTTTGCTTGTGTGACTTAGCATGATTATGGCTTCACACTCAACCACAATGGCTACAAATCACAGTTAATGAGTTGGGAGCACTGGTGGGATTCAGCCGGTTTGGGCCAGTTTGGGTGAACCGGTAGTTAAATTGCTGGCTGGCTCCGCCCCTCCCCTCCCCTTCAAGGAATCCCCATGAACCCCATTTTGGCTCCCAGGTAAGTGCAGGGAGGCCTCCTAGGCCCAAAATGAGGCACGGGGTGTGTGTGCAGTGTGCCCGCTGTGGCCCGTTTTTGCTCCCATGAGGGTTCAGAGGCCTCCTAGGCCCAAAATGGGGCACTGGTATGTGTGTGCCCCTCTGTGGCCTGTTTGCACTTCCAGGAGGCTTCAGGGAGGCCTCCTAGGCGCAAAATAGGGCACGGTGTGTGTGTGGCGTGTCCCTCCTGCAGCCCGTTTTTGCTCCCAGGGGGAGTGCAGGAGGTCAAGTGCTGCCTGTCACACCCCTTGGCCATGCCCACCCCGCCAGTCATTAGGGCAGAGAACCAGTTGTTAAATTATTTGAATCCCACCACTGGTTGGAAGGCATGTGGGCCCAGCCATTGTGGCTTATCCAACAGACTCTAATTAAAACAAACTCTGTGTTCTAAGGTTTGAAGAACCCAACCAATAACTTTCATTGTCGTAATTAGAAAACCAGGGTTAGATATTTTCACCCTGATTTATATCATCTGAACATCTACGGGCAGCTTCTGCCTTCAAAATTAGCAAGCCAGATCTGAACTGTCTGGCTGGGAGCCACACATAAGCAGCATGGAATTATTCAGAGGGCGGTCAAAGTAAAATGTAATAAATAAATGGATGAATGAAATAATTTTCCAAGTGATCTCCAAGGATGGAGAAAATAGCAAAAAAAAAACAAAACAAAAAACCCCTAAAACAGAGCCAGGGCTTTTTAATACAAGTCTAACAAAGATGTAACCATTTCATGTTGGAAAGGACGAATGGAGTGCTGATGGTATTGATTTTGTGATATGTCCATCCCAAGCAGACTCATTGTTTCAAGGGTAAGCTCCATGAAGCCCATCAGCCCTGAGGGCAGAGATGTCCTACATTTGGAAGAGACTGTCTTCTTTTGTGTGAGCCTGTTGCTAAGAACCAGAGAAATAGGGGAGAATGGGGGGAGCCCTTTTAGCATTAACGTCAACCCCAACAGCAGTTCAGCCCACAGCCGTCATTGGTGTAAGAACTTGGCTGTCCTTTCTTGGCATTGTCCACCCCGGTTACAGTAGACCTGGCTGTTGTTGAAAGCAGAAGAATTCGGATGGGCTTTTTGGGCATCTTCAGGGTTGCACAGTTGAACATCCTCACTTCTTTGGTGACGGGGATTTCTTCTGGGCATTGGGTCCAGCTTGTGTCCTCCGGTACCCAGCTGTAGCTTGCGTTATAGGAGTCGTTCTCATCTTTGCCCGCCAACAGGTAAATCTTACCTTGGAATTCCAATGCGCAAGCGAATGCCAAGGCGATGGGCAATTCCGGTATGTTGACTTCCCAATTGACTCTGCCATTCTCAGAGAGGTAAAAGTTACCTTTGGTACAGGAAGGAACCTCTTCGTTGCCCATTGCAGTGTGGGCTAGAACACTTCCCCTCTCCTCTGAGTATCCACCCAAAACATATATCCCATTTCCAATGGAAACAGCAGCTGCGCCGTAACAGGCAAACTCCAGGGGCACCTCAGTCCACCAATTGGCATTTGTGTCATAGATAAGAAGGCCCCGGTAACTCCAGGAAGCTTTCCCTCCTATTAGGTAGAGCTTATTCTTGAGCACTGCTGAAGCAGGGTACATCAAAGCGAGGGGAAGGTTAGCAATGGAAGTCCAAGTATTCTGCTCCACACAGAAGGCCTCAGCAGAAGTAAGAGGACCCAGGTCATTGCAGCCTCCAAGAGCGTAGAGTTTCTTGTTGCAGGCTAGGAAGGGATGCACAGCCCGGTTTGTGCTCATCGATGGAAGCTGCATCCATTGGCTAGTCAAGGAACTGTATTCATACAGAGAGTCAACAAATGTACAATTGTCCTTCTGACCACCAGACAGGTAAAGTTTGCATCCCACAGAAGCACATCCAGAGTAGCTCAGATATTTTACTGGTGGTAACTTCTCCCACTTTTCTGCTTGAGGATCAAAACAATGCAAATAGGATTCTGGGTTGTCTCCATCCTGGATCCTGTTTTCATTGACCTCTACGCACACAAAATAGTTGTCAAACATGCCTTTTCTGAGCCCACCGCTCTCTAGCAATCGCCCTGTCCCATCTAGTTCCTTCCACCGGAGGCGCACATGGCGATAATATTCTGCAATATCTGCCTGCACATCAACGAGCTCATCATGAGTGAGCAGTGGAAAGCGGACATGTCCAAGAAGCGTCTGAAACAACGGGAGACGTACAGAGGTTGCAGCTTCCACCCAACTGCGCACAGCCTGATAGATGACCAGTTCAGAGGTTATTTCCAAGTGGTCTGAGCAGATGAGATTGATCAGAGCACCAGAATCCAGATGCAGGAAAGGCTCTTGCTTTGTGAGGGTTCCAAAGTGTTGTTCAATGTAGCTTAGAGCTGCTTGGAGCAAGGGTGGATGATTGAACTCATAAGCCAAGCCATACAGGTTGAGGCAATTACCCATGGAAATATTCATCTCAAGAAACCTGAGAGAAAAGACAAGATAAATATAAAGTCAAACATTTTTACTAATGCCTCCATCTGTTTTATCTTTAGGTCCTGGTTATCTACGGGACCGCCTGCTACCACCAATAGCCTCCCACCAGCCAGTACGCTCCCATAGAGAGGGGCTCCTCCGGGTGCCGTCGGCCAAACAATGTCGGCTGGCGGTCCCCAGGGGGAGAGCCTTCTCTGTGGGGGCACCTACGATCTGGAACGAGCTCCCCCCGGAGATACGGAGGATCCCGGATCTTCGCACCTTCCGTCGCGCGCTTAAAACGTTTTTATTTCATCAAGCTGGCCTGGCCTAAATCATCTCCTCTTTTAAATTTAAATTTTAAACATAAATTTTTAATCTGTTTAATTATGGGGTATTTTAAAATTCAGCCTAAATTATTTAATTTGTTTTAATTTATTTTAGATTTTGTATTTCCTGTGTTTTATCTTCTGGCTGTTCACTGCCCTGAGTCCTTCGGGAGAAGGGCGGTATAGAAATTTAATAAAATAAAATAAAAATAAAATAAGGTCAGAGGTGAAATCCAGCCGGTTCGGAGAACTGACAAATACCACCTCTGGCTGGCCCCAGAGTGGGGTGGGAATGGAGATTTTGCAGTATCCTTCCCTTGCCACGCCCATCAAGCCACACCATGCCCACCCAGCCATGCCCACAGAACTAGTAGTAAAAAAAAAATTGGATTGCACTACTGGTTTAGGTAAAAACTCACTCTAAACCAGGGGTGTCAAACTTGCGGGGTCACATCATCACGTGACGTATCTTGACTTCCCCCCCCCTTTGCTAAACCATGGGTGGGCATGGTCAGCGCTTGACACATCCAGTCCACGGCAGTGGTAGTATTTAGCTGGTTCTATCCGGTTTGGGCAAACTGGTAGCGGCGGCTGCGGTGGCTCCGTCCACCTGCCCGGATGTCATCACGTCCTATTTGTGACGCTCTGCGTATGCGCAGAAGGTGCGTGCTCACATTTGTGAACCGATAGCAAAGGTAACTGAATACCACTCCTGGCCCGTGGGCTGCGAGTTTGACACCCCTGCTCTAAATGCTTTCTATTTTGGGATGCCAGATAGTACCGGAAGTGCACAAATCATCCAAGATCTGATTCAAATTTTCGATCCGACGAGTCTGTACAAATCCGGGTTGTTAACGCAATTCAACTCAACAGTTTGTATTACGAACTGATACAAACTTGCACTAATTGTACAGAAATTCTTGAGTCAAATAAATTTTATCAGAATTGTCAGATCAGTTCAGAGGCACCAAGCTTCATTGCCTACCCTAAAATGATTCTATGATTCAGGATGGTGATTTGATTTGAAGAGGTGATTAAATCCAGTCATGTGTTGTGGGATTCTTGGTTGTTAGAGATAAATAGGGTCATCTCTGAGCTTGGTTGTTTTCTTGCAGATGCTTCATTATCCAATTCAGTAAACAACAGCCTGATCAAGAACATTTCCACCAACACTGTCAGGGCAAGCCCCTTGTGTTCAAATAGAGAGAAAACCCCTCTTCCTTCTAGCACTGATGATGTTACCTAGTTGGGTAATGAAACATCCAAGTTCAGAGAACACCAAGGACCCGACAGTTCAACCCTGAGCTACTAATATTCTCTTCTTTTAATTAATCATTGTTGGTTTGGGTTGAAGTTGCAATGCAGCTTTGAAATCCCCTGTTCATCCTTAGATGAAGCCAAGAAATTAAAAGACGCTTGTTCGTGAGGAGGAAAGCTATGGCAAAGTTAGACAGCATACTAAAAAGCAGAGACATCACCCTGCCAACAAAAGTGCGTATAGTCAAGACTATGGTTTTCCCAGTTGCAATGTATGGCTGTGAAAGTTGGACCATAGGAAAGGCTGAGCGCCAAAGAATTGAGGCCTTTGAACTAAGGTGCTGGAGAAGACTCCTGCGAGTCCCTTGGACTTCAAGGTGATCAAACCGGTCAGTCCTAGAGGAGATCAACCTTGACTGCTCTTTGGAAGGCCAGATCCTGAAGATGAAACTCAAATACTTTGGCCATCTAATGAGAAGGAAGGACTCCCTGGAGAAGAGCCTAATGCTGGGAAAGATTGAGGGCAAAAGAAGAAGGGGACGACAGAGAACGAGGTGGCTGGATGGAGTCACTGAAGCAGTAGACATGAGCTTAAATGGTCTCCAGAGGATGGTAGAGGACAGGAAGGCCTGGAGGAACGTTGTCCATGGGGTCACAATGGGTTGGACACAATTTCACAACTAACAACAACAAATCCTTAGTTGTCTTTTATACCAATCTTCTCTTCCATGGAATTCATGCCACCTTCTAACCTGATCTGGTTTGTTGTCCTGATAGTTTTGGACTGAAAGAGCAAATGTTGCTGAAGGTAGAAGAAGTCATAGGCTGGATTTTTCCTCTCCAGACATTTGAGGAAGCAGAAGGTTGCTAAGCATCTTTCTCAACATCCAACCCGTACATTTATAAATTTACCGGAACCCCTTCTTTGAAAAGAAAGCAACATTGATTAAGCGATAGCACTATCCTTGGCACAGTGAGAGGTTCATGTATGAAACAGCCCCAAGGAGCAGTGTTCTTTTGGGCGATCTATAATGACATGTTTCCAAGAATATTGCAAAGTTCAGCCCGTGAGTTCTCCAGAGCTGCATGAAGTCCCTGAAAGGTTACAGCCTGACGCCCCCCACCCCCCGCAGAACTCTCTGCAAAGTTGCCATCCAATTATATGTTTTAATGACGCAGAAAGGGAAAATTATGAAAGGCACGGGGGGGATACTCCTATTAATGCCATTTAATGGTTTTAATTTAAATAAAAAGTAAATTGCATTGTGTTTAATCTACATTTAGATGTAAATGTTAAATATAAATCAAGTTTAGTTTTTGTCCCAGTTTTCTCATGTCAGTGTCCTGGCGCTGTGCCCTTTTGGGCACAGGGTATGCTTTGAAGAAAAAGTGGTTGGTTTCATATAGCGCACTAATTTTTTCACTTCAGGTTAATCTAACCCACTGGAATCCATACAACTTGCTATGCCTGAATAAGCTAACTTGATGAAGGTTCTGTATCATGGCTTGGTTCATATAGTAATAGCAATAGCGCTTAGACTTATATACCGCTTCACAGTGCTTTTTTCTCTAAGCGGTTTATAGAGTCAGCCTCTTGCCCCCAACAAACTGGGTCCTCATTTTATTGACCTTGGAAGGATGGAAGGCTGAGCCAACCTTGAGCCGGTCAGGATCGAACTGCTGGAGTGAACAGTGAGTTAGCCTGCAGTACTGCATTCTAACCACTGCGTCACCACGGCTCATATCACTTGCTAAGACAATGGTTGTTTTCCCACAACACACTGAAGTAGAAGAGACCCCCTGTTGTGGCCTGTCAGCAGCCTGTGCGGATTGTAGCTGGTTCTGACAGCAAGGAGGCTGGTGTGGTGCTGTGCCAGCAGCCTGTGCAGCTGGCACTCGAGTCAGACAATGAGAAGGCTGGAGAAGATGTGGTGCCAGAGGCGGGGATTCAGCCAGGGCCTTCAGAACCTCCAGAAGTTCCTTTAAGTGAAGAGGACGAAGAGGAGGAGCCTCTTCTCAATGCACGGGCGTGCAGAGCTGCCAAAAGGCAGGAGTGGCTCTTCAGGAGGAGGTCTCCTCGAAAGTAAGGCTTGGGGCTAGTTGGCCACACCTTAGCCTATTTAAGGAGGAATGCCAACTGAAGCAATTTGTAGGGAACAACTTTAGTTCATTCTCCTTCGCGTCTGGATTCTCTGCAAATTGCTTCTGGGCTTTCTTACCTTAGTAAGATTGTGATTACTTTATCTTTGTTTTCTTATAGGCTGTTAAGAAATTTTATTAACAGCCTTTTTATTTGGAAAAGACTGAGTTATTTTAGTAAATTTAAATTTTGTACAGACTTTGTGTGTGCTGTATTCTTTGGGGTCCATAGCTGGGGCAGAACACCCCCCCCCACCTTTTAGCTTAGTCTTCCATATTGTGCAAACCTAACTCCTAAAAAGTTTTGCAGCCCAGATTTTAGGAAGGCAAGACACACGGATCCTTAGAGATTTGACTTTGATGTAGTTGGCAATGAAACGCTTATAGTAGCTGAACCTTTGGAAGTTCAGCTTTTGTTATACAAGATCGTCCTTGACTTATGACCACAATGGAGCTCAGCATTTCTGTTGCTAAATAGGACAATTGTTAAGTGAGTTTTGTCCCACTTTACGGCCTTTCTTGCCACAGGGATTAAGTGTATCTCTGCAGTTGTTAAGTTTAGTAACGCGGTTGTTAAGTAAATCTGGCTTCCCTGTTGACTTTTGCTTGTCGGAAGGTCGCAAAAGGTGATCACATGACCCTGGAACACCGCAACCATCATAAATATGAGCCAGTTGCCATGCATACAAAATTTGATCATGTGACTATGGGGATGCTGCAACAGCCATAAGAGTGAAAAATGGTAATGTCACTTTTCAGTGTTGTCGTAACTTCGGTCACGAAACAAATGGTTGTAAGTCGAGGATTAGCTGTATTGTGTATCTGACGGTATGGAGGACCTGCTAATTCAGAATGGGTTTCGAGCTGCTAGACTGAGAAGCTGGACAGTTTTATGAAGAAGCTGCCAGGTCCTTTGTGATTAGTGAAGAGCAGAAGAGGTAGCGTGATGGGTAGGAAATAGTTCAGTTGCCAGAATTAACCCCATTCCTTTCTCCTTAGGACATATTGCTAAAAAGACCATGAGAATTGTGTTTGGAAAAAGAATGACTTCCAAATTTAGCTGGATCCTGAGTAAAGAACTAAGGAGAAATTTCCTAACAGTGAAAACAATTAACCACTGGAATGGCTTGCCTTCAGAAGTTGTGGGTGCTTCATCACTGGAGGCCTTTTATGAAGAAACTGGACAGCCACTTGTCTGAAATGGTATAGATAGGGTCTCCTGCTTGAGCAGGGGATTGGACTAGAAGACCTCCAAGGTCCCTTACGACTCTGTTATTCTGTTATAACACTTCCCCTTGGGACGCTGCTATAGGGCATTGAATGTAAAACAATGCTGGGGGTTCGCAGGAGTTCAGGAGAACCTCTAGCTAAGATTCTGTGCAGTTCAGAGAACCCCCAAATCCCACTCCTGGATGGCCCTGCCTACCCCTGCCCTCCCCTCCCCGGAGTCCCCATGCGGCCTGTAAGTGCAGGGCACGTGCGGAGGCTCAGGGAGGGTGAAAAACGGGCCTACTGGAAGTTCGGGAAGGCCGGAAATAGGCCCGTTTCTGGCCTCCAGAGGGCCTCCAGAGCCTGGGGAGGTGTTTTCGCCCTCCCGGAGGCTCAAAGAAATCCAACAGAACCCGGGGAGGGCAAAAATGCCCTCCCCACCATGGTGCAGGAGGCCGACTAGGCCATGCCACCATGGCCATACCCATCCAGTAACCGGGCAGAGAACCCCTTGCTAAAATTTTTGAAGCCCACCCCTGGATACAAGGACATTTTTTCCCTCATGCCATCATTATGCTGAATGCCTAATTCTCACAGTACTGTCTAATGTTTATGTGCATTTATCCATGAACTATGGCGGTAGTGTTATCATTTATCCTTCTCATTATCTTCTTGGAAGTTGGTTCCTTCCAACTCTGTCATTCTGTAAACATTACCTTCCAACTGTTTCTTTCAATGGGAGGATCTGAAGCTTGCTAGCCGCCGTGAAAAGATCGTGAGCCGTCTCGGCTGAGAGGGACAATTCTTCTGTGTAGAGATAATCCAGCAAGCTGTGGAGTGTGGAGGCCGTCATGTCTTCAAGTAAGATCTCCCCATTTTGAGACTCACTGCTGCCACTGGTGAAAAGATCTCGAAAATAAGGGCTAACAGATGCCAGCAGCATCCTGCAGGGAAAGAGAAAAAAAAGGTTGATAAACATAGGATGGCTTTGGACATTGATATTCATTTGCAGATAGAGAACTCCAGGAATTGAAGTCCATACATTTTCAAGTTGCCAGAATTAAGAAACATTATCCTGAGATAATTCCACAATAATAAGATATTTGCAGATATCTTCTCCTCACATCCTGGACCTAAATGTTCCAATATTTGAGGGGCTGCCACAAAGAAGAGGGGGTTAGCCTATTTTCCAAAGCACCTGAAGGCAAGACAAGAAGCAATGGATGGAAACTAAGCAAGGAGAGAAGCAACCTAGAACTAAGGAGAAATTTCCTGAAAATTAGAACAATTAATCAATGGAACGACTTGCTTCCAGAAGTTGTGGGTGCTCCATTACTGGAGGCTTTTAAGAAGAGACTGGACAGCCACTTGCCTGGAATAGTATAGGGTCTCCTGCATGAACAGGAGGTTGGACTAGAAGATCTCCAAAATCCATTCTGTTATTCTGTTCCATTAATAACAACTTATTTGCTTATGGTTATTTACTATTGCCTAATATGGGTTTTCTATCGAAGCAACCTGGTCTACCCAAATATGGGAAGGAGCATACTGCTTCCTTTTCGCCTTTCAGCCCCAATCCAGGAGCCCTCAGTCAGTCGCTTTCATGACAAACTATTTTGTGTTAAATTTATATTTACTGACAAAGAAATAAAGGGAGATTAATATAGATCTATTTCAAGCTATTTAGCTTTTATCAGCTAGCCATACCCTTCTGGGATTCGAACCTGGGCTTGCTTGCATATTAGGCAGATGTATTAACCTCTAAGCCACAAATAGATCTATATTAGTCTCCTTTTATTTCTTTGTCAGTAAATATAAATTTAACACAAAATAGTTTATCATGAAAGCGACTGCCTGAGGGGCCCCGGATTGGGGCTGAAAGGCAAAAAGGAAGCGGTATGCTCCTTCCCATATTTGGGTAGACCACGTTGCTTTGATAGAAAACCCATTTAATCTCCCCTGGTACAAGCTGACAAAGCGAGGAGAACCTGTGGTTTAGAGGTTAATACATCTGCCTAATATGCAAGCAAGCCCAGGTTCAAATCCCAGAAGGGTATGGCTAGCTGATGAGAGCTAAATAGCTTGAAATAGATCTATATTTCTTTGTCAGTAAATATAAATTTAACACTATATATATATATATATATATATATATATATATATATATATATATATATATATAATATTTAATAATTTAGTAAACATATTTACTAAATTATTTACTATTGTGGTGGCTCAGTGGCTAAGATGCTGAGCTTGTTGATTGAAAGGTCGGCAATTCAGCGGTTCAAATCCCTAGTGATGAGTAACAGGATGAGCTCCCATTACTTGTCCCAGCTTCTGCCCACCTAGCAGTTCTAAAGCACGTAAAAAATGCAAGTAGAAAAATAGGGACCACCTTTGGTGGGAAGGTAACAGCGTTCTATGCACCTTTGGCATTTAGTCATGCTGGCCACATGACCACGGAGACGTCTTTGGACAGCACTGGCTCTTTGGCTTTGAAACGGAGATGAGCACCGGCCCCTAGAGTCAGGAACAACTAGCACATATGTGTGAAGGGAACCTTTACCTTTACCTTTAAAGACTAAATAATAACATGGGCTATCAACTTAAAAACAAACCTGAAGATGAACCATTCCAACTCAGTTATTCTGTTATAACTCTTCCCCTCAGGACGCAGCTATAGGGCATTGTAGGCAAAACAACTAGACACAAGGACATTTCCCCCCCATGCCATCGTTATGCTGAACACCTAATTCTCACGGTACTGTCTAATGTTTATGTTCCTTTATCCATGAAGTATGGCGGTAATATTATTTATCCTTATTATCTTCTTTACTTGCTCCCTCTGATTGGTATATTATTATCTCTTATTCATTAAACATTAAACTCGGTCAACTGATCATTTTAAAATGTGTCACAAATACCATGGACTGGTGCTAATGGTTGATACGGGGGCTGCCAGCGTCCTAGGTATCAACCAAGTATCATCTTAAAATATATGATGTTCCGAGTAGTGCAGTTTTTTGCAATTCCGCTGGTATTATTGCAGGAAGCTGCAATTTCTTGATGTGTTTTGTAAAATTCTTGGACATGGTACCAAGTGCCCCAATGACAATGGGTATCATTGTTACATGTTTCATCCATAGCCGTGTAGTTTCGATGGCCAAGTCGCGATATTTCATGATTTTTTCCAGTTCTTTTTCTTCGACGCTGTCATCTCCTGGTACCGCGATGTCAATAAATTGTACATTTCGGTTTTCGACAACTGTGATATCTGGCGTGTTGTGTTCCAAGTGACCATCGTGCTCGGTCGTGTCTGTATTCGAAAGTCTCACAAGATCTTCACTTTCTCATTTTCTATAACTTTTTCCACTTTATGTTCCCATGACTTTTTGGATACAGGTAAGTTGTATTTTTTACATAATGACCAGTGGATTAATTTAGCAACTCGGTCGTGTCTAGCTTTGTAATCAGTTTGTGCAATTTTGCTGCATTCACATATTAAATGTTGAAAAGTTTTGACATCGTTGTTGCAAAATTGGCAGTTTGGATTGTTGGTGGATTTTTGTATCTTTGCTTTCATGGCATTAGTTTGTAGTGCTTATTCTTGAGCAGCGAGTATTAAACCTTCCATTTATTTCTTGATGGTTCCCATCTTAAGCCATGCCCATGTAAAGTTGTCATCACATTTTCCTTCAATGTTTTTCAAGCGCTGTCCATGCAAAGCTTTGGTTTTCCATCTATTTAATCTGTCATCCAGCTGTTTTTCCTTATATTCTGCCTTTGTTTCTGTTGTTTTTATAATGTTCTTTGTTTTCACAACCTGCAGCAATTTTTCTGTATATTATTATTATTGGTTAATCTTTAGTGAGATTCACAGCCTTTGAGGCTGGTTAATAGCTCAGCAGCTCGAGTCCTAACCAAGGACCTAGGAACTGTTAAGGTATCGTCGGAGGATGTAAGCTGTTCCGAGTAAGGTGGTTTTTTGTAGAGTCAAAATGTTCAAGTCCGGCAAATTTAGAATTTCTAAATAGCGGGGTAGCCCTTTGGGTATTGCTCCAAGGGCTCCAATTACAATCGGGACAACACACAATTTCTTTTTCCACAGTCGCTCAACTTCAATTTGCAAATCCCGGTACTTTGTGATTTTTTTCTTGCTGCTTATATTATTATTATTATTATTATTATTATTATTATTATTATTATTATTATTATGTTGCTTTGCATATACATTGAAAGCTTCTGCACCAAACACAAATGCTTTGTGTGTCTAATCACATTTGGCCAAATAAAGCATTCATTCATTCATTCGTATTAACCATGATAGATTAATAATTTTACTCAGTGAAAAAGCAGTTTGGAATAGCTGGTTTTTTCCAATGTGTTGTAGTTCAACAATATCTGTATAGGTAGAGGGAGCTGTAGGGATATAGAGATGACTTACCTGTGGCAAGGAAAGTTCTTTCCTTCAACCCCCAAAGTGACATCGCAAAGTTGTTGGGATTGGTATAGCTGTTTCAAACCTAGCAAAACAAATAAGTACACAAAGCACATGTGCGTGGAAGTACACATACATGCAAAAGTAGAAAGCACAAAACTTCTTAACCTGGTTATGTATAGATTGATCCAGATGTGGATGCAACTTATGTTCTGACTTTTGGTCATTTGTATGATACCCAGGTGGCCAACAAGACAGTAAAAACTGTAGTGCAATGCGAAGGGGAAAAAAAGCATAATTGCAACAGAAACAAAATCAGATACAGGTAGTCCTCGACTTAAGACTATAACTGAACCCAAAATTTCTGTTGCTAAGGGAGAGAGTTGTTACATGAGTTTTGCCCCATTATATGACCTCCCTTGCCACAGGTGTTAAGTGAATCACTGCAATTGTTAAGTTAGCAACACAGTAAGTGAACCTGTCTTCTCCATTGACTTTGCTTGTTAGAAGAAGATAAAAAAGGATCGCATGACCCTGGGACCGTCATAAATGAGAGTCGGTTGCCAAGCGTCTGAATTTTGATCACAATGACCATGGGGATGCTGCAATGGTCGTGAAAAATGGTTGTAAATGTTGTGGCCCATCAGCGGCCTGTGCATCTAGTAGCTGATTCCGACAGCGAGGAGGCTGGTGTGGTGCTGCGCCAGCAGCCTGTGCAGCTGGCACTTGAGTAGGACAATGAGGAGGCTGGAGAAGATGTGGTGCCAGAGGCGGGGATTCAACCAGGGCCTTCAGAACCTCCAGAAGCTCCCTTAAGTGAAGAGGACGAAGAGGAGGAGCCTCTTCTCGATGCACGGGCGCACAGAGCTGCCAAAAGGCAGGAGTGGCTCTTCAGGAGGAGGTCTCCTCGAGAGTAAGGCTTGGGGCTAATTGGCCACTCCCTTAGCCTATTTTTTTTAATTTGATTTATATGCCGCCCTTCTCTGGAGACTCAGGGCGGCTTACAATGCGCTAAGCAATAGCAATATTTAAGGAAGAACGCCGACTGAAGCAATTTGCAGGGAACAACTTCATTCACATATCTTCATGTCTTGTCTTGCTTATCTTATCAGCTTCCTGCAAATTGCTTCTGGGCATTCTGCCAACCACAGTGAGCTTTCAGTATTATTCTTTGAATTCTTGGTGGCTATTAATGCAGTTAATTAACAGCCATTGTTGTAAAAAACTGGTTTATTTAGTAAACTAAGGTTTGAACGGACTTTGTGTGTGCTGCGTTCTTTGGGGTCCGTAGCTGGGGCAGAACAGTAAGTCACTCTTTTCAGTACCATTTTAATTTTGAACAACAAACTGTTGTAAGTCACAGATCACCTGTATATAGAGGCCAAAATCAATTTATGTAGCAAAAACCTGCTAATGAAATTACATAATTTGCCCAGAGTCGCTTTGGATAGTGAGATAGGTGGAATATAAATTCAATCAATCAATCGATCAATTAATCCTAGGCCGACTTGGTTATGTGTCCTTTCCTATGTATATAACAATAGCAATAGCAGTTAGATTTATATACAGTGCTTTCCAGCCCTCTCTAAGTGGTTTACAGAGTCAGCATATCGCCCCCAACAATCTGAGTTCTCATTTTGCCCACCTCAGAGGGATGGAAGGCTGAGTCAACCTTGAGCCTGGTGAGATTTGATCTGCCGAACTGCTGGCAGGTGGTGGTGATCAGCAGAAGTAGCCTGCAGTACTGCACTCTAATCACTGCACCACCGTGGCTCAGTATCTATGCAACATAGATACTCTTGGGATGCAAAGCCAAACAATTGTAGATTGGACCTTAGTGGTCCCTTGGCCCAATCTTCTTGCTCAAGTTTAAATCATCAGAAGAGGGGAACACTGTTAATTACCAGGACCACTTCTACTGAATTTTTCTAGAGCATCATGTCTCAATAAATGTCACTCTATTGTTGAGAGGTTCTTACATTTCTCTCTGTTTTATTAAACAGAGGAATTTATTAAAGTTCTTCATCATCATCCCAAGTCATTTGTTCAAGTTGGTCTCTTGCATGCCTTTCTAATATTGGAAAGTAATAATCGTGCCTTCCTTTAATTTTCATTCATCCATATTCAATCTCCCCTAGTTTATTTTTTAACAATTCCTCATGGGGCTTGAAGCTATTCAAGAGCTTCAAATTAGAGGGCTTCAAATATACAGGATTTAAGAGCTTCAGATATGCAGGACCAACTTCCACAATCTTTGGTTAGCATCAGGGGTCCTATTCAGCAGGTTCTGACAGGTTCTGGAGAACTGGTAGCGGAAATTTTGAGTAGTTCGGAGAACCGCCAAATACTCTGGCTGGCCCAGTGGTGGGATTCAAATAATTTAACAACCAGTTCTCTGCCCTAATGACCAACTGGGTAGGTGTGGCTCGGTGGTTATATGACCATGTGGGCATGGCCAACTCAACATCACTCACGTCGATAGGCGCATCACCTTAGCTGTTACAATGTAATAAGGGTTAACCAGAGAGGCAGTTTCTGTAAGCAGGGTAATAAAGATTAGGCTAGAAACAACACCAGAATGTTTCCTTCCTGCCTTCCTTACAGGATTAGCCCTGTAAAGTGGAAAAAAGCAAAATGAGATTTCTTCGAAGAACTGGTTCTCCGAACTGCTTAGAAAGTTAACATCCGGTTCTCCCAAATAGGTGCGAACTGGCTGAATCCCACCACTGGGCTGGCCCAAAGTGGGGTGGGAATGGAGATTTTGCAATATCCTTCCCCCAGGAGTGGGGAGGGAATGGAGATTATACAGTATCCTTCCCCTGCCACACCCACCAAGCCACACCACACTCACCAAGCCACACCCACAGAACCAATAGTAAAAAAAATTGAATTCCACCACTGGTTAGCATGCTGTCAGAGAAGGCTGTTCTAGATGATCTCCAAACTTACCTTGACATAAATAGGTTTCATGAGACTGAAGTGGTTTTTCTGTCCCATCTTCTTCATCACTGTCTCTCAGGGAATCCATTTTCTCAGCCTCCCAAGAAGGCTCAGGAACCAGCCAAAGAATTCATCATGTTCCTTTATCTGGGGATTGTTCAGAATGAGGCCCAGAGGTGGTTATTCAGCAGTTGTGACCAGTTCTGGAGAACTGGTAGCGGAAATTTTGAGTAGTTTGGAGAACTAGTAAATGCCACCTCTGACTGGCCCTGCCCCCATCTGTTCTCTGCCTCCTGAGTCCCAACTGATTGGGAGGAAATGGGGATTTTGCAGTATCCTTCCCCTGGAGTAGGGTGGGAATGGAGATTTTACAGTATCCTTCCCCTGCCATCCCCACCAAGCCAAGCCACACCCACCAAGCCACGCTCACAGAACTGGTAGTAAAATTTTTTTGAATCCTACCACTGATGAGGACTTAAACAATCCTTTATTTCAAGCCAGGAATAAATCCTGGTAAGAACTGGGCACCTATTTCTCCCATTTTTGTACTATCCCGTCTTCTGAGATTTAGAAGCTTTAGCATCACATCAAACAATTATGCTCAAAATGGAGAATTCAGACTCACGTCCTATGATGGAAGGCCTGAAACCTATGGCGAATCTGGAGTTCTCCATATATTCATGTTTGGATTTTCTGCTTTAGAATTAAACAATAATTCTAATTTGATGATGAAAATGCCAATGAGAAATTGAGTGTGAGAGGGATCTTGGAGTCTTAGTGGACAACCAGCTAAATATAAGTCAGCAGTGACTAAGTCAGCTAAAAAAGCCAATGCAATCCTAAATTGCATTAACAGAGGGGTATAATCAAGATCAAGTGAGGCATTAATACCACTCTATAAAGCCTTAGTAAGACCACACCCAGAATACTGCATCCAGTTTTGGTCTCCACACTATAAAAAAGATGTTGAGACTCTAGAAAGAGTGCAGAGAAGAGCAACCAGGATGATTAAGGGACTGGAGACTAAAACATATGAAGAACGGTTACAGGAACTGGGCATGGCTAGTCTAGTGAAGAGAAGGACCAGGGGAGACATGATAGCAGTGTTCCAATATTTGAGGGGCTGCCACAGAAAGGAGGCGTTCAAGCTATTTGGCACCCGAAAGCCCGACAAGGAATAATGGATGGAAACTGATCAAGGAGAGATTCAACCTAGAAATGAGGAACTTTCTGACAGTGAGAACAATCAACCAATGGAACAGAAGTTGCCTTCGGAAGTTGTGGGAGCTTCATCACTTGAGACTTTCAAGAAGAGATTGGACTGCCATGTGTCAGAAATGGTGTAGGGTCTCCTGCTTAGGCGGGGGGTTGGACTAGATGACCCATAAGGTCCCTTCCAATTCTGTTAATCTGTTGTCTGATTTACGGAATTCAGAACTCCAACAGGCTTAAAACACATTTCTTCTTGCTTTTTCTATGTTGCCAAGCCTTACCCTTTTATTCAATTCCAAAGCCCCCAAATGTGCTTTCCATGCAAAGTCTCCATGCTTTCCCCCCTGTAGTGGGAGGAAAATAAATAAGAACCAGCCGATACACTGCTAGCTGAATTGCAGCAGATCAATAAAGATTGATTTTGACTCACAGTTACTTAACACCAGCAAGACAGAAAAGTTTTTCCCTTCTTCCAAAGCTGTTGAAATGAAGAAAATAGGGGACAAGGGGATACCAAAAGTATGGTATGTGGCAGTGATGGGTTGTTCCCGGTTCGCACCGGTTCACAAGAACCGGTAGTAAAAATTTGTAGTAGTTCGGAGAACTGGTAATAACATTGGCTGGCCACGCCCCCGAACCGGTCCCCGGCCCGGTCGCCGCTCACTTACTCCGCCCAACTCATCAGAGACTTTTTGCTTTTTACTTTTAAAAACATTTTTTCTACAACCTCTTTGGCCGAAAAAATTCTTTTAAAAGTAAAAAAAAAAAAAAAGCCTCTGATGATCGCACGGCTCATCTGGGATTGTCAGAGGCTTCTAAAAGCATTTTTTTCTGCAACCTCTTGGCCAAAGAGGTTGTAGGAAAAAAAATGCCTTTAAAAGCCTCTGGCGATCCCAGCTGTGTTGCCTGATCGTCAGAGGCTTTTAGAAGCATTTTTTTCTGCAATCGCTTAAGGTTGTATAAAAAATGCTTTTAAAAGTAAAAAAAAAAAAGCCTCTGATGATCGCACTGCTCAGCTGGGATTGTCAGAGGCTTCTAAAAGCATTTTTTTCTGCAACCTCTTCGGCCGAAGAGGTTGTAGGGGGAAAAAAATGCCTTTAAAAGCCTCTGACGATCCCAGCTGAATTGCCTGATCGTCAAAGGCTTTTAGAAACATTTTTTTCTGCAATCTCTTAAGGTTATACAAAAAATGCTTTTAAAAGTAAAAAGAAAAAAGTTGGTCATGCTGACCCGGTCACATTGCCCCCACCAAGCCACACCCACAAAACAAGCCATGCCCACAGAACCAGTAGTAAAAAATTTTTAGAACCCACCCGATATGTGGCTTTTCTATTGTGCGATACAACAGTGGCTTCTGACTGAGCTTACATTGTGAGATTGTTGTTCCCTGAGGTTGGTTGTTTACTTGCAGATGTTTCATTACCAAACTAAGTAACATTATCAGTGCTAGAATGATGTTAACTAGTTGGGTAATCAAATCATCATCTTCTTTTAGTGACCCCATAATCCCTTGTGGGGTGGAGTCTGGGCAACTGAATGGAGTTAGCAGAGTGTTTTAATGGCCAGATGCCCTTCCTGTTGCCAATGCGGAGTTTTGTTCAGCAAATACGTTCTCATTGTGCCCAGAGAGAGAAATATCCCACCTCTACCTAGGATCGAACTCACAGTCTCCTGATTGTGAGGCAAGAACTCCACCTCTAGGCTCCACCTAGCTCCACCTCTAGGCCACCGCGCCACTCTTAGTTGGGTAATCAAACGCCTGCCAGCAAACAACTAAGCTCGGAGAATCCCAAAGGTGTTTTTTTTCCAAAGGATAGCTGAACTTTTTCAGATTTTTTTCTTGAAAACATTTTGGTTCTCATCCAAGAAGCTTCATCCAGTTCTTCCTGGATGAGAAATGAAACATTTTCAGGAAAAAACAAAAAAAACAACAACAACCTCAAGACAGTCAGATTGCCTTTTGAAAAAAAATATCTTTGGGACAACCATGACATGGATGATTGAGAATCTCCATTGACATCAAGCTCAGAGAACACCGAGGACCTCATGGTCCAGCCCAGAGCTACAAATATTCTCTTATTTGAGCTTACGCTCACAGCCATTCTTGGTTCCTAATCCTAACCATGTGAAGTCACCCCTTTGCAACATTCTTCTGCATCTGGGTTGTTGTGGATGTGATTGATAATGAAGAAAAAAACAACAACAACAAGGCCCAGATCCCACAAGTTTCATGCCTGCCTGAACTGCTAACCTGTATCTCAGAGACAGGGCCTCAATCCTTTCTCTAGACTTGCATAGTAGGGAGATCGAAGGAAAGAGAAGATTGAGAATGGTTGCTGTCACTCTTAATTCCAACTGTTCCAACTGCCAATGGATGTTCTTAAGGGGGCAGGCTATATTTTGTAGACAATTGGAGAAGTATAGAAGTGGTCGAGTCTGGCCTGGAGGCCGTTCTCTCTGATAGATCCTCCTCAGGTTATCCAAGTAGCTTATTCAGGGAATACTTTACTTACTTTTTACTTTTATTTGATTCGTATACCGCCCTACTCCTGAAGGACTCAGGGCGGTGAACAGCCAACAATAAAATACATAGATACAAAATTTAAAAAGCAGAAATAAAATCGAATTAAATAGTTTGGCCCAGACAGATTAAAACCCCAGTCAATTTAAAACAAATTTAAACTTTGAGGATTAAAAATATTAAACATATTAAAATATTAAAATTATTTAAAAAAGAGGGAGAAAGTTAGGCCAGGCCTGCCTGGTGAAATAAAAAGGTCTTTAGAGCATGGCGGAAGGTGCGCAGATCCTGGATCCTCCGTATCTCTGGGGGGAGCTCGTTCCAGATAGTAGGTGCCCCCACAGAGAAGGCTCTCCCCCTGGGGGCCTTCAGTCGATATTGTTTGGCCGACGGCACCCGGAGGAGCCCCTCTCTATGAGAGTGTACCGGCCGGTGGGATGCTATTGGTGGTAGGAGGTGGTCCCGCAAGTACCCAGGTCCTGAGCCATGGAGCGCTTTAAAGGTGAATACATGATTCACCTTTAAAGCGCTCCATGATACAATACGTGAATACATGATTCATTAGCAATAACCTGTACAGAATCAAGGTAGAATCTGCTTCTAGTGTTGTGCAGAAAATATATTTTTGCTTATAGCTTGTACTGCTTGTCATTCAATTTGATGAAAGAGAATTTTTGGGGGAAAGGCTCATGATTGCACTAATTCAGTTGTGGTCAAGATACACACAGATATACACACACACACATAGATCCTAGCAACAAGAAAGTTAGAAAGTTACAAGTTAGAAGGACACACTAAAAGAATGCTAGCGAAGGCACGAAGATATATAAACTTTGGTAATAGTAAAAGGGACGTAAAAGGTAAGGGACATGGTGGCTCAGTGGCTAAGACGCTGAGCTTGTCGATTGAAAGGTTGGCAGTTCAGCGGTTCGAATCCCTAGTGCCGCGTAACGGGGGAAGCTCCCGTTACTTGTCCTAGCTTTTGCCAACCTAGCAGTTCGAAAGCACGTAAAAAATGCAAGTAGAAAAATAGGGACCATCTTTGGTGGGAAGGTAACAGAGTTCTGTGCGCCTTTGGCATTTAGTCATGCCAACCACATGACCACGGAGACGTCTTTGGACATTGCTGGCTCTTCGGCTTTGAAACGGAGATGAGCACCGCCCCCTAGAGTCGGAAACGACTAGCATATATGTGCGAGGGGAATCTTTACCTTTTTAATAGTAAAAGACAAACTTCTTTTGATAAGAGAGCTTATTAACAAACATGTGATTTATGAAGAAGGAGGAAGGATGGATAAATACAGTTCAATCCAATATGGGAGAATCCAGTCAAAAGAAATATGAGTTAGGGAACCAATGTGTGATTCTTAGGGCGTTAACTTACTTAATCATAACTGTATAAAATTTGTGTTTGTGCATTGTTCAAGGTCTCAGCTCCTTTAGATGCCGAGACCCTTTTGCTGAAGTGCTCCAATAAAAGAAGCTAAACATGCCATTCCTTGTGTATGGCGATCTTTATTGGCTTTGGGGCCTGGCTAGGACCCATTTTGGCCACCACAACAGAGAGAGATAGACAGATAGATAGATACCCTATTTATTTATTAAACAAATTTATATAACAGTCCAACTTACACATAGGTGACTCCGGGTGGCTTACAACATTTAAAAACATTAAACGATCCACTGTATAATACCATGTAATAAAACCATTATAAAAAACTCCTCCACGTCATCCCCCATCTACTTCATTAGCTTCATTTCCATTCGTGGTCCCCAGTTCCACTGACAAAGCGATGCTTGTAGAGCCTTTCAGGAAAGCAGCAGGTTGGGGGGGCCAACAATATCTCAGGAGGAATGATGTTCCATAAGGGGCCACCCTTGAGAAGGTCCTTTTCACCAGATGACAATCCATAATTGATGGGACATGTAACATGCCTTGCCTTCCAGTCCTGGTGTGCTAGGTTGATGTAATAGGGCAGTGGTGAGATCCAAATTTTTTTACTACCGGTTCTGTGGGCGTGGCTTGATGGGTGTGCTGTGGCTTGGTGGGTATGGCAGGGGAAGGATACTGCAAAATCTCCATTTCTACCCCAATTCCAGGGGAAAGATACTGCAAAATCCCCATTCCCACCCCACTCTGGGACCAGCCAGAGGTGGCATTTGCCAGTTTTCTGAACTACTCAAAATTTCTGCTACCAGTTCTCCAGAATCTGTCATAACCTGCTGGATTTCACCCCTGTAATAGGGGTGAGGTGGTCTACCTATTCTATCTTCTTACCTAGAGAACCTATCTATCTACCTACCTACCCATCTCTCTATCTATCTTGTATTCTGCCTCCTATCTACCTATCTAGAGAGCCTATCTCCCTATCCATCCATCCATCCATCCATCCATCCATCCACCCATCCACTCAGTCACCCACCCACCCACCCATCCACCCATCCATGAGGGTTTTTCCCAGTGGTGGGATTCAGCCAGTTCTCACCACTTCGGGAGAACCGGTTGTTAACTTTCTGAGCAGTTTGGCAAACTGGTTGTTGGAAGAAATCATTAGGGCAGAGAACCGGTTGTTAAGTTACTTGAATCCCACCACTGTTTTTTCCTCTTCCTATTGACAGATTTAAGGAGGTGGAAAATACACACATTCTGTTACAATCTAATCTGCTATAATTTACATTAATCTGTGCAATATTCTTCTCTTTATTCCGGCATGCACATAAACTACCTAACTCCAGATTTCTTAGCTTCTCTTTCTAACAGAAAGCAGCTTCCAGTGAATTTCAGAAGGGGCTTCCTTTTCATGGCCAAAATTTCAGAATTTCAAATCATGCTGTGTCACAAGATGAATGATGAATAAATCAATAAGTAATGATGATATTTATACAGCTAGCACTTTCACGAAATGATTAAATCTGACTCTTGTGCCAGATAAGTCATTATTATTAGACCTGCATTAGAAATAGATGGAATATATCTAAACCCCTGAAACTGTTAATAAATCTTTGAGCTTGATACTTAATTCATTTTCTTCTTCTTACCCTAAAGTGGGATAAATGCTAATTCTGGTCCTTAGTTTTTCATGTGCCCATTCATAAGCACTTTATATTCCTTTTCTGTGTTTAATGTCCTTATTTCAAACAATCTACAAATCTATATTTAGGTATATTTTTGCACTTATATTTTGAGCACTGCTCTTTGCAAGGCAAGTGTTTCAAAAGCCCATTTCTTTCAATGGAGGCAAATCAAAATAATTTTTTTCAGAAAAAATATGCATTTTAATATTATTTTATAGTAGTCCTAGACTTATGACCACCATAGACCCTGGAATTTCTGCTGTAAGTGATGACGGTCATTAGTCAAGACACCCATATGACTATATCAGATTTTAGAACAATTTTGTGACAGTTGTTACACAAATACATATATTCCTATGGATGGTTTTTTTTGCTAGAAATTGGCCTCAAAGATGGGAAACTAGCAAAAAAAATTGCCCCTATTGTAAATTGTGGTCATGTGACCATGGAACACTGCAACCAGCCATAAATGTGAGTCAGTTGCCAAGTGGCCAAAATGTCATGTGACCACAGGATGTCTTTCATGCCCCCGTTGGAGCCTGAATCCGCGGAGGAGGATGAGCCAGAGCTGGGGCTGATGGAGGTTGAGGGGGCGGCCTTGTTGGCTTTGGAGAAATGCAGGTAGGAGTGGGACAAGGCAGCCTCGGGCCCCTTGGGCTTGAGATGGCTTGCCAGCAGGGAGAAACGGGGGCAGGATGACTGAGAGAGGGCAGGCAGTGGAGAAGAAGAGCGACAGAACTCAGGTGATGAGCAAGGACCACCCCCTCCTGATCCTCAAGCACGAAGAGTGGAGAGAAGGCGAGAACAGCACAGACTGACCCGACAACTCAAGAGGAGAGCACTCCGCCCCTCTTCACAAGGCACACCTGGGGACTGAAACTTAAGGAGACAATGTGGGGAGGGGCATTTGCCAGGAACAAACACTGAATTCATGGAGTTTTGTGTGTCATTGCCCATGTTCGGAGTTTCCTGGACTTCTTGTCTTATTCCTTGCTTCCTGGGCTAATTGCCTTGTTCCTTTGCTTCCTGGACTTATTGACTTGCTCTGCTGGACTTCTGGCTTTGAAGCAGTTGTTCTAACTGTGTTTTGCTGGACTACTTGCAGGCTCCTGGAGGGGTGTGTGTGTGTGTGTGTGTGTGTGTGAGAGAGAGAGAGAGAGAGAGAGAGAGAGCGCACTTTGCTCCGGGACTTGCCATAAATGAGGGAGCATTTGGGGGAAAGTTGGAGCAATAAAGGGACATTTTGTACTATAAGCTGAGTGTGTTGCCTCCCTGCCTTGCCCTGGGTCATCACAATGTGTGTGATACTCCATTGATACTCCATAAATGAGTTGTAAGTCGCTTTTGGTGATGGTGGTGGGGTCCATCGTAACTTTGTACGGTCGCTAATGCAACCAGTCATTAAGTGAGGGCTACCTCTATGCATTTTGATGTAGCATAGAATTTGAAGAAGTGTGACCTCAAACACACACAACAAGTCAATGGTGTAAGCCAGGAGATGCAGATCACAGTTCATTTAAAATATAAATTGACTCACTCCCTCAACTGGGTCTAATTAGGACTAAATTCACAGCTCCTTGCAGATGTGAACCACTTCTTTGTCCCTCTTTTGTACGTTGCTCCAGTAGAAACACGGGGAGAACCTCAGGGAGCAACCAAGCCTGCCCTATCCAGAAACCCAAACTTGGAAAGTAACATAATTTTTCTGATAGCCCCCGCAGTGGAATAGAACTCTTTGGATAATGGGCACCAAGAAGCTGTTGTAATAATACATTTGCCAATTAATTTGTGAACCAGCTGTTAAGCAGTCTTCCTAAACAGGGAACACATGAACAAGCCAGCTTGACTCCTGGTGACTACACAAACCCGTCAAGTTTGCTCAGCAACAGGGTCACTGCTTTATTCTGGGTGGATTTTCCACCTCGCCATTTAGCTTGCAGCCCTGGGATTTTGCTAATAATTTCTCATTCAATATTAACCTGATTGAAATCTGATTAGCTTTTTTTTTTTTTTTTTTTTTTTTTGAGATGAGTTAAGAGCAGCTAAGTGCTGCTATGGGTTAATCTAAAATGTGATTCATTTTATTCTCTACCCAAGGCAGGTTCCCATTAAACCAGAATGAGCTCTGATTTTTAATGCAAGGTTCTAAAATGAAGTGCCTATTTTGCTAGGGTACAAAATTGTGTTTTATTTACTCTTGATGTCATATTTTGGTGAATTCACTGGAGAAAGCAATTATGGTTGAAAGTTAAAAGGAAACCAGGGCACCAAAGAACATGCTGGCTGGACGCCCTCAAAGCTGACATTAACCTGAGCACAGAACAACTCAAAGAAGTAGTTCAAGATTGGAAGATGTAGAGAGACCTGGCCCATAGACTCGCCAAGAGTTGGTCATAACTGAATCGATAACATCAGAATACCAGCTTTGGAAGGGACTTTGGAGGTATTCTAATCCAACCTCCTACTCAAGCAGGAGACCTCATACCATTCCAGAGAAATGGCTATCCAGTCTCTTCTTAAAAATCCCCAGTGATGAAGCACCCACAACTTCTGGAGGCAAGCCATTCCACTGGCTAATTGTTCTAACTGTCAGGAAATTTCTCCTTAGTTCAAAGTTGCTTCTCTTCTTGATTAGTTTCCATCCATTGTTTCTTGTCTTGCCTTCTGGTGCTTTGAAAAACAAGTTGACGCCTCCCTCTTCCTTGTGACAACCCCTCAAATTTTGGAACACTGCTAACATGTCATCCCTAGTCCTTCATCAGATATGATTGAATGGATATCATCATCATCATCATCATCATCATCATCATCATCATCATCATCATCATCATAGGTTTTGAGATCTCCACAGTAACAATAAATAAACAATAGAACTGCCTTACATGTGTAGCAGAGGTGGGTTTCAGCAGGTTCTGACCAGTTCTGGAGAAGCGGTAGCGGAAATTTTGAGTAGTTCAGAGAACTGGTAGTAAAAATTCTGACTGGCCCCACCCCCATCTATTCTCTGCTTCCCAAATCCCAGCTGATCGGGAGGAAATGAGGATTTTGCAGTAACCTTCCCCTGGATTGGGGAGGGAATGGAGATTTTACAGTATCCTTCCCCTGCCACGCCCACCAAGCCACACCCACCAAACCATGCCATGCCCACCAAGCCACACCCACCAAACCATGCCATGCCCACCAAGCCACACCCACAGAACCGGTAGTACAAATTTTTGAAACCCACCACTGATGTGTAGATCTGCAGATGTGTATGTGGGCATTAGTATATGTGTAAATGATGGTAACCTTTTCACCTTTTCATTTACAAGCCAGCTGCAAGAAGATGGCAATAACATTTAATCTTCTTTTTCAGTTGGTCTGCTACAGGTCTCAACTTTTGTTTTAATTTGAAACAGGCTTCCAAATAGCTACCTGACATAAAATAACAATTTGTCTTCTGTTCGGTTAATAACTAGCACTGCTGACAGGGAACAGAAATGATCCTCTGTAATCTCCAAGCTGTATTTTCCCCATCACCTGCTACCAAATATGTTCAAATTCCGTGAATGGATTAGTGCCTGTGTTTGTCCGGGCAAGGCAAATGCTCACTTTCTGCGTTACAAGCCCCCTTTCTCGTTCTATATAGTGGACTGCACCTGAAAAAAAAAAGTGGCGTTATTCCTATGCCCTTAGCATTTGGCATGCAGAAATAAAGCAGATGGAGGTTTTGTGTCACAGAGTTATTAAGGTGAAGAAAAGCCTCACTAACTACATTTCTTAGCACAAGACAGCTGTGCTCCTAAAGTTAACTGAGCAAGTCCGGAAGAAAGGATCTGTCTGAACTGTATATTGGGCCTGGGAATGATAAAATATGGAGGTCAGTGCCAGCAGCTTTATATTGGGTTTCATTTTTGTTTTTCTGCGGAACTGATAAGTTTAGAAAATGGATCAAAAGAAGCCTATTTATCTTAATTGCCACTAATGTGCCCCACAGTTTCCCTCTCATTTCAGAAACAGGTTTAGAGAAGGACAATAAGGATAACCAGGGAGGTAGCCTATCAAGAAAAATAGAAGGTCTGGGAATGTTTAATCTTCAAAGAGGAAGACTTTTCAAATAGTGATGGAAGATTTCACAGGGAGGAGAGCCAAAGCCTGTCATTTACCTACTCAAAGTGCAGGGTATGAAATAATGGATTTAAACTAGCAGGCAAGCAGATTTTAGTTGGATGTTAGCAACACCTTCCTGCTGGAAAGAATAGCTCATGGTGGAACTATTGACTCAAAGTGTCTATGGAGATTCTCCAGTCATCCAAGTCATGGTTGTCCCAAAGGTACTTTTTCAAGAGGCAACTGGACGTCCTGGGGGTTCCCCCCCACCATTTCTTTCTTTCTTTTTCTTTTTTAAAGTTTTATTAATTTTCTATTGTTTACATTTTGTTAGTGCTTAATAATCATCATGTTGTCTGGGTTATTTTATTTGCTTAGCAGTACAGATTACATTCTTAATCTCCCACCTCCCTTTTTTTCTCCCAACCACTGGTAGAATAAGTTCCATGTTTGATAATATTCTGTAACTTCTTTCTGTTTAATCTTCAATGTGAGCCTGTTCCAGTGGTAGGATTCAAGTAATTTAACAACCGGTTCTCTGCCCTAATGATTTCTTCCAACAACCAGTTCACCAAACTGCTCAGAAAGTTAACAACCGGTTCTCCCGAAGTGGTGCGAACTGGCTGAATCCCACCACTGGCCTGTTCATTTCTGAATAATCCAGTATCTTCCTAATTATCTCTTTGTCTCATGGTATTTCTTCATTTTTCCAATATTGGGCAAATATAATCCTAGGTGCTATTAATAGATGCAATATTAAATATATATTTTGCTAATGCAATTTTTCTGGTACTATGTCTAAATAGAAAAAGTTCAGGTTTAAAATCTACATGTTTTCTTTTCCTTTCCTTTCTCATTCAAGAAGCTTCCTTAGCTCTGGATGAGAAGTGAAACGTCTTCAAAGAAAAACCAAAAAGTCCAGTTACCTTTTGAAAAAGCACCTTTGGGACATTGACTTGAAGATGTGCTGGCTATCCCATCCCTGGATGAGTTGAAACAAAGGCTGGTCCCTGGATCTATCAGGGATGGCTTGACTTTAGATTCCTGCACTAAGTAGTTGGTTGAAACCAATAGACCCCTCTAAAATCTTCATACTATGAATTAGTGAGTCAAAAGCAGATTCTAAGAGAGGCACAAATGGCTACAGGTAGTCCTCACTTACAACCATTCATTTAGTTACAACAGGTCTGAAAAAGTGACTTATTACTGTTTTCCACACTTATGACTATTGCAGCATCCCCATCAGTGGTGGATTTATTTATTTATTTATTTATTAGTCATATTTCTATGCTGCCCACTCTCCGAGGACTCTGGGCGGCTTACACCAAAGACAGTATACTAAATAGCATATTGCCCCCTAACAATCTGGGGGCAATATGCTCATTTTACCCACCTTGGAAGGATGGAAGGCTGAGTCAACCTTGAGCCGGTGAGATTTGATCCGCTGATCTGCTGAACTAGCAGTCAGCTGAAGTAGCTGCAGTACTGCACCCTAACCACTGTGCCACCTCGGCTCTCCCGAGGTTTGTACCTGTTCGCAAGAACCGGTAGTAAAAATTTGTAGTAGTTTGGAGAACCGGTAATAACATTGGCTGCCCACGCCCCCAAACCGGTCCCCGGCCCGGTCGCTGCTCGCTTACCCCACCCACCTCATTAGAGGCTTTTTTTTTTACTTTTAAAAGCATGAAGAGGTTGTAGGAAAAAAATGCTTTTAAAAGCCTCTGGTGATTCCAGCTGAGTTGCCTGATCATCAGAGGCTTCTAAAAGCATTTTTTTCTGCAACCTCTTAAGGTTGTAGAAAAAATGCTTTTAAAAGTAAAAAAAAAAAAAAAAGTTGGCCATGCCCACCCAGTCACATTAGCCCCCCCAAGCCATGCCCACAAAATAAGCCACGCCCACAGAACCGGTAGTAAAAATTTTTAGAACCCACCCCTGATCCCTATGGTCACATGATAAAAATGTGGATGCTTGACAACTGGCTCCTATTGGTTGCTTGTCCTGGGAGCATGTGATCCCCTTTGTGACCTTCTGATAGGCAAAGTCAATGGGGAAGCCAGATTCACTTTACAACTGTGATACTAACTTAACAACTGCAGCAATTCACTTAATAACTGTGGCAAGAAAGGTTGTAAAATCGGGCAAAACTCACTGAACAACTGTCTCACTTAGCAGTATAAATTTTGGGCTCAATTGTGGTGTAAGTCGAGGACTGCTTCTCTGCTCAAATTATCCTACTTTGGACACATTTATGTGAAGATCTAGAACAAGGTCTTGTGGCGGAAAGTGCACTGGAGAAGGAATGGCTGGGGAAAATCTGAGCAAGAGGATGTGGTTTCCCAGAGAGGGGTCCAAACAAGAAATGTGCAATCCTGAACTGGATGGAGAAGGGAGCAAGAGGTTCAGGGTAGCTCACCCTAGAGTCTCTCAAGATATATCTATTAGGTTAGTAGGTTATAGCCTTAGTCTGGCAAGATTCTCTCTATGTAGGAGAAGGGCAGGGAGAGCCTGGGGGTGGAGTCAAGAGAGTAATCAGCCTAGAGTTGTTAGGTTCCCACAAATGGTCTAAGTCCAACTCCTCTTGAATTCTGTTGACTCTTATCTAGTGCCAATTTAGTATTGACTGTTAGTTGACTAGATTCTTGGATATAGGAGTGAACAATAAATTAGCTTAAAGGTAAAGGTAAAGATTCCCCTCGCACATATGTGCTAGTTGTTCCTAACCCAAGGGGGTGTGTGTGCTCATCTCCGTTTCAAAGCCGAAGAGCCAGTGCTGTCCGAAGATATCTCTGTGGTCATGTGGCCGGCATGACTTAACACCAAAGGCGCACGGAACGCTGTTACCTTCCCACCAAAGGTGGTCCCTATTTTTCTACTTGCATTTTTTATGTGCTTTCGAACTGCTAGGTTGGCAGAAGCTGGGACAAGTAACATGAGCTCACCCCGTTACACAGCACTAGGGATTCGAACCGCTGAACTGCCGACCTTTCAATCAACAAGCTCAGTGTCTTAGCCACTGAGCCACCGCATCCCTAATTAGCTTAGCTGGAGCTTAATGTATGCTCCTGCTTCTTTGTGCCCAGTAGTGTATTAAATATAAGCAACTAAAGAATTGGACTTCATTGGATTTCATAGTGTTGTTTTTGGGTTTAGGCCTGACAGGTCCAATGATGGGAAAGGTGGACAGAAAGAGAAGAGGACAACCAACACCAAAGCAGATGGACTCAGTCACGGTGATGGTAAGTGCATCACTGGAAGAGCTGAAATACCAGGTTATGGATAGCTCTTTATGGACAACATCTATGTGGTCATTTGGAATGAAAAATGACCGGGTGAGACATATTTCTAGAGCAGGATAGACAGAATTAAATAGTGCCAAATATGCTATATTCCTTCCTAAAACCTCTTTGCTGCGAACAACATCATTTTCATTCCATTCAATCCTCCAGCTTTTTAAATAGTAAACTAGAATAAAGCTTGATTGGGACATCAAAGAGATAAATTAAATGATAATTCACGAATGAAGGCAAATTAAATGATAATTGTTTGGATGTTGTTACCTTTGCTGCGAATATGAAGAGTTATTCAACAGAAGGAGAATGTAAATTGGGCCAAAGCACTAGATGATGGAAATCAGTTTTATTTTGAATCATAAAATGTTTCTTTCCAATTTTATTTTCGTAAAACGGTATTTTCCTAATCTGTTGTTTTGTTTTTCAGAAATGCCTCAGTCGTAAAGTCATTGTGGAATATTCTAAAAAGTGAGAAAGCAGAAGCTCCCATTCACGTATTGAATCTATTACATTTCTATCTACTATCTTTCAGGACTCAAGGGATGTACATAATTATAGATAGACCTTGACTCAAGGGTGAAATCCAGCAGGTTCTGACAGGTTCTGGAGAACCGGTAGTGGAAATTTTGAGCAGTTTGGAGAACCAGCAGTGGAAATTTTGAGTAGTTCGGAGAACCGGCAAATACCACCTCTGGCTGGCCCCAGAGCGGAGTGGGAATGGGGCTTTTGCAGTATCCTGCCCCCAGGAGTGGGGAGGGAATGGGGATTTTGCAGTATCCTTCCCCCAGGAGTGGGATGGGAATGGAGAATTTGCAGTATCCTTCCCCTGCCACGCCCACCAAGCCACGCCCACAGAACCGGTAGTAAAAAAATTTGGATTTCACAACTACCTTGACTTATGACTGTTTGCTTAGTGACCATTATAATAGATTTCCCTAGGGCTACTTATGACCTGGATTCAAAATTCTGACAGCCAACCACCACCACCCCTGACTCCCATAGTCATGTGATTGCATTTTGGGTATTCAGCAACCAGCTCACATTTATAGCCATTTGCAGCATTTTGTGATCATCTGACTTCAATTAAGGATTTTTTTTTTTTGCCAGAAACTGGTGTTTAATTCTGATTTCCAGAAAAAAAACAACGCTCATTGCAGAAAATTTATTCTCTCTCTCTCTCTCTCTCTCTTTCTCTCTCTCTCTCTCTCTCTCTCCCCCCCCCCCCGCCCATTTGCTCAACTGCCCAGGATCTCAAACCATGTGGTCCTCCTGTCCACCATTAAACCATCTTTCCAAGCAGTCTCCATGTTTCCAGTGTCTTTCTCCCCACTTGGAACTGAACCCAGATGGACATGTCTTCCAACCACATGTTCAGTTTTAATATAGGTTGTGTTAGCAAGATACTTATAAAATTAATTTGAATAAACCCAAGAGTGTCAGTAATCATCTTCCAGGCTTCACCTTTTCCCAATGAAACAACTTATCCCTGGACAAAAAAATGAAAGTCCCCTTGAACCACCTTCAGAGCATGCTTCCAACTTCCTTTTCAAAGGACAGTCTAAAAGTCTTAGTGAGAAACGTCACACCAGCTTACTCCTGGGGCCGATTTGCATTTTGGATTGAGCCATAATATCACTTCCAGCCAAGCCATCTGCTGGGGAGTTTATTATCCCATGTAAAGCAAACTCTTCCCATTAGATCCAGAGTAAGAATGATAAAGTAGACCTATCCTTCGTCTGGTGTTTCCAGTATAGATTGATGTCGGCTGAGTAGCTGAGCAGATGTTAGATTTTTTGTTATGTTTTACCCCCTTCTGAAAATACACAACATTCTTTGATGATTGAACAGATATCCCCTCTCTTTTCTGCTCCATGTTTGCCAAGAGCCTTAGCAAAATTAATGTTCTGGGAGAACTCACATCCCATTTTATTTCATTCCATGTACCGTTTTGTACCATGTCCCCAGCTGATAGATGCTAGGTCATTCCATTGTTATCACAGTAGAGAAATAGAATATATCGCTTATACATAGAGAAGTGTGGAGGAAAATGTATGATAGGAAATGGGGAGGTTTCAGCAGAATTGTGGTGTATTTATTTTAAATTGCTTTCTGAACGCCTGTTTGACAAAAATATCCAAAGCAAGAGAATAATAAATGAATCAGCAAGCCTGTAAACACTAAAGCAATGTAATCTCTCTCTCTCTCTCTCTCTCTCTCTCTCTCTCTCTCTCTCTCTCTCTCTCTCTCTCTCTCTCTCATTTTCTCTCTGTTTCTCGATCTCTCTTTCTCTCTCTGTGTTTCTCTCTCTCTCTGTGTTTCTCTCTCTCTCTATCTGTCTTTGTCTCTCTCTCTCTCCAGCAGTTCATAAACCTAAGAAGCATTAAAAGCATAATAGGCAGAGAATTTCATTTATGAGTCAAAGAAAATGCTTGAAAAATGTTTTAACTTAGTGTTAACCAAGGGGCTTCTTAAATTAATTTGGAGCAGGAGTTTCAATGGTAAAGACTCAGAAGGACACTTACCTTAGTAGACCTATATCTATCTTCGGAGGGTGGAAACATCACAAAGCCCAAATGAGCCCAGTCTAAAATTGCCTTTCAAGTGAGGCCAGAAGATCTTCTCATCAGGAAGTCGGAGCAATTTGCCATGCTTCCATAATTCATGTTCTCCTAAATACATCTCCTGATGCATTTATAACATAAAATTTCAGTATTCATCTCCAGATTATTCCAGTCTCTCCCTGCACCCATTTTTGATATAAAAACTGATATTATTCTAGTGATAAAGATGCTGGCTTAGAAACCAAGAGACTGTGAGTTCTGGTCCCTCCTTCAGCATGAAAGCTGGCTGGGTGACTTTGGGCCAATCACCAGGAGGTGGTGAGTTCTAGTCCATTTTAGGCATGAAAATTGGCTGGGTGAGTTTAGGCCAATCACTCTCTCTAAGCCCAATTCACCTCATTGTTGTTCTAGGGCAGAGGTGTCAAACTCGCGGCCCGTGGGCCAGATGTGTCAGATGCCCGGTTTAGTGAAGGGGAAAAAAGTCATGATACGTCACATGAAGATGCTGTGAGGATGCGAGTTTGACACCCCTGTTCTAGGGAAAATAAGAGGAGGAAGAAGTATTAGGCATGTTCACTGTCTTTAATTATTTATAAAAATAATAAAGGTGGGACATGACATGAATGAATGAATGAATGAATAAATGAATGAATGAATGATTGAATAAATAAAATTGTTGTTCCCATATTGATATATTCTATTGCATCAGTTATGGAAGACTTCTGGCATTCATGCTTAACTGTTGTGTTGTCCCCAATTGGGGTCTGAGCCTGGTGCCAAGGCCAATGAAGGATGCCAGACATGAGGGGCAAGTTTTGATTGCTTTATATTGGGGTACCCCAAAGAAAAAGGTTCCTGGCCAGAATGCCAAGAGAACCAAGAACAAAGGATTAAGAAAGCTTTATACTTTTCACTAAAGAAGAAGGTGGGACAAGGCGGGATAATAAGAAATATCATCTAATAAACATTTTAGTAATAATTCTACAATTTGTTCTATTGGTCTCTAGCTGTCCCTATTCCTAAGCCTTGGCTAATGAATGCCCCAGGAGTTATCTAATACACATTTTATTTGCTGCAGGCCATCTCTATTCCTAACTTTTAGCTGAGCTCTGCAAGTTGCCTAACTCTTTGTTACTTTTATCAGCTTTCAAACTACCCAGAATTGTTACAAGCATTACACCTGCATATTTCTTATGAATAAGCAGTCTTTGCTCTTGCCAGACAGACTCCACAATTACAGGCTTCCTGGTTTACTTTCAAGTGCGTGTCATGACCTGGCTTTATTTTAGCAGACATCCCATCAATTGCTGGTCAGTGGCCTTATCAAAAGATTTTTTTTTAAGTGGATAGGGAGAAGGAACAGATTGGGTGGAACATGCCACAGCCATGTGGAGCCAGGGTTTGGGACGTTTTAATAATAAATAAACCTAATTTTAGAGTATGCATTACAGTTCCTGAACAGTTTCCATCACAAAAGGACGGGGAATCTGTGCTGTTGATATTTGGAGAGTTTGGGAGCTGCAAAACACAGGTCGGAGAGGACACATATAGCCCTGGGATTTCATTTTATACTCTCAAATCCCACGGTGAATATCCCTGTGAAATAAAAACAAACATGAACTCATTCTTGAAGCTTGGCCTCTGTATTTCATCCGCAAATGAATCCTACTGAGTTCAGTAGGATTTAAACCCAAGCAAAATAAAAGTACGTGTAATTTTGACTGAGTTTCTGGCTGAGTTTCTATATATTTTTGAATCACACTGAACTCAGGGAAGATCAGTATACAGATATAACCTTAGCTTTCCTCCTGCTACCAGAAAAACAAAGCGCTTGTTTAGATGCAAGTATAAAGTTTGATCTGGCATAAATTTCCCCACTTTGGCTTGCTAATAATTTCAATCCATCTGGCCACGGTACGTTACGTATAGCAAAGACTGACTTCCAAATATTGAGCCAGTCCAAATGTGTCAGAGGAACTGCTGGCAATAGCAGGCCTGAGAGACTTGTGCATCATTTAAGCACAGTCTCTGGTTGCAAACAGAATTTTGAACAGCTCGACAAAAAGGAGCCTTCCAAATATTTGAGGATTTTCAATTCTCACCATCCCACTTTGCGTGCCATTTTGGTAACAATCGGTGCAAGCTCTGCACTAACATCTGGGGATCTACAGTACTCATTTTCTATTCATACTGTGGGAAGCTACAACCCTCCTGGAAGAATGTGATATTTTGAGAAATATTAAAAAAGCCAGAATATTATATTTCCCTAAAGGAGAAACATGTTTTTAAAGGCAGAAAGCAGCCCCCAAGTCTTTCTTAATAGCCCCGGCAGGACTGGGCCAGCCTATCTACAAGACAAAAGACTTTCGGCTCCAGGGTGATGGGATTAAGACATGACCCTCCAGGACATAATAGGATTAACCTATCTAGCAGCAGAGCTCACCACATGGCACAATCTCCTAAGGACATTGCATCACCCAGCAAACTTCAACCAAGCCTGGGAGCTCAGACAAACATGACCCCATAGGAATCTGCAAACAGCCAATAGAATACATGTTCTTGCACAGGAACAGGAAGTTCAAGTTCAAAGCCCAAGAGAAGATATAACCTCCCCCACCACACTCTCAACTCCATGTGGTCAGTTGGACCAGAGAACCATGTGCTTGGTGGTTCTGCTTCATCATTAAACCATCTTTCCAATCAGCCTCCATCTTTCCACTGTCTTCCTCCCGGCTTGGAACTGAACCAGATGGATATTTCTTCCAACAATACCTTAATGTAACTTTCTGATGAATTCGTATAACTCAGCTCTCTACCTTTTGCTAGTACAGGTAGTCCTCAACTTAGAACAGTTCATTTAGTGACCGTTCAAAGTTACAACGGCACTGAAAAAGTGACTTATGACCATTTTTCATACTTATGACCGTTGCAGCATCCCCACGATCACATGATCAAAATTTGGCTGCTTGACTCTGACTCATATGTATGATGATTACCGTGTCCCGAGGTCATGTGATCCCCTTTTGTGAGCTTCTGACAAGCAAATTCAACGAGGAAGCCAGATTCACTTAATAACTGGTTTACTAATTTAACAACTGCAATGTTTTACTTAATGACTGTGGGAAGAAAAGTCGTAAAATGAGGCAAAACTCACTTAAATGTTTCACTTAGCAACATAAATGGTGGACTCAGTGGTGGTTGTAAATTGAGAATTACTTGTATTGACAGTATTTGTAGATCTATTCAAAATCATTTATGGGCTGAAGGTGAAGATTCATTGCTGACAGTGAACTCTAGATGTGATTCAGTGGTAAAACCACCAATTACTGGCCTAGGAACCAGGAGACAGTGAGTTCTAGTTCCACCTTAGGTATGAAAACTGTCTGAGTGACTTTGGGCCAATTGCCAGGTGACTGTGAGTTACAGTCCCGCTTTAGGCATGAAAGCTGGTTCAGCCAGTCACTCTCTTTCAGCCCAACTCAACTTACAGGGTTATTGTGAGGAAAACAGGAGGCAGATGAAGTATTATGTATAGCTCATCTTGAGTTATTTATAAACTCTGTGAAGTGAATTGGGCTGAGACAGAGTGATTGACCCAAAGTCATCCAACCAGCTTTCATGCCAAAGGTGGGACTAGAACTCACCTTCTCCTAGTGACTGGCCCAAAGCCATCCAGCTGGTTTTCATCCCTAAGGCAGGACTAGAACTCACAGTCTCCTGGTTTCTAGGCCAGCACCTTAACCACTACACCAAGCAGGCTCGGGTTAATAATTAATTATTATTCAATTATTATTAATGAGTTCTCCTTCACCTCTAAGCAACCATGACTGAGGGATTATCTGCAGCAAAAATCTGCACTCAAATTTCACATGTTCTAATCTGATATATTAACAACGTATGTGGCTTCCCCAAGGCACATGACAAACCCAAAGAAGACACAGTAATAGTAAATCCAATGAAATTAGCTCACGTCACATTTTAGACATCCTGAGCAATGTATCATTTTGGCATTAAAGATGACTCGGTTGCGGTAAAAGAGGATGTGGGATATTAGCCTATGCCAGCACAGCTGAGACTTTAATCAGATTTAATTAACACAACTGCCCTCACCCAATTTGTGAACTATTTGGTCTATCTTGTCAGCAGAACCTGGCAATCAGTACTTGAGTTGAACAAGTAACTTAATCATTGGTTCTCCATCTGCTAATACGGTAACATGACAGATGTTCTAACTTAAGGGATGATTGCCAAATTGAGTAAATCAAATTAATTCTGCTATTCCCAGGTTCTTTTGGGGGCAAGAATGACAGAATGTATAAGGAAGTGTTTCTCAACTTTGGCAACTTGAAGATGAATGGACTTCAATTCCCAGAATTCCCCAGCCAGCTATGCTGGCTGGGGAATTCTGAGAATTGAAGTCCATTCATCTTCAAGCTGCAAGTTTGAAAAACACTGGTATAGGGTAAAAGAGATAGAACTTCTCATATTCTTCAACCAGTTCTCATTCTTCTATGCTAATTATTATAGATACTTATAATTTACATTTTATATTTCCCTGCAATGTTCATATGTAACAATATTGACACACTATTATACATAGTGGCGGTATAGTGGTTAGAATGCAGTATTGCAGGCTAATTCTGCCCACAGCCGGGAGTTCAATCTTGACGGGCTCAACATTGACTCTGTCTTCCATCCTTCTGAGGTGGGAAAAATGAAAACCCAGGTTGTTAGGGGCAATATGCTGACACTGTAAACTGCTCAGAGAGTGCTGTAAGGCACTGTGGGGCGATGGGTAGGTCTAAGGGCTATTGCTGTTTTTATATTGTTTACTATTCTTATGTGTGTAAGACATATGTGTGTACTATTCTTATGTGTTTCCTCTAAAAGTAGTATTTTTATGAACTGGGCCACTGCGCTGTAAATTTGGGGAAGTGAGAATGCCAAAGAATAGATGAATTTTAGGTAATTTTGATTCAAAAGGACATTAGAGAGGAAAAATAAAATATGATTAAGAAAAGTACCTCCTATCCAGAATGCATCATAATATAATGTTTATATCTGCTGTTCTATAATATGTCCAAATTAACTCAGGCAGGAAGGTAGATATAAAATGAAACCCATCTGCATCCTTTAAAAAATATTTTTAAAGGATTATATCAAATTCATAAAAATAATACAGAAAACTAATTTAGAAATATGTTTTTGAAAAAGGATCTATCTATCTATCTATCTATCTATCTATCTATCTATCTATCATTTATCTACCTACCTACCCATCCATCATCTGCCTGCCTGCCTGCCTGCCTGCCTGCCTGCCTGCCTGCCTGCCTATCTATCTATCTATCTATCTATCTATCTATCTATCTATCTATCTACCTACCTACCTACCTATCTACCTACCTATCCACCTACCCACCCATCCATCATCCATCATCTGTCTGTCTGTCTGTCTGTCTGTCTGCCTGCCTGCCTGCCTGCCTGCCTACCTACCTAATTACCTACCTACCTACCTACCTACCTACCTATCATTTATCTACCCACCTATCCACCCATCGTCTGTCTGTCTGTCTGTCTGTCTGTCTGTCTGTCTGTCTATCTATCTATCTATCTATCTATCTATCTATCTATCTATCTATCCCCCCCAAAATAAAATAAGATAAAATAAATACATAAAAAGAAAAAATAGAATAAGAAATTTCTCCCTTCTTCCACAGCCGGTATAATAAACATTATTATTTATGACTGACTCTTAAGTATAACTAAATATTTCTTTCTTCCATATCTCACTCTCTTTTCTATTAACCCATCTCTGAATCTTCATCATTTCTCCTTATTAATCTGCAAAAGGCCAAAAAGGGTTAAGCAACAACTTAAGCATTTATATCTGCATTTCCATTTAAATAAATTTCCCCTATTCCCTCTCTTCAAATAATCACAATCCAATCCCAATTAACAATCAAGCATTATTGAAAACTGCCTTAGAAATCAATCCATTCCATCCATTTAGACGTTAGCAATAATAACTATAATCATCCAGAGTCAAAAGAAAAGAAAAACAAAACCATTATACATCACCAGAAATAACATTCTATTATTCTAACCATAATCAAATAAAACATGTTTCTTTTTTCTTCTTTTAACTCCTACAAATCTACATACTGAGCGCCAGTTTTGTATAGTTTTTGTATATTTTGTATAGCTAGGTGATGGGCTGGAAACCATGAGGTTATAAGGTTCAATCCTCCCTTACGTATAGAAGTACATGTTAAAAAGGGGTGGGGCTTCCATCACATAGTCACAGCTACCATCTTGACTTTTCTGCCCCAAACTGGCACTTTTTAAGACTGTCATGTGTTCTCGCTTTCTGATGTGAATAAATCCAGCTAATTACTTGGCATTACAGGAAATCCTCAATTTATGACCATTCGTTCAGTGACCATTCAATGTGACAATGCCACCAAAAAAGTGACTTACGACCATTTTTCACACTTAAGACCCTTGCAGCATCCCCATGGTCATGTGATCAAAATTCAGAGGCTTGGCAGCTCGCTCATATTTATGACCGTTGCAGTGTCCCGGGGTCTTACAATTAATTCCCTTTTGTGACTTTTTGACTAGTGAAGTCAATAGGGAAGCCAGATTCGCTTACCTTAAATGTTACAAACTTAAAAACTGCAGTGATTCACTTAACAACTGTGGCAAGAAAGGTTGCAAAATGGGGCAGAACTCCCTTAATGGCTGTCTCACTTAGCAACAGAAACTTTGAGCTCCATTGTAGTCGAAAGTCAAGGATTACCCATAATTCTACCATTTTAAAATAGCCACATACTTTTCCTCTTTTATTTTTCCATATACGCGTACAGTAGATGCAGATGGTTTTGAAATCTGCCCTGTACAGGTTGCTACTACTGCTACATTTGTGTTGAAAGGGTTAATTGGTGACATCACCATTCCCGAAGGGATCACCAAGGGGGCTCCTTTCATGTCCTTGGTATTTTTCCACTGAAGTGGTACCTAATTATCTACTTGCATTTGCATGATTTCAAACTGTTAGGTGAGCAGGTGTCATGCCCCCATCGGAGCCTGAATCTGTGGAGGAGATCGAGGGGGCAGCTCCGTTGGCTTGGAAGGAAAATGGGGAGGAGCAGGCTGAGTCAGGCCAGAGCCTTTCAGGATTGGGATGGCTTGTAGGCAGGGTGGAGGGCGGGGGCAGGATGAGAGGCTAAGCAGTGAACATGAGAGACAATGCTCAGGCGATGAGCAAGGACCACCTCCTCCTGATCCTCAAGCACGGAGAGTGGAGAGAAGGCGCAGACTGACCTGACTACTCGGGAGGAGAGTTCCCTGCCCCTCTTCACAAGGCACACCTGGGGACTGAGACTTAAGGAGACACTGTGAGGAGGGGCATTTTTCAGGAACAAATGCTGAATTCCTGGAGTGTTGCGTGACGATGTTTGAACTTTCCTGGATTCCTTGCATTCTTTCTGGATTTCTTGCTTTGCAGCTGTGGTGCTCGCAACTTTGGGCTGGACTATATGCAGCCAGGGGCTGCTGGAGGTGTGTCTGTGTGTCATCATTTTGCTCTGGGGCTTGTCAGAAACATGGGAGCGTTTGGGGGAAATTTGGAGCAATAAAGGGGCGGTTTGAACTGCCAGCTGCCTGTTTTTCCTCTGTGCCATGCCCCAGAACATCACAGCAGGAGCTGGGACAAGTTGACAGGCGCTCAATCAGTCACACGGCTCGCCCTCTCGGATTTAGAACGGGGAACTGGTCTCCTGATTCAGCATCCTAACACCAGGAGCCACCATGGGTCCTATCTTGTACAGGTTGATAGTTGTTGTTAGGATATGGTTTGAGCCTAACAAGTTGTCCAGGCAATATATGTGTTCTGTGACTTTAATATGAATATGTATTGTGTGACTTTAAAGTTTTCCTGCTGATTCATTGTAATGCTGAGTCATGCTGTAATTAGTTGTGAACGTATTTAAAAAAGGTATTGTAACGTATTCAGTTGATGATAAGCTACCATTGTGTGTGGAGTTGCAACCATTGTGCTATCATCGGTTGGATGGATCTGCTACCATCGTGGTTTGTGAACCAGAGTGAGTTTGTTATTCTAACCAACTACTGTTTGTCTGGTAAGAAGAATTGTTGTATCACTGGACTGATTTAACTGGCAAAGACTATGAGATTGTTTTTTCACTATAAAGTAAACTTTTGATAAACCAGTTTGCATATCTCTTATTCATTTCTCTCAGCAACGTTTCTCTGTGCTCTACACTCTGCTGGTTGGTAACATAACAACAATATCCTTAACAGTTGTCCTAATACAGCAAGGAATTTTCATTCATAGGATGTAAAATCTTGGAGGTAATTTTTTCCTTACCTATGGAAAAAGGAAGATTATACTAAGGAACAATGATTTAACATAGCAAGCAAGTATTTGATGCAGATATTTTTGTGTGTTCAAATAGTTTATGCTTTATGGTTTATGCCATTTCTTCCCCACCCACCTCCAACCCCTCATAACAATTCCAAACAGAATTTAGTGCGATTCTGAATGATTGTTTTGAGGCATAATATATCTTCTTCCTTTAAAAAAAAAAACAGTCCCGTTGGAATGTGTATTTATTGAAAAGACAGAACAATTTAGAAGAAAAATATGTTTCTCATTGAAAGCTAATGTACTGGGGAAGACATGCAGACAGAATGAAAGAGTGTAGGGAAGAGAGTCAAAGACTTTTGCACAACTTCACAGCGAGTAAACTGCTTCAATTTTAGCCTTGTTTGATCCTTCTGAAATCTTAATCCTTTTCAAATACTTCTTCTGTGAGGCACTTTGTTGGGGGAACCATGTTCAGTTCTCCCAAAATAATGTATTTCACTTACGAGAAAGATAGAAAGATATAGAGCTAGGGAGATAGAAACAGACAGACAGGCAGGCAGGCAGGCAGACAGACTCAGACTCATAGATCGATCGATCGATCGATCGATCGATCGATAGATAGATAGATGATAGATAAGCATAGAATGGTAGCGAAATACAGGTAGTCCTTGACTTAGGATCATAATTGACTACAAAATTTTCTATTGTAAAGTGAGATATTTAGTTTTGCCACATTTTATGACCTTTCTTGCCTCAGGCAAGAAAGTGAATCACTACAATTGCTAAGTTTGTAACCTGGCTGTTACATGAATCTGGCTTCCCCATTGATTTTGCTCTTCTGCCGCTGTAACTTTGAATGGTCACTAAATGAACTGTTGTAAGTTGAGGACTACTTGTAGATATCTGGGGCACCACTATTAATGCTACTAGGGAAAACTGCGGGAACTACAGTATGTACCTATCTACAATATATGCTAGGAGGTTTTTTAAACCTCTAAATTTAATTAAATGCCATTTTGATACATTAAAAAAATTTGCATCAAAAGTTGATCTATCCATCCTTTCCCCCCCCCCAAAAGAATGGAATATATTCTATATGTATGTATATATGTGTGCATTTTTAAGAATGTGTTATAAGCATTTATACAGAAATGCATAGCAAATTTGTATTTTAAAAACAAAATTTCTGTTCAAGTGTTAGTCCAAAAGCGTAAAATTGGGGAGCTTCATGTGGTAAGAACTGTCAATGGAGAACATTTGTGAAAATTTCTTCCATCACATTGTCACAAAATGCTGCATTTTAAAATCTTTCAGTGATATTTACTGCCCCCATTTCTGCTTTTTGAGAATTATAATTTATTAAAGTGTTGTTAATGTAATTTGTCAGACTTATGTTTATTTATTTACCACACAGCAATCAAGAACCTCCCTTCAACCATAAAAGGCAGTAAAAACGAAATGGAGCCAAGGATCCATTGTAAGCTATTTGGATATAAAATTCTGCTAAAACACTACAGAAAAAGCTTTCCTGTGCAATTTAGTTTCCTGTTTGTAATCCTCTGAAACAAAATTTCTCAACCTTGGCAACTTTAAGCTGGGTGGACTGCAATTCCCAGAATTCCTCAGCCAGTTGGCTGGGGAATTCTGGGAATTGAAGTCCATCCAGCTTAAAGTTGTCAAGATTGAGAAACACTGCCTAAAAGAAGTCTTTTTAAACTGGTATTTCATAAGAAAATGTCTTTAGAACTTTATAGATACACATATAAACCAGTGGTGGGATTCAGCCGGTTCTGTCCAGTTCGCACGAACTGGTAGTGATGACAGCAGGAGGCTCCGCCCACCCACCTGGACATAAAGCGCAACTAAACGTGTGTTCACATTTGCGAACTGGTAGGGAAGGTAAGTGAATCCCACCTCTGACACACACACACACACACACACACACACACACACACACACACACACGAAGTTTAAAAGAACAACATAAGAGAACAACAATGAAGCAGTAAACAGCACCTCACTCAAGGAACTACCAAGTTTGACAAACAATAAACAACAGCCTAATGAAGGAACCATCAAGAATACTTCCACCAACACTGTCAGAGCAAGCCACTAGTATCTAAACAGATACTGTCTATGGAGATTCTCAGTCATCCAGGTCATGTTTGTCCCAAAAGTGCTTTTCCAAAAGGCAATTGGATTTTCTTGGTTTTTTTTTTTCCCTTGAAAATGTTCCACTTCTCATCCAGAACTGGAGAAGCTTCTTGGATAAGAAGTGAAATGTTTTCAAGGAAAAAAAATCCAAGAAAGTTCAGTTGCCTTTTGGAAAAACACCTATGGGACAAACTCAATTCCTTTCTAGCATTGATGATGCTACCTAGCTGGGTAATGAAATGTCTTCAAGAAAACTACCAAGCGAGAGCAGGTTCTGACCAGTTTTGGAGAACCGGTAACGGAAATTTTGAGTAGTTTGGAGAACCAGTAAATACTACCTCTGACTGGTCCTGCCCCCATCTATTCTCTGCCTCCCGAGTCTCAGCTGATCGGGAGGAAATGGGGATTTTGTAGTATCCTGCCACGCCCACAAAGCCACGCCCACCCAGCCATGCCACACCCATCCAGCCACGCCCACTGAACTGGTAGTAAAAAATTTTGAATCCCACCACAGTACCAAGCCCAGAGAGCACCAAGAACTCCACATAACCCAACTAAGTAACATCATTAGTGATCCCAGATGGGATTTCAAAAAAATATCCATTTTTGAAATCCTACCTAGAGTTGTTGGGAAGTAGAACTGGGATATTTTGCTTTAAAAAGAAGAGTTTTAACCCTAGTTAAGGCATCCTGCTCTACTATCCTGATACTACCCTAAAAACTAATGTGGGAAAAGTACAGAGAGGCAGATTTGGCTAAATTTAGGAGATTTCTTTTAAATGCAGAAGTTTACTAAATGTTAGGGGAAGAAAAGAAATGAAGGAAAAAAAGAGGGAAAGAGTATGTCCACACAGTAATAATATAAAAGTAATAGAATCATTAAACTGTTATTAGTTTAATGGCCACGAAATTGGAGTGTATGGGTTTTAATGTTTTCTTTTAAATTTTTGTATGGGATATTGTTCGCATTGTTTTATTCTCTGTTGTTAGCCGCCCAGAGTCCCTCGGGAGTTGGGCGGCATGAAGATGCGACTAATAAAAATAAAATAAAAATAAAATATTAAATCTAGACCATACGCAGAAAGGTGTTGTTGTTCCATCTTCTCATTTTTCAAAGATAAAGGCATTTTAAAAATAAAGAACACATATTTTGAATCCATTCCTTAATATCAGCAGTATATAACAGATTTCTTTCTATTTTTGGAAAATAATTCTCTCTGCTGAGCCCCAGGCTTAATTATAAAGCCAGCCAAGAAAACAAGCCAACAGATGATCGAAGAAATCAATCCAGAGTTCTCACTCAAGGAACAAATGACCAGCCTCAAATTATATAAAGTCCAAGCTTTCTGGAGAAAGCTCAAATGCCAGTCCCAAAGGGTGCTTTTTCAAGAGGCAACTGGATTTTCTTTGTTCTTCCTTGAAGGCATTTCGCTTCTCATCCAAAAAGCTTCTTCAGTTCTGCACTTCTTGGATGGACAACGAAACATACAGATTACAGATTAACAGAGTTGGAAGGGACCTTGTAGGTCATCTAGTCCAACTCCCTCACTCATGCAGGAGACCCTACACCATTTCTGACAGATGGCAGTCCAGTCTCTTCTTGAAAGCTTCCAGTGATGAAGCTCCCACAACTTCTGAAGGCAACTTCTGTTCCATTGGTTGATTGTTCTCACTGTCAGAAAATTTCTTCTTATTCCCAGGTTGAATCTCTCCTTGTTCAGTTTCCATCCATTATTCCTTGTCTGGCCTTCAGGTGCTTTGGAAAATAGCTTGACCCCTTCCTCTCTGTGGCAACTCCTCAAATATTGAAACACTGCTATCATGTCTCCCCTGGTCCTTCTTGTCACTAGACTAGCCATGCCCAGTTCCCGCAACTGTTCATTGTATGTTTTAGCCTCCAGTCCCCTAATCATCTTGGTTGCTCTTCTCTGCACTTTTTCTAGAGTCTCAACATCTTTTTTATAGTTTGGTGACCAAAACTGGATGCAGTACTCTAGGTGTGGTCTTACTAAGGCTTTATAGAGTGGTGTTAGTACCTCACTTGATCTTGACATCTTCAAGAAAAACAAAGAAAGTCCAGTTGCCTCTTGAAAAAGCACCTTTGAGACAACCATGATCTGGATGACTGAGTATCTCCATAGACATCAATCAAATGTTGGGGGTGATGGAAGAAAAGAGAAGAAGAGGATGACTAGCAGGAAGGTGCATGGATTTAGTTACAGTAGTGAT